>NC_138180.1:16239938-17439938 GCF_964165515.1 Mesoplodon bidens
ACACCCAGTGCCTGATGGACAGGATTCACCCATTAACCCGTCACTTTGGAGTCTGCCTAACAGGAGCAAGTCCTCCGAGTTCTGACAGCCACATACGGACAAGAAAGGCTGCTGAAACTTATTTAATTAGACTTAGAGGTACTACTGCTGTTAGGAGTCTGTTTATAAAGATTTTTAATCATACGTTATAATTTTTTTTTCAGGTAAAAAACTTGGTTCCAACTGTTACAGGCATAAAAGTATTTCCCCTGGGATTTCCTTCACATCGAGAAGGTACCCATATATTTTTAAATAGTCTTCCTAACTTTGGGAAAACGTTGCCCTCCCTCCAACACCCCCCCCACATGAACATAACCAAATCAGTTGTAATAAAGTACAGCACACAGAAATGACTGTCGGCCTCCTATGAGGACACTGAATGCCATCCATCCCACAGGTTCACTCAACAATCTGCATGTGTTCCTGAGGAGAAATCCATCGAGTCCCTTTGCTGTTGTGACATCTCCAAAGTCAGCTTTTCCCGTATCAATTGTTCTGGACTTCACCCACCATGCTCATCTCATTTGGATTTCAATGCTTCCTCCCATTCAACAGCCAATTCAGAGTTCTTGGGAATTGCTGGAAATATTGATTGCATTTTACTTCGAAAGTCTTTTATACTGTGAACTCCTAAAGCCTTCCAGACTGCGAAGCTGATCACACCAACCCCACACCAGGCGTAAAGTGAGCCCCACCCCAGGGCTCGCAAGGCAAGGGAAGACCCGCTCTCTGGTAAGGCAGCCGTGGCCACACTTCCCTGCTAATGTTGGAGGGTCTCCTGCAGAGGCGGGGGGCTGTTGTGGCTCACCATAGGGACAAGGACACTGCCAGCAGAAGTTCTGGGAGGTACTCTAAAGTTGTCACTCTTTGCAGATGACCTGATACTACACAGAGAGAATCCTAAAGATGTTACCAGAAAATGCCTAGCGCTAATCAATGATTTTGGGAAAGTAGCAGGATACAACTTTAATGCACAGAAATCTCTGGGATTCCTATAGGCTAATGATGAAAAATCTGAAAGAGAAATTAAGGAAACACTCTCATTTACCATTGCAACAAATAGAATAGGAACGAATATACCAAGGTAGACAGAAGACCTGTATGCAGAAACCTATAAGACGCTGATGAAAGAAATGAAAGAGGATACAAAGAGATGGAGAGATATATTATGTTCTTGGGTTGTAGGAATCAACATAGTGAAAATGACTATATGACCTAATGCAATCTACAGAGTCAATGCAATCATTATCAAATTACCAATGGCATATTCCAGGGAACGAGGAGAAAAAATTACACAGTGTGTATGGAAACAAAAAAAGACACTAAATACCAAAAGAACTCTTGAGAAAGAAAAACGCAGCTGGATGAATCAGGCTCCAGGACTTCAGACTATACTACAAATCTACAATAATCAAGATAGTACGATACTGGCACAAAAACCGAAATATAGATCAACGGAACAGGATAGAAAGCCCAGAGGTAAACCCATGCACATATGGTCACCTACTTTTTGATAAAGGTTGCAAGAATATACAATGGAGATAAGACATCCTATTCAACAAGTAGTGCTGGGAAAACTGAACAGCTACATGTACAAGAATGAAATCAGAACACTCCCTAACACCATACACAAAAATAAACACAAATGGATTAGAGTCCTAAAAGTAAGTTTCCACAGTATCATACACTTAGAGGAACACATAGGCAGAACACTCTATGACATAAATCATGGCAAGATTCTTTGTGACCCACTTCCTAAAGAAATGGAAATAAAAACAAAATTAAACAAATGGGAACTAATGAAACTTAAAACATTTTTCACAACAAAGGGAACCACAAACAAGACCAAATGACAACCCTCAGAATCAGAAAATATTTGCAAATGAAGCAACTGACAAACGATTAATCTTCAAAATTTACCAGCAGCTCATGCAGCTCTAAACCAAAAAATACAAACAACAATCCAAAAGTGGGCAGAAGACCTAAATAGACATTTCTCCAAAGATGATACACAGATTGCAATAAAACACATAGAAGGTTGCTCAATATCATGAATCATTAAAGAAATATAAATCAAACTACAATGAGGTGTCACCTCACACTAGTCAGAATAGCCATCAACTTCAAAATTCTACAAACTCTAAATTCTGGAGTGGTGTATGGAAAACAGTACCCTCTTGCACTGTTAGTGGGAATGTAAATTGTTACAGCCACTATGGTGAACAATATGGAGGTCATTAAGAACCTAAAACTTGAACTAATATATGACCCCGCAATCCCGCTTCTTTGTATATACCCTGAGAAAAGCATAATTCCAAAAGGGTCATGGACCACAAAGTTCATTACAGGTGTAATTACAATAGCCAGGACAGGTAAACACCTAAGTATCAATTGACAGAAGAATGGATAAAGAAGGTGTGTCATATATATACAATGGAATATCACTGAGCCATAAATAGAAATAAAAATTGAGCTATTTGCAGTTAGGTGGATAGACTTAGAGTCTGTCATACTGTGTGAAATGAGTCAGAAAGAAACAAAAGACAAACTTTTTGCTAATATATATATATATATATAGGGAATTAAAAAAACATTCTGATGAATGTAGGTGTAGGACAGCAATAAAGATGTTGATATAGAGAATTGACTTGAGAATATAGTGAGTGGAAAGGGTAAGCTGGCATGAAGTTAGAGAGTCGTCTGTACATATATACACTACGAAATGTAAAATAGATAGCTAGTGGAAAGCAGCTGCATAGCACAGGGAGATACGTTCAGTGCTTTGTGACCACCTAGCTTGGTGGCATAGGGAGGGTGGGAGGGAGATGCAAGAGGGAGTGGATATGGGAATATACCTATAGCTGATTCACTTTACTATACAGCAGAAACTAACACAACAGTGTAAAACAATTATATTGCCATATAAATGATAAAAAAACAATATGCTGTCTAAAAGAACCATTTTATCATTAAGGACACACATAAGCTGAAGGTGAGGGAATAGAAATTGATAGTCCAAACAGTTTCCAAACAAGTGCAGGACTTGATCTCCCAATCTCAGGTAATACAGACTTTCAGTCAAAGTAGGTCACAAGTGATAAATAAGGTCAGTATACAATGATAATGGATCAATTTATCAAGAGAAAATAATAATTGTAAATATATATGTACTGAACGTTGCGGGATTAAACATATATTTAAATCAACCATTAAGAGATCTGATAGAGGGCTTCCCTGGTGGCGCAGTGCTTGAGAGTCCACCTGCCGTGCAGGGGGCATGCCTTCATGCCCCGGTCTGGGAAGAACCCACATGCCGTGGAGCGGCTGGGCCCGTGAGCCATGGCCGCTGAGCCTGCACGTCCGGAGCCTGTGCTCTGCAGCGAGAGATGCCACAACAGTGAGAGACCCGTATACCCACACCCCCCCCACAAAAAAAAAAAAAAGATCTGAGAGGATAAATCAACAATAAAACAAATAATAGTAAGTGACTGTATTATCCCACTTTCTACCTTAGAAAATTAATAAAGAAACAGAATGTACCTAATAAACTTATAGAAAACTTCCATTCAACAGTACCAAAATTCATATTCTGCTTAAGTGCTGAAGGAGCATTTCCCAGAATGGACACTGTCTTGAAACATAAAGCAAGCGTTAACAAATTTAAGAAGATCAGAGTCACATTAAGCATCTTTTTTGATCATAATGTTATGAAGCTAGAAATCAATAACAAGAGAAAAAGAAAAATCCCTTATATGTAAACTTATACAACACACACTGGAAATATATATGGGTCAAGGAAGAAGTCAAAAGGGAAATCTGAAACTACCTTCAGATAAACGAAAATGACAACATACCAAAACGTTTGGAATATAGAAAAATCAGTCAATGGATGAATTAATTTTAGCAATCATAGATTCTTCTAAAAGAGAAAAGAATAATCTAAAATAAACCACTTGTGCATATACATGAAGGACTAGGAAAAATGAACAAATTAAGCACCAGGAATAAAAGGAAAAAAATAAGAAAGATTCAAATGGAAATGAATAAAACAAATATCAGATAATTAGGAAAAACTGAATCCAAGTGTTGGAATTTGGAAAGGATCATAAATATGACAAGATTTAGCAAGACTAACGAAGAGAAAAAAAGAGCTTAATAAATAAAACTTTAACTGAAAGAGGAGAAATTGCAGCTGACACCATAGCATACAAATAGTTATAAAGAATGCTAAAAAACTGGGTTACAAAAATGGATAAATCTCCAAAAACTCCTATATAAAACATAGCAAGACAATCATGAAGAAGCAAAAAACAAACAAACAAAAAATATCTTGATCATACAAATACTGACTTAGGAAATTGAAGCACTATTCAAAACTCTCCCAACAAAGAGAAGCCCAGGATCAGTTAGTTTCACTGGTGAATTCTACTGAACATTTAATGAAGATTTATTGCCAGTCCTTCCCAAACTCTCCCAAATAACTACAAAAGAGGAAACATTTCCAAACTCATTTTATAAAACCAGGATTTTCTTGATTAACAAAGCCACATAAGGAAATAGAAGGGAACACAAAACAAAACAAAACAAAACAAAAAGCACAGAACTTACAAGCTAATATCCTTGTACATATAGATGCAAAAATTCTCAACAAAATTCTAGCAAACCAAATTCAAAAACACACTAAAATGTTCAACATGCTAAGGTGAAATAATTCCTGGTGATGCAAGGGCAGTTAACATTTTTAAATCAAAAATTTTAATTTACGACACGGATAGCATGCAGAAGAAATGTTTGAAAGAATTTTCTAAATTTTCTTGATTAAAGCTTTCAACTACCTGGGGAGAGAAGAAACATTTTAAATGTAATAAAGATCATATATTATCAAGCCCACAGCTAACATCATATTCAAGATGAAAAGCGGAAAACTTTTCCTCTAAGACAGGAACAAATAAAAAATGCTCACTATCACCACTTCTCTTCAACATAATAGTAGAATCCCTAGCCAGAACCATTAGGCACGGAAAAGGAATGAAAGGGATCCAAAGTGGAAAGGAAGAATTTAAAATGTCTCTGTTTGAAGATGACATATTCTGTATGCAGGAAATCCTAAAGACTCCACCAAAACCCCATGAAACTGTTAGAACTAATACATGAAATCAGTAATTTTGTTGGATTTGAAATAAGAATACAAAATTAGTTGCATTTCTGTACACTAACAAGAAAATACCTGACAGAAAAAAAAAAAAAAAAACACTTCCATTTACCGCAGCCCCTAAAACAATAAAATGTTAGGAATACATTTAAGCAAGGAGACAAAACCATCTGTACACCTAAAAATATAACATTTACAAAAACTGAAGAAGATATATGTAAATAGAAAAGTATCCCATATTTCTAAATTGAAAGAATGAATACTGTTAAAATGTTCACGCTACCTCAAGCTATCTATAGTTTCAATGGAATCCCAATCAACATTTCAATGGCAATTTTCCCAGAAATAGAATAATAATCCTAAAAATTGTACGAAACAACAAAGGACACTGAAAATAGACAAGGCAATTTTCAGCAAGATAAACAAAGCTGGGTGCAACTCACTTCCTGGTTTCAAACTATTATACAAAGTTACGGTAACCAAAATAATGTGAAATTAGAATAAAAACAGACAAAATACCAATAGAATAGGACTGAGAGCCCAGAAATAAACACAGCCATGTCCAGTCAACTAACACATGACAAAGAAGACAAGAATAAACAATGGAGTAAAAATAGACTTTACACTAAGTAGTGTTGGAAAAGCTGGATATCCACATGGAAAAGAATAAAATTGAACACCCATCTTAGATGACTCAAAAATTAACACAACGTGAACAGAAATCACAAAATCCTTAGAATTAAACAGAAAAAAATCTCCAAGGCATTTGTGTCAGCAATGATTCTTTTGGATATGATACCAAAAGTAGAAGGAACAAAAAGAAAATTCAACATGTGTGAAAACATCAAATTTAAAAGCCTCTGCACAAAAAGAAACTTGAACAGAGTGAAGAGGCAAAGGAACAGGAGGCATAGGAATTCTCCTATGGAATGGGAGAAAATATTTGCCAACAACATGCCAGCTACAGGACTAATGTTGAAACATAAAAAAGACTTAGTTTTTTTTAGAAAAGTTGAATAATCTAATTAAAAGGTGGGCTGAAGATCTTAGCAGATATATTCCCCCCATAGGAGACGTACAAATGACCAACTGACACATGAACATTTGCTCAACCTCTTTAATAGTAAGAGAAATGCAAAATAAAACCACAATGAGATAGCAACTCACGCATTTCATAGTGGTTATTATGAAAAAGAAAAGACATAAAAGTGTAGTCAAGCATGTAGAAAACAGGGAACACTTACAGACTTTTGGTGGTAATGTAACTTAGTACAACCACTATGGAAAATAATATGGATGTTCCTCAAAATTCTAAAAATAATACCACCATATAACCTAGCAATTCCATTTCTGAATATACATAATTGAAAGAAATGAAATCAGTTAACTTACAGAGATATTTGCACTCCCATGTTCACTGTGTAAATATTTATCTAAAATATGCCAGGCATAGTCACTAACCGTTTATCAATGATTAAATGGATTAAGAAATGTATATATTACGACAGTGGATATTATACAGTCATATAATGAAATTCCTGCAATTTGTGACCACATATAATCAACTTGCAGGCATTATTCTTAGTGAAACAATCAGAGACATAAAGACAAACTGTGTGATCCCACTTATTTATGAAATCTAAATGGCTGAGGTCTTCAAAAAAAAGAGTGTATACGTATTTAATAGGTGTGAGGTTCGGAGAAATAGGTAGATGATAGTCAAAGAGCATAAATTTCATGTTATAAAATGTGTAACTTCTTGGGATCTAAATTACAGGATAGTGAGTTAGTTACCAATACGTTATTGCATGTTTAAAAGTTACTCGGAAAGTAGATCTTAAATGTTCTTACAGCACACACACAAATTTGGTAACCATGTGAGGTGATAGAAGTATTAACTAACATTATTATCACATTATTTCACAGCATAGATGTAAATCTAACCATCATGCTGTGTACCTTAAAACTGCCAACGTTATATGTCAATTGTATCTCAGAAATGTTGGGGAAATTGCTTTAAAGATAAGACCAAAATGTTTCAAATCCATTGAGAAAAGATAAGGAACAAACTTCTCAAGATTGGCCTTGGCAATAATTCCTTAGCTATGACAGCAGTAGAGCAGGCAACAAAATCAAAAGTTAAGTGAAGTGAAATTGAACTGAAACATTCCTATATAATAAAGGAAACAATCAATAGAATTAACAGGCAATCTACAGAATTGCAGAAAATATTAGAAACACATACGAGATAAGCAGCTAATAACAAACATACATTAGGAAAGTGCAAAACCTCTGTAGTGGAATATCACCTCATATCTATTAGATTGTCTATTATAAAAAAAAAGAGAAGATAGCAGGCATGACAAAAGGGAACCCTCCTACATTCTTGTTAGGAATGCTGACTGGTATAGCCACTCTAGAAACCAGATTGAAGATTCCTCAAAAAGCTAAAAATGTAGAACTACTAAATCATCCAGAAAAAATCTTTGGATATTTTTATAGAGGAAGGAAAATCACCGAGTCATAAAGATACCTGCATCCCATGTACACTGCACCATCATTCTCAAATGCCATAACAGGAAAACAACACACTTAGGCGGAATAGATGGAAAAAGAAAATGTGGCACAGAAAAGTATTTTGTGTGGCAGGAAAAAAATGTGTCACAATAAAAATATATTCAGGCATAGTAGAAGGAAAATGCTGCCTTTTGTAACAAAATGGGTGCACCTTGAGGGCACTATGTTAAGTCAACATCTCTAATAGTAAGAGATGTTGAGCAGAAGTACGATGAAGTGAGAAGTACTTAAGAAGTAAGTCAGGCATATAAAAACAAACATGGTGTGATCTCACATATTTCAAAAAAAATTAATCTTAGTTGCAGGTTTTTCTCCTTCATCACTTAAGATGTCCTGCCAGTCCTTTCTGGCTTAAAGAGTTTAACATCTGTCTTTCTCAAACTCTTCCAAAATATGGCAGAGGGAGGAAAAGTCCAAAACTAATTCTATGAAGACACTATCACTGATACCACAACCAGACAAAGATATCACAAAAAAAGAAAACTGCAGGTCAATATCACTGATGAATATAGATGCAAAAATCCTCTACAAAATAGTAGCAAACAGAAGCCAACAGCACATTAAAAGGAAAATACACCATGATCAAGTGGGGTTTATTGCAGGAATAAAAGGATTCTTCAATATATGCAAATCAATCAATGTGATACACCATATTAAAAAATTGAAAGAGAAAACACATGTGATCATCTCAATAGAAGCAGAGAAAGCTTTTGAAAAAATTCAACACCAGTTTATGATAAAAACCCTCCACACAGTAGACATCGAAGGAAGATTCCACAACATAATAAAGGCCATATATTGCCAGAGTCCAGCTCTAGTGAGTCTCGGGATACCCGAGGGATGGATAGCGTCAGCAAAGGAAATAATTCTATTACACTTCTTAAAGTATCAGCATTGCATGTTTCTCTTTCTCATGTCTTTATTCTTCATTCTTCCTCTATTGTTTACAATCACAGGTTTATATATCGTAGTTGATTACATTACCAGGTACGTGGCCAAACAATCTTAGCACAATCAAACCTGAAAATATTCTATAAAGATTTTTTAAAACAAACATCCCCTAGTTTCTAGATGTCCTATTAAAATATTTCCCCAAGTTCCCATTAATCACAGGTTGCTTCTTAGTAACCAAGCCAAGCAGTTCTATGATTATTTCAATTGTAAAATTTGGAGCTACTTGTTCCTATTTTTCTTCTTGCATGTGCATCCTTTTACAATGGTTCCAGGAAAATATTTACAATGTACCTGCATGCTCTTTCTCGTTGTTTCCTTCAACTGAGACAGCGTTTTCTCCCTATCCGGGCAACGAATTCTGCTCTAGTCATTTGTTTTTCTATAATTAATTTTCCTTTATAATAGAACCATAAATTTCCTATGTCATCATCAGGAACTCCAGCCCATGGCCGTAACTCCATACTAGAGGGTGTTTTTCACAAAAACATCCCCTTAGCTCCAGGCTCTTAATTCTTTACCATTTACACAGGGCTTTAGTGGGTACTTCCCATCCTATGATAGTTTCAGGAGGGGGAGTCCTAGAGGAATTTTTTTTCACCTGGAGCAACATCCCCCAAAAATTGCCCCTGTATGTAAAGTTATTATCATAAAACATAACAACGGAGCTGTAGTCCACCTTACTGACACGGCACTGCCTTGTAGTGCCTTCCGTTGCTCATGACTTTGTCATGGTGCAATGCCTCCAGGATGGCTTCCAACATCTCCCCCTTTTTTATTTTTTAAAAGTGCAGTATGTAGCTCCACGGAAAGTTGTTTGATGCATTTAATAATTATTCTAATGAGGACTGGAAGTAAAAATATCAGAATTAGTACAACAACTGCCATGATTCCTCCATTAATGAGCATTGAGAATAAGGTTTTATGTGACACAAATGACTTAATACTTTCAAAAAATTTCTGAGCAGACTGTGCCGGAGATAAACCTAAGTTTGTATTTCCTATGTCATGAATCTCTTGATGTAATTTAGTAGGGTCTAAACTAGCATCTGTTTGGTTCCAAACTCCCATAATATGAGTACGAATTTATTCCCAAGAATATAATGATTCATTCACTTTTAGAGGAGTAACACAAATCCATCTATATTTTTTATGACACCTCAAAGCTAATCTTACTTTGAGCGCTGTTAATTCATGCCCTATGTGTAAAATTGCTTCTTCTAAGGCATCCACCTTTGTTTCTAACTTTCTGTCTATAACTTCCTGAGTAGCCAGAGCTAAAGATACATTTTTGAAAGCTCATTTACGTGTTGAGCTGTATGTACATGTTGAGCTAAGGAACTTATTGAAAGAGAAAGTGATGCTATTACAGCTATAAATGTAGATATTGCTAGAATTAAAGCTGCAACAAGTCTCTTTGAATGTAATAAAAGTTCAGTTTCATGCAAAACATGTAAGCCACAATCATCATACAAGGCAGATGATAATTTTAAGGCAACATAATGTATGGAGGTCGTTTAAGAATCATTAAAACTTGTACATTCATAGAGGGATTTATACAACTTGTCGAAATACAATCATAGCAATGTGTCCAAAAAGTAGAATCAGAAGTATTATAATAAATATTTAGATCCACATATTTTGGGGCTACCAAGAATACATGAGGTGCAGACACACAAGCCTGCATAGAATAAATGCCCATATTTTTAGGTCTATGAAGAATAACTGGTGGTGGTGCAGCAATAGCTTTCCAAAGCTGGGTCTGTGCATAATACATACTCTCTTGAGCCATAGTTAGTATAGGAGGCACACATACTCCAGTGTGCCATCTATTAACAAGCATAGAAGCAGGAATGAGTGTATTATTCCAATCATAATGTGCATGATGTTGTAAATAAGATCTATAATCCTTTCATGGGTCAGGATTACTCCAATCATGCACATTTTTGTGGTATCCTCTATGGGAATATCAATTCTTGAAGAATATATACAATAATTCCATGTAGGAAATCTGGTATTGGTATCTACAGCGTCCCAGTTACTATCCAATTGGTCTTCCGGAGATTGTATTATAAATGATTGTACTCCTGTATGGATACCATAAGGAGGATTACAAGGAAGAAATTTTAAAGATGAGAGGAAGGTTGATTATAAGTTGGATCTTCTCCAGGTGCTAGGTAAATCAAAGACTAAAGAAGTCTCTTATTAGATTGACACAAAGGAGAAGCAGTAAGCTGTCCTTTAAGAAAAACCGGTATACATCCATCCTTACGAGAGGCTACAGAGTTATTAATTGATGGAAATATAAAACATATAGTATGGAACCCTGATTTTCCATGAAATGTAAAATTATTATTTGTTTTAAATTTATTATATGGATAGGAGCTTATGGCTCCTCCCATTAACCTGGGCATAGTAGTAGACACTGGTATACCCTCATTATCCCAGGCTACAGTTTGTAAAATCGGTGGATCAGGGAGATATGTCCAATAAGATTTATCCAAAGCATTTCCCCTAGTTACCTGGCAGGCCAATATAGCAAGCATAGCAACAACAAGATTTCCAGGTGTTAAGGTAGCACCCTGGTCTGTTACCACTTTATCGGCGTCATCAGCAAGCGTTTAATGTGACCCCACGTTGGTGGATTCGAAGTTCTTGTAGAGATGGCTTGTGTCTTGCGAGGTGTTGGGTGCGGAACCAAAAGAGAAAGAATTGGTCTCTCTCCAATGGTGAGCTTTTGTATCTGCTGCAGCAGTGGTTCTTTAGCTGATGGTGATTCATTAGCTGACGTCTCCGGCTGTGGTGCCTTGTGCCTGACTGGGAAGTGGTAAGGCGGGGTCGGAGGGCCCGACATGTCTGATGAGAAGGTCAGGCACCCACAACGGCGAGTCAGCGTCCTGTGGAAATACACAAGCATACCCTCAGCCGCTGGTTAGAAAATATCAGGTCCTTTCCATTGAAGAGTGAGCAGATCCTTCCATTTCACCCTATGTTTAGGTTTATTAATATCGGGATTCCAATGTCTCATCATGGCAGTATTACCTTGTGAATCAGTATTCAAATTATTTAATACAAATAGTGTGTGTTGAAGATGTGATGTGGAGAAGTGTATTTGAATTCCCCTTGCTGTAAATTTGTAATTTGAACTTTTAAAGTATGATGGGCTCTTTCCACTATTGCATGACCCTGAGGATTATAGGGGATTCCCATAGAATGGGAAATATTAAAGTTTTCACAAAAGTTTTTAAAAGCCTTAGAAATGTAGGCAGGAGCGTTATCAGTTTTTAGAGCTTTTGGAATGCCTAGAAAGGCAAAACAGAAAAATACGTGTTGCATAACATCCTTAAAAGCTTTCCCGGTTCTTGCTGAGGCAAGAATTACATGAGAATAGGTATCCACAGAACCATGTACATAAGATAGCTTTCCAAAAGTTGGCACATGAGTTACATCCATTTGCCATAACATATTAGGTAATAATCCTCTAGGGTTGACCCCCATGGGCAAACTGGATGAATAAGTTGGACAATGTGGACAATTTTTAATTATAGATCTGGCTGTATCCTGGGGCAGTTGAAATTGATATCACAGAGCTACGGAATTTTGATGATGCAAATTATGTGAAGCTTGTGCCTCCTCAATACAAGGGAAAGCGACAATTCGTGTCAAAAGGTCAGCTTGGCGATTACCTTCACATATGATTCCAGGCAAGTTAGAATGTGACCTTACATGACTGACATAATAAGGTAAAGAACGTGCCCAAACTTGTTTTGTAAAGAAGCTCACAGTGATAGTGCCAATGGTGGCGGTGCCCACGGTGACACTGCCCACGGTGACAATGCCCATGATGACAGTGCACATGGAGACAGTGCCCACGGTGCCATTGCTTATGGTAACAGTGCTCACAGTGACAGTACCCATGGTAACAGTGACCACGGTGAGGGTCCTCATGGTGATAATGTCCATGGTGAGAGGTCTCATTGTGACAGTCCGCATTGTGCCAGTGCTCATGGTGACAGTGCCCATGGTGACAGTGACCATGGTGAGAGTGCTCGCGGTTGTAGTGCTCACAGTAATAGTGCTCATGGTGACAGTGCCGATGGTGACAGTGCTCACAGTGACAGTGCCCATGGTGATAGTGCCCATGGTGAGAGTCCGCCCATTGATAGTGCCCATGGTGGCAGTTCCCATTGTGAAAGTGCTCATGATGACATTGCCCATGTTGGTAGTTCCCATGGTGACAGTGCTCATGGTGATAGTGACCATGGTAACAGTGCACATGGTGGCTGTGCCCTTGGTGACAGTGCCCATGACAACAGTACTCATGGTGACAGTTCTCACGGTGATAGTGCCAATGGTGACATTGAACATGGTGGCAGTGAAAAACGGTGACAGTGCCCATGTTGACAGTTCTCATGATAACAGTGCACACGGTGACAACCAAAGCAGACAGTACTCACGGTGAAAGTTCTTATGGTTGCAGTACACATGGTGACAGTGATCACAGTGATAGTGCCCATTGTGGAAGTGCCCACAGTCACAATTCTCATGGTGGAGTGCTCAAAGTGACAGTGCCCATGGTGAAAATACCCAGGGTGACAGTACTCATGGTGAGAGTGCTCATGGTGATAGTGCCCATGGTGACAGTGCCCATGTTCACAATTCTCACAGGGATAATGCCTATGCTGAGAGTACCTAGGGTGACAATGCCCATGGTGACAGTGCCCATGGTTTTATGCCCATGGTGACTGTGCTCATGGTGACAGGGCTCATGTTGGCAGTGCCATAAATAACAGTGTTCATTGTGGCAGTGCTCATGGTGACAGTGCCCATGTTTACAGTGTTTATGATGATAGATATCACAGTGTCAGTGCCCAAGGGGACAGTGTCCAGGATGACAAAGCGCATGGTGATACTTCCCATTGTGACTGTGGCCATGGTGACATGGGCCATGGTGACAGCATCCAGTGTGACAAGGCCCATGGTGACAGTGCTCATGGTGACCATGCCCATGGTGACAGGGCCGATAGTGAGAGAACCAATATTGACAGTGCTCATGGTAAAATTGCCCATGGAGACATTAGCCGTGGTGATAGTGCTCATGCTGACAACCCCACGGTGACAGTGCCAATTTTGATGGTCCCCGTGGTGACAGTTCTTATGTTGAATGTGACCTAGGTGACAGTTCTCACGGTGACAGTGCCTATGGTGAAAATTCTCATAGTGACAGTGCTCACGGTGAGAGTGCCCATGGTGTTATTACCCATGGTGAGAGTACTCATGGTAAAAGTGCCCATGGTGACACGGCACATGGTGGCAGTGCAAAATGGTGACAGTGCCCATGGTGATATTGCTCATGGTGACACTGCTTATGGTGATAGTTCTTATGGTGATAGTGTGTATGGTGAAACTTGACACAGTGACAGTGCTCATGGTGACAGTGTTCACGGCGATAGTGCCGATGGTGAATGTGCCCATGCTGACAGTGCCCATAGTCATAATTCTCACGGTATAGTGCTCATGGTGACAATACCAGGGTGACAGAGCTCATGGTAAAAGTGCTCATGGAGACAGTGCCCATGGTGACAGTACCTAAGGTGACAGTTCCCATGGTGAGAGTGATCATGGTGAGAGTGCTCATGGTGACAATACACAGGGTGTCCTGCCCATGGTGACAGTGATCATGGGGAAACTGCTCATGTGGACAGTGCCATAAATGACAGTTCTCATTGTGGCAGTGCTCATGGTGACTGTGCTCAGAGGGACGGTGCCCATTGTTACAGTGCTTATGGTGACAGAGGTCACGGTGGCCGTGCCCACGGTGACAGTGCCCACGCTGACAAAGCCCATGGTGATACCTCCCATTGTGACAGTGCCCACAGTGAAAGAGCCCACGTTGAAAGTGCCCAAGATCACAGTGCCCATAGTGAGAATGCTAATGAAGACTGTGCCCTTTGTGACAGTGCCCACTGTGACAATGCCCATTGTGACTCTGCTCACGGTGACCGTACTGATGCTGACAGTGCCGATGGTGATAGTGCCAATAGTGAGAGTGCTCACAGTGAAACTGCCCATGGAGACACTGCCCATGGTGATAGTGCTCATCGTGGCATCCCCTCGGAGGCAGTGCCAATGGTGAGAGTCCCCGTGGTGACAGTTCTCATGGTGAAAGTGACCCTATTGACTGTGTTCATGGTGACAATGCTCAAGGTGATAGTCTCCATGATGACAGTGCCCATGGTGACTGTTCACATGGTGACAGTGCCTATGGTGATAATGCAATTAGTGACAGTGCTCATGGTGAGAGTGCCCATGGTGATAGTGCCCATGGTGAGAGTCCTTACGTTGATAATGCCCATGGCGGTAGTTCCCATTGTGAAAGTGCTCACGACGCTGGTGACCATGATAACAGTGCACGTGGTGGCAGTGCCCTTGGTGACAGTGCCCATGATGACAGTACTCATGGTGACAATTCTCACGGTGATAGTGCCCATGGTGACATTGCACATGGTGGCAGTGAAAAATGGTGAGAGTGCCCATGTTGACAGTTCTCATGGTGACAGTGCACATGGTGACAACCCATGCAGACAGTACTCACGGTGATATTTCTCATGGTTGCAGTACCCATGGTGACAGTGCTCACAGTGATAGTGCACATGGTGGCAGTGCCCATGGTGACACTGCCCACAGCACTATTGTCTATGTTGACAGTGCTCATGGTAACAGTGCCCATGAGACAGTGAGTAAGGTGAGAGTGCTCACAGTGATATTGCCCATGGTGACAGGGCTCATGGTGACAGTCCGAATTGTGTCAGTACCCAGGGCAACAGTGCTCGTGGGGACAGTGACGACAGTGAGAGTGCTCACGGTGATAGTGCTGACGGTAATAGTGCTTATGGTGACAGTGCAAATGGTGACAATACCCATGGTGACGGTACTCATGTTGAAAATACCCATGGTGGCAGTTCTCATAGCGACAGTTCTCATGGTGACAGTGCTCATAATAGCAGTTCCCAAGATGGCAGTGCTCGTGGTGACAGTGCTACTGGTGACAGTGCACTTGGTGGCAGTTCCCATGGGGACAGTACCGATGGTGACACTGTGCATTGTAACAGTGCCCAAGGTAACCGTGCTCACGGTGATAGTGCACATCGTGAGAGTGCCCCTGGTGGTAGTTCACCTGGTGACAGTGCTAAATAGTGACAGTGCACATGCTGACAGTGCTCATGGTGATAGTGCCCATGGTGACAGTGCACACGGTGATAATGGACATTGTTACAGTGTTCATGGTGACAGAGCCCAAGCTGGCAGTGGCCATGGTGACAGTGCCCACAATGACAGTGCCCTTGGTGACAGTGCCCTTGGTGACAGTGCCCATGCTGACACTTCTAACGGTGGCAGTACGCATTGTGACAGTTAGCATGGTGAGATTTGTCACAGTGATAGTGCCCATTGTGACAGTGCTCACAGTGACAATGCCCATGGTGCCAGTTCCCATAGAGACATTCCACATGGTCACATTTCTCAGAGTGCATGTGCCTATAATGATATTACCCATCTTGACACTGCACATGGTGGCAGTGCAAAATGGTGACAGTGCCCATGGTGACATTGCTCATGGTGACTTGGCTTACATTGATAATCCTTATGGTCACAGTGTGCATGGTGACACTGCACAGAGTGACAGTGTTCATGGTGACAGTGTTCACGGTGATAGTTCCCATTGTGAGAGTGTCCATGGTGACAGTGACCATAGTCACAAATCTCATGCTGTAGTGCTCACAGTGACAGTGCCCAAAGAGAAAATGCCCAGGGTGACAGTACTCATGGTGAGAGTGCCCATGGTGACAGTGCCCTTGGTGACATTGCCCATGTTCACAATTCTCACAGTGATAATGCCTATGGTGAGAGTACCTAGGGTGACAATGCCCATGGTGACAGTGCCCATGGTGTCATGCCCATGGTAGAGAGCACTCATGGTGACTGTGCCATGTTGGCAGTGCCATAAATAACAGTGCTCATTGTGGCAGTGCTCATGGTAACCGTGCTCATGGTGACATTACCCTTGTATACAGTGTTTATGGTGATAGATGTCACGGTGTCAGTGTCCACGGGGACAGTGTCCACGCTGACAAAGCCCATGGTGATACTTCCTATTGTGACAGAGCCCACCCTAACAGTGCCCATGGTGACAGCACCCAGTGTGACAAGGCCCATGGTGACAAGGCTAACGGTGACCGTGCCAATGGTGACAGTGCCGATGGTGAGAGTGCCAATAGTGACAGTGCTCATGGTGAAACTGCCCATGGAGACATTGCCCATGGTGATAGTGCTCATTGTGGCAGTGTTCATGGTGACCATGCTTATGGTGACAGTGCCCCTGGTTACAGTGCTTATGGTGATAGATGTCACGGTGGCCATGCCTATGGTGACAGTGCCCATGCTGACAAAGCCCATGGTGATACTTCCCATTCTGACAGTGCCCAAGGTGACAGAGTCCATGGTGACAGTGCCCAATATCACAGTGCTCATGGTGAGAGTGCTAATGGTGACTGTGCCCATGGTGACAGCGCCCATTGTGACAACACCCATTGTGACAGTGCTCACGGTGACCATGCCGATGATGACAGTGCCGATGGTAATAGTGCCAATACTGAGAGTGCACAGGGTGACACGGCCCATGGAGACACTGACAATGGTGATAGTGCTCATCGTGACAACCCCTAAGAGGCAGTGCCAATAGTGAGAGTATGCATGGTCACAGTTCTCACGGTGGAAGTGACCCTGTTGAAATTGCTCATGGTGACAGTGCTCAAGGTGATAGTCTCCATGTTGACAGTGCCCATGGTGACTGTTCTCATAGTGACAGTGCCTATGGTGATAATGCTCTTAGTGACAGTGCTCACAGTGACAGTGCCCATGGTGACAGTGACCACGGTGACTGTTCTCACCGTGATAGTGCCCATGGTGACAGTGTTCACGGTGACAGTCCGCATTGAGGCTGTGCCCATGGTGACAGTGCTCAGGGTGATTGTGCTCACGGTGATAGTACTCACGTTGACAGTGCCAAAGGTGACAATAACCACGGTGACCGTAACCATGTGAAAGTGCCCATGGTGACAGTTCTCATAGTGACAGTTCTTGTGACGGTGCTCATGGTGGCTGTGCTCATGGTGACAGTGCTCTTGGTGACAGTGCTCATGGTGGCAGTGCCCATAGTGAGACTACCAATGGTGACACTGCCCATGGTGACAGTGTACATGGTCATGGTGCATCTGGTGGCAGTGCAAAGAGTGACTGTGCCCATGGTGATATTGCTCATGGTGAGAGTGCCCATGGTTACATTGCTCATGGTGACAGTGCCCCTGGTGACAGTGCACACCCTGAGAGTGCCCATGGTGGCCGTGCCCATGGTGACAGTTCTTATCATGCTAGTGCTCACGGTAGCAGTGTTCATGGTAATAGTGCTCACGGAGGCATTACCCACAATGAGAGTACCCATGGTGAGAATACTGACTGGGACAGTTCCCATGATGACTTTTCTCTCTGTGACAGTGCCCTTGGGGACAGTTAGCGTGGTGAGATTTCTCACGGTGATAGTGACCATTGTTTCAGTGCTCATAGTGACAAGACCCATTGCGCCAGTGCCCATCATGACATTGCTCATGGTGATAGTTCTCATGGTGAGAGTGCCCATTGTGATATTACCCATGGTGAGAGTACTCAGTGATAAAGTGCTCATGGTGACAGTGCCTAAGTTGATAGTGCACATGGTGGCAGTGCAAAATGTTGACAGTGCCCATCATGACATTTCTTAATGTGATAGTCCTTGCAGTGACATTGTGCATGCTGACACTGCCCACGGTGACAGTGCTTTTGTTGACAGTGCTCATGGTGATAGTGCCAATGTTGGAAGTGCCCATCGTGAAAGTGCCCATGGTGACAGTTCTTATAGTGAGAGTGGGCAGAGTGGCAGTGCTCATGGCAAAGTGACCATGGTGACAGAGCTCACGGTGACAGTGCCCAAAGTCACAATACCCATGGTGACAGTGCTCAGACTGACAGTTCTCATGGTGATAGTGCCCATGGTGACAGTGCACATGGTGATACTGAGAATGGTGACAGTGCTAATGGTGACATTGGTCAGGGTTGCAGTACCCATGGTGATTGTGCTGAAACTGACAGTGCGTATGGTGATAGTGTCCATGGTGAGTGTGCTCACGTGAATAGTGCCGTGGTGGCAGTGCCCTTTGTGAAAGTGCTCATGATGACAGTGCCCATGTTGGTAGTTCCCACGGTGACAGTGCTCACGGTGATAGTGACCATGGTAACAGTGCACAGGGTGGCCGTGCCCTTGGTGAGAGTGCCCATGATGACAGTACTCATGGTGCCAGTGCTCATGGTGATAGTGCCCATAGTGACAGTGCACATGGTGGTAGTGCACATTGTGGCAGTGGAAAATGGTGACAGTGCTCATGTTGACAGTTCTCATGGTGACAGTGCAAACGGTGACAACCCATGCTGACATTGCTCACAGTGACAGTGCACATGATAGTAGTACACGTGGTGACAGTGCTCACAGTGGTATTGCCCATGGTGGCCTTGCCCATGGTGACACTGCCCACGGTGACAATACCCATGATGACAGTGCCCATGGTGACAGTGCCCACGCTGCCATTGCCTATGGTGATAGTGCTCACAGTGACAGTACCCATGGTAACAGTGATCACGGTGAGAGTGTTCATGGTGATAGTGTCCATGGTAACAGTGCCCATGTTCACAATTCTCACAGTGATAATGCCTATGGTGAGAGAACCTAGGGTGAAAATGCCCATGGTGACAGTGCCCATGGTGTCATGCCCATGGTGACAGTGCTCATGGTGACAGTGCTCATGATTGCAGTGCCATAAATAACAGTGCTCATTGTGGCAGTGCTCATGGTGGCCGTGCTCATGGTGACAGTGTCCATGTTTACAGTGTTTATGGTGATAGATGTCATGGTGTCAGTGCCCACGGAGACAGTGCCCACGCTGACAAAGCCCATGGTGATACTTCCCATTGTGACAGTGCCCATGATGACAGTGCCCAGTGTGAGAAGGCCCATGGTGACAGGGCCCACAGTGACCGTGCCTGTGGTGATAGTGCCAACAGTGAGAGTGCAAATAGTGACAGTGCTCAGGGTGAAACTGCCCATGGAGTCAATGCCCATGGTGATAGTGCTCATTGTGACAACCCCTCAGTGACAGTGCCAATGGTGATAGTCCCCGTGCTGACAGTTCTTACATTGAATGTGACCATGGTGATATTGCTCATGGTGACAGTGCTCATGGTGACAGTGCTCAAGGTGATGGTCTCCATGTTGACAGTGCCCATGGTGACACTTCTCATGGTGACAGTGCCTATGGTGAAAATTCTCATAGTGACAGTGCTCACGGTGAAGTGTCCATGGTGATATTACCCATGGTGACAGTACTCATGGTAAATGTGCCCATGGTGACACTGCACATGGTGGCAGTGCAAAATAGAGGCAGTGCCTATGGAGATATTGCTCATGGTGACATTGCTTACGGTGATAGTGTGTATGGCGAAACTGCACACAGTGACAGTGCTCATGGTGGCAGTGTTAACGGCGATAGTGCTGATGGTGAATGAGCCGATGGTGACAGTGCCCAGAGTCACAATTCTCATGGTGTAGTGCTCACGGTACAGTGCCCAGGGTGACAATAAACAGAATGACTGTACTCATGGTGACAGTGTTCATATTGGCATTGCCCATGTTCACAATTCTCACAGTGATAATGCCTATGGTGAGAGTACCTAGGGTGACAATGCCCATGGTGACAGTGCCCATGGTGTCATGCCCATGGTGACAGTGCTCAGGGTCACAGTGCTCATGGTGGCAGTGCCATAAATAACAGTGCTCATTGTGCCAGTGTTCATGGTGACATTGCCCATGTTTACAGTGTTTATGGTGATAGATGTCACGGTGTCAGTGCCCACGGGGACAGTGCCAAGGCTGACAAAGACCATGGTGATACTTCCCATTGTGACAGTGCCTACAGTGACAGTGCCCATGGTGACAGCACCCAGTGTCACAAGGCCCATGGTGACAGTGCTCACGGTGATGGTGCCCATGGTGACACTGCCGATGGTGAGATTGCCAATAGTGACAGTGCTCATGGTAAAACTGCCCAAGGAGACATCGCCCATGGTGATAGTGCTCATGGTGACAACCCCATGGTGACAGTACCAATGTTGGTAGTCCCCGAGGTGACAGGTCTTACATTAAATGTGACCATGGTGACAGTGCTCAAGGTGATAGTCTCCATGTTGGCAGTGCGCATGGTGACAATTCTCATGGTGACAGGGCCAATGGTGAAAATTCCAATAGTGAGAGTGCTCATGGTGACAGTGACCATGGTGATATTACCCATGGTGACAGTACTCATAGTGAAAATGCCCATGGTGACACTGCACATGATGGCAGTACAAAATGGTGACAGTGTCCATGAGGATATTGATCATGGTGACATTGCTTATGGTGTTAGTCCTTACAGTGAGAGTGTGTATGGTGAAACTGCACATAGTGATAGTGCTCATGGTGACAGTGTTCACGGCGATAGTGCCAGTGGTGAATGTGTCAATGGTGACTGTGCCCATAGTCACAATTCTCACGGTGTATTGCTTATGGTGACAGTGCCCATGCTGAAAATACAAGGGTGACAGTATTCATGGTGACATCTCTCATGGTGATAGTGCCCATGGTGAGAGTGCCCATGTTCACAACTCTCACGGTGATAGTGCCCATGGTGACCATACCCAGGGTGACAGAGCTCATGATAAAAGTGTTCACGGAGACAGTGTCCATGGTGACAGTACCTATGGTGAAAATTTCCATGGTGAGAATGCTCATAGAAACAGTGCCCATGGTGACAATACCCAGGGTGTCCTGCCCATGGTGACAGTGACCATGGGGACACTTTTCATGAGGACAGTTCCATAAGTGACATTGCTCATTGTGGCAGTGCTCATGGTGACCGTGCTCATGGTGCCAGTGCCCATGGTTACAGAGCCTATGGTGATAGATGTCATGGTGGCCTTGCCCACGGTGACATTGCCCACGCTGACAAAGCCCATGGTGATACTTCCCATTGTGACAGTGCCAACGGGGGCAGATCCCATGGTGACAGTGCCCAAGATCACAGTGCCCATGGTGAGAGTGCTAACGGTGACAGTGCCCATGGTGACAATACACATTGTGACAGTATTCATGGTGACATTGCTCATGGTGATAGTGCCCATGGTGAGAGTGCCCATGTTTACAACTCTCATGGTGATAGTGCCCATAGTGACAATACCCAGGGTGACAAAGCTCATGGTAAAAGTGTTCACGGTGACAGTGCCCATGGTGACAGTACCTAAGGTGACAATTCCCATGGTGAGAGTGCTCATGGTGACAGTGCCCATGGTGGCAATACCCAGGGTGTCCTGCCCACGGTGACAGTGATCATGGTGACACTTCTCATGAGGACAGTGACATAAGTGACAGTGCTCATTGTGGCAGTGCTCATGGTGACCGTGCTTATGGTGACAGTGCCCATGGTCACAGTGCCCTTGGTGAGACTGCTAATGGTGACTGTGCCCATTGTGACAGCACCCAGTGTGACAACACCCATTGTGACAGTGCTCACGGTGACCGTGCTGACGTTGACAGTGCCAATGGTGATAGTGCCAATAGTGAGGGTGCTCATGGTGAAACTGCCCATGGAGACACTGCCCATGGTGATAGTGCTCATCGTGACAACCTCTCGGAGGCAGTGCCAATGGTGAGAGCCCCGGTGATGACCGTTCTCATGGTGAAAGTGGCCCTGTTGAAATAGCTCATGGTGACAGTGTTCATGGTGATAGTGCTCAAGATGATAGTCTCCATGTTGACAGTGCCCATGGTGACAATTCTCATGGTGATAGGGCCAATGGTGAAAATTCTCATAGTGAGAGTGCTCACGGTGACAGTGACCATGGTGATATTACCCATGGTGACAGTACTCATAGTGAAAATGCCCATGGTGACACTGCACATGGTGGCAGTACAAAATGGTGACAGTGTCCATAGTGATATTGCTCATATGGATAGTGCCCATGGTGAGAGTGCCCATGGTTACAGTGCTCATGGTGACAGTACCCATAGTGTCAGTGCCCCTGGGGACAGTGCACACCGTTAGAGTGCCCATGGTGTCTGTGCCCATGGTGACAGATCTTATTGTGAAAAATCTCACCCTGCTAACTCTCCCCAAGGGCACTGTCACACAGAGAAAAGTCACCATGGGCACTGTCACAGACAGTATTCTCCCCTTTGGCACTCTCATTGTGAGCACTGCCACCGTGACCACTCTTACATAAACACTGCTACCGTGAGCACTATCATGATAAGAACTGTCACCATGGGCACAGCCACCATGGGCACTCTCACGGTGTGCACCGTCACAAGGGGCACTGTCATCATGGGCACTGTCTCCATGAGCACTGTAACCATGGGCACTCTCACCATGGGCACTATCACCATGAGCAATATCACCATGGGCACTGTCACTATGCGCACTGCCACCAGATGCACCATGACCATGTGCACTGTCACCATGGTCAGTTTTCACCTTTGGTAGTCTCACCATGGGCACTGCCACCATGAGCACTGTCACAAGAACTGTCACTATGAGAACTGCCACCATGGGCACTTTCACCATGATTACTGTCACCGTCGGTATTGTCACCTTGGACACTGTCAACGTGAGTACTATCACTGTGAGCACTATAACCCTGAGCACTGTCACCATGGGCACAGCCTCAATGCGGACTGTCACCACGAACACTGTCACCATGGACACTATCATGGTGAGAACAGTCACCGTGGTCACTGTCACCATGGGCACTGTCCCCGTGAGCACTGTCACTAAGAGCATTATCACCATAGGCACTGTCACCATGAGAAGAGTCACCATGGGCACTGTCAACATGGAGACTATCACCTTGAGCACTGTCACCATGAGCACTGTCACCATGAGCAATTTCAACAGGGTCACTTTCACCGTGTGAACTGTCACCACGAGGACTCTCACCATTAGCACTGCCTCCGAGGTGTTGTCACGATGAGCACTATCGCTATGGGCAGTGTCTCCATGGACAGTGTCACCGTGAGGACTCTGTCAATTGACACTATCACCATCGGCACTGTCAGCATTGACACAGTCGCTGTGAGCACTTTCACAATGGGTGTTGTCACACTGGGTGCTCTCAACATGGCCACAGTCACAGTTATCACTCTCACCCTGGGTACTGTTATCTTGTGCACTGTCACCATGGTCTCTGTCACCGTGGGCACTGTCACAATGGGAAGTATCACCATGGGCTTTGTCATCGTGGACACTGTCACCGTGGGCACAGCCACCGTGACATTGATCACCATAAGCACTGTAACCTTGGGCACTGTTCAGCATGAGCACGGTCACCATGAGCACTGACACAATGAGCACAGTCACTTATGGCTCTGTCCACATGAGCAGTGTCACCATGATCACTGTCACCATGGGCAGGACACCCTTGGTATTGTCACCATGGGCACTGTTACCATGAGCACTCCTAGCATGGGAATTGTCACCTTAAGTACTGTCACCATGGGCACTGCCACCGTGAGCACTTTTACCATGAGCTCTGTCACCCTGGGTAAAATCACCATGGGCACTGTTACCGTGAGCATGGTCACTATTAGAATTTTCACCATAGGCTCTCTCACCGTGAGAACTGTCACCATGGTCACATTCAATGTAAGAACTGTCACCACGGGGACTATCACCATTGGCCCTGTCACTGTGGGGTTGTTACCAAGAGCACTATCACCATGGGCAATGTCTCCATGGGCAGTTGCACCATGAGCACTGTCACTATTGGCACTCTCACCATCGGCACTGTCACAATGGGCACTGTCACCATGAGCAGTGTCACCATGGGACTTGTCACACTGGGCGATGTCACCATGGGCACTTTCACAATGGGAAGTATCACATGGGCTTTGTCAGCATGGGCACTGTCCCCGTGGGCACTGACACCGTGACATCTATCACCATAAACACTCTAAACATGGGCATTGTCACCATGAGCACGGTCACCATGAGCACTGCCCCAATGAGCACTGTTATTTATGGCACTGCAAACGTGAGCACAGTCACCATGAGCACTGTCCCCATGGGCATGACACCTTGGGCACTGTCTCCATGGGCATTGCCACACTAGGTACTCAAACCATAGGCATTATCACTGTGAGAATTGTGAACATGGGCACTGTCACCATGGGCACTATAACCCTGAGCACTGTCAACATGAGTACTGTCACCCTGGGTATTTTCACCATGGGCACTCTCACTATGAGCACTACACCATGAGATTTGGGACTATGGGCACTGTCACCATGTACACACCATGTGAACTATCACCATAAACACTGTCACCATGAACACTGACACTGCGTGCAGTGTCATCATGTGCACTTTCAGCGTAATGACTATCACCATAAGCAAAATCACCATGAGCAATGTCACCATGGGCACTATCACCCTTTTGCACTGCCACCATGTGCAGTGTCACCATGGGTAATATCACCATAAGCAGTTTCACCGTGAAAAATGTGACCATGCGGAATGTCTCTATGGGCACTGGAACCATGGGCATTGTCACTGTGAGCACTGTCCCAACAGGCACTATCACCATGGGAAATCTCACCATGCTAAGCGTCCCCATGGGCACGGTCACCATGAGAAGTGTCACCATGCACATTGTCACTGTCGGCACTCTCACCACGGGCACTGTCATTGTGGGCACTGTCACCATGGCCACTGCCACCCTGAGTTCTGTCACCATGAACACTGTAACAATGCCTATTATCACCATGTGCACTGTCACCATGGCACTATCACCATGAGCACTGTCAGCAAGTGCACTGTCACTATTTAGCACTGTCACCAGGTGACCTACCACCATGGGCACTGTCACGATGTGCACTATCACTGTGAGCACAGTTACCATAGGTACTGTAACAATGCCCAGTGTCACCATCAGTACTGTCCCCATGGGAACTGCCTCCAAGAGTACTGTCACCATTAGCACTGTCACCACGAGCACTGCCACCTTGGGCACTGCTATTATGAGCACTGTCACCATGAGAACGGTCACTATGAGAACTGCCACCATGTGTATTTTCAACATGAGTACTCTCACCATGGGTATTGTCAGCATTTGCACTGTCACCATGAGAACGGTCACTATGAGAACTGCCACATGGGTATTTTCAACATGAGTAGTGTCATCATGGGTATTGTCACCATTTGCACTGTAACCATGAGCACTATTACTGTGAGCAGTATCACCATGAGCACTCTCACTATTGGCACTATCACGATCGGCACTGTCAGCATCGGCACGGTCACCGTGAGCACTGTCACAATGGGCGTTGTCACACTGGGCACTGTCACCATGGGCACAGTCACCATTAGCACTCTCACCATGGGAACTGTGATCTTGGGCACTGTCACCATGGGCTCTGTCACCGTGAGCCCTGTCAAAATGGGAAGTATCACCATAGGCTTTGTCAGCGTGGGCACTTTCACTGTGGCACGGCCACCGTGACATCTATCACCATAAGCAATGTAACCATGGGCACTGTCACCATGAACACTGCCACAATGAACAATGTCACTTATGGCACTGTCCACAAGAGCAGTGTCACCATGATCACTGTCACCATGGGCAGGACACCCTGGGTATTGTCACCATGGGCACTGTCACCATGAGCACACTCACCATTTGAGATATCACCTTAGGTACTGTCACCACGGGCACTGCCACCGTGAGCACTTTTACCATGAGCTCTGTCACCCTGGGTATTGTCACCATGGACACTATCACCTTGAGAGTTGTGAACATGGGCACTCTCACCGTGAGCAATGTCACCATGAATACTGTCACCTTGTGTATTCTCACTATGGGCACTGTCACCGTGAGCACTACACTGTGAGAATTGTGACTATGGGCACTATCACCAACGGCACATTCACCATCGGCACTATCGCCGTGAACAGTGTCACCATGAGCACTGTCACTGTTGCAGTTTCACCATACACACTATCACTATAAGGACTATCACCGTAAGCAATGTCACCATGATCAACATCACCATGGGCACTGTCACCATTTTGCACTGCCACCATGTGCAGTGTCACCATGGGCACTTTTACCAAGAGTACTGTCACCATGGGTAATATCATCATGGGCACTGTCACCGTGAAAATGGTCATTATGGTCGCACTCCATGTAAGAACTCTCACCACGGGCACTATCACCATTGGCACTGTCACTGTGGGGTTGACACCAGGAGAACTATCACCATGGGCAATGTTACCATGGGCAGTTTCACCATGAGCACTCTCACTATTGGCACTCTCACCATCGGCACTGTCACCATGGGCATGGTCACCGTGAGCACTGTCACCATGGGCCTTGTCACACTGGGCACTGTCACCATGGGCATTCTCACCATTAGCACTTTCACTATGGGTACTGTCACCAGGGGCACTACCACCATGGGTAATGTTATCAGGGACACTTACCAGGTGAGCACTTTCACCATGGGCACTGTCACCATGAGCACGGTCACCGTGAGCACTGTCACCATGGGCCTTGTCACACTGAGCGCTGTCACCATGGGCACTGTCACCGTGAGCACTATCACAATGGGAAGTAACACCATGGGCTTTGTCAGCCTGGGCACTGTCCCCGTGGGCACTGACACCGTGACATCTATCACCATAAACACTATAAACCTGGGCACTGTCACCATGAACACTTTCACCATGAGCACTGTCACCATGGGCATGCCACCATGGGCATTGTCACCCTAGGTACACTCACCATAGGTGTTATCACTGTGAAAATTGTGACCATGGGCACTCTTACCATGGGCACTATCACCCTGAGCACTGTCACCATGAGTAATGTCACCCTGGGTAATTTCACCATGGGCACTGTCACTGTGAGCAATACACCATAAGAATTGTGACTATGGGCACTGTCACCATGGACACTCTCAGCATGGGAACTATCACCATGAACACTGTCACCATGAACACTGTTACTGGGTGCAGTGTCACCATGCACACTGTCACTGTAAGGAATATCACTGTAAGGAGAGTCACCTTGAGCAATGTCACCATTGGCACTCTCACCATTTTGCACTGCCACCGTGTGCAGTGTCACCGTGGGCAATATCAACATAGGCACTTTCACCATGAGAAATGTGACCATGCGGAATGTCTCTATGGGCACTGGCACCATGGGAATTGTCACTATGAGCACTGTCACAACGGGCAGTATCACCATGAGAAATCTCACCATGCGAACTGTCCCCATGGGCACTGTCACCGTGAGAAGTGTCACCATGGGCACTGTCACTGATGGCACTGGCACTAAGGACACTGTCATTGTGGGCATTGTAACAATGCCCATTATCACCCTGTGCACTGCCACCATGGGCACTATCACCATGAGCACTGTCAGCATGTGCACTGTCACTATTTAACACTGTCACCAGGTGAACTACCACCTTGGGCACTGTCATGATGTGCACTATCACCATGAGCATTGTTACCATGGGCACTGTAACGATGCGCAGTGTCACCATCGGTATTTTCCCCATGGGAAATGCCACCAAGAGCACTGTCACCATTAGCACTGTCACCACGAGCATTGCCATCTTGGGCACTGCTATTATGAGCACTGTCACCATGAGAACTGTCACTATGAGAACTGCCACCATAGGTATTTTCATCATGAGTACTCTCACCATGGGTATTGTCACCATTTGAACTGTCACCATGAGCACTATCACCATGAACACTCTCACTGTGGTCACTGTCACCATGAGCACTGTCTCCATGGGTACTGGCACAATGTGGACTGGCACCATGAGCCCTTTCACCATGGGCACTATCACTGTGAGCACTCTCACTATGGTCACTGTCACCATGGGCACTGCCATCATAGGCAGTGGCGCCATGGGCACTGTCAACATGGGCACTGCCACCATCGGCACTATCACTTTGATCACTGTCACCATGCGTACTGCAACCATGAGAACTGGCACCGTGTGTATTGTCTGTATGGGTTGTCACCGTGTGCACTGTCACCATGAGAACTGTCAACATGGGCACTGTCACCATTTTTCACTGCCACCATGTGCAATGTCACCATTGGCACTATCACCATGAGAACTGTCACCATGAGTACTGTCCTCATGGGCACTGTCACCAAGGGAACGGCAACCATGTGCACTGTTACCATGGTCACTATCACCATGAGCACTCTCACCATGGGAACTACCAACATGAGCAATGTCATCCTGTGCACTTTCACAATAGGAACTGCTACCATGGGCACTATTAACGTGCGGACTCTCACCATGGGCAATATAACCATGGGCACTGTCACCGTGAGCACTGACACCATCGGCACTGTCACCATGAGCACTATTATTGTGAGCACTACCACCGTGAGCACTCTCACCGTGGACACTGTCACCATGGGCACTGTCAGTGTGAGCACTGTCACTAGGGTTACTGGCACAATGCAGACTGTCACAATGAGCCCTGTCACCATGGACACTATCACCATGAGCACTTTCACCGTGGTCACTGTTACTATGGGTACTGTCACTGTGAGCAATGTCACCATAAACAATGGCACCATGGGTACTGTCACCATGGGCACCGTCATCATGGGCATTGTCACCATGGGCAGTGTCACCATGGGCACTGCCACCATGGGCACTATCACTGTGAGCACTGAAACCACGGGTACTGCTACCATAAGCACTGTCAGCATGGGTTGTCACCGTGTTCACTGTCACCATTCCTCATATAGAAACCATTGCTGCAGCAGATACAAAACCTCACCACCGGAGAGAGATCAATTCTTTGTCTGCCACGTCTGTGCCAGAGACCTCACAAGAGACAAGCCATCTCTACGAGAACTTCAAACCCACCAATTTGGGGTCAGATTAAATGACTTGCTGATGACGCCGAGAAAGTGGTAATAGACCAGGGAGCTACCTTAACACCTGGAAATCTTTTTGTTGCTATGCTTGCTATATTGGCCTGCCAGGTAACTAGGGGAAATGTTTTGGGTAATTCTTATTGGACTTATCTCCCTGATCCACTGATTTTACAAACTGTAGCCTGGGATAATGAGGGTATACCAGTGTCTACTACTATGCCCAGGTTAATGGGAGGAGCCATAAGCTCCTATCCATATAATAAATTTAAACAAAGAATAATTTTATTTTTCAAGGAAAATCCGGGTTCCATCCTATATGTTTTATATTTCCATCAATTAATAATTCTGTAGCCTCTCGTAAGGATGGTTGTATACTGGTTTTTCCTAAAGGACAGCTTACTGCTTCTCCTTCGAGTCAATCTAATAAGAGACTTCTTTGGTCTTTGATTTATCTAGCACCCGGAGAAGATCAAACTTAGAATCAACCTTCCTCTCATTCTTTAAATTTCCTCCTTGTAATCCTCCTTAAAGTATTCATACAGGAATACAGTCATTTATATTACAATCTCCGGAAGACCAATTGGATAGTAACTGGGATGCTGTAGGTACCAATACAGGATTTCCTACATGGAATTATTGTATATATTCTTCAAGAATTGATATTCCCATAGAGGATACCACAAAAAATGTGCATGATTGGAGTAATCCTGATCCATGTAAGGATTATAGATCTTATTTACAACATCATGCACGTTAGGATTGGAATAATTCATTCATTCCTGCTTCTATGCTTGTTAATAGATGGCACACTGGAGGATGGGTGCCTCCTATCCTAACTATGGCTCAAGATAATATGTATTATGCACAGACCCAGCTTTGGAAAGCTATTGTTGCACCATCGCCAGTTATTCTTCAAAGACTTAAAAATATGGGCATTTATTCTATGCAGGCTTGTGTGTCAGCACATTATGTATTCTTGGTAGCCCCAAAATATGTGGATTTAAATATTTATCATAATGCTTCTGATTCTACATTTTGGACACATTGCTTTGATTGTATTTTGACAAGTTGTATAAATTCCTCTATGAATGTACAAGTTTTAATGATTCTTGAACGACCACCATATATTATGTTGCCTGTAAAATTGTCCTCTGCCTGGTATGATGATTATGGCTTACAAGTTTTGCATGAAACTGAAGTTTTATTTCGTTCAAAAAGATTTGTTTCAGCTTTAATTCTAGGAATATCTACATTTATAGCTGTAATAGCATCATTTTCTCTTTCAATAAGTTCCGTAACTCAACAAGTACATACAGCTCAACATGTAAATGAGCTTTCAAAAAATGTATCTTTAGCTCTGGCTACTCAGGAAGTTATAGACAGAAAGTTAGAAGCAAAGATGGATGCCTTAGAAGAAACAATTTTACATATAGGGCAAGAATTAACAGCACTCAAAATAAGATTAACTTTGACGTGTCATAAAAAATATAGATGGATTTGTGTTACTCCTCTAAAAGTGAATGCATCATTATATTCTTGGGAACAAATTTGTACTCATATTATGGAAGTTTGGAACCAAACAACTGTTAGTTTAGACGTTACTAAATTACATCAAGAGATTCATGACATAGGAAATACAAACTTAGATTTATCTCCAGGATAGTCTCCTCAGATTTTTTTTGATAGCATTAAGTCATTTGTGTCACATAAAACCTTATTCTCAATGCTCATTAATGGAGGAATCTTTGCAGGAATTGTACTAATTCTGATATTTGTACTTCCAGTCATTGTCAGAATAATTATTAAAAACATCAAACAACTTTTCGGGGAGCTACATACTGCACTTTAAAAAAAAAAGAAAAAGTGGGAGATGTTGGAAGCCATCCTGGAGCCATTGCACCATGACAAAATCATGGAGCAATAGAAGGCGAAACTGCAAGGCAGCGCCATGCCAGGAAGGTGGACTACATTTCTGTTGTTATGTTTTATGGAAATAAATTTACATATAGGGGCAATTTTGGGGGATATTGCTCCACGTGAAAGAAAAATTCCTCTAGGACTCCCCCTCCTGAAACTACAACAGATTGGGAAGTACCCACTAAAGCCCTGGGGAAATGGGTAAAGAATTAAGAGCCTGGCACTAAAGCCATGTCTTTATGAAAAACACCCTCTAGTATGGAGTTATGGCCATGGGCCAGAGTTCCTGATAACATAGGAAATGTATGGTTCTATTATAAAGGAACATTAATTATAGAAAAGCAAATGACTAGAGCAGAATTGGTTGTTAGGATAGGGAGAAAACACTGTCTCAGTTGGAGGAAACAACAAGAAAGGGCATGCCGGGTATATTGTAAATATTTTCATGGAACCCATGTAAAAGGCTGCCCATGCAAGAAGAGAAATAGGAACAAATAGCTCCAACTTTTACAATTAAAATTATCATATAACTGCTTGGCTTAGTTACTAAGAAATAACCTGTGATTAATGGGAACTTGGGGAAATATCTTAGTAGGACATCTAGAAACTAGGGGATATTTTTTAAAAACAATCTTTATAGAACATTTTGAGGTTTGATTGTGCTACGACTGTTTAGCCACGTACCTGGTAATGGAATAAACCACAATATATAAACCTGTGATTGTAAACAATAGAAGAAGAATAAAGAATAAAGACGTGAAAAAGAGAAACATGCAATGCTGATACTTTAAGAATTTTAATAGAATTATTTCCTTTGCCGACACTATCCATCCCTCGGGAATCCCTGGACTCAATGGAGCTGGACTCCGTCAAGTGCACATGGTAATACTGCCAATGGTGACAGTGCTCATGGTGATATTGCCCATGGTTGCAGTACCCATGGTGACAGTGCTCAAACTGACAGTGCCCATGGTGACAGTGTCCACAGTGACCATGCCTATGATGACAGTGCCCAAGGTGACAGTTACCATTGTGACATTGTCTATGGTGACAATGTTCACGGTGAGATTGCCCATGGTGACAGTGACCACGGGAACAATGCTCACGGTGATAGTTCCCATGGTGACATGGCTCACGGTGAGCCTCCGCATTGTGCCAGTGCCCATGGAGACAGTGCTCATAAAGAAAGTGCTCATGGTAACACTGCTAACGGTGACAGTGCCCATGGTGAAAATACCCATGGTGATAGTACTCATCATGAGAGTGCCCCTGGTGGCCATGCCAATGGTGAGTGTGCCCATGGTGAAAGTACTTATGGTGATAGTTCTAACGGTTACAGTGTTCATGGTAATAATGCTCACAGTGGCAGTGCCCACAGTGACAGTGCCCATGGAGAGTGCCGACAGTGACAGTGTCCATGGTGACAGTTATCACGGTTACAGAGCCCATGGTGACAGTTAACATGGTGAGACTGCTCACTGTGATAATACCAATTCTGACAGTGCTCATAGTGCCAAGGCCCATGGCGCCAGTGCCCATTATGACATTGCTCACGGTGATAGTTCTCATGGTGACAGTTCCCATGGTGATATTATCCATGGTGACAGTACTCAATGATAAAGGGCCCATGGTGACAGTGCCCATGGTGATAGTGCACATGGTGGCAGGGCCAAATGGTGACAATGCCCATGGTGATATTACTCATGGTGACATTGCTTACGGTGATAGTCCTTAGGGTGATAGTGCACATGGGGACACTGCACACAGTGACAGTGTTCATGGTGACAGTGCTCATGGTTGCAGTACCCATGGTGACAGTGCTCCCAGTGACAGTTCCCATGGTGGCAGTGCCAATGATGACAGGGCCCATGGTGACAGTGCCCATGGTGACAGTGAACACGGTGAGAGTGCTCACAGTGATAGAGCCCATGGTGACCGGGCTCATGGTGAAAGTCCGCATTGTACCAGTGACCATGGTGACAGTGCTCATGGTGATAGTGCTTGCGGTAATAGTGCTAATGGTGACAGTGCAAATGGTGCCAATACCCATGGTGACAGTACTCATATTGAAACTACCCAAGGTGGCAGTGTTCGAGGTGACAGTGTTCTTGGTGTCAGTTCCCATGGGGACAGTACCGATTGTGACACTGCACCTTGTGACAGTGCCCATGGTAACTATGCTCACTGTGACAGTGCCCTTGTTGAAAATGCCCATGGTGAGAGTATTCATCGTAAAAGTTCCCATGTGGCAATTCTAATAGTGACATTTGTCACAGTGACAGAGCTCATGGTGACACAACAAATGGTGTCAATACCCATGGTGACAGTACTCATAGTGAAAATACCCATGGTGGCAGTTCCCATGGCGACAGTTCTCATGGTAACAGTGCTCATAATAGCAGTGCCCAAGGTGGCAGTGCTCGTAGTGACAGTGCTCTTGGTAACATTGTTCACGGTGAGAGTTCTCATGGTGACAGTGTCCATGGTGATATTGTGCATGGTGACATTGCTCAAGGTGATAGTCCTTGCAGTGATAGTGCACATGGTGACAGGACAAAAGGTGACAATACCCATGGCGACAGTACTCATGGTGAAAATAACCATGGTGGCAGTTCTCATAGTGACAATTCTCAGGGGGACAGTGCTCATAATAGCAGGGCCCAAGGTGGCAGTGGTCGTGGTGACAGTGCCCATGGTGACAGTGCACTTGGTGACAGTCCCCATGGGAACAGAACTGATGGTGAAAATGCACTTTGTGACAGGGCCAATGGTAACCTTGGTCTCGGGGATATTGCACATGGTGAGCGTGCCCATGGTGACATTGCCCATGGAGACAAAGCTCAGTGTGAAAATGCTCATGGTGACAATGCTCATGGTGGAAGTGCCCATGGTGACACTGCTCATTGTGGCAGTGCTAATGGTGACAGTGCGGATGATGAAAATACTTGTGGTGATAGAGTTCACAGTGGCTGTGGTCATGGTGACAGTGCTCACGGAGGCAGTGCCCTCAGTGATACTGCTCATGCTGGCAATGCCCATGATGATAGACGTATGGTGACAGTGCCCACCATCGCAGTGCATAGGTGAGAGAGCTTACGGTGACATTGAAACTGGTGACAGTGTCCAGGAAGACAATGGCCATGATGACAACACCCATGTGCCAAGGCCCATGGTGACAGTGCCCACGGTGACAGTGTCCATGGTTACAGTGCTCATGGTGACACTGCCCATGGTGGCAGTGCCCCTGGTGACAGTATTTATGATGTTGCTGGTCACGGTAGCAGTGTTCATCATTATAATGCTCATGGTGGCAGTGCCCACAGTGACAGTGCCCATGGTGACAGTGCCCATGATGACAGTGCCCATGGTGAAAGTGCTTACCTGGAAAGGGTCCATGATAACAATACCGACAGTGGTAGGGACCCTTGTGACAGTGCCCATAGTGACAGTGCTAATTGTGAGAATGCCCATGGTGACAGCACCCATGTGACAAGGCCTCTGGTGACAGTGCCTACAATGAAACTGCACATGATGTCAGTGCCCATGGCGACAGTGCCCATGGTTACAATGTTCATGGTGACACTGGTCATGGTGGCAGTGCCCCTGGTGACAGTGCACACCATGAGTATGCATATGATGGCCATGCTAATTGTGATAGTGCCCGTGGTGACAGTATTTATGATGATACTGCTCACAGTAGCAGTGTTCATTGTAATAATGCTCATGGTGGCAGTGCCCACAATGACAGTGCCCATGGACATTGCCAAAAGTGACAGGGCCCATGGTGACACATACCACAGGGAGACTGCTCATGGTGATAGTGCCCATTGTGACAGTGCTCAGAGTGACAAGGCCCATGGCGCCAGGGCCAATCATGTTATTGCTCACGGTGATAGTTGTCATGGTGACAGTGCCCACGGTGATATTACCCATGGTGAGAGTACTCAATGATAAAGTGCCCATTCTGACAGTTCTCATGGTGATACTGCCCATGGTGAGAGTGCACAGGGTGATAATGCCAATGGTGACAATGCTCATGGTGACAGTGCTCATGGTTGCAGTATCCATGGTGACAGTACTGAAACTGACAGTGTCCCTGGTGACAGTGTCCACAGTGATAATGCTCATGGTGATACTGCCCGTGGTGACACAGTGCTAATGGTGAAATTGCCCTTGGAGAGAGTACACATGTTGACAGTGCCCTTGGTGACGTTCTCATGTTGACAGTGTTCACAGTGATAGTGCCCATGGTGACATTGTGCATGGTAGCAGTGCCTAAGGTGAAAGTGCTGACAGTGACAGTGCCCATGCTGACAGTTCTCATGGTGATAGTGCCCATGGTGACAGTGTTCATGGTGACATCACAAATGGTGACAATACCCATGGTGACAGTACTCCTGGTGAAAATACCCATTGTGGCATTTCTCATAGTTACCATTCTCATGGGGACAGTGCTCATAACAGAAGTGTGCAAGGTGGCAGTGCTCATGGTGACAGTGCTCTTGGTAACATTGCACACGGTGATAGTTCTCATGGAGACAGGGCCCATGGAGATATTACCCATGGTGACAGTACTCAATGATAAAGTGCCCATGGTGACAGTGCCCAAGGTGATAGTCCACATGGTGGCAGTTCAAAATGGTTACAGTGTCCATGGTGGCATTGCACATGGTGACATTGCTTAAGGTGATAATCCTTGCGGTGATAGTGCACATGGTGACAGTGCGAATGGTGACAGTACCCATGGCGACAGTACTCATGGTGAAAATACGCATCGTGGCAGTTCTCATAGCGCCAGTTCTCAGGGTGACTGTGCTCATAATAGCATGGAACAAGGTGGCAGTGGAAGTGGTGACAGTGCTCATGGTGACAGTGCCCTTGGTGAAAGTATCCATAGGAACAATACTGATGGTGACACTGCAATTTGTGACAGAGCCAACGGTAACCTTGCTCTCAGTGATAGTGCACATGGTGAAAGTGCCCAAGGTGACATTTCCCATGGAGACATGGCTCAGTGTGACAGGGTTCATGGTGACAGTGCTCATGGTGGAAGTGCCCATGGTGACACAGGTCATTGTGGCAGTGCACATGAGGACAGTGCCGATGACGACAGTGCTTAAGGTGATAGAGTTCACAGTGGCTGTGCTCATGGTGATAGTGCTCATGGAGACAGTGCCCTTAGTGACAAAGCTCAAGCTGGCAATGCCCAGGTGATAGACGCATGGTGACAGTGTCTACAATCAGAGTGCAATGGTGAGAGAGCTCACGGTGACAGTGTAAATGCTGACACTGCCCACGAGGACAATGGCCATGGTGGCAGTGCTCATGGTGACAGTGCCCATGATGACAGTGTCCATGGTGCAAGTGCTCAATTGGAAAGGGCCCATGATGTCAATACCCATGGTGGTAGTGCCCCTGGTACAGTATCCATAGTGAAAGAGCTAATGGTGAGAATGCGCATGGTGACAGCACCCATGTGACAAGGCCGCTTGTGACAGTGCCCATGGTGACACTGCCCATGATGTCAGTGCCGATGGTGAGAGTGCCCATGGTTACAGTGCTCATGGTGACATTGCCCATGGCGGCAGTGCCCCTGGTGACAGTGCACACCACGAGTATGCACATGGTGACCGTGCCAATTGTGACAGTGTCCATGGTGAGAGTATTTATGATGATAGTGCTCACAGTAGCAATGTTCTTCATAATAATGCTCACGGTGGCAGTGCCCACAGTAACAGTGCCTGTGGACACTGCCAAAAGTGACAGTGCCCATGGTGACAGTTCTAAGGGAGACAGTGTCCATGGTGACAGGTACCACAGTGAGACTGCTCACGGTGATAGTGCCCATTGTGACAGTGCTCATAGTGACAAGGTCCATGGTGCCAGGGCCAATCGTGATATTGCTCACAGTGATAGTTGTCATGGTGACAATGCCCATGGTGATATTACCCATGGTGAGAGTACTCAATGATAAAGTGCCCATGGTGACAGTGCCTATGGTGATAGTGCAGATGATGGCAGTGCAACATGGTAACAGTACCAATGGTGACATTGCTCATGGTGACATTGCTTAACGTGATAGTACTTGCGGTGATAGAGCGCATGGTAACACTCCCCACCATGACAGTGCTCTTGGTGAAAGTGCACACGGTGACAAACCATACTGACAGTGCTCATGGTGACAGTGCCTATGGTGGCAGTGCCCATGGTGACATTGCCCATTGTGACACTTCCCCACAGTGACACTGCACATGATGACAGTGCCCACCGTGAAAGTGCCCACGCTGACGTTGCCTATGGTGACAGTGCTCATGGTGATAGTGCCCATGGTGACAGGGCTCTTGGTGAGAGTCCGAATTGTGCCAGTGCCCATGGTGAAAGTGCTTACGGTGATAGTGCTCACCATAATAATGCTCATGCTGACAGTGTAAATGGTGACAATACCTATGGTGAGGGTACTCATGGTGAAAATACCCATGGTGAGAGTTCTCATAGCGACAGTTCTCATGGTGACAGTGCTCCTAATAGCAGTGCCCAAGGTGGCAGTGCCCGTGGTGCCATTGCTAGTGGTGGGAGTACACCTGGTGGCGGATCCCCTGGGGACATTACCGATGGTGACTCTGCACATTGTGACATTGCCCATGTTAGTATTGCACCTGGTGACAGTGCCCATAGTCACAATTCCCATGGTGTAGTCCTCACAGTGACAGAGCCTATGGTGAAAATACCCAGGGTGACATTCCTCATGGTGACAGTGCTCATGGTGATAGTGCCTTTGGTGACAGTGTCCATGATCATAATTCTCACGGTGATAGTGCCCATGGTGACAATACCCAGGGTGACAGAGCTCATGGTCACAATGCTCACCGTGAATGTTCCCATGGTCCCAGTACCTACCTAGGGTGTAATGCCCATGCTGAGAGTGCGCATTGTGACAGTGCCCATGGTGACAATAACCAGGGTGTCATCCCCATGGTGACACTGCTCATGTAAGCAGTGCCAGAAGTGACAGTGCTCATTGAGACATTGCTCACGGTGACAGTGCTCACTGTGACAGTGCCCATGGTGGCAGTGCCCTGGATAACAGTGCACACCTTGAGAGTGCCCATGTTGGCCATGCCAATCGTGACAGTGCCCATGGTGACAGTACTTATGATGATAGTTCTAACGGTTGCAGTGTTCATGGTAATAATGCTCACGGTGGCATTGCCCACAGTCACAGTGCCCATGGTGACAGTTATCACGGTGACAGTGCCCATGGGGACAGTTACTATGGTGAGGCTGCTCACTGTGATAATACCAATTCTGACAGTGCTCATAGTGACAAGGCCCATGGCGACAGGGCCCATTATGACTTGCTCACGGTGATAGTTCTCACGGTGACAGTTCCCATGGTGATATTACCCATGTTGACAGTCCTCAACGATAACCTGCCCATGGTGACAGTGCCCATGGTGACATTGCTCACGGTGATATTGCTTACGGTGATAGTCCTTATTGTGATAGTGTGTATGGGGACACTGCACAAAGTGACAGTGCTCATGGTGACATTGCTCATGGTGACAGTGCTCATCATTGCAGTACCCATGGTGACAGTGCTCACAGTGACAGTTCCCATGGTGGCAGTGCCAATGATGTCAGGACCCATGGTGACAATGCACATGGTGACAGTGCTCACGGTGACAGTGCTCACAGTGACAGTGCCCATAGTGACAGGGCTCATGGTGAAAGTGCACATTGTAAAAGTGCCCATGGTGACAGATTTCACAGTGATAGTGCTCACGGTAATAGTGCTCATGGTGACAGTGCTACTGGTGACAATACCCATGGTGACAGTACTCATGGTGAAAATACCCATGGCGGCAGTTTTCATAGTGACAGTTCTCAGGGTGACAGTCCTCATAATAGTAGGGACCAAAGTGACAGTGCTCATTGTGACAGTGCTCATGGTGACAGTGCACTTGTTGAGAGTTCCCATAGGAACAGTACCGAAGGTGACACTGCACTTTGTGACAGAGCCAACGGTAACCTTGCTCACAGTGATAGGGCACATGGTGAAAGTGCCCATGGTGACATTGCCCATGGAGACATGGCTCACTGTGAGAAAGTTCATGGTGACAGTGCTTATGGTGAAAGTGCCCATGGTGACACAGCTCATTGTGGCTGTGCACATGGGGACAGTGCCGATGATGACAGTGCTTATGGTGATAGAGTTCACAGTGGCTGTGCTCATGGTGATAGTGCTCATGGAGGCAGTGCCCTTAGTGACACTGCTCAAACTGGCAATGCCCCGGTGATAGACGCATGGTGACAGTGTCCACGATCACAGTGCAATGGTGAGAGAGCTCAAGGTGAGAGTGCAAATGCTGACACTGCCCACGAGGACAATGGACATGGTGGCAGTGCTCATGGAGACAGTGCCCATGATGACAGTGCCCATAGTGAAAGTGCTCACCTGGAATGTGCCCATGATGTCAATACCCATGCTGGTAGTGGCCCTGGTACAGTACCCATAGTGAAAGAGCTAATGGTGAGAATGCGCATGGTGACAGCACCCATGTGACAAGGCCGCTGGTGACAGTGCCCATTGTGACACTTCCCATGATGTCAGTGCTGATGGTGAGAGTGCCCATGGTTACAGTGCTCATGGTGACACTGCCCATGATGTCACTGCCCCAGGTGACAGTGCACACCATGAGTATGCACATGGAGACCGTGCCAGTTGGGACAGTGTCCATGTGACAGTATTGATGATGATAGTGCTCACAGTAGCAATGTTCATCATAATAATGCTCATGGTGGCAGTGCCCACAGTGACAGTGCCCGTGGACATTGCCAAAAGTGACAGTGCACATGGTGACAGTTCTAAGGGAGACAGTGTCCATGGTGACAGATACCACAGTGAGACTGCTCACGGTGATAGTGTCCATTGTGACAGTGCTCATAGTGAAAAGGTCCATGGCGCCAGGACCAATCATGATATTGCTCACAGTGAGATTTGTCATGGTGACAATGCCCATGGTGATATTACCCATGGTGAGAGTACTCAATGATAAAGTGCCCATGGTGACAGTGCCTATGGTGATAGTGCACATGATGGCAGTGCAACATGGTGACAGTACCAATGGTGACATTGCTCATGGTGACATTGCTTAACGTGATAGTACTTGCGGTGATAGAGCACATGGTAACACTGCCCACCATGACAGTGCTCTTGGTGAAAGTGCACACGGTGACAAACCATACTGAGAGTGCTCATGGTGACAGTGCCTATGGTGGCAGTGCCCATGGTGACATTGCCAATTGTGACACTTCCCAACGGTGACACTGCACATGATGACAGTGCCCATGGTGAAAGTGCCCACGCTGATGTTGCCTATGGTGACAGTGCTCAAGGTGATACTGCCCATGATGACAGGGCTCTTGGTCCGAGTACGAATTGTGCCAGTGCCCATGGTGAAAGTGCTAACGGTGATAGTGCTCACCATAATAGTGCTCAGGCTGAGGGTGCAAATGGTGACAATACCTATTGTGAGGGTACTCATGGTGAATATACCCATGGTGACAGTTCTCATAGCGACAGTTCTCATGGTGACAGTGCTCCTAATAGCAGTGCCCAAGGTGGCAGTGCCCGTGGTGCCATTGCTAGTGGTGACAGTACACCTGGTGGCAGATCCCCTGGGGACATTACCGAAGGTGAATCTGCACATTGTGACATTGCCCATGGTAACCTTGCTCACAGTGATAGTGCACATGGTGAGAGGGCCCATGGTGGTATTGCACCTGGTGACAGTGCCCATAGTCACAATTCCCATGCTGTAGTGCTAACGGTGACAGAGCCTATGGTGACAATACCCAGGGTGACATTACTCATGGTGACAGTGTTCATGGTGATAGTGCCTATGGTGACAGTGTCCATGATCATAATTCTCACGGTGATAGTGCCCATGGTGACAATACCCAGGGTGAAAGAGCTCATGGTCACAATGCTCACGGTGAATGTTCCCATGGTCCCAGCACTTAGGGTGTAATGCCCATGCTGAGATTGCTCATGGTGACAGTGCCCATGGTGACAATACCCATGGTGACAGTACTCATGGTGAAAATACCCGTGGCGGCAGTTTTCATAGTGGCAGTTCTCAGGGTGACAGTGCTCATAATAGCAGGGACCAAAGTGACAGTGCTCATTGTGACAGTGCTCATGGTGACAGTGCACTTGGTGAGAGTTTCCATGGGAACAGAACCAAAGGTGACACTGCACTTTGTGACAGGGCCAATGGTAAACTTGCACTCGGTGATCATGCACATGGTGAGAGTGCACATGGTGACACTGCTCATTGTGGCAGTGTTCTTCGTGACAGTGCCCATGATGACAGTGCACATGTTGAAAGTGCTCACCTGGAAATTGTCCATGAAAACATTACCCATGGTGATAGTGCCCATGGTGACAGTGCCCATGGTTACAGTGCTAATGGTGACACGGCCCATAGTGGCAGTGTCCCTGGTGACAGTGCACACCATGAGTATGCACATGGTGGCCGTGCCAATTGGCACAGTGCCCATGGTGACAGTATTTATGATGATATTGCTTACAGTAGCAATGTTCATCATAATAATGGTCATGGTGGCAGTGCCCACAGTGACAGTGCCCATGGACAGTGCTGAAAGTGACAGTGCCCATGGTGACAGTTCTCACTGTGACAGGGCCTGTGTTGACATTGCCATGATGACAGTGCCCATGGTGAAAGTGCTCACTTGGAAAGTGCCCATGATAACATTACCCATGGTGATAGTGCCCATGGTGACAGTGCCCATGGTTACAGTGCTCATGGTGACACTCCCATGGTGGCAGTGCCCTGATGACACTGCACACCATGAGTATGCATATGGTGGCCATGCCAATTAGGACAGTGCCCATGGTGACAGTATTTATGATGATACTCCTCACAGTAGCAGTGTTCATCGTAATAATGCTCACGGTGGCAGTGCCCATGGCACAGTGCCGAAAGTGACAGTGCCTATGGTGACAGTGCCCATGGTGACAGATACCACAGTGAGACTGCTCACGGTGATAGTGCCCATTGTGACAGTGCTCATAGTGACAAGTCCCATGGCGTCAGGGCCAATCATGATATTGCTCACGGTGATAGTTGTCACGGTGACAATGCCCATGGTGATATTACCCATGGTGAGAGGACTCAATATTAAAGTGCCTATGGTGACACTGCCTATGGTGAGAGTGCCCATGGTGGCAGTGCAAAATTGTGACAGTGTCCCTGGTGATATTGTGCATGGTGATATTGCTTAAGGTGATAGTCCTTGCGGTGATAGTGCACATGGTGACAGTACAAATGGTGACAATACCCATGGTGACAGTACTCATGGTGAAAATACCCATTGTGGCAGTTTTTATAGCGACAGTTCTCAGGGTGACAGTGCTCATAATAGCAGGGTACAAGGTGGCAGTGCTCGTGATGAGAATGCTTATAGTGAGTGCAGTTGGTGACAGTTCCCATGGGAACAGTACTGATGGTGATACTGCACTTTGCGACAGAGCCAATGGTAAGCTTGCTCTAGGGATAGTGCACTTGGTGAGAGTGCACAGGTTGACATTGACCAGGGAGACACGGCTCACTGTGACAGTGCTCATGGTGACAGTGCTCATGGTGGAAGTGTCCATCGTGACGCTGCTCATTGTGGCAGTGCTCATGTGGACAATGCTGATGATGACAGTGCTTATGGTGATAGAGTTCACAGTGGCTGTGCTCATGGTGATAGTGCTCATGGAGGCAGTGCCCTCAGTGACACTGCTCATGCTGGCAATGCCCACGTTTATAGACGCATGGTGACAGTGCCCACCATCACAGTGCAATGGTGAGAGAGCTTACGGTGACAGTGGAACTGTTGACACTGCCCACGAAGACAATGGCCCATGTTGACAGTACCCATGATGACAGTGCCCATGTTGAAAGTGCTCACCTGGAAATTGTCCCTGATAATATTACCCATGGTGTTAGTGCCTCTGGTGACAGTACCCATAGTGAAAGTGCTAATGGTGAGAATGCCCATGGTGACAGCACCCATGTGACAAGACCCCTGGTGGCAGTGCCCACGGTGACACTGCCCATGATGTCAGTGCCCATGGTGAGAGTGCCCATGGTGGCAGTGTCCCTGGTGACAGTGTACACCATGAGTATGCACATGGTGGCCATGTCAATTGTGACAGTGTCCATGGTGACAGTATTTATGATGATACTGCTCACAGTAGCAATGTTCATTGTAATAATGCTCATGGTGGCAATGCCCACAGTGACAGTGCCCTTGGCACAGTGCCAAAAGTGACAGTGCACATGGTGACAGTTCTAAGGGAGACAGTGTCCATGGTGACAGATATCACAATGAGACTGCTCACTGTGATAGTGCCCATTGAGACAGTGCTCATAGTGACAAGGTCCATGGCGTCAGGGCCAATGATGATATTGCTCACAGTGATAGTTGTCATGGTAACAATGCCCATGGTGATATTACCCATGGTGAGAATACTCAGTGATAACTTGCCCATGGTGACAGTGCCTATGGTGATAGTGCACATGATGGCAGTGCAACATGGTGACAGTACCAATGGTGACATTGCTCATGGCCATATTGCTTAACATGATAGTACTTGCTGTGATAGAGGGCATGGTAACACTTCCCACCATGACAGTGCTCTAGGTGAAAGTGCACATGGTGACAACCCAAGATGACATTGCTCATGGTGACAGTGCTCATGGTTGCATTACCCATGGTAATAGTGCTCACAGTGGCAGTGCCTATGGTGGCAGGGCCCATGGTGACATTGACCCTTGTGACACTTCCCCACGGTGACACTGCCCGTGATGACAGTGCCTACGGTGAAAGTCCCCACGCTGACGTTGCCTATGGTGTCAGTGCTCAGGTTGATAGTGCCCTTGGTGACAGGGCTCTTGGTGAGAGTCCGAATTGTGCCAGTGCCCATGGTGAAATTGCTAATGGTGATAGTGCTCACCATAATAGTGCTCATGCTGAGAGTGCAAATGGTGACAATACCTATGGTGAGAGGACTCATGGTGAAAATACCCATGGTGACAGTTCTCATAGCGAGAGTTTTCATGGTGACAGTGATCCTAATAGCAGTGCCCAAGGTGGCAGTGCCCGTGGTGCCATTGCTAGTGGTGACAGTACACCTGGTGGCGGATCCCCTAGGGACATTACCAAAGGTGACTCTGCACATTGTGATATTGCCCATGGTAACCTTGCTCACAGTGATAGTGCACATGGTGACAGTGCCCATGGTGGTATTGCACCTGGTGACAGTGCCCATAGTCACAATTCCCATGGTGTAGTCCTCACAGTGACAGAGCCCATGGTGACCATACCCAGGGTGACATTACTCATGGTGACAGTGTTCATGGTGATAGTGCCTTTGGTGACCGTGTCCATGATCATAATTCTCACGGTGATAGTGCCCATGGTGACAATACCCAGGGTGACAGAGCTCATGGTCACAATGCTCACGGTGAATGTTCCCATGGTCCCAGTACCTACCTAGGGTGTAATGCCCATGCTGAGGGTGTGCATGGTGACAGCGCCCATGGTGACAATAAGCAGGGTGTCATGACCATGGTGACACTGCTCATGTAAGCAGTGCCAGAAGTGACAGTGCTCATTGTGGCATTGCTCACGGTGACAGTGCTCACTGTGACAGTGCCCATGGTGGCAGTGCCCTGGGTAAGAGTGCACAACTTGAGAGTGCCCATGATGGCCATGCCAATCGTGACAGTGCCCATGGTGACAGTACTTATGAGGATAGTTCTAACGGTTGCACTGATCATGGTAATAATGCTCACGTTGGCAGTGCCCACAGTCACAGTGACCATGGTGACAGTTATCACGGTGACAGTGCCCATGGTGACAGTTAGCATGGTGAGACTGCTCACTGTGATAATACCAATTCTGACAGTGCTCATAGTGACAAGACCCATGGCGACAGGGCCCATTGTGACATTGCTCACGGTGATAGTTCTCACGGTGACAGTTCCCATGGTGATATTACCCATGTTGACAGTCCTCAATGATAACGGGCCCATGGTGGCCCTGCCCATGGTGATACTGCACATGGTGACAGTGCCCATGGAGACATTGTTCACGGTGATATTGCTTACGGTGATAGTCCGTATTGTGATAGTGTGTATGGGGACACTGCACACAGTGACAGTGATCATGGTGACAGTGCTCACGGTGACAGTGCTCATCATTGCAGTACCCATGGTGACAGTGTTCACAGTGACAGTTCCCATGGTAGCAGTGCCAATGATGACAGGTCCCATGGTGACAATGCCCACGGTGACAGTGCTCACGGTGACAGTGCTCACAGTGACAGTGCCCATGGTGACAGGGCTCATGGTGAAAGTCCACATTGTACATGTGCCCATGGTGACAGCGTTCACAGTGATAGTGCTCGCGGTAATAGTGCTCAAGGTGACAGTGCCACTGGTGACAATACCCATGGTGACAGTACTCATGGTGAAAATACCCATGGCAGCAGTTTTCATAGTGACAGTTCTCAGGGTGACAGTGCTCATAATAGCAGGGACCAAAGTGACAGTGCTCATTGTGGCAGTGCTCATGGTGACAGTGCACTTGGTGAGCGTTTCCATGGGAACAGAACCGATGGTGACACTGCACTTTGTGAGAGGGCCGATGGTAAACTTGCACTTGGTGATCGTGCACATGGTTAGAGTGCACATGGTGACACTGCTCATTGTGGCAGTGCTCTTCATGACACTGCCCATGATGACAGGGCCCATGTTGAAAGTGTTCACCTGGAAATTGCCCATGAAAACATTACCTATGGTGATAGTGCCCATTTTGACAGTGCCCATGGTTACCGTGCTCATGGTGACACTGCCCATGGTGGCAGTGGCCCTGGTGACAGTGCACACCATGAGTATGCACAAGGTGGCCGTGCCAATTGGGACAGTGCCCATGGTGACAGTATTTATGATGATATTGCTCACAGTAGCAATGTTCATCATAATAATGCTCATGGTGGCAGTGCCCACAGTGACAGTGCCCATGGACAGTGCTGAAAGTGACAGTGCCCATGGTGACAGTTCTCACTGTGACAGGGCCTGTGTTGACGTTGCCCATGATCACATTGCCCATGGTGAAAGTGCTCACTTGGAAAGTGCCCATGATAACATTACCCATGGTGATAGTGCCCATGGTGACAGTGCCCATGGTTACAGTGCTCATGGTGACACTCCCATGGTGGCAGTGCCCTGATGACACTGCACACCATGAGTATGCATATGGTGGCCATGCCAATTAGGACAGTGCCCATGGTGACAGTATTTATGATGATACTCCTCACAGTAGCAGTGTTCATCGTAATAATGCTCACGGTGGCAGTGCTCATGGCACAGTGCCGAAAGTGACAGTGCCTATGGTGACAGTGCCCATGGTGACAGATACCACAGTGAGACTGCTCACGGTGATAGTGCCCATTGTGACAGTGCTCATAGTGACAAGTCCCATGGCGTCAGGGCCAATCATGATATTGCTCACGGTGATAGTTGTCACGGTGACAATGCCCATGGTGATATTACCCTTGGTGAGAGGACTCAATAATAAAGTGCCTATGGTGACACTGCCTATGGTGAGAGTGCCCATGGTGGCAGTGCAAAATTGTGACAGTGTCCCTGGTGATATTGTGCATGGTGATATTGCTTAAGGTGATAGTCCTTGCGGTGATAGTGCACATGGTGTCAGTAAAAATGGTGACAATACACATGGTGACAGTACTCATGGTGAAAATACCCATTGTGGCAGTTTTTATAGCGACAGTTCTCAAGGTGACACTGCTCATAATAGCTGGGTACAAGGTGGCAGTGCTCGTGATGAGAATGCTCATAGTGACAGTGCAGTTGGTGACAGTTCCCATGGGAACAGTACCGATGGTGATACTGCACTTTGTGACAGAGCCAATAGTAAGCTTGCTCTAGGGATAGTGCACTTGGTGAGAGTGCACAGGTTGACATTGACCATGGAGACACGGCTCACTGTGACAGTGCTCATGGTGACAGTGCTCATGGTGGAAGTGCCCATCGTAACGCTGCTCATTGTGGCAGTGCTCATGGGGACAATGCCGATGATGACAGTGCTTATGGTGATAGAGTTCACAGTGGCTGTGCTCATGGAGGCAGTGTCCTCAGTGACACTGCTCATGCTGGCAATGCCCACGTTTATAGACGCATGGTGACAGTGCCCACCATCACAGTGCAATGGTGAGAGAGCTTACGGTGACAGTGAAACTGTTGACAGTGCCCACGAAGACAATGGCCATGGTGACAGTGCTCATGGTGACAGTGCCCATTTTGACAGTGCCCATGATGACAGTGCGCATGGTGAATGTGCTCACCTGTAAAGTGCCCGTGATAACATTATCCATGGCGGTAGTGCCCCTGGTGACAGTATCCATAGTGAAAGTGCTAATGGTGGGAATACCCATGGTGACAGAACCCATGTGACAAGACCCTTGGTGACAGTGCCCACGGTGACACTGCCCATGATGTCAGTGCCCTTGGTGAGAGTGCACACCATGAGTATGCCCATGGTGGCCGTGCTAATTGTGACAGTGTCCATGGGGACAGTATTTATGATGATACTGCTCACAGTAGCAGTGTTCATCATAATACTGCTCACGGTGGCAGTGCCCACAGTGACAGTGCCCATGGCACAGTGCCGAAAATTACTGTGCCCTTGGTGACAGTGCCCATGGTGACAGATACCACACTGAGACTGCTCATGGTTATAGTGCCCATTGTGACAGTGCTCATAGTGACAAGTCCCATGACGTCTGGGCCAATCATGATATTGCTCACGGTGATAGTTGTCACAGTGACAATGCCCTTGGTGATATTAACCAAAGAGAGAGTACTCAATAATAAAGTGCCTATGGTGACACTGCCTATGGTGATAGTGCAAACGGTGGCAGTGCTAAATGGTGACAGTGTCTATGGTGATATTGTGCATGGTGATATTGCTTAAGGTGATAGTCCTTGCTGTGATAGTGCACATGGTGACAGTACAAATGGTGACAATACCCATGGTGACACTACTCATGGTGAAAATACCCATTGTGGCAGTTTATATAGCGATAGTTCCCAGGGTGACAGTGCTCATAATGGCAGGGTACAAGGTGGCAGTGCTCGTGATGACAATGCTCATAGTGACAGTGCACTTGGTGACAGTTCCCATGGGAACAGTACTGATGGTGACACAGCTCTTTGTGACAGAGCCAATGGTAAGCTTGCTATCGGGAATAGTGCACTTGGTGAGAGTACACAGGTTGACATTGACCATGGAGACACGGCTCACTGTGACAGTGCTCATGGTGACAGTGCTCATGGTGGAAGTGCCCATGGTGACACTCCTCATTGTGGTAGTGCACATGGGGACAGTGCAGAATGATGACAGTGCTTATGGTGATAGAGTTCACAGTGGCTGTGCTCATGGTGATAGTGCTCATGGAGGCAGTGCCCTCAGTGACACTGCTCATGCTGCCAATGCCCACGGTTATAGACGCATGGTGACAGTGCTCACCATCACAGTGCAAAGGTGAGAGAGCTTACAGTGACAGTGAAACCGTTGACAGTGCTCACGAAGACAATGGCCATGGTGACAGTGCCCATGTTGACAGTGCCCATGATGACAGTGCCCATGTTGAAAGTGCTCACCTGGAAAGTGTCCCTGATAACATTACCCATGGTGGTAGTACCCCTGCTGACAGTACCCATAGTGAAAGTGCTAAAGGTGAGAATGCCCATGGTGACAGCACCCATGTGACCAGGCCCCTGCTGACATTGCCCACGGTGACACTGCTCATGATGTCAGTGCCCATGGTGAGAGTGCCCATGGTTACAGTGCTCATGATGACACTGCATATGGTGGCAGTGCCACTGGTGACAGTACACACCATGAGTATGCACATGGTGGTCATGCCAATTGTGACAGTGTCAATGGTGACAGTATTTATGATGATACTGCTCACAGTAGCAGTGTTAATCGTAATAATGCTCATGGTGGCAGTGCCCATGGTGGCAGTGCCCGTGGTGCCATTGCTAGTGGTGACAGTACACCTGGTGGCAGATCCCCTGGGGACATTACCGAAGGTGACTCTGCACATTGTGATATTGCCCATGGTAAACTTGCTCACAGTGATAGTGCACATGGTGACAGTGCCCATAGTCACAATTCCAATGGTGTAGTGTTCACGGTGACAGAGCCCATGGTGACAATACCCAGGGTGACATTACTCATGGTGACAGTGTTCATGGTGATAGTGCCTATGTTGACAGTGTCAATGATCATAATTCTCACATTGATAGTGCCCATGGTGACAATACCCAGGGACAGAGCTCATGATAACAATGCTCATGGTGAATGTTCCCATGGTCCCAGTACCTAGGGTGTAATGCCCAAGCTGAGAGTGCTCATGGTGACAGTGCCCATGGTGACATTTTCCAGGGTGTCATGCCCATGGTGACACTGCTCATGTAAGCAGTGCCCGAAGTGACAGTGCTCATTGTGGCATTGCTCACGGTGACAGTGCTCACTGTGACAGTGCCCATGGTGGCAGTGCCCTGGGTAAGAGTGCACACCTTGAGAGTGCCCATGTTTGCCATGCCAATCGTGACAGTGCCCATGGAGACAGTACTTATGAGGATAGTTCTAACGGTTGCAGTGTTCATGGTAATAATGCTCACGGTGGCAGTGTCCACAGTCACAGTGCCCATGATGACAGTTATCATGGTGACAGTGCCCATGGGGACAGTTACCATGGTGAGAGTGCTCACTGTGATAAGACCAATTCTGACAGTGCTCATAGTGACAAGACCCATGGCGACAGGGCCCATTATGACATTGCTCACGGTGATAGTTCTCACGGTGACAGTTCCCATGGTGATATTACCCATGTTGACAGTCCTCAATGATAACGGGCCCATGGTGGCACTGCCCATGCTGATAGTGCACATGGTGACAGGGCCCATGGTTACATTGCTCATGGTGATATTGCTTACGGTGATAGTCCGTATTGTGATAGTGTGTATGGGGACACTGCACACAGTGACAGTGCTCATGGTGACAGTGCTCACGGTGACAGTGCTCATCATTGCAGTATCCATGGTGACAGTGCTCACAGTGACAGTTCCCATGGTGGCAGTGCCAATGATGACAGGGCCCATGGTGACAATGCCCACGGTGACAGTGCTCACGGTGACAGTGCTCATGGTGACAGTGCCCATGGTGACAGGGCTCATGGTAAATGTCCACATTGTAGAAGTGCCCATGGTGACAGTGTTCACAGTGAGTGTGCTCGCGGTAATAGTCCTCATGGTTACATTGCCACTGGTGACAATACCCATGGTGACAGTTCTTATGGTGAAAATACCCAAGGCGGCATTTTTCATAGTGATAGTTCTCAGGGTGACAGTGCTCATTATAGCAGGGACCAAAGTGACAGTGCTCATTTTGACAGTGCTCATGGTGGCAGTGCACTTGGTGAGAGTTTCCATGGGAACAGAACTGATGGTGACACTGCACTTTGTGATAGGGCCAATGGTAAACTTACAGTCGGTGATAGTGCACATGGTGAGAGTGCACATGGTGACACTGCTCATTGTGGCAGTGCTCTTCGTGACAGTGCCCATGATGACAGTGCCCATGTTGAAAGTGCTCACCTGGTATTTGCCCATGAAAACATTACCCATGGTAATAGTGCCCATGGTGACTGTGCTCAAGATGACAGTGCTCAAGGTGATAGTCTTCTCCATGTTGACAGTGCTCATGGTGACTGTTCTCACGGAGACAGTGCCTATGGTGATAATACCCTTAGTTACAGTGCGCACGGTGAGAGTGCCCATGGTTACAGTGAACACGGTGACTGTTCTCTCCGTAATAGTGCCCATGGAGACAGTGTTCATTGTGACCATCTTCATTGAGGCTGTGCCTGTGGTGACAGTGCTCAGGGTGATAGTGCTCACGGTGATAGCACTCACGTTGACAGTGCCCAAGGTGATGATACACACGGTGACAGTAATCATGGTGAAAGTGCCCATGGTGCCAGTTCTCATAGTGACAGTTCTTTTGACAGTGCTCATGGTGGCAGTGCTCGTGGTGATAGGGCTCTTGGTGACAGTGCTCATTGTGACATTGACCATGGTGAGACTACCAATGGTGACACTGCCCATGGTGACAGTTCACATGGTGAAAGTGACCACAGTGACAGTTCTAACAGTGATAGTTCCCATGATGACAATGCTCATGGTGACAGTCTACATTGTGCCATTGCTCAAGGTGACAGTGCTCACAGTGAGAGTGTCCATGGTGACAGTTAACACGGTGAGAGTGCTCACGCTGGTAGTGCTCACAGTAATAGTGCTCATACTGATAGTGCCGACGGTAACAGTGCTCACAGTGACAGTGCCCATGGTGATAGTGACCATGGTGAGAGTCCGCACGTTTACAGTACCCATGGTGGCAGTTCCCATTGTGAAAGTGCTCATGATGACATTGCCCATTTTGGTAGTTCCCATGGTGACAGTACTCACGGTGACAGTTCTCACGGTGATAGTGCCCATGGTGACATTGCACATGGTGTCAGTGAAAAATGGAGACCCTTCCCATGTTGACAGTTCTCATGGTGACAGTGCACATGGTGACAACCCATGCAGAAAGTACTCATGGAGACACTTCTCATGGTTGCAGTACCCATGTTGACGGTGCTCACAGTGATAGCACCATTGATGCTAGTGCCCATGGTAACAGTGCCCATGGTGACAATGCCCATGATGAGAGTGCCCATGTTGCCAGTTCCCATGGTGCAATTGCCTATGGTGACAGTGCTCATGGTAACAGTGCCCATGGTGACAGTGACCACGGTTAGAGTGCTCACAGTGATAGTGCCCATGGTGACAGGGCTCATGATGCCAGTCCACATTGTGCCAGTCCCCATGGTGACAGTGACCACAGTGAGAGTGCTCACCGTCATAGTGTTCAAGGTAATAGTGCTCATGGTGATAGTGCAAATGGTGACAATACACATGATGACAGTACTAATGGTGAAAATACACATGATGGCAGTTCTCATAGCGACAGTACTCATGGTGACAGTGCTCATATTAGCAGTGCCCAAAGTTGGAGTGCACATGGTGACAGTGCTAATGGTGACAGTGCTCTTGGTGGCAGTTCCCATGGGGACAGTCCCGCTGATGACACTTTGCATTGTTACAGTGCCCATGGTAACTGTGCTCACGGTGATAGTGCACATTGTGACAGTGCCCATGGTGGTAGTTCACCTGGTGACAGTGTTAAATAGTAACAATGCACATGCTGACAGTGCTCATGGTGATAGTGCCCATGGTGACAGTGTACATGGTGATAATGGGCATTGTTAGAGTGTTCATGTTGACAGAGCCCAAGGTGGCAGTAGACATGGTGACAGTGCCCACAATGACAGTGCCCATGGTGACAGTGCCGACAGTAACAGTGCCCATGGTGACCCTTCTCACAGTGAGAATGCCCATAGGGATATTTAGCATGGTGAAATTTGTCATGGTTATAGTGCCCATTGTGACAGTTCTCACAGTGACAATGCCCATGGTGCCAGTGTTTATAGAAACATTCTGCATGATCACATTTCTCACGGTGAAAGTGTCTATTGTGATATTACCCATGGTGACAATGCACATGGTTGGAGTGCAAAATGGTGACATTGCCCATGGTGACATTCCTCATGGTGAATTTGCTTACCATGATAGTCCTTACGGTGACAGTGCGCATGTTGACACTGCACAGAGTGACATTGTTCATGGTTACAGTGTTCACGGTGGTAGTTCCCATGGTGAGAGTGTCCATGGTGACAGTGCCCATAGTCACAATTCTCATGGTGTAGTGCTCACAGTGACAGTGCCCATGGTGTGAATACCCAGGGTGACAGTACTCATGGTGACTGTGCTCATTGTGATAATGCCTATGGGAACAGTGCCCATGTTCACAATTCTCACAGTGCTAATGCCTATGGTGAGAGTACATAGGGTGACAATGCCCATGGTGACAGAGCCCATGGTGTCATGCCCATGGTAACAGTGCTCATGTTGACAGTGCCATAAATAACATTGCTCATTGTGGCAGTGCTCATGGTGACCGTGCTCATGGTGACAGTGACCATGTTTACAGTGTTTATGGTGATATATGTCAAGGTGTCAGTGTCCACGGGGACAGTGCCCACGCTAACAAAGCCCATGGTGATACTTCCCTTTGTGACAGTGCCCACGGTGAGAGTGCCCATGGTGACAGCACACAGTGTGACAAGGCCCATGGTGACAGTGTTCACGGTGACAGTGTTCATGGTGAAACTGTCCATGGAGGCGTTTCCCATGGTGATAGTGCTCATGGTGACAACACCTCTGTGACATTGCCCATGGTGATAGTGTTCATGGTGACAACCCCATGGAGACAGTGCCAATGGTAATAGTCCCCGTGGTGACAGTTCTTATGTTGAATGAAACCATGGTGACATTTCTCATGGTGACAGTGCTCATGGTGACTTTGCTCAAGGTGATGGTCTCCATGTTGACAGTGCCCATGGTGACTGTTCTCACGGTGACAGTGCCTATGGTGAAAATTATCATAGTAACAGTGCTCACAATGACTGTGCCCATGGTGATATTACCTATGGTGACAGTACTCATGGTAAAAGTGCCCATGGTGACACTGCACATGGTTGCAGTGCGAAATGGTGACAGTGTCCATGGTGATATTGCTCATGTTGACATTGCTTATGGTGATAGTACTTACAGTGATTGTGTGTATGGTGAAACTGCAGACAGTGACAGTGCTCATGGTGACGGTGTTCACGGCTAGAGTGCCGATGGTGAATGTGCCCATGGTGACAGTGTCCATAGTCACAATTCTCATGGTGTAGTGCTCATGGTGACAGTGCCCATGGTGTTAGTGCCCATGTTTACAGTGCTTATGGTGATAGATGTCAGGGTTGCATGGCCCACGGTGACAGTGCCCAGGCTGACATAGCCCATAATGATATTTCCCATTGTGAGAGTGCCCCGGTGACAGAGCCCATGGTGACATTGCCCAAGATCACGGTGTCCATGGTGAAACTGCCAATGGTGACTGTGCCTATGGTGACAGCGACCAGTGTGACAACACCCATTGTGAGAGTGCTCACAGTGACCGTGCCGATGTTGACAGTTCCAATGGTGATAGTGCCAATAGTGAGGGTGCTCATGGTGAAACTGGCCATGGAGACACTGCCCATGGTGATAGTGCTCATCGTGACAACCCTTCGGAGGCAGTGCCAATAGTGACAGTACCGGTGATGACAGTTCTCACGGTGAAAGTGACCCTGTTGTAATTGCTCATGGTGACACTGCTCATAGTGACAGTGTTCAAGGTGATAGTCTCCATGTTAACACTGCACATGGTGACTGTTCTCACGGTGACAGTGCCTATGGTGATAATGCTCTTATTGAGAGTGGTCACAGTGACAGTGCCCTTGGTGCCAGTAACCACGTTGACTGTTCTCACCGTGATAGTGTCCATTGTGACTCTTCATGGTGACAGTCCGCATTGAGACTGTGCCCGTGGTGACAGTGCTCAGGGTGATAGTGTTCACGGTGATAGTACTCAAGTTGACAATGCCCAAAGTGACAGTAATCATGGTGAAAGTGCTCATGGTGGCAGTGCTCGTGGTGACAGTGCTGTGGGTGACAGTGCTCATGGTGGTAGTGTCCATGGTGAGACTACCGATGGTGACACTGCCCATGGTGACAGTGCACATAGTCATGGTGCATCTGGTGGCAGTGCAAAATAGTGACAGTGCCCATGGTGATATTGCTCATAGTTATAATGCCCATGGTAAAGGGCCCACGGTTACAATGCTCATGGTGACAGTGCCCATAGTGAGAGTGCCCCTGGTGACAGTGCACACCGTGAGAGTGCGCTTGGTGGACGTGCCCATGGTGACAGATCTTATCATGAGAAAGCTCACCATGCTAACTGTCCCCAAGGGCACTGTCACAGAGAGAAATGTCACCATGTGGACTGTCACAGTCAGTATTCTCCCGTTTGGCACTCTCATTGTGGGCTCTGCCACCGTGAGCACTATTACCATGAACACTGCTACCGTGAGCATTATCATGATAAGAACTGTCACCATGGGCACGGCCACCATGAGCACTCTCACGGTCTGCACTGTCACCAGGGGCACTGTCAGCATGGGCACTGTAACCATGAGCACTGTAACATGGGCACTCTCACCATGGGCACTATCACCATGAGCAATATCACCATGGGCACTGTCACTATTTTGCACTGCCACCAGATGCACCATGACCATGTGCACTGTCACCATGGGCAGTGTCACCATCGGTAGTCTCACCATAGTCACTGCCAACAAGAGCACTGTCACAAGAACTGTCACTATGAGAGCTGCCACCATGGGCACTTTCACCATGATTACTGTCACCGTCGGTATTGTGACCTTGGGCACTGTCAACGTGAGTAATATCACTGTGAGCACTATCACCCTGAACACTGTCACCACGGACACAACCTCAATGCAGAGTGTCACCGTGAACACTGTCACCATGGGCACTATCACAGTGAGAACAGTCACCGTGGTCACTGTCTACCGTGGGCACTGTCACCGTGAGCACTGTCACTAAGAGCATTATCACCATAGGCACTGTCACCATGAGAACAGTCACCATGGGCACTGTCAAAATGGAGAGTATCACCTTAAGCACTGTCACCATGCATACTGTCACCATGAGCAATTTCAACAGGGTCACTTTCACAGTGAGAACTGTCACCAAGAGAACTCTCACCATTGGCACTGCCTCCGAGGGGTTGTCATGATGAGCACTATCACCATGGGCAGTATCTCCATTGGCAGTTTCACCATGAGCAGTCTCACTATTGGCACTATCACCATCGGCACTGTCAGCATCGGCATGGCCACCATGAGCACTGTCACAATGGGCGTTGTCACACTGGGTGCTGTCACCATGGGCACAGTCACTGTTATCACTCTCACCATGGACACTCTTATCTCGGGCACTGTCACCATTTGCTCTGTCACCGTGGGCACTGTCACAATGGGAAGTATCAAAATGGGCTTTGTCATTGTGGGCACTGTCCCCATCGGCACAGCCACCGTGACATCGATCACCATAAACACTGTAACCATGGGCACAGTCACCATGAGCACAGTCACCATGAGCACTGCCACAATGAGCACTGTCACTTATGGCACTGTCCATGTGAGCAATGTCACCATGATCACTGTCAACATAGGCAGGACACCCTGGGTTTTGTCACCATGGGCACTGTTACCATGAGCACTCTCAGCATGGGAATTTTCACCTTAGGTAATGTCACCATGGGCACTGTCAGCGTGAACACTTTTACCATGTGCTCTGTCACCCTGGGTATTGTCACCATGGGCACTATCGCCGTGAGAGCTGTGAACATGGTCACTTTCACTATGGGCACTATCACCATGAGCAATGTCCCCATGAATACGGACACACTCTGTTTTTTCGCCATGGGCACTGTCACCGTGAGCACTACACCATGAGAATTGTGACTATGGACACTGTCACCATGGACACATTCACCATCGGCACTCTCACTATGAACACTGTCACCATGAGCACTGTAACTGTGTGCAGTTTCACCATACACACTATCACCGTAAGGACTCTCCCCGTACGCAATGTCATCATGATCAATATCACCATGGGCACTGTCACCATTTTGCATGGCCACAATGTGCAGTGTCACCATGGGCACTTTTACCATGAGTACTGTCACCATGGGTAATATCACCATGAGCACTGTTACCATGAGCACTGTCACTATGAGAATTTTCACCATAGGCACTGTCACCATGAGAAATCTCACCATGGTCACATTCAACATAAGAACTGTCACCACTGGGACTATCACCATTGGCACTGTCACCGTGTGGTTGTCACCATGAGCACTATCACCATAGACAATGTGTCCATGGGCAGTTTCACCATGAGCACTGTCACTCTTGGCACTCTCACCAATGGCACTGTCACCATGAGCAGTGTCACCATGGGACTTGTCTCAATGGGCGCTGTCACCATGGGCACTTTTACAATGGGAAGATTCACCATGGGCTTTGTCAGCATGGGCATTGTCCTTGTGGGTACTGACACCGTGACATCTATCACAATAAACACTGAAAACATGGGCACTGTCACCATGAGCATTGTCACCATGAGCACTGCCACAATGAGCACGTTTATTAGTGGCACTGCCAACGTGAGCACTGTCACGATGAGCACTGTCACCATGGGCATGGCCCCTTGGGCACTGTCACCATGGGCATTGTCACCCTAGGTACTCTCACCATAGCCATTATCACTGTGAGAATTGGGAACATTGGCACTGTCACCATGGGCACTATCACCATGAGCACTGTCACCATGATTACTGTCACCCTGCATAACTTCACCATGGGCAGTGTCACTATGAGCACTACACCATGAGAATTGTGACTATGGGCACTGTCACCATGGCCACTCTCACCATTGGAACTATCACCGTGAACACTGTTACCATGAACAATGACACTATGTGCAGTGTCATCATGGGCACTTTCAGCGTAAGGATTATCACAGTAAGCAAAGTCACCATGAGCAATGTCACCATGGGCACTGTCATCATTTTGCACTGCAACCATGTGCAGTGTCACCATGGGTAATATCACCATAGGCACTATCACCGTGCAAAATATGACCATGCGGAATGTCTCTGTGGGCACTGGCACAATGGGCATTGTCACTGTGAGCACTGTCACAACAGGCACTATCACCGTGAGAAATCTCACCATGCTAACTGTCCCCATGGGCACAGTCACCGTGAGAAGTGTCACCATGGACACTGTTACTGTCGGCACTGTCAGCATGGGCACTGTCATTGTGAGCACTGTCACCATGGACACTGCCACCTTGAGTTCTGTCACCATGAACACTGTAATAGTGCCCATTATCACCCTGTGCACTGTCACCATGGGCATTATCACCATGAACACTGTCAGCATGTGCACTGTCACTATTTAGCACTGTCACCAGGTGAACTACCACCATGGGCACTGTCACGATGTGCACTATCAACGTGAGCACGGTTACCATGGGCAGTGTAACTATGCACAGTGTCACCATCAGTACTGTCCCCATGGGAACTGCCAACAAGAGCAGTGTCACCATTAGCACTGTCACCACCTTAGGCACTGCTATTATGAGCACTGTCACCATGAGAACTGTCGTTATGAGAACTGCCACCATGGGTATTTTCAACATTAGTACTGTCACCATGGGTATTGTCAACATTTGCACTATCACCATTTGCATTATTACCATGAGCTCTATCACCGTGAGCACTCTCACGGTGCTCACTGTCTCCATGAGCACTGTCGCCATGGGTACTGGCACAATGCGGACTGGCACCATGAGCTCTGTCACCATGGGCACTTTCACTGTGAGCACTCTCACCGTGGTCACTGACACCATGGGCACTGTTACCATGAGCACTGTCACCATAAGCAATGGTGCCATGGGCACTGTCCCCATAGGAACTGTCATCATGGGCAGTGTCACCATGGGCACTGCCACCATGGGCATTATCACTGTGAGCACTGTCACCATGGGCACTGCACCCATGAGAACTGTCACCGTTAGTACTGTCTGCATGGGATTTCACCATGAGCACTGTCACAATGAGAAGAGTCAACATGGGCACTGTTACCATTTTTCACTGCCACCATGTGAAATGTCACCATGGGCACTTTCAACATGAGAACTATCACCATGAGTACTGTCATCATGGGCACTGTCACCATGGGCACGTCCACCATGTGCACTGTTACCATGGTTACTATCACCATGAGCACTGTCACCATGGTAACTACCAACATGGACAATGTCATCATGAGCACTTTCACAATAGGAAGTGCCACCATGGGCACTATCAATGTGCAGACTCTCACCATGGGCACTATCGCCATGGGCACTGTCACCATGAGCATTTTTTCACTGATTACTGTAACCGTGGGTAATATCACCATGGACACTCTCATCGTGAGAACTATTACTGTGAGCAATGCCATGATGGGCACTGACGCCATGGATCTTGTCACTATGAAAACTGATACAATGGGCACTATCACCTTGAGAAATCTCACCGTGCTCACTGTCCCCAAGGGCACTGTCACAGAGTGAAAAGTCACCATGGGCACTGTCAAAGTCTGTATTCACACCCTTGGCACTCTCATTGTGGGCAATGCTACCATGAGCACTATTAACATGAAACTGGTACCTTGAGCACTATCATGATAAGAAGTATCACCAAGGGCCCCACCACAAAGGGCAGTCTCACAGTGTTCACTGTCACCATGGGCACTGTCACCATGAGCACTGTAACCATGGGAACACACCATGGGCACTATCACCATGAGCAATCTCACAATGAGGACTGTCACTATATTGCATTACCACCAGATGCACCATGACCATGTGCACTGTCACCATGGAGAGTGTCACCATCGGTAGTCCCACCATGGGCACTGCCACCATGAGCACTGTCACCAAGAACACTGTCACCACTAGCACTGCCAACATGAGCACTCTTACAAGAACTGTCATTATGAGAACTAACACCATGGGAACTTTCTCATTGATTACTGTCACTGTGGGTCTTGGAGCATTGTTATGACAAGGGTCATGGAGCCATGTGAGGAAAAGGGTACGGAACACTCTCATACATGGGTCATGGAGGATTGTAATGACAAGGTCATGGAGTGTTGTGATGAGAAGGGCATCGAGCATTGTGATGACAAGCGTCATGGAACTTTGTGAAGACAATGGCATGGAGCAATGTGATGACAGGGTTCATGGAGCATTGTGATGACAAAAGCATGGAGCATTGTGATACCAAGGGTCATGTAGCTAAGTGATGACAAATGTTATGGAGCATTTTGATGAGAAGGGCATGGTGCATTGTGATGAGCAAGGCAGGGGGCATTGTGATGACAGGTTCATGGAGCAATTTGAAGAAAAGGGTCAAGGAACATATTGAAGACAGGGGTTATGGAACATTGTGATGTCAGGGGTCATGGAGCATTGTGATGATAAGGGTAGGTAACATCGTGATGAGAGGGGTCATGGATCATAGTGATGACAGGGGTGAGGGAGAATTGTGAAGACTAGTGATGGAACATTGTGATATCATTGGTGAGAGAGCATTTTGATGAGAAGTGCATGGAGCATTGTGATGACAAGGTTTATGGAGCATTGTGATGACAAAGTTGTGGAGCATTGTGATGACAAGAGCATGGCACTTTGTGATGACATGAGTCATGGAGCATTGTGCTAACAAGTGCATGGAACATTGTGATGACAAGGGTCAAAGAGCATTGTGATGAAAACTTCATGGATTTCGTGGTGACAAATATCACGAAGCATTGTGATGACTGGAGTCACGGAGCATTGTGATGACAGGGGTCATGGAGCATTGTGATGACAAGGGAAAGGAGCATTGTGATCACAGGGGCATGGAGCATAGTTCTGACAAGTTTCATGGATTATTGGGATGACAATGGGCATGGCACATTGTGATGACAAGGGCATGGAGCATTGTGATGACAAGGTCTTGGAGTTTGTAAAGACAGGTGTCAGGGAGCATTGTGATGACATATATCATGGTCCATTTTGATGACAATGACGTGGAGCATTGTGATGCCAAATGTCATGGAGTATTGTGATGAAAAAAGTAATGGAGCATTGTGATGACAAGTGCTTGGAGCATTGTGATGACAAGGGTCATAGAGCATTGAGATGACAAGGGCATGGTGAATTGTGATGAAAAGGGCCACTGAGAATTTGGATGACAAGGTCGTGAAGCATTGTCATGACAAGCGCATGGAGGTTCCTTTGACAGTGGTCATGGAGCACTGCGATGACAAGTGAATGAAGAAATATGATGACAAGAGCATGTAACGTTGTGATGAGAAGTGTCATGGAGCATTGTGATGACAAGGACCTGGAGAACTAAGATGACAAGGGACATGGAGCATTGTGATGACCAGGGCATGGAACATTGTGATGGCAAGACAGTGGAGCATTGTGATGAGAAGATCATGGATAATTGTGATGAGGAGCGTCATGGAGCACTATAATGACAAGGGGCATGGAGCATTTTGATGACAGGTGTCATGGAGCATTGTGATGACAGAGGTCATGGAGCTTTGTGATGCCAAGGGTCATGGAGCATTCTGATGACAAGCTTGTGGAGTATTGTGCTGACAATGGCATGGAGCATTGTGATGAAAAGTACATGGAGCATTATGATAAAAAAAGGCATGGAGCCTTTCCATGACAATGTTCAAGGAGCATTTTGATGACAAGTGTCAGGGAGCATTGTGATGACAAGTGTTTTGAGCATTGTGATGACAAAGTTCATGGAGCATTGTGATGACAAGGACATTGAGTATTGTGATGACAGGCTTCATGGAGCATTGTGATGACAAGTGTTATGGAACATTGTGATCACAAGGGTTTGGAGCATTGTGATGATAGAGTGCATGGAGCAGTTTGATTTCAAGGAGCATGGAGCATTGTGATGACATTGGGATGAAGCAATGGAATCCCAAGGTTCACAGAGGATTGTGATGACAAGGGTAATGGAGGATTGTGATGACAAGCACATGGAGCATTGTGATGAAAAGGTCATGTAGCATTTTGCTGACAAAGGCATGGAGTATTTTGATGACAAGGGGCATGGAGCACTGTGATGGCTAGCGTTACGGAGAATTGTGATTACAGGGGTCATGGAGCATTGGGATGACAAGGGCATGGGTCATTGTGATGACAAGTGTCATGGAGCATTTTGATGAGACGAGTCCCGGATCATTGTGCTGTCAGGGGTCATGGAGCATTGTTATGACTCTGGTCATGGAGCATTGTGATGAGAGGGGTAATGGAGCATTGTGATGAGAAGGTCACGGAACATAGTGCTGAACATGTTCATGGACTATTGTGATGACAGCTATTATGGAGTATAGTGATGACAACGAAATGGAGCATTGTGATTACAAGGTCCTGTACCATTTTGATGAGAAGACCATGGAGCCTTGAGATGACAAGTCTCCTGGAGAATTCTGATGAAAAGCGGCATGGACCATTGTGATTACAGGGGTCTTGGAGCATTGTGATGACAAGGGCCTCGAACATTTTGATGAGAAGGCCATGGAGCATTCTGATGACATGCGTCTTGGAGCTTTGTGATGACAAGTGAATGGAGCATTGTGATTTCAGTGGTCTTGGAGCACTGTGATGAAAAGGGCTCGTATCATTGTGATGAAAAAGGCATGGAGCCTTGTCGTGACAGGGTTCAAGGAGCATACTGATGACAATTGTCAGGGAGCATTGTGATCACAAGTGTATTGAGCATTGTGATAACAAAGGACATGGAGCATTGTGATGAGAAGGCCATGGATAATTGTGATGACGAGCATCATGGGACGTTGTGATGAAAAGTGTTATGGAACATTTTGATCACAAAGGTTTGGAGCATTGTGATGACAGTAGTCATGGGGCATTCTGATTTCATTGTGATGACATAGCATGAAGCATTATGATGATGGGCATGGTGCATTGTGATGACAGGGTTCATGCAGCATTGAGATGAAAAGTGGAATGGAACATTGTTCTTACAGTGGTCTTGGAGCATTGTGATGAAAAGGGCATGGAGCATTGTGATGAGAAGTCCATGGAGCATTCTGATGACATGCATCATGGAGTTTTGTGATGATAAGGCCTTAGAACATTGTGATATCAGGGGTCATGGAGCATTGTTATGACAGTGGTACAGGAGCATTGTGATGACAAGCGCATGGAGCATTGGTCTGAACAAGTTCATGGGTTATTGTGATGAGGGTGGGCATGGAGCATTGTGATCACAAGGGAAAGGAACACTGATGCATGGTTTATGGAGGATTGTAATGACAAGGGCATGGAGCAATGTGATGAGAAGTGCATCGAACATTGTGATGACAAGTGTCATGGAACTTTGGAATGACAAGGGCATGGAGCAATGTGATGAGAGATTTCATGGAGCATTGTGAGGACAATTGCATGGAGCACTGTGATGCCAAGGGTCATGGAGCTTTGTGATGAGAGTGTCATGGAGCATTTTGATGAGAAGGGTGTGGTGCATTGTAAGGAGAAGGGCAGGGAGCATTGTGATGGCAGGGTCATGGAGCAATTTGATGAAAAGTGTCATGGAACATTTTGATGAGAGTTGTTATGGAACATTGTGATGTCAGGGGTCATGGAGCATTGTGATGGTAACGCATGTAGCATTGTGTTGACTGGGGTCATGGAACATAGTGATGACAGAGGTGAGGGAGTATTGTGATGACTAGTGAAGGAACATTGTGATATCAGTGGTGAGAGAGCATTTTGATAAGAAGTGCATGGAGCATTGAGAAGACAAAGTTTATTGAGCATGGTGTTGAAAAGGTAGTGGAGCCCTGTGATGACAAGCGCATGGCTCATTGTGATGACAAGGTCATGGATCAATGTGGTGATCATCGCATGGAGTATTGTGATGACAAGGAACTCGGAGCATTGTGCTGACAAAGGCACGGAGCATTGTGATTACAATGGTCACAGGGCATTGTGATGAAAAGTTCATGGAGCATTGTGGTGACAAAGGTCACAGAGCCTTGTGATGACAAGGGCATGGAGCATTGTGATGACAAATGTCATGAGGCATGGTGATGAGTGGAGTAAAGGAGCATTGTGATGACAAGGGCATGGAACATTTTGATGACAGGGGCATGGAACATAGGTCTGACAAGTTTCATGGATTATTGGGATGACAAGGGGCATGGTGCATTGTGATGAAAAGGGCATGGAACATTGTGAGGAGATATGTCATGGTCCTTTGTGATGGCAATGGCATGGAGCATTGTGATGCCAAGTTTCACGGAGGATTATGATGACAAATGTAATGGGGTATTGTGATGACAAGGGCTTGGAGCATTGTGATGACAAGGGCATGGAGCATTCTGATGACAAAGGCCTTTGAGAATTTTGATGACAATGTCATGAAGCATTGTGATGACAAGCGCATGGAGCTTTCTATGACAGGGTTGATGGAGAATTGTGATGACAAGTGCATGGAGAATTGTGATGTCAAGAGTATGTAACATTGTTATGAAAAGTGTCATGGAGCATTGTGATGAAAAGGACGGGGAGAATTGTGAGGAAAAGGGACATGGAGCATTGTGATGACCATTGCATGGAGCATTGTGATTGCAAGACAGTGGAGTATTGTGATAAGAAGACCATGGATAATTGTGATGACAAACCTCATGGAGCACTGTAATGACAAGGGGAATGGAGCATTGTGATGACAGTTGTCTTGGAACATAGTGATGACAAGTATCATGGAGAATTGTGATGACAAGGGTCTTGGAGCATTCTGATGACAAGCTTGTGGAGTATTGTGCTGACAATGGCATGGAGCATTGTGATGAAAAGGGCATGGAGCATTGTGATGAAAAAGGCATGGAGCCTTTTCATGACAGGGTTCAAGGAGCTTTGTGACGACAAGTGTCAGGGAGCATTGAGATGACAAGTGTATTGAGCATTGTGATGACAAAGGTCATGGAGCATTGTGATGGCAGGCATCCTGGAGTATTGTGATGTCAAGTGTTATGGAACATTGTGATCACAAGGGTTTGGAGCATGGTGATGACAGATTTCATGGATCATTTTGATTTCAAGGATCATGGAGCATTTTGATGAAAAGGGCATGTAGCATTTTGATCCCAAGGGTCATGGAGGATTTTGATGACAATGGTAATGGAGTATTGTGATGACAAGCACATGGAGTATTGTGATGACACGGTCATGTAGCACTTTTGTGACAAACGCATGGAGCATTTTGATGACAAACGTCATGGAGCACTGTGATGACAAGCTCACGGAGCATTGTGATTACAGAGGTCACGGAGCATTGGGATGAAAAGGGCATGGATCATTGGGATGACAAGGGACATGGAGGTTTTTGATGCCAAGAGTCTGGGATGATTGTGTTGTCAGGGGTCATGGAGCATTGTGATGACAAGGGTAATGGAGCACTGTGATGAGAATTTCATGGATCATTGGGCTGAACATGTTCATGGAGTATTGTGATGACAGGGTTCATGGAGCATTGTGATGACAAGGGAATGGAGCATTGTGATGACAAGGTCCTGGAGCATTTTGATGAGAAGACCATGGAGCCTGGTGATGACAAGTCTCATGGAACATTCTCATGAAAAGGGGCATGGATCATTGTGATTACAGGGTTCTTGGAGCATTTTGATTACAAGGGCATGGAACATTGTGATGATAAGGCCATGGAGCATTCTGATGACATGTGTCATGGAGCTTGGTGATGACAAGGGCATGGAGCATTTTTATTACAGGGGGCTTGGAGCATTGTGATGAAAAGGGCATGTATCATTGTGATGAAAAAGGCATGGAGCTTTGTCATGCAAGTGTTCAAGGAGCATACTGACGAAAAGTGTCAGGGAGCATTGTGATGACAAGTGTATTGAACATTGTGATGAAAAAGGTCATGGAGCATTGTGATGAGAAGACCATGTTTAATTGGGATGACAACCGTCATGGGACATTGTGATGACAACTGTTATGGAACATTGTGATCTCAAGGGTTTGGAGCATTGTGATGAAAGAGGGCATGGAGCATTTTGATTTCAAGTAGGATGGAGCATTGTGATGAAAATGGCATGAAGCAATGTGATCCTAAGTTTCATGGAGGATTGTGATGATAAGCTCATGGAGCATTTTGTTGACATAGTCATGGAGCATTTTGCTGACAAAGGCATGGAGCATTGTGATGACAAGGGTCATGGTGCACTGTGATGACCAGCATCAAGGAGCATTGTGATTACAGAGGTCATGGAACATTGGGATGACAAGCGCATGGATCATATTGATGAAAAGTGTCATGGAGCATTTTGATGAGAAGAGTCCAGGATCATTTTGTTGTCAGGGGTCATGGAGCGTTGTGATGACAGTGGTCATGGATCATTGTGATGACAGCCTCATGGAGCATTTTGATGAGAAGGTCATGGATCATAGGGCTGAACATGTTCATGGAGTATTGTAATGACAGTGGTCATGGAGCATTGTGATGAGAAGGAAATGGAGCATAGTGATGACAATGTCCTGGAACATTTAGAAGAGAAGACCAGGGAGCCTTTTGATGACAAGTTTCATGGAGCATTCTGATGAAAAGTGGCATGGACCATTGTGATTACAGGTGTCTTGGAGCATTCTGATGACAAGGGCGTGGATTATTGTGATAACAGGCATCATGGAGCGTTGTGATAACAGGGGTCATGGAGAATTGTGATGACATGGGTCATGGAGCATTGTGATGAGAAGCCCATGAATAATTGTGATGACGAGCGTCATGGAGCACTGTAATGACAGGTATCATGGAACATTGTGATGACAAGGGTCATGGAGCATTCTGATGACAAGCTTGTGGAGAATTGTGATGACAATGGAATGCAGCATTGTGAGGAAAAGGGCATGGAGCATTGTGATGACAATGGCATGGAGCCTTGTCATTACAGGGTTCAAGGAGCATTCTGATGACAAGTGTCAGGGAGCATTGTGATGAAAAGAGTATTGACCATTGTGATGACAAAGGTCATGGAGCATTGTGATGACAAGGGAGTGGAGTATTGTGATGACAGGCATCATGTAGCATTGTGATGACAAGTGTTATGGAACATTGTGATCACAAGGGTACTGAGCATTGTGAGGAGAGAGGTCATGGATCATTTTGATTTCAAGGAGCAAGGAGCATTGTGATGACAAGTGCATGAAGCAATGTGATCCCAATGTTCATGGAGGATTTTGATGACAATGGTAATGGAGAATTGTGATGACAAGCACATGGAGCATTGTGATGACAAGGTCATGTAGCATATTTCTGACAAAGGCATGGAGCATTTTGATGAAATAGGTCATGGAGCCCTGTGATGACAAGCGTCACGGAGCATTGTGATTACATGGGTCATGGAGCATTGGGATGACAACGCATGGAGCATTGTGATGAGAAGGCCATGGAGCAGTCTGATGACATGGGTCATGGGGTTTGTGATGACAAGGGCATGGAGAATTTTGATTACAGGGGTCTTGGAGCATTGTGATGGAAAGTGTATGTATTATTGTGATGAAAAAGGCATGGGGCCTTTTCGGGGCAAGTTTCAAGGAGCATACTGACGACAAGTGTCAGGGAGCATTGTGATGACAAGTGTATTGAGAACTGTGATGAAAATGGTCATGGAACATTGTGAAGAGAAGACCATGGATAATTGTGATGACGAGTGTCATAGGGCGTTGTGATCACAAGTGTTATGGAAAATTGTGATCACAAGGGTTTGGAGCATTGTGAAGACAGAGGTCATGGAGCATTTTGATTTCATTGTGATGACAATAGCATGAAGCATTATGATGATGGGCAGGGTGCATTTTGATGACAGGGTTCATGGAGCATTGAGATGAAAAGGGGCATGGAGCATTGTGATTACGTGGTTCTTGGAGCATTGTGATGAGAAGGCCATGGACCATTCTGATGACATGCGCCATGGATCATTGTCATGACAAGGGCATGGATACTTGTGATTACAGGGGTCTTGGAGCATTGTGATGACATGGCCGTGGAACATTGTGATGGCAGTGGTCATGGAGCATTGTTATGACAGGGGTAATGGAGCATTGTGATGACAAGGGCAAGGGACACTGTGATAAATGGGTCATGGAGGATTGTAATGACAAGGGCATGGAACATTGTTATGAGAAGAGCCTCAAGCATTGTGGTGACAAGAGTCATTGTGCTTTGTGATGACAAGGGCATGGAGTAATGTGCTGAGTGTTTTCATGGAGCAATATGATGACAATGGCATGGAATATTGTGATGACAAGGGTCATGGAGCTTTGTGATGACATATGTCATGGAGCATTTTAATGAAAAGGGTGTGGTTCGTTGAGATGAGAAGGGCAGGGAGCATTGTGATGACAGGGCCATGGAGCAATTTGATGAATAGGAAGATGGAACATTTTGGTGACATTTGCTATGGAACATTGTGATGTCAGGGGTTATGAAGCCTTGTGATGAAAAGGGTCATAGAGCGTTTTGATGACAGTGGTTATGTAACATTGTGATGTCAGGGGTCATGGAGCATTGTGAAAATATGGGAATGTAGCATTGTAATGACAGCTGTCATGGAACATTGCGATGACAGGGGTGAGGGTGTATTGTGATGACTAGTGATGGAACATTGTGATATCAGTGGTGAGAGAACAATTTGATGATAAGTGCATTGAGCATTGTGATGACATGGGTCATGGAGCATGGTGCTGACAAAGGCATGGAGCATTGTGATGACAAGTGTCACAGAGCATTGTGATGAAAAGTTCATGGAACATACTGGTGAAAAATGTCACAGAGCTTTGTGACGAGGACTGCATGGACCATTGTGATGACAAGGGCATGGAGCAGTGTTCTGACAAGTTTCATGGATTATTGTGATGACAGTGGGCATGGCCCATTATGATGACAAGGACATGGGGCCTTGTGATGACAAGGTCACGGTGTATTGTGAAGAGAGGTGTCTGGGACCATTGTGATGACATATGTCACGGTCCATTGTGATGACAATGACATGGAGCATTGTGATGCCAAGTGTCATGGAGGTTTGTGATGGCAAAGATAACAGAGCATTTTGATGACAAGGGCTTGGAGCATTGTGATGACAAGGGCATACAGCATTGTCATGACAAGGGCCATTGAGAATTTTGATGACAAGATCATGAAGCATTGTGATGACAAGCACATGGAGCTTTCTATGACAGGGGTGACGGAGCATTGCGTTGACAAGTGCATGGAGAATTGTGATGACAAGATCATGTAACATTGTGATGAGAAGTGTCATGGTGCATTGTGATGACAATGACTTGGAGATTTGTGCTGACATGGGACATGGAGAATTGTGATGACCAGGGCAAGGAGCATTGTGATGGCAAGACCGAGGAGCATTGTTAAGAGAAGACCATGGATAATTTTGCTGACGAGCGTTATGGAGCACTCTAATGACAAGGGACATGAAACATTGTGTTGACCAGTGTCATGGAGCATTGTGATGACAGGGGTCACGGAGCATTGTGATGACAAGGGTCATGGAGCATTCTGATGACAAGCTTGTGGGGTATTGTGATGACAATGGCATGGAGCATAGTGATGAAAAGGGCATGGAGCATTGTGATGAAAAATTCATTGATGCTTTCATGACAGAATTCACGGAGCATTCTGAGGACAAGTGTCTGGGAGCATTGTGATGACAAGTGTATTGTGCATTGTGATGACAAAGAGCATGGAGCATTGTGATGACAAGTTCATGTAGCATTTTGCTGACAAAGATATGGAGCATTGTGATGACAAGGGTCACGGGACACTGTGATGACAAGCATCACGGAACATTGTGATTTCAGGGGTCACGGAGCAATGGGATGACAGGGGCATGGATCATTGTGATGAGAAGGCCATGGAACATCTGATGACATGCGTCAGGGAGATTTGTGATGATAAGTGCATGGAGTATTGTGATTACCAGGGTCTTGGAGCATTGTGATGAAAAAGGCATGGATCATTGTGATGAAAAAGGCATGGAGCCTTGTCATGACAGCGTTCAAGGAGCATATTATGACAAGTGTTAGGGAGCATTGTGATGACAAGTGTATTGACCATTGTGATGACAAATGTCATGGATCATTGTGCTGAAAAGACCATGGATAATTTTGATAACAAGCATCCTTGTGCATTGTTATTACAAGTGTTAAGGGACATTGTGGTCAATAGGCTTTGGAGCATTGTGATGACAGTGGTCATGGAGCATTTTGATTTCATTGTGATGACAAAAGCCTGAAGCATTATGATAATGGGCCTGGTGAATTTTGATGACAGGGTTCATGGAGCATTCAGATGAAGAGTGGCATGGAACATTGTGATTAAATGTGTCATGGAGAATTGTGATGACAAGAGCAGGGAGCATTGTGATGAGAAGCCCATGGAGCATTGTGATGACAGGCATCATGGAGATTTGTGATGACAAGGGCATGGAGCATTGTGATTAAATGGGGTTTTGGAGCATTGAGATAACAAGGCCGTGGAACACTGTAATTGGAGGGGTCATGGAGCATTGTTATGAGAGGGGTAATGGAGCCTTGTGATAACAAGGGCATGGAGCATTGGTCTGAAAAGTTTCATGTCTTATTGGGATGAGAGTGGGCATGGAGCATTGTGATTACATGGGCACAGAACACTGTGATACATGGGTCATGGAGGATTGTAGTGAAAAGGGCATGGAGCATTGTGATGAGAAGGGCATCCTGCATTTTGATGATAAGAGTCATAGAGCTTTGTGATGACAAGGGCATTGAGCAATGTGCTGAGAGTGCTCATGGAGCAATGTGATGACAATGGCATGGAGCATTTTGATGCCAAGTCTCATGGAGTTTTGTGATGACAAATGTTATGGAGCATTTTGATGAAAAGGGTGTGATGCATTGTGATGAGAAATGCAGGGATCATTGTGATGCCATGATCATGGAGCAATTTGAAGAAAAGGGACATGGAATATTTTGTAGACAGTGTTTAGGGAAAATTGTGATGTAAGGTGTCAAGGATCATTGTGATGAAAAGGGTCATAGAGCATTTTGATGACAGGGGTTATGGATCATTGTGATGAAAAGGGTCATAGAGAATTTTGATGACAGGGGTTATGGAACATATTGATGTTAGGGGTCATGGAGCATTGTTATGATAAGGGCATGTAACATTGTGATGACAGGGGTCATGGAACATTGTGACGACATGGGTGAGGGTGTACTGTGATGACTAGTGATGGAACATTGTGAGATCAGTGGTGACAGAGCATTTTGATGAGAAGTGCATGGAGCATTGTGATGACAAGGTTTATGGAGCATTGTGATGACAAGGTTGTGGAGCATTGTGAGGACAAGTGCATGGCACATTGTGATGACATGGGTCATGGAGCATTGTGACTCCAAAAACATGGAACATTTTGATGACACGTGCCAGAGAGCATTGTGATGAAAAGTTCATGGAGCATTGTGGTGACAAATTTAACAGAGCCTCCTGATGATGAGGGCATGGACCATTGTGATGACAAATTTTATGAAGCATTGTGATGACTGGAGTCAAGGAGCATTGTGATGACAGGGGTCATGGTGCATTGTGATGACAAGGGAATGGAGCATTGTGATGAGAGGGGCATGAAACATCGGTCTGACAAATTTCAATGATTATTGTGATGACAGTGTCCATGTCGTATTGTGATGATAAGGGCATGGAGCCTTGTGATGACAAGGTCAAGGAGTATTGTGAACACAGATATCAGTTAGCATTGTGATGATATATGTCATGGTCCATTGTGATGACAATTGCATGGAACATTGTGAGGCCAGGTGTCATGGGGAATGTGATGACAAGTTCTGGGATCATTATGATGACAACGGCATGGAGCATTGTCATGACAAGGGCCACTGGGAATGTCGATGACAAGGTCGTGAAGCATTGTGATGACAAGCGCGTGGAGCTTGCTATGACAGGGGTCATGGAGCATTTTGATGACAAATGCATGGAGAATTGTGATGACAAGAACATGTAACATTGTGATGACAGGTGTCATGGTGCATTGTGATGACAAGGGACATGTAGCATTGTGATGACCAGGGAATGGAGCATTGTGATGGCAAGACTTTGGAACATTGTGATGAGAAGACCATGGATAATTGTGATGATGAGCGTCATGGAGCACTGTAATGACAAAGGGAATGGAGCATTGTGAGGACAGGTGTCATGAAGAATTGTGATGACAGGGGTCATGAAGTAGTGTGATGACAAGGGTCATGGAGCATTCTGATGAAAAGCTTGTGGAGTATTGTCATTACAAGATCTTGATCATTGTGATGACAAGTTCATGGAGTATTGTGAAGACAGGTGTCAGAGAGCATTGTGATGACATATGTCATGGTCCATTGTGATGCCAAGTGTCATGGAGGATTGTGATGACAAATGTAATGGAGTATTGTGATGACAAGGGGTTGGAGCATTGTGATGACAAGGGTCATGGAGCATTGTGATGACAAGGGCATGGAGCATTGTGATTGCAAGGGCAATTGAGAATTTTTATGAGAAGGTCGGGAAGCATTGTGATGACAATTTCATGTAGCTTGCTATGACAGGGGTCTTGGAGCATTGTGATGACAAGTGCATGGAGAATTGTGATAACAAGGACGTGGAGAATCCTGATGAAAAGGGACATGGAGCATTGTGATGACCAGGGCATGGAGCTTTGTGATGGCAATACCGTGGAGCATTGTGATGAGAACCCCATGGATAATTGTGATGACAAGCATCACGGAGAACTGTAATGACAAGGGACATGGAGCATTATGATGACAGGTGTTATGAGCATTTTTATGACAGGGGTCATGGAGCATTCTGATGACAGGATTCATGGAACATTCTGATGACAAGCTTGTAAACTATTTTGATGACAATGGCATGGAGCATTATGATGGAAAGGGCATGGAGCATTGTAATGAAAAAGGCATGGATCCTTTTCATGACATGGCTCAAGGAGCATTTTGACTATAAATGTCATCGATCATTGTGATGACAAGTGTATTGAGCATAGTGATGACAAATTTATGGAGGATTGTGATGACAAGGGCATGGAGTATTGTGATGACAGGCATCATGGAGAGCTGTGATGACAAGTGTTATGGAACATTATGATCACAAGGGTTTGGAGCATTGTGATGACAGAGGTCATGGATCATGTTGATTTCAAGGAGCGTGGAGCATTGTGATGACAGGAGTATGAAACAATGTGATCCCAAGTTCCTTGGAAGATTGTGATGACATGCACATAGAGCATTGGGATGACAATTTCATGTAGCATTTTGCTGACAAAAGCATGGAGCCTTGTTATGACAAGGGTGATGGAGCACTGTGATGAAAAGCGTCATGGAGCATTGAGATTACAGGGGTCATGGAGCATTAGGAAGACAAGGGCATGAATCTTGGTAATGACAGGTTTCATGGAACATATTGATGACAAGAGTCCTGGATCATTGTTGTGTCATGTGTCATGGAGCGTTCTGATGACAGTGGTCATGGAGCATTGTGATGACAGGGTTCATGCAGCATTGTGATGAGAAAGTCATGGAGCATTAGGCTGAAAATATTCATGGAGTATTGTGTTGACAGGGGTCATGGAGCATTGTGATGACAAGGGAATGGAGCCTTATGATGAAAAGCTCCTGGAGCCTTGTGTTGAGAAGACCATGGAACCTTGTGATAACTAGTGTCATGGAGCATTCTGATGAAAAGTGCATGGATCATTGTGATTACAGGGTTCTTGGAGCATTTTGATGACAAGGGCATGGAGCATTGTGATGAGAATGCCATGGAGCATTCTGATGACATGCGTCATGGAACATTGTGATGACAAGAGCATGGAGTATTTGATTACAGGGGTCTTTGAACATTGTGATGAAAAAGGCATGGATCATTGTGATGAAAAAGGCATGGAGCCTTGTCATGACATGGTTAAAGGAGCATACTGACGACAAATGTCAGGGAACATTTTGATAACAAGTTCATTGAGCATTGTGATGACAAAGTTCACGGAGCATTCTGATGAGAAGATTATGGATAATTGTGATGACGAGCGTCATGGGGCATTGTGATGAGAAGTGTTATGGAACGTTGTGATCACAAGGTTTTGGAGCATTGTGATGACAGAGGGCATGGAGCATTTTGATTTCATTGTGATGACAATAGCATGAACCATTATGATGATGGGCATCGTGCATTGTGATGACAGGTTTCATGGAGATTTGAGATGAAAAGGAGCATGGAACATTGTGATTACAGGGGTCTTGGAGCATTGTGATGACAAGGGCATGGGACATTGTGTTGAGAAGACAATGGAGCATTCTCATGATACGTGTCATGGAGCTTTGTGATGACAAGTGCATGGAGCATTGTGATTACAGGGTCTTGGAGCATTGTGATGACAATGTTCTCGGAGCCTTGTGATGAAAAGGCCATTGATCATAGTGATGGGAGGGGGCATGGAGCATTGTTATGACAGGGGTAATGGAGCATTGTGATGACAAGGGCATGGATCACTGGTCTGAAATGATTCATGAATTATTTTGATGAGAGTGGGCATGGAGCATTCTGATGACAAGGGCACAGAACACTGTGATACATGGGTCTAGGAGGATTATAATGACAAGGGCATGGAGCATTGTGATGAGAAGAGCATCGAGCATTGTGATGACCAGCGTCATGGAGCTTTTGGAAGGCAAGGGCATGGAGCAATGTGTTGAGAGTGTTCATGGAGCATTAAGATGACAATGGCATGGAACATTGTGATGACAAATGTCATGGAGCATTTTGTTGACAAGGGCGTGGTGCATTGTGATGAGAAGGGCAGGGAGCATTGCGATGACAGTGTCATGGAGCAATTTGATGAAAAGGGTCATGGAAAATTTTGTTGAAAGTGTTTATGGAAAATTGTGATGTCAGGTGTCATGGAGCATTGTGTTGAAAAGGGTCATGGAGCATTTTGATGACAGGGATTATGGAACATTGTGATGTCACATGTCATGGAGCATTGTGATAATAAGGACAGGTAGCATTGTGATGACAGTGGTCATGGAACATTGTGATGACGGGGGTGGGGGTGTATTGTGATGACTAGTAACGAAACATTGTGATATCAGTGGTGAGAGAGAATTTTAATGAGAAGTTCATGGAGCATTTTGATGACAAGGTTTATGGATCATTCTGATGACAAGGTTGTGGAGCATTGTAATGACAAGGACATAGCACATTGTAATGACATGTGTCATGGTACATTGTGCTGACAAGCGCATGGAGCATTGTGAGAACAAGGGTCATGGAGCATTGTGCTGACAAAGGCATGGAGCATTATGATGACCAGGTTCGCAGAGCATTGTGTTGAAATTTTCATGGAACATTGTGGTGACAAGAGTCACAGAGTCTTGTGATGATGAGGTCATTGACCACTCTGATGAAAAAGGTCATGAAGCATTTTGATGACTGGAGTCAAGGAGCATTGTGATGACACCGGTCATGGGGCATTGTGATGAAAAGGGTATGAAACATTGTGATGACTGCTGCATGGAGCATTGGTCTGACATGTTTCATAAATTACTGCAATGACAGTGGGCATGGCGCATTGTGATGACAAGGGCATAGAGCATTGTGATGACAAGATCATGGATTATTGTGAAGAGAGGTGTCAGGGAGCATTGTGATGACATATATCATGGTCCATTGTAATGACCATGGCATGGAGCATTGTGATGCTAATTGTCACGGAGGATTGTGCTGACAATGGTAATGGAGAATTGTGATGACAAGGGCATGGAGCATTATGATGACAACGGCCATTGAGAATTTTGAGGAGAAAGTCGTGAAACATTGTGATGAAAAGTGCATGGTACTTGCTATGACAGGTGTCATGGAGCATTGCGATGACAGGTGCATGGAGAATTGTGATGAAAAGAGCATGTAACATGTTGATGAGAAGTGTCATGGAGTATTGTGATGACAAGGACATAAAGAATTGTAATGATAACGGACATGGAGCATTGTGATGACCAGGGCATGGAACATTGTGATGGCAAGACCGTGGAGCATTGTGATGAGAAGACCATGGATAATTGTGATGACGAGAGTCATGGAGCACTATAATGACAAGGGGTATGGAGCATTGTGATGACACGTGTCATGGAGCATTGTGATGACACGTGTCATGGAGCAGTGTGATGAAAAGTGTCATGAAGCCTTCCGATGACAAGCTTGTGTTGTATTTTGATGACAATGGCATGGAGCATATAGATGAAAAGAGCATGGAGAATTGTGATGAATATGTCATGGGGCTTTTTCATGACAGCCTTCAAGGAGCATCCTGATGACAAATGTCAGGGAGCATTGTGATGACAAGTGTGTTGAGAATTGTGATGACAAATATCATGGAGCATTGTGATGACAATGGCATGGATTATTGGGATGACAGGCATCATGGTGTGTTGTGATGACAAGTGTTATGGAACATTGTGATCACAAGGGTTTGGAGCATTGTGATGACAGAGGTCATGGATGATTTTGATTTCAAGGAGCATGGAGCATTGTGATGACAAAGGCATGAAGCATTGTGATCCCAAGGTTAATGGAGGATTCTGATGACATGAGCATGGAGCATTTTGATGACAATGTCATGTACCATTTTGATCAAAAATACATGGAGCATTGTGATGACAATTTCATGGAGCACTGTCATGACAAGCGTCACAGAACATTGTGATTACAGGGGTCATGGAACATTGGGAAGACAAGGACAAGGATCACTGTGCTTACAAGTGTCATGGAGCATTTTGATGACAAGAGGACGGGATCATTGTGTTGTCAGGGGGCATGTATCATTAGTATGAAAAGTTGGACGGATTATTGTGATGAGAGATTGCAGGGAGCATTGAGATGACAATGGCATGGAACACTGTGATTCATGGGTCATGGAGGATTGTAATGAGAAGGTCATGGAGCATTGTGATGAGAAGGGCATCGAGCATTGTTATGCCAAGGGTCATGGAAATTAGCGAGGACAAAGGTCATGGAGCATTTTGATGACAAGGGTGTGGTGCATTGTGATGAGAAGGGCAGGGAGCATTGCGATGAGAGGGTCATGGAGCAATTTGATGAAAAGGGTCCCAGACCATTTGATGACAGGTTTAATGGAACATTGTGAGGTCCAAGGTAATGGAGCATTGTGATGAAATGGATCACGGAGCATTTTAATTACAGGATTTATGGAACATTGTGATGTCAGGGGTCATGAAGCATTGTGAGGATAAGGGCATGTAGCATTGTTATGGCAGGGGTCATGGGACATTGTGATGACAGGGGTGAGGAAGTATTGTGACGACTAGTGATGGAACATTGTGATATCAGTGGTGAGAGAGTATTTTGATGAGAAGTGCATGGAGAAATGTAATGACAATGTTTATGGAGCATTGTGAGGACAAGCTTGCGGAGAATTGTAGTGACAAGCGCATGGCACATTGTGATGACATGGGTGATGGAGCATTGTGATGATAAAGGCATGAAGCATTGTGATGACAGGGGCATGGAGCATTGTGTTGACAAGGGCATGGAGCATTGTGATGACAAGGTCATGGATTATTGTGAAGAGAGGTGTCAGGCAGAATTGTGATGACATATGTCATGGTCCATTGTGATGCCAATGGCATGGAGCTTTGTGATGCCAAGTGTCATGGAGGATTGTGATGACAATGGTAATGGAGCATTGTGATGACAAGTGCTTGGAGCATTGTGATCACAAGGGTCATGAGCATTGTGATGACTAGGGAATGGAGTATTGTGATGACAAGGGCTTGGAGCATTGTGGTGACAAGGGTGATGGAGCATTTTGATGACTAGGGCATGGACTATTGTGAAGAAATTCATCATGGAGCGTCCTGATGACAAGTGTTATTGAAAATTGTGATCACAAGTGTGTGGAGCATTGTGATGAAAAAAGCATGGAGTCTTTTCATAACAGGGTTCAAGGAGCATTCTGATGACAAGGGTCAGGGAGCATTGTGATGACAAGTGTATTGAGCATTGTGATGACATAGGTAATGGAGCATTGTGATGATAAGGGCATGGATTATTGGGATGGCAGGCATCAAGAAGCTTGTGATGACAAGTGCTATGGAACATTTTGATCACAAGAGTTTGGAGCATTGTGATGACAGATGTAATGTATCATTTTGATTTCAAGGAGCATGGAGCATTGTGATGAAAAAGGCATGAATCAATGTGATCCCAAGCTTCATGGAGGATTGTGATGTCAAGCGCATGGAGCATTGTGATGACAAGGTCATGTAGCATTTTGCTGACAATGGCAAAGAACATTGTGCTGACATGGGTCATGGAGCATTGTGATGAGAAAACCATGGATAATTGTGATGACTAACATCATGGGGCGTTGTGATGACAAGTGTTATGGAACATTGTGATCAGAAGGATTTGGAGCATTGTGATGTCAGTGGTCAGGGGTCATTTTGATTTCATTGTGATAACAATAGTATGAAGCATTATGATGATGGGCATGGTGCATTGTGATGAGAGGGTTCAAGGAGCATTGAGATGGGGAGTGGCATGTAGCATTGTGATTACATGGGTCTTGGAGCATTGTGATGACAAGGGCATGGATCACTGTAATGAGAAGCCATGGAGCATACTGATGACATGCATCATGGAGCTTTGTGATGACAAGGGCATGGAGCATTGTGATTACATGGTTCGTGGATGAAAAGGTCATGGAGTATTGTAAAGACATGTGCCAGTTAGCATTGTGATGACATATGTCATGGTCTATTGTGATGACAATTGCATGGAGCATTGTGGTGCTAGGTGTCATGGTGGATTGTGATGACAAGGGCTCGGAGCATTGTGATGACAAGGCCAGGGAGCATTGTCATGACAAGGGCCATTGAGAAATTTGATGACAATATCTTGACGTAATGTGATGAAAAGCACTTGGAGCTTGCTATGACTGGCGTCATGTGCATTGTGATGACAAGTGCATGGAGAATTGTGATGACAAGAACATGTAACATTGTGATGAGTGGTGTCATGGTGCATTGTGATGAAAAGGACGTGGAGAATTGTGATGATAAGGGACATGTAGCATTGTGATGACCAGGGAATGGAGCACTGTGATGGCAAGACCTTGGAACATTGTGATGAGAAGACCATGGATAATTGTGATGATGATCGTCATGGAGCACTGTAATGACAAGGGGAATGGAGCATTGTGAAGACAGGTGTATTGGAACATTGTGATGACAGGGATCCTGAAGTAGTGTTATGACAAGTTTCATGGAGCATTCTGATGAAAAGCTTGTGGAGTATTGTCATGACAAGGGCCTGGAGCCTTGTGATGACAAGTTCATGGAGTATTGTGAAGACAGGTGTCAGGGAACATTGTGATGACATATGTCATGGTCCATTGTGATGATAATGGCATGGAGCATTTTGATGCCAAGTGTCATAGAGGATTGTGATGACAAATGTAATGGAGTATTGTGATGACAAGGGCATGGAGCATTGTGATGACCAGGGCATGGAACATTTTACTGGCAAGACCATGGAGAATGTGATGAGAAGTCCATAGGTAATTGTGATGACGAGTGTCCCGGAGCACTGTAATGACAAGGGGCATGGAGCATTGTGATGACAGGGGTCATGGAGCATTCTGATGTCAGGGGTCATGGAGCATTCTGATGACAAGCTTGTGAACTATTGTGATGACACTTGCATGAAGCATGGTGATGAAAAGGGTGTGGAGCATTGTGATGAAAAAGGTTTGGATCCTTTTCATGACAGGGTTCAGGGAGCATTTTGACGATGTGTCATGGATCATTTTGATGAGAAGTTTATTGAGCATTGTGATGACCAAGGTCATGGAGCATTTTGATTACAAGGGCATGGAGTATAGTGAAGACAGGCATCATGGATCATTGTGATGACAAGTGTTATGGAACATTGTGATGACAAGTGTTTGGAGCATGGTGATGACAGAGGTCATGGATGATTTTGATTTCAGGGAGCAGGGATCATTGTGATGACAAGAGCATGAAGCAATGTGATCCCAAGGTTCATGGAGGATTCTGATGACATGAGCATGGAGCATTTTGATGACAATGTCATGTACCATTTTGATCACAAAGGCATGGAACATAGTGATGAAAAATTCATGGAGCAATGTCATGACAAGCGTCACGGAGCATTGTGATTACATGGGTCATGGAACATTGGGATGACAAGGACAAGGATCACTGTGATGACAAGGGTCATGGAGCATTTTGATGACAAGAGGCCCGGATCATTGTGTTGTCAGGGGTCATGGAGCTTTTTGATGACTGTGGTCATGGGGCATTGTGATGACAGTTTTCAAAGAAGGAGCATTGTGATGAGAAATTCATGCAGCATTCGGCTGAAAATATTAATGGAGCATTGAGATAACAAGGGAATGGAGCACTGTGATGACAATTTCCTGGAACATTTTGTTGAGAACACCATGGAGCCTTGTGATGACAAGTGTCATGGAGCATTCTGATGAAAAGTGGCATGGAGCATTATGATTAGAGGGGTCTTGGAGCATTGTTATGACAAGGGCGTGGAACATTGTGATGAGAATGTCATGGAGTATTCTGATGACATGCGTCATGGAGCATTGTGATGACAAGAGCATGGATCATTGTGATTACAGGGGTCTTGGAGCATTGTGATGGAAAAGGCATGGAGGCTTGTCATGAGAGGGTTCAAGGAGCATACTGACGACAAGTGTCAGGGAGCATTGTGATAACAAGTGCATTGAGCATTGTGATGACAAAGTTCATGGAGCATTGTGATGAGAAGACCATGGATAATTGTGATGATGAGCGTCATGTGGCGTTGTGATGACAATTTTTATGGAACATTGTGATCACAAGGGTTTGGAACATTGTGATGACAGAGGTCATGGAGCCTTTTGATTTCATTGTGATGACAAGAGCATGAAGCATTATGATGATGGGCATGGTGCATTGTGATTAGAGGGTTCATGGAGAATAGAGATGAAAAGGGGCAAGGAGCACTGTGATTACAGGGATCTTGGAGCATTGTGATGACTAGGGCATGGAGCATAGTGATGAGAAGGCCATGGAGCATTCGGATTACATGCATCATGGAACTTTTTGATGACAAGTGCATGGAACATTGTGATAACCGGGGTCTTGGAGCATTGTGATGACAAGAATCATGGAGCCTTGTGATGACAAGGCCATGGACCATGTGATGGGAGGGGTCATGGAGCATTGTTATGACAGGTATAATGGAACATTGTGATGACAAGGGCATGGAGCACTGGTGTGAAAAGTTTCATGGATTATTGGGATGAGAGTGGGCATGGAGCATTGTGATGACAAGTACACGGTACACTGTGATACATGGGTCATGGAGGATTGTAATCACAAGGTCATGGGGCATTGTGATGAGAAGGGCATTGAGCATTGTGATGACAAGTGTCATGGATCTTTTTGATGACAAGGGCATGGAGCAATGTGATGAGAGTTTTCATGGAGCATTGGGATGACAATGGCATGGAGCATTGTGATAACAAATGTCATGGAGAATTGTTGACAAGGGCGTGGTGCTTTGAGATGAGAAGGGCAGAGAGCATTGCAATGACCGTTTCATGGAGCAATTTGATGAAAAACGTCATGGAACATTTTGATGAAAGGGTTCATGGAAAATTGTGATGTCAGGTGTCATGGAGCATTGTGATGAAAAGAGTCATGGAGCATTTTGATGAGAGGGGTTATGGGACATTGTGATGTCAGGGGTCATGGAGCATTGTGATGATAAGTGTATGAAGCATTGTGATGACAGGGGTCATGGAAAATTTTGATGACAGGGGTGGGGGTGTATTGTGATGACTAGTAATGAAACATTGTGATATCAGTGGTGAGAGAGCATTTTGATGAGGTGTGCAAGGAGCATTGTGATGACGAGTTTTATGGAGCATTGTGATGACAAATTTGTGGAACATTGTGAAGACAAGCGCATGGAGCATTGTTGTGAAATGGATCATGGAACATTGTGCTGACAAGCGCATGGAGCATTTTGATTACAAGGGTCATGGGGCATTGTGTTGACAAAGGCATGGAGCATTGTGATGAGCAGGTTCACAGAGCTTTGTGATGGAAATTTCATGGAGAATTGTGGTGACAAGAGTCACAGAGTCTTGTGATGACGAGGGCATGGACAACTGTGATGACAAAGGTCATGAAACATTGTGATGACTGGAGTCACGGAGCATTGTTATGACAGAGGTCATGGAGCATTGTGATGACAATGTTATGTAGAATTGCGATGACAGCTGCATGGAGCATTGGTCTGACATGTTTCATGGATTATTGTGATGACATGGGCATGGCACATTGTTATGACACGGGCATGGAACATTGTGATGACAAGCTCATGGATTATTGTGAACACATTGGTCAGGGAGCATTTTGATGACATATATCATGGTGCATTGGGATGACAATGGCATGGATCACTGTGATGCCAATTGTCATGGAGGATTTTGATGACAATGGTAATGGAGCATTGTGATGACAAGAGCATGGAACATTGTGATGACGAGGGCCATTGAGAATTTTGATGAGAATGTCGTGAAGCATTCTGATGAAAAGCGGATGGAGTTTGCTATGACAGGTGTCATGGAGCATTGCGATAACAAGTGCATGGAGAATTGTGATGACAAGAGCATGTAACAGTGTGATGAGAAGTGTCATGGAGCATTGTGATGACAAGGGATATGGAGCATTGTGATGAACAGGACATGGAACATTGTGATGGCAAGACCGTGGAGCATTGTGTTTAGAAGACCATGGATGACTGTGATGAGGAGCTTCATTGAGTAGTATAATAACAAGCGGTGTGGAGCATTGTGATGACAGGTATCATGGAGCATTGTGATGACACGTGTCATGGAGCATTGTGATGACAAGTGTCATGGAGCTTTTTGATGACAAGCTTGTGAAGTATTGTGATGACAATGGCAAGGAGCATGGTGCTGAAAAGAGCATGGAGCACTGTGATGAAAACGTCATGGGGCCTTTTCATGACAGCGTTCATGGAGCATTATGATGACAAGTGTCAGGGAGCATTGTGATGACATGTGTATTGAGCATTGTGATGACAATGTTCATGGAGCATTATGATGACAAGGGCATGGATTATTTTGATGACAGGCATCATGGAGTGTTGTGATGACAAGTGTTATGGAACATTGTGATCACAAGGGTTTGGAGCATTGTGATGACAGAGGTCATGGATGATTTTGATTTCAAGGAGCATGGAGCATTGTGATGACAAGGGGATGAAGCAATGTGATCCCAAAGTTCATGGAGGATTCTGATGACATGAGCATGGAGCATTTTGATGACAATGTTATGTACCATTTTGATCACAAAGGCATGGAGCATAGTGATGACAATTTCATGGAGCACTGACATGAAAAGCATCATGGAACATTGTGATTAAAGGGGTCATGGAGCATTGGGATGACAAGGAAAAGGATCACTGTGATGACAAGGGTCATGGAGCATTTTGATGACAAGAGGCCGGGATCATTGTATTGTCAGGGGGCATGGATCATTAGTCTGAAATATTTGAGAGATTATTGTGATGAGAGTGGGCAGGGAGCTTTGTGATGAAAAGGGCACGGAACACTGCGATTCATGGGTCATGGAGGATTGTAATGAGAATGTCATGGAGCATTGTGATGAGAAGGGCATCGAGCATTGTTATGCCAAGGGTTATGGAAATTTGTGATGGCAAAGGTCATGGAGCATTCTGATGATAATGGCGTGGTGCATTGTGATGAGAAGGGCAGGGAGCATTGTGATGAGAGGGTCATGGAGCAATTTGATGAAAATTGTCATGGATCATTTGATGACAGTTTTAATGGAACATTGTGAGGTCAAGCGTCATGGAGCATTGTGATGAAATGGGTTACGGAGAATTTTGATTACAGGGTTTATGGAACATTGTGATGTCAGGGGTCATGTAGCATTGTGATGATAAGGGCATCTAGCATTGTGATGGCAGGGGTCATGGAACATTTTGATGACAGGGGTGAGGGAGTGTTGTGATGACTAGTGATGGAACATTGTGATATCAGTGGTGATAGTGTATTTTGATGAGAAGTGCATGGAGCATTGTGATGACAAAGTTTATGGAGCATTGTGATGACAAGCTTGTGGAGCATTGTGAGGACAAGCACATGGCGCATTGTGATGACATGGGTGAAGGAGCATTGTGATGAAAAGGGCATTGAGCATTGTGATGAAATGTCATGGATTATTGTGAAGAGAGTTGTCAGGGATAATTGTGATGACATATGTCATGGTCTATTGTGATGACAATGGCATGGAGCATTGTGATGCCAAGTGTCATGGAGGATTGTGGTGACAAAGATAATGGAGCATTGTGATGACAAGGGCTTGGAGCATTGTGGTGATAAGTGTCAGGGAGCATTGTGATGACAAGGGCATGGAGTATTGTGATGACATGCATCATGGAGCGTTGTGATGACAAGAGTTATGGAAAATTGTGATCATAAGTGTGTGGAACATTGTGATGAAAAAAGCATGGAGCACTGTGATGAAAAGCGTCATGAAGCATTGTGATTATAGGGGTCATGGAGTAGTGGGATGACAAGGGCATGGATCATTGTGATGCCAAGTGTCATGGAGCATTTTGATGACAAGAGTCCCGGATCATTGTGTTGTCAGGGTTCATCGAGCATTGTGATGACCATGGTCCTGGAGCATTGTGATGACATGTGTCATGGAGCATTGTAATAGGAAGGTCATGGAGCATTGGGCTGAATATATTCATGGAGTATTGTGATGAGAGGGGTAATGGAACATTGTGATGACAAGTGAATAGAGCATTGTGATGACCAGTTCCTGGAGCATTGTGTTGAGAAGTCCACGGAGCCTTGTGATGACAAGTGTCATGGAGCATTCTGATGAAACGGGGCATGGAGCATTGTGATTACAGGGGTCTTGGAGCATCGTAATGACAAAGGCATGGAACATTGTGATGAGAAGTCCATGGAGCATTCTGATGACATGCGTCATGGAGCTTTGTGATGACAAGTGCATGGAGCATTGCGATTACAGGGTTCTTGGAGAATTGTGATGGAAAGGGAATGGATCATTGTGATGAAAAAGGCATGGAGCCGTGTCATGACAGGGTTCAAGGAGCATAGTGACGACAAGTGTCATGGAGCATTCGGATGACAGCTGTATTGAGCATTGGATGACAAAAGTCATGGAGCATTGTGATGATAAGACCATGGATAATTGTGATGACGAGCGTCATTGGGCATTGTGATGACAAGTGTTATGGAACATTGTGATCACAAGGGTTTGGAGCATTGTGATGACAGATGTCATGGAGGATTTTGATTTCATTGTGGTGACAATAGTATGAAGCATTATGATAATGGGCATGGTGCATTTTGATGACAGGCTTCATGGAGCATTGAGCTGAAAAGGGGCATGGAGCATTGTGATTACATGGGTTTTGGAGCATTGTGTTGACAAGGGCATGGGGCATTGTGATGAGAAGGCCATGGAGCATTCTCATGACATGCGTCATGGAACTTTGTGATGACAAGGGCATGGAGCATTGTGATTACAGGGTGCTTGGAGCATTGTTATGACAAGGGTCATGGAGCCTTGTGATGACAAGGCCGTGGAAAATTGTGATGGCAGGTGTTATGGAGCGTTGTTATGACAGGGGTAATGGAGCATTGTGATGTCAAGCGCATGGAGCTTGCTATGACAGCGGTCATGGAGCATTGTGATGACAAGTGCATGGACAATTGTGATGACAATATCATGTAACAGTGTGATGAGAAGTTTCCAGGAGCATTGTGATGACAAGGACGTGGAGAATTGTGATGACAATTGACATGGATCATTTTGATGAACAGGGCATGGACCGTTGTGATGGCAAGACCATGGAGCATTGTGAAGAGAAAACCATGGATAATTGTGATGACATGCGTCATGGAGCACTGTAATGACAAGGGGCATGTAGCATTGTGAGAGCAGGGGTCATGGAGCATTGTGATGACAAGGGTGATGGAGCATTCAGATGAGAAGCTTGTGGAGTACTGTGATGACAATGGCATGGAGCATTGTGATGAAAAAGGCAAGGAGATTTGTGATGAAAAAGGCATGTGTCCTTTTCATGACAGGGTTCAAGGAGCATTCTGATGACAAGTGTCACGGAGCATTGTGATGACAAGTTTATTGAGCATTGTGATGACAAAGGTCATGGAGCAATTTGATGATAAGACCATGGATAATTGTGATGACGAGCGTCTTTGGGCATTGTGATGAAAAGTCTTATGGGACATTGTGATCACAAGGTTTTGGAACATTGTGATGACAGAGGTCATGGATCATTGTGACTTCAAGGAGCATGGAGCATTATGATGACAAGGACATGAAGCAGTGTGATCCCAAGGTTCATGGAGGATTGTGATGATAATGGTATTGGAGTATTGTGAGGACAAGCGTATGGAGCATTGTGGTCAAAAGGTCATGTAGCATTTTGCTGACAAAGGCTTAGAGAATGGTAATGACAAGTGTCATGGAGCACTGTGATGATAAAATTCATGGAGCATTGGGATGACAAGGGCATGGATCATTGTGATGACAGGGGTCATGGAACATTTTGATGACAAGAGTCCCTGATCATTGTGTTGTTATGGGTTATGGAGCACTGTGTTGACACTGGTCATGGAGCATTGTGATTGAAAGGTCAGGGAGCATTGGACAGAAAATGTTCATGGAGTATTGTGATGAGAGGGGTCATGGAGCATCGTTATGACATGGGAATGGAACATTGTGATGACAAGGTCCTGGGGCATTGTGATGAGGAGACCATGGAGCCTTGTGATGACAATTCTCATGGAGCATTGAGGTGAAAAGGGGAATGGAGCATTGTGATTACAGGAGTCTTGGAGCACTGTGAAGACGAGGGCAAGGAGCATTGTGATGAGAAGGCCACGGAGCATTCTAATGACATGTGTCATGAAGTTTTGTGATGACAGAGGCATGGAGCATTGTGATTACAGGGATCTTGGAGAATTGTGATGAAAAGTGCATGGATCATTGTGATGAAACAGGCATGGAGACTTGTCATGACCGGGTTCAAGGAGCATACTGATTACAAGTGTCAGGGAGCATTGTGATAACAAGTGCATTGAGCATTGTAATGACAAACGTCATGGAGCATTGTGATGAGAAGACCATGGAAAATTGTGATGATTATTGTCAAGGGAGGTTGTGATGACAAGGGTTATGGAACATTGTGATCACAAGGGTTTAGAGCATTGTGTTTACAGTGGTCATGGATCATTTTGATTTCCTTGTGATGACAATAGCATGAAGCATTATAATGATGGGCATGGTGCATTGTGACGACAGGATCCATGTAGCATTGAGAAGAAAAGGGGCATGGAGTATTGTGATTACAGGGGTTTTGCAGGATTATGATGACAAGGGCATGTAGCATTATGATTACATGGGTCTGGGAGCATTGTGATGACAAGGGTCATTGAGCCTTGTGATGACAAGGCCGTGGAACATTGTGATGGTAGGGGTCATGGAGCATTGTTATGACAGTGGTAATGGAGCATTGTAATGACATGGACATGGAGCATTGGTCTGAAAAATTTCATGGATTATTGAGATGTGAGTGGGCATGGAGCATTGTGATGACAAGGGCACAAAACAGTATGATACATGGGTCATGGATATTTTTAATGACAAGGGCAGGGAGCATTGTGATGAGAAGAGCATTGAACATTCTGATGACAAGCGTCATGGAGATTTTTGATGACAAGTGCATGGAGCAATGTGATGAGAGTGTTTACGAAGCATTGTGATGAAAATGACATGGAGCATTGTGATGCCAAGGTTCATGGAGTTTTGTCATTACAGAGGTCATGGAGCATTTTGATGACAAGGACATGGTGCTTTATGATGAGAAGGGCAGGGAGCATTGTGATGACAGGTCATTGAGCAAGTTGATGAAAATTGTCATGGAACATTTTGATCACGGATTTATGGAACACTGTGATGTCAGGGGTCATGAAGCATTGTGAAGAAAAGGGTCATGCAGATTTTGATGACAGGGGTCATGGACCATTGTGATGTCAGGGGTCACAGAGACTTGTGATCATAAGGGCATGTAGCATTGTGATGACAGGGGTCATGGAACATTGTGAAGACAGGGGTGAGGGAGTATTCTGATGACTAGTAATGGAACATTGTGATATCAGTGGTGAGAGAGCATTTTGATGAGAAGTCGATGGAGCATTGTGATGACAAGGCTTATGGAGCATTGTGATGACATGGTTGTGGAGCATTGTGATGACTAGTGCATGGTGCATTGTGATGATATGGGTCAAGGAGCATTGTGCTGACAAGCGCATTGAGCGTTGGGCTGACAATGGCATGGAGCATTGTGATGACAAGGGTCAGAGAGCATTATGATGAAATGTTCATGGGGCTTTGTTGAGACAAAGGTCACAGAGCCTTGTGATGAAGAGGGCATGGACCATTGTGATGACAAAGATCTTGAAGCAATTTGATGACTGGAGACATGGAGATTTGTGATGGCACGGGTCATGGAGAATGGTGATGACAAGGGCATGGAGCATTGTCATGAGAAGGTCATGGAGTACTGTGAATACAGGTGTCAGGGAGCATTGTGATGACATATGTCATGGTCCACGGTGATGACAATGTCAGGGAGCATTGTGTTGTCATGTGTCAAGGAGGATTATGATCACAAAGGTAATGGACCATTGTCGTGACAAGGGCTAGGAGCATTGTGATGACAAGGGTCATGGAGCATTATGATGACAAGGGCCATTGAGAATTTTAATGACATGTTCGTGAAGCATTGTGATGACAAGCACATGGGGTTTGCTATGACAGTTGTCAAGGAGCATTGCGATGACAAGTGCATGGAGAAATGTGATGACAAGAGCATGCAAATTGTGATTAGAAGTGTCATGGAACATTGTGATGACAAGGGACATGCAGCATTGTGATGACTAGGGCATGGATCATTGTGATGGCAAGACCGTGGAGCATTGTGATGAGAAGACCATGGATAATTGTGATGACGAGCGTCATGGACCACTGTAATGAAAAGGGGCATTGAGCATTGTGAGGACAGGTGTCATGGAGCATTGTGATGACAGGGTTCATGGAGCATTGTGATGACAAGGGTCATGGAGCATTCTGATGACAAGTTTGTGGAGTATTGTGATGACAATGGCTTGGAGCATTGTGATGAAAAGGGCAACGATCATTGTGAGGAAAAAGGCATGGAGCATTTTCATGAAAGGTTTCAAGGAGTATTCTGATGACAAGCGTCACGGAGCTTTATGATGACCAGTGTATTTAACATTGTTATGACAAAGCTCATGGAGCATTGTGAAGAGAGTCAACATGGAGCGTTGTGATGACACGTGTTATGGAAGGTTGTGATTACAAAGTTTAGGATCATTATGATGACAGAAGTCATGTATCATTTTGACTTCAAGGAGCATGGAACATTGTAATGACAAGGGCATGAAGAAATGTGATCCCAAGGTTCATGGTGGAATGTGATGACAATGGTAATGGAGAATTGTGATGACCAGTGCATGGAGCATTGTAATGACAAGGTCATGTAGAATTTTGCTGACAAAGGCGTGGAGCATTGTGATGACAAGTGTCATGCAGCACTGTGATGACAAGCAACACAGAACATTGTGATTTCAGGGGTTATGGAACATTGGGATTACAAATGCATGGATCATTGTGATGAGAAATGTCATGGAGCATTATAATTACAAGAGTCAAAGATCATTTTGTTTTCAGGGTTCATGGAGCGTTGTGATGACAGGGGTCATGGAGCTTTGTTATGACAAGGGCATGGAGTAATGTGATGAGAGTTTTCATGGAGCATTGTGATGACAATGGCATGGAACATTTTGCTGCCAAGGGACATGGAGGGTTTTGATGACAAAAGTCATGGAGCATTTAGATGACAAGTGCGTGGCGCATTGTGATGAGAATGGCAAGGAGCATTGTGATGACAGGGTCATGGAGCAATTTGATGAAAAGAGTCATAGAACATTTTGATGACAGGGGTTATGGAACATTGTGATGTCAGGGGTGAGGGAGTATTGTGATGACTATTGATGGAACATTGTGATATCAGTGGTGATACAGCATTTTGATGAGAAGTGCATGGAGATTGTGATGACAAAATTTATGGAGCATTGTGATGGCAAATTTGTGGAGCATTGTGATGACAATCGCATCGCACATTGTGATTACATGTGTCATGGAGCATTGTGCTGACAAGCGCATGGAGCATTGTGATGACAAGGGTCATGGAGCATTGTGTTGACAAAGGCATGGAGCATTGTGATGACAAGGGTCACAGAGCTTTGTGACGAAATGTTCATGGAGCATTGTAGTGACAAAGATCACAGAGCCTTGTGATGACGAGGGCATGGACCATTGTGATGACAAAGGTCATGAAACATTGTGATGACTGGAGTCACAGAGCATTGTGATGACAGGGGTCATGGATCATTGTGATGACAAGGGCATGGAGGATTGTGATGACAATGTCATGGTTTATTGTGAAGACAGATGTCAGGGAGCATTGTGATGACATATGTCAAGGTCCATTGTGATGGCAATGGCATGGAGCATTGTGATGCCAAGTGTCATAAAGGATTTTGATGACAAAGGTAATGGAACATTGTGATGACAAGGGCTGGGAGCATTGTGATGACAAGGGCATGGAGCATTGTGATGACAAGGTCCATTGAGAATTTTGATGACAATGTCGTGAAGCATTGTGATGACAATTGCATGGAGCTTGCTATGACAGGTGTCATGGAGCATTGTGATTACAAATGAATGGAGAATTGCGATGACAAATGCATGTAACATTGTGATGAAAAGTGTCATGAAACATTGTGATGACAAGGACTTAGAGAATTTTGATGTCAAAGGACATGGAGCATTGTGATGGCAAGACCGTGGAACATTGTGATGAGAGACCACGAATAATTGTGATGACGAGAGTCATGGAGCACTGTAATGACAAAGGGCATGGAGCATTGTGATGACAGGTGTCATGGAGCATTGTGATGACAGGGGTCATGGATCATTGTGATGACAACCTTAATCGAGCATTCTGATGACTAGCTGGTGGAGTATTGTTATGACAATGGCATGGAGCATTGTGATGAAAAGGGAATGGAGCATTGTGAAGAAAAAGGCATGGAGACATTTCATGACAGGGTTCAAGAAGCATTCGGATGACAAGTGTCTGTGAGCAATGTGGTGACAAGTGTATTGAGAATTGTGATGACAAAGGTCCTGAAGGATTGTGATGACAAGGTCATGGAGTATGGTGATGACAGGCATCATGCAGCGTTGTGATGACAAGTGTTATTGAACATTGTGATCACAAGGGTTTGGAGCATTGTGATGACAGAGGTCATGGATCATTTTGATTTCAAGGACCATGGAGCATTGTGATGACAAGGGCATGAAACAATGTGATCCCAAGGTTCATGGAGGATTGTGATGACAATGGTAATGGAGTATTGTGATGACAAGTGCCTAGAACATTGTGATGACAAGGTCATGTAGCATTTTCCTGACAAAGGCATGGAGCATTGGGATGACAAGTGTCACGGAACACTGTGATGACAAGCGACACGGGACATTGTGATTACAGGGAACATGGAGCATTGGGCTGACAAGGTCAAGATCATTGTGCTGACAATGGTCCTGGAGCATTTTGATGAGAAGCGTCCCGGATCATTGTGTTGTCAGGGGTCATGGAGTGATTCGGTGATATTGGTTACGGAGCATTGTGATGACAGGAGTCCTGGAGCATCATGATGAGAAGGTCAAGGAGCATTGGGCGGTAAATATTCATGGAGTATTGTGATGACACGGTTCATGGAGCATTGTGATGACTTGGGTCAGAGAGCATTGTGATGAAAAGTTTATGGACCATTGTGATGACAAAGGTCATGAAGCATTGTGTTGACTGGAGTCACAGAGCATTGTGATGATAGTGGTCATGAAGAATTGTGACGAAAAGTTCATGGAGCATTGTGGTGACAACTGTCACAGAGCCTTGTGATGACGAGGGCATGGACCATTGTGATGACAAAGGACATGAATCATTGTGATGACTGGAGTCACGGAGCAATGTGATGACAGGGTTCATGGAACATTTTGATGACAAAGGCATGGAGCATTTTGATGTTAAGGGCATGGAGCATTGGTCTGAGAAGTTTCATGGATTATTGTGATGAGAGTGGGCATGGCACATTGTGATGACAATGGCATGGAGCATTGTGATGACAAGGTCATGGAGTATTGTGAAGACAGGTGTCATTTAGCATTGTTTTGACATATGTCATGGTCCATTGTGATGACAATTGCAAGGAGCATTGTGATGCCAGGTGTCATGGTGTATTGTGATGACAAGGGCTAGGAGCATTTTGATGACAAGGGCATGGGGCATTGTGATGACAAGGGCCATTGAGAATTTTGATGACAAGCTCGTGAAGCATTTTGTTGCCAAGCGCATGGAGCTTGCTATGAAAAGGGTCATGGGGCATTTCAATGACAAATGCATGAAGGTTGTGATGACAAGAGCATGTAACATTGTGATGAGAAGGGCACGGAGCATTGTAAAGACAGTGTCATGAAACAATTTGATGAAAAGTGTCATGGAACATTTTGATGAGAGGGGTTATGGAACATTGTGATGCCAGGAGTCATGGAGCATTGTGATGATAAGAGCATGTAGCATTTTGATGACAGTGGTCATGGAACATTGTGATGACAGGTGTGAGGAAATATTGTGATGAGTAGTGATTGAACATGGTGATATCAGTGGTGAGAAAGAATTTGGTGAGTAGTTCATGGAAAATTGTGATGACAAGGTTTAGGGAGCATTGTGATGACAAGGTTGTGTAGAATTGTAATGAAAAGCATATGGCACATTGTGATGACATGGGTCATGGAGCATTGTGCTGACAATCACATGGAGCATTGTGATCTCAAGGGTCATGGAGCATTGTGCTGACTAAGGCATGGAGCATTGTGACGACAAGTGTTAGAGAACATTGGGATGAAAAGTTCAAAGAGCATTGTGGAGACAAAGATCACAGAGCCTTGTGATGACGAGGGCATGGACCATTGTAAAGACAAAGGTCATGAAGCATTGTGATGCCTGGAGTCACGGAGCATTGTGATGACAGGTGTCATGGAGCATTGTGTTGATAAGGGCATGGAGCATTGTGATGATAGGGGCATGGAGCATTGGTCTGACAAGATTCATCGATTATTATCATGACAGTGAGCATGGTGCATTGTGATGACAAGGGAATGGGACATTTTGATGACAATTGTCATGGAGAATTGTGATGACAAGGGCATGGAGCTTTGAGATGAGAAGGGCCATTGAGAATATTGATGACAATGTCATGAAGCCTTATGATGACAAACGCATGGAGCTTGCTATGATAGGGGTCATGGAGCATTGCGATGAAAGGTGCATGGAGAATTGTGATGAAAGAGCATGTAAAATTGTGATGAGAAGTGTCATGGAGCATTGTGATGACAAAGACGTGGAGAATTGTGATGACAAGAGACATGGAGAATTTTGATGACCAGGGAATGGAGCATTGTGATTGCAAGACCGTGGAGCATGGTGATGAGAAGACAATGGAAAATTGTGATGACAAGCTTCATGGAGCACTGTAATGGCAAGGGGCATGGAGATATGTGATGACCCGTGTCATGGAGCCTTGTGATGACAGGTGTCATGGAACATTGTGGTGACAAGGGTCATGGAGCAATCTGATGACAAGCTTTGGGAGTATTGTGATGACAATGGCATGGTGCATTGCGATGAACAGGGCATGGAGCATTGTGATGAAAAATGCATGGAGACTTTTAATGACAGTGTTAATGAAGCATTGTGACGACAAGGGACAGGGAGCATTGTGATGACAAGTGTATTGAGTACTGTGACGACAATGGTTCTGGAGAATTGTGATGACAAGTGCTTGGAGTATTGAGATGACAGGCATCATGGAGCGTTGTGATGACAAGTGTTATGGAATATTGTGATCACAAGGGTTTGGAGCATTTTGATGGCAGAGGTCATGGATCATTTTGATTTCAAGGAGCATGGAGCATTGTGATGACAAGGGCATGAATCAATGTGATCCCAATGTTCATGGAGTATTGTGATGAAAATGGTAATGGAGTATTTTCATGAAAATGGTAATGGAGTATTCTGATGACAACCGGATGGAGCATTGTGATGACAAGGTCATGTAGCATTTTGCTGACAAAACTTGGATCATCGTGATGACAATTGTCATGGAGCATTGTGATGACAGGCCTCATGGAACATTGTGATTACAGGTGTCATGGAGGATTGGGATGAATGGGCATGGATCATTGTGATGACAAGGGTCATGGAGCATTTTGATGACCAGAGTCCCTGATCATTGTGTTGTCAGGGGTCATAGAGGTTTGTGATTAGAGTGGTCATTTAGCACTGTGATGACAGGGCTCATGGAGCATGGTGATGACAAGGGAATGGAGCATTGTGATGACAAGTTCCTGGAGCATTGTGATGAGAAGACCATGGAACCTTGTGATGACAAGTCTCATAGAGCATTCTGATGAAAAGTGGCATGGAGCATTGTGATTACAGGGGTATTGGAGCATTGTGATGGCAAGGGCATGGAGCATTGTGATGAGAAGGCCGTGGAGCATTCTGATGACATGATTCATGGAGATTTCTCATAAGAATGGCATGGACCATGTGATTACATGGGTCTTGGTGCATTGTGGTGAAAAGGGCATGGATCATTGTGATGAAAATGGCATGGAGCCTTGTCATGACAGGGTTCAAGGAGCATACTGAAGACAAGGGTCAGGGAGCATTGTGATGAAAACTGTATTGAGCATTGTGATGACAATGGTCATGGAGCATTGTGAGAAGAAGACCATGAATAATTGTGATGATGAGCGTCATGGGTCGTTGTAATGACAGGTGTTATGGAACATTGTGATCACAAGGTTTTGGAGCAATGTGATGACAGAGGTCATGGAGCATTTTGATTTCATTGTGATGACAAGAGCATGAAGCATTATGATGATGGGCATGGTGCCTAGTGATGACAGGGTTCATCGAGGATTGAGATGAAAAGTGGCATGGAGCATTGTGATTACAGGGGTCTTGGAGAATTGATGACTACGGCATGGAACATTGTGATGAGAAGCCCATGGAGCATTCTGATGACATGCGTCATGGAGCTTACTGGTGACAAGGTCATGGAGCATTGTGATAATATGGGTTTGGAGTATTGTGAGGACAAGGGTCATGGAGCCTTGTGATGACAAGTCCGTGGAACATTGTGATGGGAGGCCTCATGGAGCATTGTTATGACATGGGTAATGGAGCATTGTGATGACAAAGGAGTGGAACTTTATGATGAGACGGGCATAGCACATTGTGATGACAAGCGTCATGGAACTTTGTGATGACAAGGGCCATTGAGTATTTTGATTACAAAGTCGTGAAGCATTGTGATGACAAATGCATGGAGCGTGCTATGACAGTGTTCATGGAGTATGTCGATGACAATTTCATGGAGAATTGTGATGACAAGAGCATGTAACATTGTGATGAGAAGTGTCATGGAGCATTGTGATGACAAGGACGTAGAGAATTGTGATGACAAGGGACATGGAGCATTGTGATGACCAGGGCATGGAGCATTGTGATGGCAAGACTGTGGTGCATTGTGATGAGAAGACCACGGATAATTGTGATGACGAGCATCATGGAGCACTGTAATGACAAGAGGCATGGAGCATTGTGATGACAGGCGTCATGGAGCATAGTGATGACAGCGGTAATGGAGCATTGTGATGACAAGGGTCATGGAACATTCTGATGACAAGCTTGTGGAGTATTGTGATGACAATGGTATGGAGCATTTTGGTGAAAAGTGCATGGATCCTTGTGATGAAAAAGGCATTGAGAGTTTTCATGACGGGGCTCAAGGAGCATTCTGAAGACAAGTGTCAGGGAGCATTGTGATGACAAGTGTATTAAGCATTGTGATGTCAACGTCTTGGAGCATTGTGATGACAAGGGTATGGAGTATTTTGATGACAGGCATCATGGCCGTTGTGATGAAAAGTGTTATGGAACATTGTGATCACACTTGTTTGGAGCATTGTGATGACAGAGGTCATGGATCATTATGATTTCATGGAGCATGGCGCATTGTGATGACAAGGGCATGAAGCAATGTGATCCCAAGGTTCATGAGGATTGTGATGACAAGCACATGGAGCATTGTGATGAAAAGGTCATGTAGCATTTCGCTGACAATGGCATGGAACATTGTGATGACAAGTGTCATGGAGCACTGTGATAAAACGTGTCACGAATCATTGTGATTACAGGGTTCATGGAGCATTGCGATGACCAGGGCATGGATCCTTGGGATAACAAGGGTCATGGAGAATTTTGATGGCAAGATTCCCCGATCATTGCATTGTCTGTGGTCATGGAGCATTTTAATGACAGTGGTCATGGAGCATTGTGATGGAAAACTCATGGAGCCCTGGGCTGAAACTGTTCCTGGAGTATTGTGATTACAGTGGTTAAGGGGCATTGTGATGGCAAGGGAATGGAGCATTGTGATGACAAGTTCCTGGAGCATTTTGATGAGAAGACCATGGATAATTTGGATGACGAGTGTCTTGGAGCACTGTAATGAAAAGGGGCAGCATTGTGAGAACAGGTGTCATGGAGCTTTGTGATGACAGGCTTCATGGAGCATTGTGATGACAAGGGTCATGGAACTTTCTTATGACAAGCTTGTGGAGTATTGTGATGACAATGACATGGAGCATTGTGATGCAAAAGGCATGGATTATTGTGATGAAAAAGTAATGGAGACTTTTCATGACAGGGCTCAAGGATCATTCGCAACACAATGTCAGGCAGCCTTGTGATGACAAGTGTATTCTGCATTGTGATGAATATTGTCATGGAGCATTGTGATGACAAGGGCATGGAGTATTGTGATGAGAGGCAACATGGAAAATTGTGATGACAAGTGTTATGGAACATTGTGATCACAAGGGATTGGAGCATTGTGATGACAGAGGTCATGGATCATTTTGATTTCAAGAGGCATGGAGCATTGTGATGAAAAGGTCATAAGGTAATATGATCCGAAGGTACAAGGAGGATTGTGATGACAATCTAATGGAACATTGTGATGACAAGGTCATGTAGCATTTTACTGACAAAGGCATGGAGAATTGTGATGACAAGGGTCATGGAGCACTGTAATGACATGTGTCATGGAGCATTGTGATTACAAGGTTCATGGAGCATTGGGATGACAAGGGCATTGGTCATTGGGATCACAAGTGTCATGGTGCATTTTTATGACAAGAGTCCCAGATCATTTTGTTGTCAGGGGTCATCGAGTGTTGTGATGACAGTGCTCATGGAGCATTGTGATTAGAAGGTCATGGAGCATTGGGCTGAAAATATTCATGGTGTATTGTGATGACAGTTGTCATGGAGGATTATGATGGCAAGGGAATGGAGCATTGTGATGAGAAGGGAATGGAGCATTGTGATGAGAAGACCATGGAGCCTTGTGATGACAAGTGTCTTCGAACATTCTGATGAAAAGTGGCATCATCATTGTGATAACATGGGTCTTGGAGCATTGTGATGACAAGTGCGTGGAGCATTGTGATTACAAGGTTCTTGGAGCCTTGTGTGGAAAAGGGCATGGATCATTGTGATGAAAAAGGCATGGAGCCTTGTCATGACAGGGTTCAACCACCATACTGATGACAAGAGTCAGGGAGCATTGTGATGAAAAGTGTATTGAGCATTGTGATGACAAAGGTCATGGAGCATTGTGATGAGAAGACCTTGGAAAAAGGTGATGACGAGCATCATGGGTCGTTGTGATGACAAGTGTTATGGATCATTGTGATCACAAGGGTTTGGGAAATTGTGATGACAGAGGTCATTGGAGCATTTTGATTTCATTGTGATGACAATAGCAAGAAGCATTATGATGATGGGCAAGGTGCATTGTCATGACAGGGTTCGTGGTGCATTGAGATGAAAAGGGGCATTGACCATTGTGATTACAAGGGTCTTGGAGCACTATTATGAGAAGGTGATGGAGAATTTTGATGAGAAGGCCATGGAACATTCTGATGACATGTGTCATGGAGATTTGTGATGACAGGGAAATGAAGAATTGTTATAACAGGGGTCTTGGAACATTGTGATGACAAGGGTCATGGAGCCTTCTGATGACAAGTTCGTGGAATATTGTGATGGCACGTCTCATGGACCTTTGTTATGACAGGTTTAAAGGGGCATTGTGATGACAAGGACATGGAGCATTGTTCTGAAAAGTTTCTTGGATTATTGTGATGAGTGGGCATGGAACATTGTGATGAAAAGAGCACAGAACACTGTGATACATGGGTCACGGAGGACTGTAATGACAAGGGCATGGAGCACTGTGAGGAGAAGGACATCGAGCGTTTTGATCAAAAAAGCATGGAGCCATTTTATGACAGGATTCAAGGAGCATTCTGATGACAAGTGTCAGGAAACATTGTGATGACATGTGTATTGAGCATTGTGATGACAAATGTTATGGAGCATTGAGATGATAAGGGCATGTAGCATTTTGATGACAGGGGTCATGGAACATGGTGATGACAGGAGTGAGGGAGTATTGTGATGACTAGTGATGGAACATTGTGAAATCAGTTATGAGAGAGACTTTTGATGAGAAGTGCATGGAGCATTGTGATGATAAGTTTTATGGAACATAGTGATGCTAAGGTTGTGGAACATTGTGATGACAAGAACACGGTGCATTGTGATGACATGGGTCGTGGAACATTGTGCTGACAAGTGCATGGAGCATTGTGATGTCAAGTGTCATGGACCACTGTGATGACAAAGTCATGAAGCATTGTGATGCCAAGGGCATGCAGCATTGTGATGATAGGGGCATGGAGCATTGGTCTGACAAGTTTCATGGATTATTGTGATGACAGTGGGCATGGTGCATTGTGATGACAAGGGCATGGAGCATTGTGATTTCATGGTCATGGATTATTGTGAAGACATGTGTCAGGGAGCATTGTGAAGACATAAGTCATGGTCCATTGTGATGAGAATGCCATGGAGCATTGTGTTGCCAAGTATCATGGAGTATTGTGATGACAAATGTAATGGAGCTTTGTGATGACAACGTCTTGGAGCATTGTGATGACAAGCATCATTGAGTATTTTGATGACAAACTCGTGAAGCATTGTGATGACAAAGGCATGGAGCGTGCTATGACAGGGTTCTTGGAGCATTATGATGACAAGTGCATGGAGAATTGTGATTACAAGAGCTTGTAACGTTGTGATGAGAAGTGACATGGATCATTGTGATGACAAGACGTAGAGAATTGTGATGACAAGGGACATGGAGCATTGTAATGGCAAGACCTTGTAGAACTGTGATGAGAAGACCATGGACAATTGTGATGACGACTGTCATGTAGAACTGTAATGACAAGGGGCATGGAGCATTGTGATGACAGGTGTCATGAAGCCTTGTGATGACAGGTGTCATGGAGAATTGTGATGAAAAGGGTCGTTGAGCATTCTGATGACAAGCTTGTGGAGTATTGTGATGACAATGGCATGGAGCATTGTGATGAAAAATGCATGGAGCCTTTTATGACAGGGTTAAAGGAGCATTGTGATGACAAGTGTCAGGGAGCATTGTGATGACAAGTGTACTGGGCAGTGTGATGACAAGCATCATGGAGCATTATGATGACAAGGGCATGGAGTATTGTGATGACAGGCATCATGGTGCGTTGTGATGACAAGTGTAATGGAACATTGTGATCACAACGGTTTGGAGCATTGTGATGACAGAGGTCATGGATCATATTGATTTCAAGGAGCATGGAGCCTTGTGATGACAAGGGCATGAAGCAATGTGATCCCAATGTTCATGGAGGATTGTGATGATAATGGTAATGGAGTGTTTTGATGACAATGGTAATCGAGTATTTTGATGAAAACCGCATGGAGCATAGTGATGACAAGGTCATGTAACATTTAGCTGACAAAGGCATGGAACATCGTGATGACCAGTGTCATGGAGCACTGTGATGACAGGTGTCACAGAACATTGTTCCTACAGGTGTCATGGAGCATTGGGATGATAAGGGCATGGTTCATTGTGATGACAAGTGTCATGGAGCATTTTGATGACAAGAGCCCCGGATCATTGTATTGTCAGGGGTCATGGAGCATTGTGATGACTGTGGTCATGGAGCGCTGTGATGACAGGGGTCATGGAGCACGGTAATGACAAGGGAATGGAGCATTGTGATGACAAGTTCCTGGTGCATTTTGATGAGAAGTCCATGGAGCTTTGTGATGACAAGTCTCATGGAGCATTCTGATGAAAAGGGTCATGGAGCATTTTGATTACAGGGGTCTTGGAACATTGTGATGACCAGGGCATGGATCATTGTAATGAGAAGGCCATGGAGGATTCTGATGACATGAGTCAAGGATATTTGTGATGACAATATCATGGAGCATGTGATTGCACGAGTCTTGGTACATTGTGATGAAAAGTGCATGGATCATTGTGATGAACAAGGCATGGAGCCTTGTCATGACAGTTTTCAAGGAGCATACTGATGACAATTGTCAGGGAGCCTTGTGATGACAGGTGTACTGAGCATTGTTCTGACAAAGGTGATGAAGAATGGTGATGAGAATATCACGGATAATTGTGATGATGAACGTCATAGGGCATTGTAATGACAAGTGCTATAAAACATTGTGATCACAAGGGTTTGGAAGTTTGTGATGACAGTGTTCTTGGAGCATTTTGAGTTCTTTGTGATGACAAAACTATGAATCATTTTGATGATGGGCATGGTGCCTTGTGATGATAGGGTTCATGGAGCATTGAGATGAAAAGGGGCATGGAGCATTGTGATTACAGGGTTCTTGGAGCATTTTGATGACAACGGCATGGAATATTGTGATGAGAAGGCCATGGAGCATTCTGATGACAGGCGTCATGGACCTTTGTGATGACAAGGGCATGGAGAATTGTGATTACAAGGGTCTTGGAGTATTGTGAGGCCAAGGATCATGGAGCATTATGATGACAAGGCCGTGGAACATTGTGATGGCAGGGTTCATGGAGCATTGTTATGATAGGGGTAATTGAGCATTGTGATGAAAAGGGCATGGAGCATTGGTCTGAAAATTTTCATGGATTATTGTGATGAGAGTGGACATGGATCATTGTGATGACAAGAGCACGAAACACTGTGATACATGGGTCATGGAGGATTGTAATGACAAGGGCATGGAGCATTGTGATGAGAAGGGCATTGAGCATTGTGATGACAAGCGTCATGGAGCTTTGTGATGACAATGGCATGGAGCAATGTGATGAGAGGTTTCATGGAGCATTTTGATGACAATGGCATGGAACCTTGTGATGCCAAGGGTCATGGACCTTTTTGATGAGAAACGTCAGGGAGCATTTTGTTGACAAGGGTGTGGTGCATTGTGATGAGAAAGACACGGAAGATTGTAATGACAGTGTCATGGAGCAATTTGATGAAAACTGTCATGGAACATTTTGATGGCAGGGGTTATGTAACATTGTGAAGTCAGGAGTCATGGAGCATTGTGATGATAAGGGCATGTAACATTTTGATGACAGGGGTCATGGAACATTGTGATGACAGGTGTGAGGGAGTATTGTGATGACTAGTGATGGAACATTGGGAAATCAGTGGTGAAAGAGCCTTTTGATGAGAAGTGCATGGATCATTTTGATGACAAGGTTTAAGGAGCATAGTGATCACAAGGTTGTGGAGAATTTTGATGACAAGCACATGGTGCACTGTGATGATATGGGTCATGGAGCATTGTGCTGACAAAGGCATGGAGCATTGTGACGTCAAGCGTCAAAGAGCATTGTGATGAAACGTTCATGGAACATTGTCGTAACAAATTTCACAGAGCCTTGTGATAAAGAGTCCACGGACCATTGTGATGACAAAGGTCATGAAGCATTGTGATGCCAAGGGCATGGAGCATTGTGATGATAGGGACATGGAGCATTGGTCTGACAAGTTTCAGGGAATATTGTGATGACAGTGGGCATGGTGCATTTTGATGCCAAGGTCATGGAGTATTCTGTAGAGAGGTGTCAAGCAGCATTGTGATGACTTATATCATGGTCCACTGTGATGACAATGGCATGGAGCATTGTGATGCCAAGTGTCATGGAGTATTGTGATGAAAAAGATAATGGTGCATTGTGATGACAACGGCTTGTGGCATTGTGATGACAAGGGTCATAGAGGATTGTGATGACAAGGACATGGAGCATTGTGATGACAAGGGCCATCGAGTATTTTGATGACAAAGTCATGAAGCATTGTGATGACAAAGGTATGGAGCGTGCTATGACAGGGTTCATGGAGAATTGCGAAGACAAGTGCATGGAGAATTGTGATGGCAAGAACATGTAACATTGTGATGAGAAGTGTCATGGAGCATTGTGATGACAAGGACGTAGAGAATTGTGATGACAAGGGACATGAAGCATTTTGATGACAATGGCGTGGGGCATTGTAATGAGAAAAGCTGGGAGCATTGTGATGACAGGGTCATGGAGCAATGTGATGAATCGTGTCATGGAACATTTTGATGACAGTGGTTATTGAACATTGTGATGCTAGGGTTCATGGAGCATTGTGATGAAAAGTGTCATGGAGCATTTTGGTGACAGTGTTTATGGAACATTTTGATATCAGTAGTCATGGATCATTGTGATGTTAAGGGCATTAGCATTGTGATGACTGGGGTCATGGAACTTTGTGATGACAGGGGTGAGGGAGTATTGTAACGACTTGTGATGGAACATTGTGATATCTGTGGTGAGAGATCATTTTGATGAGAAGTGCATGGAGCATTGTGATGACAAGGTTTATGGAGCATTGTGATGACAAGGTTGTGGAGCATTGTGATGACAAGAGCAAGTCACATTGTGATGCCATGGGTCATGGAGCACTGTGCTGAAAAGGGCATTTAGCTTTTTGATTACAAGGGTCATGGAGCATTGAGATGAAAAAGGGGCATGGCACATTGTGATTACAGGGGTCTAGGAGCATTGTGATGACAACAGCATGGAACATTGTGATGACAGAGTTCATGTATCATTTTGATTTCCTTGTGATGACAATAGCATGAAACATTATGATGATGGGCATGGCCCATTGTGATGCCAGGGGTCATGGGGCACTGAGATGAATAGGGGCATGGAGCACTGTGATTACAGGGGTATAGGAGCATTGTGATGACAAGGGCGGGGAGCATTGTGATGAAAAGTGCTTGAAGCCTTGTCATGACAGGGTTCAAGGAGCACACTGATGACAAGTGTCAGGGTGCATTGTGATGAAAAATGTATTGAGCATTGTGATGACAAAGGTCATGGAGCATTGTGATGAGAAGACCATGGATAATTGGGATGACGAGCGTCATGGGCCGTTGTGATGACAAGTGTTATGGAACATTGTGATCACAAGGGATTGGAGCATTGTGATGACAGAGGTCATGGAGCATTTTGATTTCATTGTGATGACAAAAGCATGAAGCATTATGATGATGGGCATGGTGCATTGTGATGATGGGGCTCATGGAGCACTGAGATGAAAAGTGTCATGGAACATTGTTATGCAGGGGTCTTGGAGCATTGTTATGACAAGGGCATGGAGCACTGTAATGAGAAAGCCATGGAGCATTCTGATGACATGTGTCATTGAGCTTTGTGATGACAAGTGCATGGAGAATTGTGATTACAGGGGTCTTGGAGCACTGAGATGAAAAGCGGCATGGAGCATTGTGATTACAGGGGTAATGGAGCATTGAGATGACAAGGGAATGGAGCATTGTGATGAAATAGGCATGCAGCCTTTCTATGACAGGGTTCAAGGAGCATTCTGACGACAAGTGTCAGGGAGCATTGTGATGACAACTGTATTGCACATTGTGATGACAAATGTCATGAAGCACTGTGATGACACGGGTAAAGGAGCACTGTGATGAGAAGGTCATGGAGCATTGGGCTGAAAATATTCATGTAGTATTGTTATGAGAAAACCATGGAGCCTTGTGATGGCAAGTCTCATGCAGCATTCTGATGAAAAGGGCATGGAGCATTGTGATTGCATGGGTCTTGGAGTATTGTGATTACAATGGCATGGAGCATTGTGAGGAGAAGGCCATGGAGCATTCTGATGATATGTGTCATGGAGTTTTGTGATGCAAAGGGCATGGAGCATTGTGATTACAGGAGTCTTGGAGCATTGTGATGACAAGGGTCATGGAGCCTTGTGATGACAAGGCCGTGGAACATTTTGATGGCAGGGGTCATGAAGCATTGTTATGAAAGTGGTAATGGAGCATTATGATGACAAGGGTATGGATAATTGGTCTATAATGTTTCATGGATTATTGTGATGAGAGTGGTTATGGAGCAATGTGATGACAAGGGCTCGGAACATTGTGATACATGGGTCATCTTGGATTTTAGTGACAAGGGCATGGAGCATCTTGATGAGAAGGTCATTGAGAATTGTGATGACAAGTGTCATGGAGTTTTGAGATGACAAGGTCATGGAGCAATGTGATGAGAGGGTTCATGGAGCATTGTGATGACAATGGCATGGAGCATTGTGATGCCAAAGGTCATGGAGCATTTTGATGACAATGGCATGGAGCATTGTGATGCCAAAGGTCATGGAGCTTTGTGATGACAAATGTCATGGAGCATTTTGAAGACAAGGGCGTGGTTCATTGTGATGAGTAGGGCCGAGAGAATTGTGATGACAGGGTCATGGAGCAATTTGATGAAAAGTGTCATGGAACATTTTGATGACAGGGGTTGTGGAACATTGTGATGTCAAGAGTCATGGAGCATTGTGATGAAAAAGGACATGGAACATTTTGATGACAGGGTTTATGGACCATTATGATGTCAGTGGTCATGGAGCTTTGTGATGATAAGGACAGGTAGCATTGTGATGACAGGGGTCATGGAACATTGTGATGACATGGGTGAGAGAGTATTGTGATGAGTAGTGATGGAACATTCTGATATCAGTGGTGAGAGAGCATTTTGATGAGAAGTGCATGGAGAATTGTGATGACAAGATTTATGGAGCGTTGTGATGAAAAGGTTGTGGAGCATTGTGATGACAAGCACATGGCATATTGTGATGAAATGGGACATTCAGCATTGTGCTGACAAGCACATGGAGAATTGTGATGACAAGGGTCATGGGGCATTGTGCTGACAAAGGCATGGAGTATTGTGAAGATATTTGTAACAGAGCATTGTGATAACGAGGGCATGGAACATTGTGATGACAACGGTCATGAAGCATTGTGATGACTGGAGTCAAGGAGCATTGTAATGACAGGGGTCACGGAGCTTTGTGATGACAAGGACATGGAGTATTGTGGTGAGAGAGGCATGAATAATTGGTCTGACAAGTTACATGGATTATTGTGATGAGAGTGGGTATAGTGCATTGTGATGACAAGGGCATGGATCAATGTGACTACAAGACCATGGAGTATTGTGAAGACAGGTGTCACAGAGCATTGTGATGACATAGGTCATGGTCCATTGTGATGACAATGGCATGGAGCATTGTGATTACAGTGGTATTGGAACATTGTGATGACAAGTGAAGAAAAAAATGTTCCATGACCCTTGGCATCACAATGCTCCATGACCACTGTCATCACAATGCTCCATGACACCTGTCCTCACATTGCTCCATGACCCTTGTCATTACAGTGATCCATGACGCTCGTCATCACAATTAACCATGGCCTTCTCATCACAATGCTCCACGGTCTTGCAATCAAAATGCTCCATGCCCTGGTCATCACAATGCTCCATGTCCCTTGTCATCACAATTCTCCACGTCCTTGTTATCGCAATGTTCCATGACACTTCTCATCACAATGTTACAGGCTCTTGTCATAACAATTTTCCATGCCCTTGTCATCCCAATGCTCCATGACCACTGCCATAGCAAGCTCCATGCACTTTCTCATCACAATGTTTCCCGACGTTGTCATTAAAATTTTCAATGGCCCTTGTCACCACAATTCTCCATGCCCTTATAATCACATTCCTTCATGATCCTTGTCATCACAATGCTCAAAGCCCTTGTCATCACAATGCTCCATTACCTTTGTCATCACAATCCTCCATAACACTTGGCATCACAAAACTCCATGCCATTATCATCACAATGGTCCATGACATATGTCATCACAATGCTCCCTGTCACCTGTCTTCACAATAGTCCATGACTTTGTCATCACAATACTCCATGCCATTCCCATCACAATGTGCCATGCCCACTGTCATCACAATAATCAGTGAAACTTGTCAAACCAATGACCCATGACCCTGTCATCAAAATGCTCCATGCCTTTGTCATCACAATGCTCCAAGCCCTTGTCATCACAAACCTCCATTACCTTTGTCATCACTATCCTCCATGACACTTGGCATCACAATGCTCCATGCCATTGTCATCACAATGGACCATAAAATATGTCATCACAATGCTCCCTGACACGAACCTACACAATACTCCATGACCTTGTAATCACAGTGCTCCATGCCATTGTCATCACATTGTGCCATGCGAACTGTCATCACAATAATCCATGAAACTTGTCAGGCCAATGCTCCATGCCACTGTCATCACAATGCTCTATGTCTTTGTCATCACAATGCTCCAAGCCCTTGTCATCACAATGCTCCATTACCTTTGTCATCTTAATCCTCCATGACACTTTGCATCACAAAGCTCCATGCCATTGTCATCACAATGGACCAGACATATGTCATCACAATGCTCCATGACACATGATATCAGAATGCTCCCGGGGATTCTCAACAAAATGCATCATGCCATTGTCATCACAATGCTCCATGACCCTTGTCATCACAATGCTCCATGATGCCTGTCATCACAATATTCCATGTCCTTGTCATCACAACGCTCCATGCCCATTGTCATCAAAATGCTCAATACACTTGTCATCACAATGCTCCCTGACACTTGTCAGAAGTCTCCTTGAACTCTGTCATGAAAAAGCTCCATGCCTTTTTCATCACAATGCTCCATGCCCTTATCATCTCAATGCTCCATGCCATTGTCATCACAATGCTCTATGACCCTTGTCATCAGAATGCTCCAATCCCTTGTCATCACAATGCTCCATTACCTTTGTCATCACAAACCTCCATGACTCTTGGCATCACAATGTTCCATGCCATTGTCATCACAATGGACCATGACATATATCATCACAATGCTCCCTGACAACTGTCTTCACAAAACTCCATGACCTTGTCATCACAATGCTTCAGGCCCTTGTCATCACTATGCTCCATGCCATTGTCATCAAAATATTCCACAAGCTTGTCATCAGAATGCTCCATGACACTTGGCATCACAATGCTCCTTGACACCTGTCCTCATAGTGCTCCATGCCCCTTGTCATTACAGTGCTCAATGAGACTCGTCATCACAATTATCCATGGTCTTCTCATCACATTGCTCCACTGTCTAGCAATCAAAATGCTCCATGCCCTTGTCATCACAATGCTCCATGAAACCTGTCATCACAAAACTCCATGAAACTTGTCATCACGATGCTCCATGCATTTGTCAGCAAAAGGCTACATGACCTTGTCATCACAATTTTCCATGCATTTGTCATCAAAATGCTCCATGACACTTTGCATCAAAATGATCCAAGCGCTTGTCATCCCAAACCTCCATGACACGTGTAATCACACTGTTCCATGACGCCTGTCATTACAAAGCTCCATGAAACTTGTCATCACGATGCTCCATGCATTTGTCAGCAAAAGGCTACAAGACCTTGTCATCACAATGCTCCATGTACTTTTCATCACAATGCTCCATGCCATTGTCATAACAATAATCCACAAGCTTGTCATCACAATGCTCCATGACACCTGTTATCACAATGCTCCATGACACTTGTCATCACAATGCTCCATGCCATTGTCATAGCAGTGCTCCATGAATCCTCGCATCACATTGCTCCATGCCCTTGTCATCACAAGGCTTCATGGTCTTCTCATCACAATGTTCCACGCCCTTGTAATCACAATGTTCCCTTCCATTGCCTTCACAATGCTCCATGACAACTGTCATCACAATACTCCATGGACATTTTCAGCCCAATGCTCCATGACATTCTCATCATAATGCTCCATGACCCATGTCATGAAAATGCTCCATAACCACTGTCATCACAACGCCCCATGACCCCTGACAACACAATGATCCGGGACTCTTTTCATCAAAATGCTCCATGACCATTGTTATCACAATTATCCTTGCACTTGTCAGCCCAATACTCCATGAGGCCTGTAATCACAAAGCGCCGTGACGCTTTTCATCACAGTGCTCCGTGACCATTGTCATCACACTTCTCCATGCCTTTGTCATCAAAATGCTCCATACCCTTGTCATCACAATGCTTCATGACCTTTGTCATCACAATGCTCAATACAGTTGTCAACACAGTGCTCCATGACACTTGTCATCAGAATGCTCCTTGAACCATACCATGAAAAGGCTCCATGCCTTTTTGTTCACAATGCTCCATACCCTTTTCATCACAATGCTCCATGCCATTGTCATCACAATACTCCACAAGCTTGTCATCAGAATGCTCCATGACCTTTCAAATCACACTGCTACATGACCACAGTCTTCAAAATTCTACATGACCACTGTCATCACAATGCTTCATGACCCCTGACAACACAATGATCCGAGACTATGGTCATCAAACTGATCCATGACCCTTGTCATCAGAATGCTCCAATACCTTGACATCCCAATGCTCAATGACACCGTAATCACAATGAACCGTGATACCTCTCATCACAGTGTTCCATGACCCTTGTCATCATGATGCTCCATGCGATTGTCATAACAGTGCTCCATTATCATTGTCATCAAAATATTCCATTACCATTGTCATCACAATCCTCCATGATACTTGGTATCACATTGTTTCATGCCCTTATCAGCACAATACACCATGCTCCTTGAAATCAAAATCATCCCTGAACACTGTCATGACAATGCTACAAACCATTGATTGCAATGTTCCATAACTCTTGTCATCACAACGCTCAATGATGCCTGTCATCACAATACTCCATGCACTTGTCATCAAAATGCTCCATGACTTTGTCATCACAATGCTCAATACAGCTGTCATCACAATGCTCCCAGACACTTGTTGTCAGAAAGCTCCTTGAATCCTGTCATGAAAAGCTTCCATGCTTTTTTCATCACAATGCTCCATGCCGTTTTCATCACAATGCTCCATGCCATTGACATACAATCCTCCATCAACCTTGGGATCACATTGCTTCATGCCCTTGTCTTCACAATGCTCCATGCGCCTTGAAATCAAAATGATCCATGACCTCTGTCTTCACAATGCTCCAAAATATTGTGATCACAATGTTAAATAACACTTGTTATCACAAGACTCAATGATGCCTGTCATCACAATACTCCATGCTCTTTTCACAACAATGATCCATGACCTTAGTCATCACAATGCTCAATACACTTGTCATCACAATGCTCCCTGACACTTGTCGTCAAAATGCTCCATGAACCCTGTCATGAAAAGGCTCCATGCATTTTTCATCACAATGCACCAGGCCCTTTCAATCACTATGCTCCGTGCCATTGTCATCACAATACTACACAAGCTTGTCATCAGAATGCTCCATGAACCTTGTCATCACAATGCTCCATGACCCCTGTCATCACAGTGCTCCGTGACACTTGTCAACACAATGCTCCATGCCCTTGTCATTACAGTGCTCCATGAGGCTCATCATCACAATCATCCATGGTTTCTCATCACCATGTTCCACGGTATTGCCCTCACAGTGCTCCATGCCCTGGTCATCACAATGCTCCAAGTCCCTTGTCATCACAATGTTCCATAACCACTGTCATCAAAATGTTCCATGGCCCTTTTCATCAAATTGCTCCGTGACCCTGTCATCACAATGATCCCGGCATTTCTCATCACATTGCACAATGCCATTGTCATCAAAATGCTCCATGATTTTCTCATCACATATCTCCATGACCGTTGGCATCACAATACTCCATGCCATTGTCATCACAATGCTCCATGAAACCTGTCATCATATTGCTCCATGCCTTTGTCATCACAATGCTCCAATCCCTTGTCATCACAATGCTCCATGAACCCTGTCATAAAAATACTCCATGAATATTTTCAAACCAATGCTCCATGACCTTCTCATCATAATGTGCCATGAACCTTGTTGTCACAATGCTCCATAACAACTGTCATCTCATCGCTCCATGACCCCTCACAACACAATGGTCCGGGACTCTTGTCATCAAAATGCTCCATGACACTTGTCATCACAATGATCTGGCCCTTCTCAGCCCAATGCTCCATGACCCCTGTAATCACAATGCTCTGTGATGCTTGTCATCACAGTGATCCATGACACTTGTCATCACAATGCTCCATGCTTTTGTCAGCAAAATGCTAATAACATTTTCATCACAATGCTCCATGCACTTGTCATCACAATCCTACATTACCATTGTCATCACAATCCTCCATGAACCTTGGGATCACATTGCTTCATGCCCTTGTCATCACAATGCTCCATGCTCCTTGAAATCAAAATGATCCAGGACCTCTGTCATCACCATGCTCCTAACCCCTGTGATCACAATGTTCCATAACCCTTGTCATCACAACGCTCCATAATACCTGTCATCACAATTCTCCATGACTTTGTCATCAAAATGCTCCATGACTTTTATCATCACAATGCTCAATACACTTGTCATCACAATGCTCCATGACACTTGTCATCAGAATGCTCCATGAACCCTGTCATGAAAAGGTTCCATGCCATTTTCTTCACAATGCTCCATGCACTTTTCATCACAATGCTCCATGCCATTGCCATCACAATACTCCACAAGGTTCTCCTCACAATGCTCCGTGACTTCTGTCATCACAATTCTCCATGACACCTGTCATCATAATGCTCTTTGCTCCTTGTCATTACTGTGCTCCATGACTCTCGTCATCACAATTATCCATGTCTTCTCATCAACATGCTCCACGGTCATGCCATCACAATGCTCTATGCCCTGGTCATCACAAAGCTCCAAGCCCCTGTCATCACAGTCCTACATGACACCTGGCATCACAATGCTGCATGCAATTGTCATCACAATGGACCATGAAATATGTCATCACAATGCTAACTGAAACCTGTCTTCACAGTACTCCATGCCCTTGTAAACCCAATGTGCCATGCCCACTGTCATCACAATAATCCATGAAACTTTTCAGACCAATGCTCCATGCCACTGTCATCACAATGCTCCATGCTGGTGTCATCAAAATGCTCCATGACCCCTGTCATCACAATATTCCGTGACACCAGTCATTACAATGCTTCATGACCATTGTCATCACAATGGTCCATGCTTTTGTCAACACAAGGCTCTGTGACATTTGTCACGAAAATGCTCCCTGAACTTTTTATCACAATGCTCCATGACCCCTGTCAACACAGTGCTCCATGACTCCAGTCATCACAATGCTTCATGAACATTTTCATCACAAAGGTCCATGCCCCCGTCAACACAAGGCTTTGTGATATTTGTCACCACAATGCTCCATGAACTTTTCATCACAATGCTCCATGACCGCAGTCATCACAATGCTCTATGCCTTTGTCAGCAAAATTCTCCATGTGATTTTCATCACAATACTCCATTACCATTGCCATCACAATCCTCCATTACCATTGTCATCACAATCCTCCATGAACCTTGGGATCACATTGCTTCATGCCCTTGTCATCACAATGCTCCATGCTCCTTGTAATCAAAATGATCCATAACCACTATCATCACAATGCTCCAAACCCTTGTGGTCACAATGTTCCATAACACTTGTCATCACAACGCTCCATGATGCCTGTCATCACAATACTCCATGCCCTTGTCATCACAATGCTCCATGACCTTTATCATCACAATAATCAATACACTTGTCATCACAAGGCTCCTTGACACTTGTCGTCAGTATGCTCCATGCACCCTGTCATGAAAGGCTCCATGCCTTTTTCATCACAATGCTACATGACCTTGTCATCACAATGCTCCATGCGCTTGTCATTGCAGTCCTCCATGAACTTTGGGATCACATTGCTTCATGCCCTTGTCATCACAATGCTCCATGTCACTTGATATCAACAAGATCCATGACCTCTGTCATCACAATGCTCCAAACACTTGTGGTCACAGTGTTCCATAACACTTGAAATTACAAAGTTCTATGATTACTGTCATCACAATACTCCATGCCCTTATCATCCTAATGCTCCATGACCATTGTCATCACAATGCTCAATACACATGTCATCACAATTCTCCCTGACACTGGTCTTGAAAATGCTCCTTGACCCCTTTCGTGAAAAGTCTCCATGCATTTTTCATCACAATGATCCATGCCTTTTTAATCGCAATGTTCCATGCACTTGTCATCACAAAGCTTCATGACACTTGTCATCAAAATGCTCGATGCCCTTCTCATCACAATGCTCAATGCCCTTGTCATTACAATCCTCCATGACCCATGTATCACAGTGTTCCGTGCCCTTGTGATCACAATGCTCCGTGCCCACTCTCATCACAATAATCCATGAAAGTTTTCAGACCAATGTTCCATGCCCTTATCATCAAAATGCTCCATTACCCCTGTGATAACAATGCTCCATGACCCCTGCAATCACAATGTTCCACGGCATTGTCATCACATGGCTCCATGACCCTTGTCCTCACAATGCTCCAAGACCCCACTAATCACAGTGCTCCATGCCCTTGTCATCATAAAGCTCCATGACACATGACATCAGAGTGCTCCATTTCCTTCTCATCACAATGCTCCAAGCCCTTGTTATCACAATGTTCCAAGACACCTGTAAACACAATGCTCCATGCCCGTTTTCATCTCAATGATCCATGAACCCTCTCATCAAAAGGCACCATGCCCATCACCATAATGCTTCATCGTATTGTCATCACAATGAAATCAATATTCTCCATGACCTCTGTCATCACAATGCTCCAAAACCTTGTGATCACAATGTTCCATAACACTTGTCATGACAGCGCCCCATGACGCTCATCATCACAATTACCCATGGTGTTATCATCACAATGCTCCATGACCTTTGTCATCACAATGCTCAATACAGTTGTCATCACAACGCTCCCTGACACGTGTCATCAGTATGCTCCTTGAACTCTGTCATGACAAGGCTCCACGTCTTTTTCATCACAGTGATCCATTCCTTTTCATCCTAATGCTCCAAGACGCCTTTAATCAAAATTATCCATGCCCTTGTCATCAAAAAGCTCCATGACACATGTCATCAGAATGCTCCATGGACTTCTCATCACAATGCTCCATGACTTTGTCATCACAATGCTCCACGACCCCTGTCATCACAATGCTCCGTGACACCAGTCATTACAATGCTTCATGACCTTTGTCATCACAATGGTCCATGCTTTTGTCAACACAAGGCTCTGTGACATTTGTCACGAAAATGCTCCATGAACTTTTCATCACAATGCTCCATGACCCCTGTCAACACAGTGCTCCGTGACTCCAGTCATCACAATGCTTCATGAACATTATCATCACAAACGTCCATGCCCCCGTCAACACAAGGCTTTGTGACCTTTGTCACCACAATGCTCCATGAACTTTTCATCACAATGCTCCATGACCCCAGTCATCACAATGCTCCATGCCACTGTCAGAAAAATGCTCCATGCAATTTTCATCACAATACTCCATTACCATTGCCATCATAATCCTCCATTACCATTGTCATCAAAATCCTCCATGAAAATTGGGATCACATTGCTTCATGCCCTTGTCATCACAATGCTCCATGCTCCTTGTAATCAAAATGATCCATAACCACTATCATCACAATGCTCCAAACCCTTGTGGTCACAATGTTCCATAACACTTGTCATCACAATGCTCCATGATGCCTGTCATCACAATACTCCATGCCCTTGTCATCACAATGCTCCATGACCTTTATCATCACAATAATCAATACACTTGTCATCACAAGGCTCCTTGACACTTGTCGTCAGTATGCTCCATGCACCCTGTCATGAAAGGCTCCATGCCTTTTTCATCACAATGCTACATGACCTTGTCATCACAATGCTCCATGCGCTTGTCACTGCAGTCCTCCATGAACTTTGGGATCACATTGCTTCATGCCCTTGTCATCACAATGCTCCATGTCACTTGATATCAACAAGATCCATGACCTCTGTCATCACAATGCTCCAAACACTTGTGGTCACAGTGTTCCATAACACTTGAAATTACAAAGTTCTATGATTACTGTCATCACAATACTCCATGCCCTTATCATCCTAATGCTCCATGACCATTGTCATCACAATGCTCAATACACATGTCATCACAATTCTCCCTGACACTGGTCTTGAAAATGCTCCTTGACCCCTTTCGTGAAAAGTCTCCATGCATTTTTCATCACAATGATCCATGCCTTTTTAATCGCAATGTTCCATGCACTTGTCATCACAAAGCTTCATGACACTTGTCATCAAAATGCTCGATGCCCTTCTCATCACAATGCTCAATGCCCTTGTCATTACAATCCTCCATGACCCATGTATCACAGTGTTCCGTGCCCTTGTGATCACAATGCTCCGTGCCCACTCTCATCACAATAATCCATGAAAGTTTTCAGACCAATGTTCCATGCCCTTATCATCAAAATGCTCCATTACCCCTGTGATAACAATGCTCCATGACCCCTGCAATCACAATGTTCCACGGCATTGTCATCACATGGCTCCATGACCCTTGTCCTCACAATGCTCCAAGACCCCACTAATCACAGTGCTCCATGCCCTTGTCATCATAAAGCTCCATGACACATGACATCAGAGTGCTCCATTTCCTTCTCATCACAATGCTCCAAGCCCTTGTTATCACAATGTTCCAAGACACCTGTAAACACAATGCTCCATGCCCGTTTTCATCTCAATGATCCATGAACCCTCTCATCAAAAGGCACCATGCCCATCACCATAATGCTTCATCGTATTGTCATCACAATGAAATCAATATTCTCCATGACCTCTGTCATCACAATGCTCCAAAACCTTGTGATCACAATGTTCCATAACACTTGTCATGACAGCGCCCCATGACGCTCATCATCACAATTACCCATGGTCTTATCATCACAATGCTCCATGACCTTTGTCATCACAATGCTCAATACAGTTGTCATCACAACGCTCCCTGACACGTGTCATCAGTATGCTCCTTGAACTCTGTCATGACAAGGCTCCACGTCTTTTTCATCACAGTGATCCATTCCTTTTCATCCTAATGCTCCAAGACGCCTTTAATCAAAATTATCCATGCCCTTGTCATCAAAAAGCTCCATGACACATGTCATCAGAATGCTCCATGGACTTCTCATCACAATGCTCCATGACTTTGTCATCACAATGCTCCACGACCCCTGTCATCACAATGCTCCATGACACCAGTCATTACAATGCTTCATGACCTTTGTCATCACAATGGTCCATGCTTTTGTCAACACAAGGCTCTGTGACATTTGTCAGGAAAATGCTCCATGAACTTTTCATCACAATGCTCCATGACCCCTGTCAACACAGTGCTCCGTGACTCCAGTCATCACAATGCTTCATGAACATTATCATCACAAACGTCCATGCCCCCGTCAACACAAGGCTTTGTGACCTTTGTCACCACAATGCTCCATGAACTTTTCATCACAATGCTCCATGACCCCAGTCATCACAATGCTCCATGCCACTGTCAGAAAAATGCTCCATGCAATTTTCATCACAATACTCCATTACCATTGCCATCATAATCCTCCATTACCATTGTCATCAAAATCCTCCATGAAAATTGGGATCACATTGCTTCATGCCCTTGTCATCACAATGCTCCATGCTCCTTGTAATCAAAATGATCCATAACCACTATCATCACAATGCTCCAAACCCTTGTGGTCACAATGTTCCATAACACTTGTCATCACAATGCTCCATGATGCCTGTCATCACAATACTCCATGCCCTTGTCATCACAATGCTCCATGACCTTTATCATCACAATAATCAATACACTTGTCATCACAAGGCTCCTTGACACTTGTCGTCAGTATGCTCCATGCACCCTGTCATGAAAGGCTCCATGCCTTTTTCATCACAATGCTACATGACCTTGTCATCACAATGCTCCATGCGCTTGTCACTGCAGTCCTCCATGAACTTTGGGATCACATTGCTTCATGCCCTTGTCATCACAATGCTCCATGTCACTTGATATCAACAAGATCCATGACCTCTGTCATCACAATGCTCCAAACACTTGTGGTCACAGTGTTCCATAACACTTGAAATTACAAAGTTCTATGATTACTGTCATCACAATACTCCATGCCCTTATCATCCTAATGCTCCATGACCATTGTCATCACAATGCTCAATACACATGTCATCACAATTCTCCCTGACACTGGTCTTGAAAATGCTCCTTGACCCCTTTCGTGAAAAGTCTCCATGCATTTTTCATCACAATGATCCATGCCTTTTTAATCGCAATGTTCCATGCACTTGTCATCACAAAGCTTCATGACACTTGTCATCAAAATGCTCGATGCCCTTCTCATCACAATGCTCAATGCCCTTGTCATTACAATCCTCCATGACCCATGTATCACAGTGTTCCGTGCCCTTGTGATCACAATGCTCCGTGCCCACTCTCATCACAATAATCCATGAAAGTTTTCAGACCAATGTTCCATGCCCTTATCATCAAAATGCTCCATTACCCCTGTGATAACAATGCTCCATGACCCCTGCAATCACAATGTTCCACGGCATTGTCATCACATGGCTCCATGACCCTTGTCCTCACAATGCTCCAAGACCCCACTAATCACAGTGCTCCATGCCCTTGTCATCATAAAGCTCCATGACACATGACATCAGAGTGCTCCATTTCCTTCTCATCACAATGCTCCAAGCCCTTGTTATCACAATGTTCCAAGACACCTGTAAACACAATGCTCCATGCCCGTTTTCATCTCAATGATCCATGAACCCTCTCATCAAAAGGCACCATGCCCATCACCATAATGCTTCATCGTATTGTCATCACAATGAAATCAATATTCTCCATGACCTCTGTCATCACAATGCTCCAAAACCTTGTGATCACAATGTTCCATAACACTTGTCATGACAGCGCCCCATGACGCTCATCATCACAATTACCCATGGTCTTATCATCACAATGCTCCATGACCTTTGTCATCACAATGCTCAATACAGTTGTCATCACAACGCTCCCTGACACGTGTCATCAGTATGCTCCTTGAACTCTGTCATGACAAGGCTCCACGTCTTTTTCATCACAGTGATCCATTCCTTTTCATCCTAATGCTCCAAGACGCCTTTAATCAAAATTATCCATGCCCTTGTCATCAAAAAGCTCCATGACACATGTCATCAGAATGCTCCATGGACTTCTCATCACAATGCTCCATGACTTTGTCATCACAATGCTCCACGACCCCTCTCATCACAATGCTCCATGACACCAGTCATTACAATGCTTCATGACCTTTGTCATCACAATGGTCCATGCTTTTGTCAACACAAGGCTCTGTGACATTTGTCAGGAAAATGCTCCATGAACTTTTCATCACAATGCTCCATGACCCCTGTCAACACAGTGCTCCGTGACTCCAGTCATCACAATGCTTCATGAACATTATCATCACAAACGTCCATGCCCCCGTCAACACAAGGCTTTGTGACCTTTGTCACCACAATGCTCCATGAACTTTTCATCACAATGCTCCATGACCCCAGTCATCACAATGCTCCATGCCACTGTCAGAAAAATGCTCCATGCAATTTTCATCACAATACTCCATTACCATTGCCATCATAATCCTCCATTACCATTGTCATCAAAATCCTCCATGAAAATTGGGATCACATTGCTTCATGCCCTTGTCATCACAATGCTCCATGCTCCTTGTAATCAAAATGATCCATAACCACTATCATCACAATGCTCCAAACCCTTGTGGTCACAATGTTCCATAACACTTGTCATCACAATGCTCCATGATGCCTGTCATCACAATACTCCATGCCCTTGTCATCACAATGCTCCATGACCTTTATCATCACAATAATCAATACACTTGTCATCACAAGGCTCCTTGACACTTGTCGTCAGTATGCTCCATGCACCCTGTCATGAAAGGCTCCATGCCTTTTTCATCACAATGCTACATGACCTTGTCATCACAATGCTCCATGCGCTTGTCACTGCAGTCCTCCATGAACTTTGGGATCACATTGCTTCATGCCCTTGTCATCACAATGCTCCATGTCACTTGATATCAACAAGATCCATGACCTCTGTCATCACAATGCTCCAAACACTTGTGGTCACAGTGTTCCATAACACTTGAAATTACAAAGTTCTATGATTACTGTCATCACAATACTCCATGCCCTTATCATCCTAATGCTCCATGACCATTGTCATCACAATGCTCAATACACATGTCATCACAATTCTCCCTGACACTGGTCTTGAAAATGCTCCTTGACCCCTTTCGTGAAAAGTCTCCATGCATTTTTCATCACAATGATCCATGCCTTTTTAATCGCAATGTTCCATGCACTTGTCATCACAAAGCTTCATGACACTTGTCATCAAAATGCTCGATGCCCTTCTCATCACAATGCTCAATGCCCTTGTCATTACAATCCTCCATGACCCATGTATCACAGTGTTCCGTGCCCTTGTGATCACAATGCTCCGTGCCCACTCTCATCACAATAATCCATGAAAGTTTTCAGACCAATGTTCCATGCCCTTATCATCAAAATGCTCCATTACCCCTGTGATAACAATGCTCCATGACCCCTGCAATCACAATGTTCCACGGCATTGTCATCACATGGCTCCATGACCCTTGTCCTCACAATGCTCCAAGACCCCACTAATCACAGTGCTCCATGCCCTTGTCATCATAAAGCTCCATGACACATGACATCAGAGTGCTCCATTTCCTTCTCATCACAATGCTCCAAGCCCTTGTTATCACAATGTTCCAAGACACCTGTAAACACAATGCTCCATGCCCGTTTTCATCTCAATGATCCATGAACCCTCTCATCAAAAGGCACCATGCCCATCACCATAATGCTTCATCGTATTGTCATCACAATGAAATCAATATTCTCCATGACCTCTGTCATCACAATGCTCCAAAACCTTGTGATCACAATGTTCCATAACACTTGTCATGACAGCGCCCCATGACGCTCATCATCACAATTACCCATGGTCTTATCATCACAATGCTCCATGACCTTTGTCATCACAATGCTCAATACAGTTGTCATCACAACGCTCCCTGACACGTGTCATCAGTATGCTCCTTGAACTCTGTCATGACAAGGCTCCACGTCTTTTTCATCACAGTGATCCATTCCTTTTCATCCTAATGCTCCAAGACGCCTTTAATCAAAATTATCCATGCCCTTGTCATCAAAAAGCTCCATGACACATGTCATCAGAATGCTCCATGGACTTCTCATCACAATGCTCCATGATTTTGTCATCACAATGCTCCATGACCCCTGTAATCACAATGTTCCACGCAACTTTTCACCAGAATGCTCCATGAGACTTGTCATCACAAGGCTCCATGGTCTCCTCATCACAATGCTCCAGTACCTTGTCATCACAATGCTCCTTTTCCTTTTCATCACAATGCTCCATGAAACCTGTCATCACAATACTACATGACCTTGTCATCACAATGCTCCATGCACTTCTCATCACAATGCTCCATGCCATTGTCTTCACGATACTCCACAAGCTTGTCATCACAATGCTCCCTGACTCCTGTTATCACAATGCTCCATGAAACTTTTCATTACAGTGGTCCATGACACTCGTCATCACAATTATCCATGGTCTGCACATCATCATTCTCCACTGTCTTGCCATCACAATGCTCCATGCCCTGGTCATCACAGTGCTCCAAGCCATTGTCAATACAATCCTCCATGACACCTGGCATCACAATGCTGCATGCAATTGTCATCACAATGGACCATGAAATATGTCTTCACAATGCTAAATGACACAAGTCTTCAAAGTATTGCATGCTTTTGTAATCCCAATGTGCCTTGCCCACTGTCATCACAATAATCCATGAAACTTGTCAGACCAATGCACCATGACCCTGTCATCACTATGCTCCATGGACTTGTCATCGAAATGCTCCATGACCCCTGTCATCACAATACTCCATGACTCTAGTCATTACAATGCTTCATGAGCTTTGTTTTCACAATGGTCCATGCTTTTGTCATCACAAGGCTCTGTGACATTTTTCACCACAATGCTCCATGAACTTTTCAACACAACGCTTCATGACCCCTGTAAACACAATGCTTCCTGAACTTTGTCATCACAATGGTCCATGCCCCCGTCATCACAAGGCTTTGTGACCTTTGTCACCACAATGCTCCATGAAATTTTCATCACAATGCTCCTTGACCCCAGTCATCACAATGCTCCATGCCTTTGTCAGCACAATGCTTCATGTGATTGTCATCACAATACTCCATTATCATTGCCATCACAATCCTCTACTACCATTGTCATCACAATCCTCCATGAACCTTGGGATCACATTGCTTCATGCCCTTGTCATCACAATGCTCCATGCTCCTTGAAATGAAAATCATCCTTTACCTCTGTCATCACAATGCTCCATGAACCTTGTCATCACAATGCTCCATGCACTTCTCATCAAAATGCTCTCTCACCTCTGATATCACAATGTTCCATCACTAGTCATCACAATACTTCCTCACCACTGTCATCGCAATGTTCCATGACCCCAGTCATCACAATGCTACATGCACTTATCATCACAATGCTCCATGACCCATGGCATCACAGTGTTCCATAACCCTGTCATCAAAATGCTCCATGATCCTTTTCATCACAATTCTGCATGACCACTGACATCACAATGTTCCATAACCACTGTCATCAAAATGTTCCATGACCCTTTTCATCAAATTGCTCCATGACACTGTGACCACAATACTCCCTGCCCTACTCATCACAATGCACCACGCCCCTGTCATCAAAATGCTCCATGACATTTGGCATCACAATGATCCATGCCATTATCATAACAGTGCTCCATGAATCCTCTCATCACATTGCTCCATGCACTTGTCATCACAAGGCTTCATGGTCCTCTCATCACAATGTTCCAGGCCCTTGTCATCACAATGTTCCATTCCCTTGGCTTCACAATGCTCCATGACAACTGTCATCGCAATACTCCATGAACATTTGCAGCCCAATGCTCCATGACCTTCTCATTATAATGCTCCATGACACATGTCGTGACAATGCTCCATAACCACTGTTATCACACGCCCCATGACCCCTGACAACACAAAGATCCGGGACTCTTTTTATCAAAATGCTCCATGACCATTGTTATCACAATTATCCCTGCACTTGTCAGCCCAATGCTCCATGAGGCCTGTAATCACAAAGCTTGTGACGCTTTTCATCACAGTGTTCCGTGACCATTGTCATCACACTTCTCCATGAATTTGTCATCAAATTCTACATGACCTTGTCATCACAATGCTCCATGTGCTTGTCATCACAATGCTCCAAGCCCTTGTCATCACAATACTCCATGACCCCTGGCATCACAAAGCTCCATACAATTGTCAACATAGTGGACCTTGACATATATCACCACAATGCTAACTGACACGTGTCTTCACCATACCCCATGATCTTGTCATCACAATGATCCATGCTCTTGTCATCAAAATGAGCCATGCCCAATGCCATCACAATAATCCATGAAACTTGTCAGACCAATGCTCCATGCCCCTGTCATCACAATGCTCCATACCTTTGTCATAACCATGCTCCATGACCCTTGTCATCACAATGCTCAATACAGTTGTCAACACAGTGCTCCATGACACTTGTCGTCAGAATGCTCCTTGAACCCTATCATGAAAAGGCTCCATGCCTTTTTGTTCACAATGCTCCATACACTTTTCATCACAATGCTCCATGCCCTTGTCATCAAAATACTCCACAAGCTTGTCATCAGAATGCTCCATAACCTTTGTCATCACAATGCTACATGACCACGTTCTTCACAATTCTACATGACCACTGTCATCACAACACTTCATGACCCCTGACAACACAATGATACGGGACTCTGGTCATCTAAATGCTCCATGACCCTTGTCATCACAATGATCCATGCCCTTGTCATCCCAATGCTCCTTGAAACCTGTCATCATATTGATCCATGCCTTTGTCATCACAATGCTCCATTCCCTTGTCATCACAATGCTCCATGAACACTGTCATAAAAATACTCAAAGAATATTTTCAAACCAATGCTCCATGACCTTCTCATCATAATGCACCATGAACATTGTTGTCACAATGCTCCATAAGAACTGTCATCTCATCGCTCCATGACACCTGACAACACAATGGTCCTGGAAACTTGTCATCAAAATGCTCCATGACTTTTGTCATCACAATGATCTTTCCCTTCTCAGCCCAATGCTCCATGACCCCTGTAATCACAATGGTCCGTGATGCTTGTCATCACTGTGATCCATGATACTTGTCATCACAATGCTCCATGCCTTTGTCAGCAAAATGCTACATGACCTTTTCATCACAATGCTCCATGTGCTTGTCATCACAAGCCTCCATTACCATTGTCATCACAATCCTCCATGAACCTTGGGATCACATTGCTTCATGCCCTTGTCATCACAATGTTCCATGCTCCTTGAAATCAAAATGATCCATGACCTCTGTCATCACCATGCTCCAAACTCTTGTGATCACAATGTTCCATAACCCTTGTCATCACAAGGCTCCATAATGCATGTCAGCACAATTCTCCATGAACTTGTCATCACGATGCTCCATGACATTTATCATCATAATGCTCAATAGACTTGTCATCACAATGCTTCTAGACACTTGTCATCAGAATGCTCCATGAACCCTGTCATGAAAAGGATCCATGCCATTTTCTTCAAAATGATCCATGCACTGTTCATCACAATGCTCCATGCCATTGTCATCACAATATTCCACAAGCTTCTCATCACAATGCTCCATGACTCCTTTTATCACAATGCACCATGACACTTGTCATTACAGTTCTCCATGACGCTCTACATCACAATTATCCATGGTCTGCTCATCACCATTCTCCACTGTCTTGCCATCAAAATTCTCCATGCCCTTGTCATCATAAAGCTCCATGACGCATGTCATGAGGATGCTCCTTATCCTTCTCATCACAATGCTCCATGACTCCTGTCATCACAATGCTCCATGCACCTGGCATTACTGTGCTCCATGAGGCTCGACATCACAATCATCCATGGTTTCTCATCACCATGCTCCATGGTATTGTCATCACAGTGCTCCATGCCCTGGTCATCACAATGCTCCAAATCCCTTGTTATCACAATATTCCATAACCACTGTTATCAAAATGTTCCATGGCCCTTTTCATCAAATTGCTCCGTGACCATTTCATCACAATGATCCCTGCATTTCTCATCACATTGCACAATGCCCTTGTCATCAAAATGCTCCATGATTTTCTCATCACAAATCTCCATGACCGTTGGCATCACAATGCTCCATGCCATTGTCATCACAAGGCTCCATGAAACCTATCATCATATTGCTCCATGCTTTTGTCATCTCAATGCTCCATTCCCTTGTCATCACAATGCTCCATGAACCCGGTCATAACAATACTCAATGAATATTTTCAAACCAATGCTCCATGACCGTCTCATCATAATGTGCCATGAACCTTGTTGTCACAATGCTCCGAAACAACTGTCATCTCATCGCTCCATGACCCCTGACAACACAATGATCCTGGACTCTTGTCATCAAAATGCTCCATGACACTTGTCATCACAATGATCTTGCCCTTCTCAGCCCAATGCTCCATGACCCCTGTAATCACAATGCTCCGTGATGCTTGTCATCAAAGTGATCCATGACACTTGTCATCACAATGCTCCACGCTTTTGTCAGCAAAATGCTACATGACCATTTCATCACAATGCTCCATGCGCTTGTCATCACAATCCACCATTACCATTGTCATCACAATCCTCCATGAACCTTGGGATCACATTGCTTCATGCCCTTGTCATCAAAATGCTCCATTACCTTTGTCATCATAATCCTCCATGACAATTGGCATCACAATGCTCCATGCCATTGTCATTACAATGGACCGGATATATGTCTTTACAATGCTCCATGACATATGATATCAGAATGCGCCAGGGGATTCTCAACAAAATGTTCCATGCCATTGTGAATACATTATTCCTTGCCCTTGTCATCACAATGCTCCATGACCATTGTCATCAGAATGCTCAATACACTTGTCATCACAATGCTCCCTGACACTTGTCAGAAGTCTCCTTGAACACTCTCATGAAAAAGCTCCATGCCATTTTCATCACAATGTTCCATGTCCTTATCATCACAATGCTCCATGCCATTGTCATCACAATCCTCCATGACTCTTGGCATCACAATACTCCATGCAATTGTCATCACAATGGACCATGACATATGTCATCACAATGCTCCCTGACAACTCTCTTCACAAAAATCCATGACCTTGTCATAACTCTGCTCCACTCCCTTGTCAACACAATGTTCCATGCGCTTGTTATCACCATGCTCCATGACCTCTTTTATGAAAATTCTCCGTGAATCCAGTCATCACAATGCTTCATGACATTTGTCATCACAATTGTCCATGCCCTCGTCCTCACAAGACTCTGTGACGTTTGTCACCACAATGTTCCTTGCGCTTCTCATCACAATGCTCTCTCACCACTGATATCATAGTGTTCCATCACTAGTCATCACTATACTCCCTCACCCCTGTCATCACAATGTTCCATGACCCCTGTCATCACAATGCTACATGACCTTATCATCAAAATGCTCCATGACCCCTGACATCACACTGTTCCATAACCCCTGTCATCAAAATGCTCCATGAAACTTTTCATCTCAATGCTCCATGAACCGTGTCATCACAATGCACCATGCCCATCATCATAATGCTTCATGCTATTGTCATCACAATGAAATCAAAATGCTCCATGACCACTGTTATCAAAATGCTCCAAAACCTTGTGATCACAATGTTTCATAACACTTGTCATCAGAAAGCCCCATGACACTCGTCCTAAGAATTATCCATGTTATTCTCATCACAATGCTCCATGAACTTTGTCACCACAATGTTCAATATACTTGTCATCACAATGCTCCCTGACACTGCTCGTCACTATGCTCCTTGAACCCGTTCCTGATAAGGCTCTATGTCTTTTTCATCACTATGATCCATGCCGTTTTCATCAAATTGCTCCATGACCACGGTAATCACAATGCTCCATGACCCTTTTCCTCAGAATGCTCCATGAGACTTGTCATCACAAGGCTCCATGGTCTTCTCATCACAGTGCTCCATTCACTTGTCATCACAAGGCTCCATTCACTTGTCATAACAATGCTCCATGACCCTGTCATCACGATACTCCATGAACATTTTCAGCCCAATGCTCCATGACCTTCTCATCACAATGCTCCATGACACGTGTCATCACAATGCTCCATGATGCCTGTCATCAAAATGCTCCATGACCCTTGCCATCATGATAATCCAGGCCCTTGCCATCCCAATGCTCCATGACCACTGTAATCACAATGCTCCATGACGCTTGTCATCACAGTGCTCCATGACACTTGTCATCCCAATTCTCCATGCCTTTGTGAGCAAAATGCTCCATGACCTTGTCATCACAATGCACCATGCACTTGTCATCACAGTACTCCATTCCCATTGTGACCACAGTCCTCCATGAAACTTGGGATCACACTTCTTTCTACCCTTGTCATCACAATGCTCCATGCCATTGTCATCACAGTGCTCCATGAATCCTCTCATCACATTGCTCCATATCCTTGTCATCACAAGTCGTCATGGTTTTCTCATCACAATGTTCCACGCCCTTGTCATTACAATGTTCCATTCCCTTGGCTTCACATTGCTCCATGACAACTGTCATCACAATACTCCATGAACATTTTCAGCCCAATGCTCCATGACCTTCTCATCATAATGCTCCATGACACATGTCGTGACAATGCTCCATATCCACTATCATAACAACGCCACATGGCATCTGACAACACAGTGATCCGGGACTATTTTCATCAAAATACTCCATGACCATTGTTATCACAATGATCCTTGCACTTGTCCGCCCAATGCTCCATTAGCCCTGTAATCACAAAGCTCCGTGATGCTTTTCATCACAGTGCTCCGTGACCATTGTCATCACACTTCTCCATGCCTTTGTCATCAAAATGCTACATGACCTTGTCATCACAATGCTCCATGTGCTTGTCATCACAGTGCTCCAAGCCCTTGTCATCACAATACGCCATGACTCCTGGCATCACAATGCTCCACGCAATTTTCATCATAGAGGACGTTGACATATATCATCACAATGCTAACTGACACCTGTCTTCACCATACTCCATGACCTTGTCATCACAATGCTCCATGCCCTTGTCATCAAAATGAGCCATGCCCAATGCCATCACAATAATCCAAGAAACTTTTCAGACCAATGTTCCATGCCCCTGTCATCACAATGCTCCATACACTTGTCATCACAATGCTTCATGACCTTTGTCATCACAATGCTCAATACAGTTGTCAACACAGTGCTCCATGACACTTGTCATCAGATTGCTCCTTGAACCCTATCATGAAAAGGCTCCATGCCTTTTTCTTCACAATACTCCATACCCTTTTCATCACAATGTTCCATGCCTTTGCCATCTTGTCATCACAATGCTCCAAGCCCTTGTCATCACAATGCTCCATTACCTTTGTCATCACAATGCTCCCTGACCCCTTTCTTCACAATAGTCCATGACCTTGTCATCGCCATGCTCCATGACACTTCTCATAGCAAGTTCCATGCGCTTGAGATCACAATGCTTTACGACTTTGTCATCAAATTCTCAATGACCCTTATCGTCACAATGCTCCATGCACTTGTCATCACAATGCACCTTGACATTGTCATCAAAATACTCCACCAGCTTGTCATCAGAATGCTCCATGACACTTGGCATTACAATGCTCCATAATCCCTGTCATCACAATGCTCCATGACACCTGTCCTCACAATGCTCCATGCCCCTTGTCATTACAGTGCTCCATTACGCTCATCATCACAATTATGCGTGGTGTTCTCATCACAATGCTCCACGGTCTTGCAATCGAAATGCTCCATTCGCTGGACATCACAATGCTCCATGTCCCTTGTCATCAAAATTCTCCACGTCCTTGTTATCACAATGCTCCATGACACTTCTCATCACAATGAAACAGGCTCTTCTCATCACAATTTTCCGTGCCCTTGTAATCCTAATGCTCCATGATCCCTGTCATAGCAAGCTCCATGCGCTTTGTCATCACAAAGCTTCCAAATTTGTCATTAAAATTTTCAATGGCCCGTGTCATCACAATGCTCCATGCCCTTGTATTCACATTCTTCCATGACTCTTGTCATCACAATGCTCCAAGCCCTTGTCATCACAATGCTCCATTACCTTTGTCATCACAATGCTCCATGACCCTGGTAATCAGAATGCTCCAATCCCTTAACATCACAATGCTCCATTACCTTTGTCATCACAATCCTCCATGACACTTGGCATTATAATACTCCATGCTTTTGTCATCAAAATGGACCATGACAAATGTCATCACAATGCTCCCTGACAACTCTCTTAACAAAACTCAATGAACTTGTCATAACAATGCTCCACGTACTTGTCATCACAATGCTCCATGCCCTAGTCATCACAATGCTCCATGACTTCTTTTATGAAAATTATACGTGACTCCAATCCTGACAATGCTTCATGACATTTTTCATCATAATTGTCCATGCCCTCGTCCTCACATGACTCTGTGACTTTTGTCACCACAATGCTCCATGCACTTCTCATCAAAATGCTCTCTCACCACTGATATCAGAGTGTTCCATCACTAGTCATCACTATACTCCCTCACCCCTGTCATCACAATGCCCCATGACACCTGTCATCGCATGCTACATGACCTTATCATCAAAATGCTCCAAGACCCCTGACATCACACTGTTCCATAACCCCTGTTATCAAAATGCTCCATGACACTTTTCATCTCAATGCTCCATGAACCCTGTCATCACAATGCACTATGCCCATCATCATAATGCTTCATGCTATTGTGATCACAATGAAATCAAAATGCTCCATGACCTCTGTCATCAAAATGCTCCAAACCCTTGTGATCACAATGTTTCATAACACTTGTCATCACAAAGCCCCATGACACTCGTCATAACAATTATCCATGTCCTTCTCATCACAATGCTCCATGAACTTTGTCACCACAATGTTCAATATACTTGTCATCACAATGCTCCCCGACACTTCTCATCACTATGCTCCTTGAAACCGTTCCTGATAAGGCTCTATGTCTTTTTCATCACAATGATCCATGCCGTTTTCATCAAATTGCTCCATGACCGCTTTAATCACAAAGCTCCATGACCCTTTTCCTCAGAATGCTCCATGAGACTTGTCATCACAAGGCTTCATGGTCTTCTCATCACAAGGCTCCATTCACTTGTCATAACAATGCTCCATGACCCTGTCATCACAATACTCCATGAACATTTTCAGCCCAATGCTCCATGACCTTCTCATCACAAGGCTCCATGACACCTGTCATCACAATGCTGCATGACGCCTGTCATCAAAATGCTCCATGACACTTGCCATCACAATAATCCATGCCCATGTCATCCCAATGCTCCATGACCACTGTAATCACAATGCTCCATGACGCTTATCATTACAGTGATCCATGACACTTGTCATCCCAATGCTCCATGCCTTTGTGAGCAAAATGCTCCATGACTTTGTCATCACAATGCTCCATGCGCTTGTCATCACAATCCTCCATGAACCTTGGTATCACTTTGCTTCATGCTCCTGTCATCACAATGCTCCACGCTCCTTGAAATCAAAATGATCCATGACTTCTCTCATCACAATGCTCCAAACCGTTGTGATCACAATTTTCCATAACACTGGTCATCACAGGGCTCCATGATGCCTGTCATCACAATATTCCATGCCCTTGTCATCACAATGCTCCATGACATTTGTCATCACAATGCTCAATACACTTGTCATCACAATGATCGCTGACACTTGTCAGAAGGCTCATTGAATTCTGTCGTGAAATAGCTGCATGGATTTTTCATCACAATGCTCCATGCCATTGTCATCAGAATGCTCCATGACCCTTTTCATCACAATGCTCCATGATGCCTGCCATCACAATATTCCATGCCCTTGTCATCACAATGCTCTATGACATGTGACTTCACAATGCTCAAAACTCTTGTCATCCTAATGGTCCCTGACAGTTGTCAGAAGGCTCCTTGAACTCTGTCATAAAATAGCCCCATGCCTTTTTCATCACAATGCTCCATTCCCTTATCATCAATATGCTCCATGTCATTGTCATCACAATGCTCCATGACCCTTGTCATCACAATCCTCAAATCACTTGTCATCACAATGCTCCATTATCTTTGTCATCAAAATCCTCCACGACACTTGGCACCAGAATGTTCCATGCCATTGTCATCACAATGGACCATGACATATGTCATCACAATGCTCCCTGACAACTGTCTTCACAAAACTCCGTGACCTTGTCATCACAATAGTCCACAAGCTTGTCATCAGAATGCTCCATGACACTTGTCATCAAAATGCGCCATGACCCCTATCATCACAATGCTCCATGATACTTGTCCTCACGATGCTCCATGACCCTTGTCATTACAGTGCTCCATAACGCTCATCATCACAATTATCCATGGTGTTCTCATCACAATGCTCCATGCCCTTGTCATCACAATGCTCCATGACCCTTCTCATCACAATGATCGAAGCCCTTGTCATCACAATGCTCCATTACCTTTGGCATCAGAATCCTTCATGACAGTTGGCATCACAATGCTCCATGCCATTGTCATCACAATGGACCATGACATATGTCATCAATATGCTCCCTGACAACTGTCTTCACTATAGTCCATGACCTTGTCAACATAATGCTGAATGCACTTGCCATCACAATGCGCCATGCCAACTGTCATCCCAGTAATCCATTAAACATGTCAGACCAAAGTTCCATTACGCTGTCATTACAAGGCTCCATGCCCTTGTCATCACAATGCTCCAAGCCCTTGTAATCACAATGCTACAATAGATTTGTCATCACAATCCTCCATGATACTTCTCGTCACTATGCTCCTTGAACCCGTTCTTGATAAGGCTCTATGTCTTTTTCATCACCATATCCATGCCGTTTTCATCAAATTGCTCCATGACCCGTGTAATCACAATGCTCCATGACCCTTTTCCTCAGAATGCTCCATGAGACTTGTCATCACAAGGCTCCATGGTCTTCTCATCACAATGCTCCAGGAACTTGTCATCACAAGGCTCCATTCAATTGTCATAACAATGCTCCATGACCCTGTCATCACAATACTCCATGAACATTTTCAGCCCAATTCTCCATGACCTTCTCATCACAATGCTCCATGACACGTGTCATCACAATGCTCCATGACGCCTGTCATCAAAATGCTCCATGACCCTTGCCATTATGATAATCCAAGCCTTTGCCATCGCAATGCTCCGTGACCCTTGTCATCACACTGCTCCAAACACTTGTCATCACAATGCTCCATTACCTTTGTCATCACAATCCTCCATGACCCTTGGCACTACAATGTTCCATGTCATTGTCATCACAATGGGCCATGACATATGTCATCACAATGGTCCCTGACAACTGTCTTCAGCAAACTCCAAGACCATGTCATCACAATGCTCCATGTGCTTGTCATCACAATGCTCGACAAGCTTTTCATCAGAATGCTCCATGACACATGTCATCAAAATGCGCCATGACCCGTATCATCACAATGCTCCATAACACCTGTCCTCACGATGCTCCATGCCCCTTGTCATTACAGAGCTCCATGACGCAGGTCATCACAATTATCCATGGTTTCTCATCACAATACTCCATGCCCTTGTCATCACAATGCTCCATGACCCTTGTCATCACAATGCTCCAAGCCCTTGTCATCATAATGCTCCTTTACATTTGGCATCACAATCCTCCATTACACTTGGCATCACCAAGCTCCATGCGATTGTCATCACAATGGACCATGACATATGTCCTCAATATGCGCCCTGATAACTGTCTTCACTATAGTTCATGACATTGTCAACATAATGCTCAATGCCCTTGTCATCACAATGCACCATGCCCACTGTCATCACAATAATCCATGAAACTTGTCAGACCAAGGCTCCATGACACTGTCATCACAATGCTCCTTGCCCTTGTAATCACAATGCTCCAAGCCCTGGGCATCACAATGCTCCATTACTTTTGTCATCACAATCCTCCATGACAATTGGCAACAGAATCCTCCATACTATTGTCATCACAATGGACCATGATATATGTCATCACGATGCACCCTGACACCTCTCTACACAGTACTCCATGACCTTGCCATCACAATGCACCATGCCACTGTCATCAAAATAATACATGAAACTTGTCAGGCCAATGCTCCATGCCCCTGTCATCACAATGCTCCAAGCCGTTGTCATCACCCTGCACCATTACCTTTGTCATCAAAATCCACCTTGACACTTGTCATCACAATGCTCCATGCCATTGTCATCACAAGGGACTGGATATATGTCATCACAATGCTCCATGACGCATGGCATCAGAATGCTCCAGGGCATTCTCTACACAATGCTCCATGCCACTGTCATCACAATATTCCATGACCCTTGTCATCACAACGCTCCATGACCATGGTCATCACAATGTTCCATTATCTTTGTCATCATAATCCTCCATGACACTTTGCATCACAATGCTCCATGCCATTTTCTTCAAAATGGACCGGATATATGTCATCACAATGCTCCATGACACATATCATCAGAATGCTCCAGGGCATTCTCAACACAATGCTCCATGCCATTGTCATCACAATATTCCATGCCCTTGTCATCACAATGCTGCATGAACATTATCATCGCAATGCTCAATACACTTGTCATCACAATATTCCCTGACACTTGTCAGAAGGCTCCTAGAACTCTGTCAAATAATAGCTCCATGCGTTTTTCATCACAATGCTCTATGTCCTTATTATCACAATGCTCCATGCCATTGTCATCACAATGCTCCATGAACCTTGTCATCACAATGCTCCAAGCTATTGTCATCACAATGCTCCATTACCTTTGTCATCTTAATCCTCCATGACACTTGGCATCACAATGCTCCATGCTATTGTCTGCAAAATGGACTGGACATATGTCATCATAATGCTCCATGACACATGTCATCAGAATGCTCCAGGGCATTCTCACACACAATGCTCCAGGCCATTGTCATCACAATATTCCATGCCGTTGTCATCACAAAGCTGCATGAAGATTTTCATCCCAATGCTCCATGACCCTTATCATCAGAATGCTCCAAGACCTTGTCATCACAATGCTCCATTACATTTGTCATCACAATCCTCCATGACACTTGGCATCACAATGTACCATGCCATTGTCCTCACAATGGACCGTGATATTGTCATCACAAAGCTACCTGACAACTGTCTTCAAAAAACTCCATAACCGTGTCATCACAATGCTCCATGCCATTGTCATCACAATACTCCACAAAATTGTCATCAGAATGCTCCATGACCCTTGACATCACCATGCTCCATGAACCCTGTCATCACAATGCTCAATGCCCCTTGTCATTACAGAGCTCCATGATGCTCGTCATCACAATTATCCGTGGTCTTCTCATCACAATATTCCACGGTCTTGCAATCAAAATGCTCCATCCGCTGGTCATCACAATATTCCATGTCCCTTGTCATCACAATTCTCCAAAACCTTGTTATCACAATGCTCCCTGACACATCTCATCACAATGATACAACCTCTTGTCATCACAATTTTCCATGCCCTTGTCATCCTAATGCTCCATGATCCCTGTCAGAGCAAGCTCCCTGTGCTTTGTCATCACAAGGCTTCACGACGTTGTCATTAAAATTTTCAATGGCCCTTGTCATCACAATGCTCCATGCCATTTTAATCACATTCCTCCATGACTAGTGTCATCACAATCCTCCAAGCCCTTGTCATCACAATGCTCCATTTCCTTTGTCATCACAATGCTCCCTGACACCTGTCTTCACTATAGTCCATGACATTGTCATTGCAGAGCTCCATGACACTTCTTATAGCAAGCTCCATGCGCTTGGGATCACAATGCTTCACGACATTGTCATCAAATACTCAAAGGCCCTTATCATCAGAATGCTCCATGCCCATGTTATCACAATGCTCCATGCCATTGTCATCACAATACTCCACAAGCTTGTCATCAGAATGCTCCATGACACTTGGCATCAGAATGCTCCGTGACCCCTGTCATCACAATGCTCCGTGACACCTGTCCTCACAATGCTCCATGCCCCTTGTCATTACAGAGTTCTACGACGTTCGTCATCACAATTATCCATGGTCTTCTCATCACAATTCTCCACGGTCTTTCAATCAAAATGCTCCATCCGCTGGTCATCACAATGCTCCATGTCCCATGTCACCACAATTCTCCACGTCCTTGTTATCACAATGCTCCATGACACTTCTCATCACAATGATACAGGCTCTTGTCAGCACAATTTTCCATGCCCTTTTCATCCTAATGTTCAAAGATCCCTGCCAAGGCAAGCTCCATGTGCTTTGTCATCACAATGATTCACGATGTTGTCATTAAAATTTACAATGGCCCATTTCATCACAATGCTCCATGCGCTTGTAATCACATTCCTCCATTACTCTTGTCATCACAATGCTCCGAGCCCTTGTCATCACAATACTCCATTACCTTTGTCATCACTATCCTCCATGACCTTTGGCATCACCATGCTCCATGCCATTTTCATCACAATGGACCATGATATATGTCATCACGATGCTCCCTGACACCTGTCTACACAATACTCCATGACCTTTTCATCACAGTGCTCTATGTTCTTGTCATCACAATTTGCCATGCACACTGTCATCACAATAATCTATGAAACTTTTCAGGCCAATGCTCCATGCCACTGTCATCACAATGCTCTATGCCCTTGTCATCACAATGTTCCAAGCCCTTGTCTTCACAATGCTCCATTACATTTGTCATCATAATCCTCCATGACAATTGGCATCACAGTGCTCCATGCCATTGTCATTACAATGGACCGTATATATGTCATCAAAATGCACCATGACGCATTACATCAGAATGCACAAGGGGATTCTCAACAAAATGCTCCATGCCATTGTCCTCACAATATTCCCTGCACTTGTCATCACAATGCTCCATGAACATTGTTATCACAATGCTCAATACACTTGTCATCACAATGCTCCCTGACACTGGTCAGAAGTCTCCTTGAACTCCCTCATGAAAAAGCTCCATGCCTTTTTCATCACAATGCTCCATGTCCTTATCATCACAATGCTCCATGTCATTGTCATCACAATCCTCCATGACTCTTGGCATCACAATACTCCATGCCATTGTCATCACAAAGGACCATGACATATGTCATCACAATGTTCCCTGACAACTCTCTTCCAAAACTCCATGACCTTGTCATAACTCTGCTCCATGCCCTTGTCAACACAATGCTCCATGCGCTTGTTATCACCATGCTCCATGACTTCTTTTATGAAAATTCTCCGTGACTGCAGTCATCACAATGCTTCATGACATTTGTCATCACATTTGTCCATGCTCTCGTCATCAGAAGACTCTGTGACTTTTCTCACCACAATGCTCCATGCACTTCTAATCAAAATGCTCTCTCACCACTGATATCAGAGTGTTCCATCACTAGTCATCACTATACTCCCTCACCCCTGTCATCACAATGTTCCATGACCCCTGTCATCACAATGCTACATGACCTTATCATCATAATGCTCCATGACCCCTGACATCACACTGTTCCATAACCCCTGTCATCCAAATGCTCCATGACACTTTTCATCTCAATGCTCCATGAACCCTGTCATCACAATGCACCATGCCCATCATCATAATGCTTCATGCTATTGTCATCACAATGAAATCAAAATGCTCCATGACCACTGTTATCAAAATGCTCCAAACCCTTGTGATCACAATGTTTCATAACACTTGTCATCACAAAGCCCCATGCCACTCGTCATAAGAATTATCCATGTTATTCTCATCACAATGCTCCATGAACTTTGTCACCACAATGTTCAATATACTTGTCATCACAATGCTCCCCAACACTTCTCATCACTATGCTCCTTGAACCCGTTCCTGATAAGGCTCTATGTCTTTTTCATCACTATGATCCATGCCGTTTTCATCAAATTGCTCCATGACCCCTGTAATCACAAACCTCCAAGACCCTTTTCCTCAGAATGCTCCATGAGACTTGTCATCACAAGGCTCATTGGTCTTCTCATCACAATGCTCCAGGAACTTGTCATCACAAGGCTCCATTCACTTGTCATAACAATGCTCCATGACCCTGTCATCACAATACTCCATGAACATATTCAGACCAATGCTACATGACCTTCTCATCAGAATTCTCCATGACACATGTCATCACAATGCTCCATGACGCCTGTCATCAAAATGCTCCATGGACCTTGCCATCATGATAATCCAGGCCCTTGCCATCCCAATGCTCCATGACCACTGTAATCACAATGCTCCATGACACTTGTCATCACAGTGATCCATGACACTTGTCATCCCCATGCTCCATGCCTTTGTGAGCAAAATGCTCCATGACCTTGTCATCACAATGCTCCATGCGCTTGTCATCACATTACTCCATTCCCATTGTGACCACAATCCTCCATGAAATTTGGAATCACATAGCTTTCTACCCTTATCATCACAAAGCTCCATGCCATTGTCAACACAGTGCTCCATGACCCTTGTCATCACAACGCTCCATGATGCCTTTCATCACAACATTCCATGCTCTTGTCATTTCAACGCTCTATGACACGTGTCATCACAATGCTCAAAACGCTTGTCATCCCAATTCTCCCTGACACTTGTCAGAAGGCTCCTTGAACTCTGTCATAAAATAGCTCCATGCCTCTTTCATCACAATGCTCCATTCCCTTATCATCAAAATTCTCCATGCCATTGTCATCACAATGCTCCATGACCCTTGTCATCACAATGCTGCAATCCCTTGTCATCACAGTGCTGCTTTACCTATTTCATCACAATCCTCCATGACACTTGGCACCACCATGTTCCATGCCAATGTCATCACAATGGACCATGATATATGTCATCACAATGGTCCCTGACATCTGTCTTCACAAAACTCCAGAACCTTGTCATCACAATGCTCCATGTGCTTGTCATCACAATACACCACAAGCTTTTCATCAGAATGCTCCATGACACATGTCATCAAAATGCGCCATGACCCCTATCATGACAATGCCCCATAACACCTGTCTTCACGATGCTCCATGACCCTTGTCATTACAGAGCTCCATTACGCAGGTCATCACAATTATCCATGGTCTTCTCACCACAATACTCCATGCCCTTGTCATCACAATGCTCCATGACCCTTGTCATCACAATGCTCCTAGCCCTTGTCATCATAATGCTCCTTTACCATTGGCATCACAATCCTCCATTACACTTGCCATCACAATGCTCCATGCCATTGTCATCACAATGGACCATGACATATGTCCTCAAAATGCGCCCTGATTACTGTGTTCACTATAGTCCATGGCCTTGTCAACATAATGCTCAATGCCCTTGCCATCACAATTCACCATGCCCACTCTCATCACAATAATCCATGAAACTTGTCAGACCAATGATCCATGACACTGTCTTCACAATGCTCCTTGCCCTTCTCATCACAATGCTCCAAGCCCTGGGCATCACAATGTTCCATTTCTTTTGTCATCACAATCCTCCATGACATTTGGCATCACAATGCTCCATGCTATTGTCATCACAATGGACCATGATATATGTCATCACAATGCTCCCTGACACCTCTTTACACTATACTCCAAGACCTTGTCATAATTGTGCCCCATGGACTTGTCATCACAATGCACCATGCCCACTGTCATCAAAATATTACATGAAACTTGTCAGGCCAATGCTCCATGCCCCTGTCATCACAAAGCTCTATGCCCTTTTCATCACAATGCTCCATGCCATTGTCATCACAAGGGACTGGACATATGTCATCACAATGCTCCATGACACATGTCATCAGAATGCTCCAGCGCATTCTCACCACAATGCACAATGCCATTGTCATCACAATAGTCCAAGACCCTTGTCATCACAACGTTTAATGACCCTTGCCATCACAATGCTCCATTAACTTTGTCATCATAATCCTCCATGACACTTGGCATCACAATGTTCCTTGCCATTTTCTTCACAATGGAACGGATATATGTCATCACAATGCTCCATGACACATGTCATCAGAATGCTCCAGGGCATTCTCAACACAATGCTCCATGCCATTGTCATCACAATATTGCATGCCCTTGTCATCACAATGCTGCATGAGCATTATCATCGCAATACTCAATACACTCGTCATCACAAAATTCCCTGACTCTTGTCAGATGGCTCGTTTAACTCTGTCAAAAAATAGCTCCATGCCTGTTTCTTCACAATGCTCCATGTCCTTATTATCACAATGCTCCATGCCATTGTCATCACAATGCTCGATGACCTTTGTCATCACAATGCTCCAAGCCATGTCATCTCAATGCTCCATTTCCTTTGTCATCATAATCCTCCATGACACTTGGCATCATAATGTTCCATGCCTTTGTCATCACAATGGACCAGACATATGTCATCACAATGCTCCATGACGTATGCCATCAGAATGCTCCAGGTCATTGTCAGCAGAATACTCCATGCCATTGTCATCACAATATTCCATGACCTTTGTCATCATAATGCTCCATGATGCCTGTCATCACAATAGTCCATGCCCTTGTCATCACAATGCTCCATTACCTTTGTCATCTTAATCCTCCATGACACTTGGCATCACAATGCTCCATGCTATTATCTTCACAATGGGCTGGACATATGTCATCACAATGCTCCATGACACATGTCATCAGAATTCCCCAGGGCATTCTCAACACAATGCTCCATGCCATTGTCATCACAATATTCCATGCCCTTGTCATCACAAAGCTGTATGAACATTTTAATCGCAATGCTCAATTCACTTGTCATCACAATGCTCCCTGACACTTGTCAGAAGGCTCCTTGAACTCTGTCAAAATATATCTCCATGCCTTTTTCATGACAATGCTCCATGACCTTATCATCACAATGCTCCATGCCATTGTCATCACAATGCTCCATGACCCTTGTCATCACAATGCTCCAAGCCCTTGTCATCTCAATTCTCCATTACATTTGTCATCACTATCCTCCATGACACTTGGCATCACAATGTTCCATGACCCCTGTCATCACAATGCTCCATTCCCCTTGTCATTACAGTGCTCCATGACGCTCGTCATCACAATTATCCGTGGTCTTCTCTTCACAATGCTCCACGGTCTTGCAATCAAAATGCTCCATCCGCTGGTCATCACAATGTTCCATGTCCCTTGTCATCACAATTCTCCACGACCTTGTTATCACAATGTTCCATGACACTTCTCATCACAATGATACAGGCTCTTGTCATCACAATTTTCCATGCCCTTGTCATCCGAATGCTCCATGATCCCTGTCATAGCAAGCTCCCTGTGCTTTGTCATCACAAGGCTCCACGACGTTGTCATTAAAATTTTCAATGGCCCTTGTCATCACAATGCTCCATGCACTTTTAATCACATTACTCCATGACTAGTGTCATCACAATCCTCCAAGCCCTTGTCATCACAATGCTCCATTACCTTTGTCATCACAATGCTCCCTGACACCTGTCTTCACAATAGTCCATGATATTGTCATCGCAGAGCTCCATGACACTTCTTATAGCAAGCTCCATGCGCTTGGGATCACAATGATTCACGACATTGTCATCAAATCCTCAATGGCCCTTATCATCACAATGCTCCATGCCATTGTCATCACAATACTCCACAAGCTTGTCATCAGAATGCTCCATGACCCTTGGCATCAGAATGCTCCGTGACCCCTGTCATCACAATGCTCCATGACACCTGTCCTCACAATGCTCCATGCCCCTTGTCATAACAGAGTTCTATGACGTTCGTCATCACAATTATCCGTGGTCTTCTCATCACAATTCTCCACGGTCTTTCAATCAAAATGCTCCATCCTCTGGTCATCACAATGCTCCATGTGCCATGTCACCACAATTCTCCACGTCCTTGTTATCACAATGCTCCTTGACACTTCTCATCACAATGATACAGGCACTTGTCAGCACTATTTTCCATGCTCTTTTCATCCTATTGTTCAAAGATCCCTGCCATAGCAAGCTCCATGTGCTTTGTCATCACAATGGTTCACGATGTTGTCATTAAAATTTACAACGGCCCATTTCATCACAATGCTCCATGCCCTTATAATCACATTCCTCCATTACTCTTGTCATCACAATGCTCCAAGCCCTTGTCATCACTATGCTCCATTACGTTTGTCATCACTATGCTCCATGACCCTTGTCCTCACAATGCTCCAAGCCCTTGTCATCACGAAGCCCCATTACCTTTGTCATCACTATCCTCCATGAGTCTTGGCATCACAATGCACCATGCCATTGTCATCACAATGGATCATGATATATGTCATCACGATGCTCCCTGACACCTGTCTACACAATACTCCATGACCTTTTCATCACAGTGCTCCATGCCCTTGTCATCACAATTTGCCATGCGCACTGTCATCACAATAATCCATGAAATTGTCAGGCCAATGCTCAATGCCCCTGTCATCACAATGCTCTATGCCATTGTCATCACAATGTTCCAAACCCTTGTAATCACAATGCTCCATTACATTTGTCATCATAATCCTCCATGACAATTGGCATCAAATGCTCCATGCCTTTGTCATTACAATGGACTGGATATATGTCATCACAATGCTCCATGACGCATGATATCAGAATGCGCCAGGGGATTCTCAACAAAATGCTCCATGCCATTGTGATCACAATATTCCAGGCCCTTGTCATCACAATGCTCAATGACCATTGTCATCACAATGCTCAATATACTTGTCATCACAAAGCTCCCTGACACTTGTCAGAAGTCGCCTTGAACTCTCTCATGAAAAAGCTCCATGCCTTTTTCATCACAATGCTCCATGTCCTTATCATCACAATGCTCCATGCTATTGTCATCACAATCCTCCATGACTCTTGGCCTCACAATACTCCATGCCATTGTCATCACAATGGACCATGACATATGTCATCACAATGTTCCCTGACAACTCTCTTCACAAAAATCCATGACCTTGTCATAACTCTGCTCCACGCCCTTGTCAACACAATGTTCCATGCGCTTGTTATCACCATGCTCCATGACCTCTTTTATGAAAATTCTCCGTGACTGCAGTCATCACAATGCTTCATGACATTTGTCATCACAATTGTCCATGCCCTCGTCCTCACAAGACTCTGTGACTTTTGTTACCACAATGATCCATGCACTTCTCATCAAAATGATCTCTCACCACTGATATCAGTGTTCCATCACTAGTCATCACTATACTCCCTCACCCCTGTCATCACAATGTTCCATGACTCCTGTCATCAAAATGCTACATGACCTTATCATCAAAATGCTCCATGACCCCTGATATCACACTGTTCCATAAACCCTGTCATCAAAATGCTCCATGAAACTTTTCATTTCAATGCTCCATGAACCGTGTCATCACAATGCACCATGCCCATCATAATAATGCTTCATGCTATTGTCATCACAATGAAATTAAATGCTCAATGGCCACTGTTATCAAAATGCTCCAAACGCTTGTGATCACAATGTTTCATGACACTTGTCATCACAAAGCCCCATGACACTCGTCCTAAGAATTATCCATGTTATTCTCATCACAATGCTCCATGAACTTTGTCACCACAATGTTCAATATACTTGTCATCACAATGCTCCCTGACACTGCTCGTCACTATGCTCCTTGAACCCGTTCCTGAAAAGGCTCTATGTCTTTTTCATCACTATGATCCATGCCGTTTTCATCAAATTGCTCCATGAACCCTGTAATCACAATGCTCCATGACCCTTTTCCTCAGAATGCTCCATGACACTTGTCATCACAAGGCTCCATGGTCTTCTCATCACAATGCTCCAGGAACTTGTCATCACAAGGCTCCATTCACTTGTCATAACAATGCTCCATGACCCTGTCATCACAATACTCCATGAACATTTTCAGCCCAAAGCTTCATGACCTTCTCATCACAATGCTCCATGACACGTGTCATCACAATGCTCCATGACACCTTTCATCAAAATGCTCCATGACCCTTGCCATCATGATAATCCAGGAACTTGCCATCCCAATGCTCCATGACCACTGTAATCACAATGCTCCATGACGCTTGTCATCACAGTGCTCCATGACACTTGTCATCCCAATGCTCCATGCCTTTGTGAGCAAAATGCTCCATGACCTTGTCATCACAATGCTCCATGTGCTTGTCATCACAATACTCCATTCCCATTGTGACCACAATCCTCCATGAAATTTGGGATCACATTGCTTTCTACCCTTGTCATCACAATGCTCCATGCCATTGTCATCACAGTGCTCCATGACCCTTGTCATCACAACGCTCCATGATGCCTGTCATCACAATATTCCATGCCCTTGTCATCTCTATGCTCTATGACATGTGTCATCACAATGCTCAAAACGCTTGTAATCCCAATTCTCCCTGACACTTGTCAGAAGGCTCCTTCAACTCTCTCATAAAATAGCCTCATGCCTTTTAGATAACAATTCTCCATTTCCTTATCATCAAAATGCTCCATGCCATTGTCATGACAATGGTCCATGACCCTTGTCATCACAATGCTCCAATCCCTTGTCATCACTAGCAGCTTTACCTTTGTCATCACAATCCTCCATGACACTTGGCACCACCATGTTCCATGCCATTGTCATCACAATGGACCATGATATGTGTCATCACAATGGTCCCTGACAACTGTCTTCACAAAACCCCATGACCTTGTCATCACAATGCTCCATGTGCTTGTCATCACAATACTCCACAAGCTTTTCATCAGAATGCTCCATGACACATGTCATCAAAATGCGCCATGACCCCTATCATCACAATGCTCCATAACACCTGTTCTCACGATGCTCCATGCCCCTTGTCATTACAGAGCTCCATGACGCAGGTCATCACAATTATCCATGATCTTCTCATCACAATAATCCATGTCCTTGTCATCACAATGCTCCATGACACTTGTCATCACAATGCTCCAAGCCCTTGTCATCATAATGCTCCTTTACCTTTGGCATCACAATCCTCCATTACACTTGGCATCACAATGCTCCATGCCATTGTCATCACAATGGACCATGACATATGTCCTCAAAGTGCGCCCTGATAACTGTCTTCACTATAGTCCATGACCTTGTCAACATAATGCTCAATGCCCTTGCCATCACAATGCACCATGCCCACTGTCATCACAATAATCATGAAACTTGTCAGACCAATGATCCATGACACTGTCATCACAATGCTCCTTGCCCTTGTCATCACAATGCTCCAAGCCCTGGGCATCACAATGCTCCATTACTTTTCTCATCACAATCCTCCATGACACTTGGCAACACAATGCTCCATGCTATTGTCATCACAATGGATCATGATATATGTCATCACGATGCTCCCTGACACCTCTCTACAAAATACTCCATGACCTTGTCATAAGTGTGCTTCATGTCCTTGTCATCACAATGCACCATGCCCACTGTCATCAAAATAACACATGAAACTTGTTAGGCCAATGCTCCATGCCCCTGTCATCACAATGCTCTATGCCCTTGTCAGCACAATGCTCAAAGCCGTTGTCATCACACTGCTCCATTACCTTTGTCATCATAATCCTCCTTGACACTTGGCATCACAATGCTCCATGTCATTGTCATCACAAGGGACTGGACATATGTCATCACAATGCTCCATGACACATGTCATCAGAATGCTCCAGGGCATTCTCAACACAATGCTCAATGCCATTGTCATCACAATATTCCAAGACACTTGTCATCACAACGCTCCATGACCATTGTCATTACAATGCTCCATTACCTTTGTCATCATAATCCTCCATGACACTTGGCATCACAATGCTCCATGCCATTTTCTTAACAATAGACCGGATATATGTCATCACAATGCTCCATGACACATGTCATCAGCATGCTCCAGGGCATTCTCAACACAATGCTCCATGCCATTGTCATCACATTATTCCATGCCCTTGTCATCACAATGCTGCATGAACATTATCATCGCAATGATCAATACACTTGTCATCACAATATTCTCTGACACTTGTCCGAAGGCTCCTTGAACTCTGACAAAAAAATAGCTCCATGCCTGTTTCATCACAATGCTCCATGTCCTTATTATCACAATGCTCCATGCCATTGTCATCACAATGCTCCATGAGCCTTGTCATCACAATGTTCCAAGCCATTATCATCACAATGCTCCATTACCGTTGTCATCATAATCCTCCACGACACTTGGCATCACAATGCTCAATGCCATTGTCATCACAAAGGACCAGACATATATCATCACAATGCTCCATGACGTATGCCATCAGAATGCTCCAGGTCATTCTCAACACAATACTCTATGCCATTGTCATCACAATATTCCATGACCCTTGTCATCATAAGACTCCATGATGCCTGTCATCACAATAGTCCATGCCCTTGTCATCACAATGCTCCCTGACCATTGTCATCACAATGCTCCATTACATTTGTCATCTTAATCTTCCATGACACTTGGCATCACAATGCTCGATGCTATAGTCTTCACAATGGACTGGACATATGTCATCACAATGCTCCATGACACATGTCATCAGAATCCTCCTGGCCATTCTCAACACAATGCTTCATGCCATTGTCATCACAATATTCCATGCCCTTGTCATCACAAAGCTTCATGAACATTTTCATCGCAATCCTCAATACACTTGTCATCACAATGCTCCCTGACACTTGTCAGAAGGCTCCTTGAACTCGGTCAAAAAATTTCTCCATGCCTTTTTCATCACAATGCTCCATGCCCTTATCATCACAATGCTCCTTGCCATTATCATCACAATGCTCCATGACCCTTGTCATCACAATGCTCCAAGGACTTGTCATCACAATGGTCCATTACATTAGTCATCACAATCCTCCATGACACATGGCATCACAATGTTCCATGATCCCTGTCATCACAATGCTCCATGCCCCTTGTCATTACAGAACTCCATGACGCTCGTCATCACAATTATCCGTGGTCTTCTCTTCACAATGCTCCACGGTCTTGCAATCAAAATGCTCCATCCACTGGTCATCACAATGCTCCATATCCATTTTCATCACAATTCTCCACGACCTTGTTATCACAATGCTCCGTGACAGTTCTCATCACAATGATACAGGCTCTTGTTATCACAATTTTCCCTGTCCTTGTCATCCTAATGCTCCATGATCCCTGTCATAGCAAGCTCCCTGTGCTTTGCCATCACAAGGCTTCACGATGTTGTCATTAAATTTTTCAATGGCCCTTGTCATCACAATGCTCCATGCCCTTTTAATCACCTTCCTCCATGACTAGTGTCATCACAATCCTCCAAGACCTTGTCATCACAATGCTCCATTACCTTTGTCATCACAATGCTCCCTGACACCTGTCTTCACAATAGTCCATGACATTGTCATCGCAGAGCTCCATGACACTTCTCATAGCAAGCTCCATGCGCTGGGGATCACAATGCTTCACGACATTGTCATCAAATTCTCAATGGCCTTTATCATCACAATGCTCCATGCAATTGTCATCACAATGCTCCATGACATATTCATCACAATACTCCACAAGCTTGTCATCAGAATGCTCCATGACCCTTGGCATCAAAATGCTTCATGACCCCTGTCATCACAATGCTCCATGACACCTGTCCTCACAATGCTCCCTGACAACTGTCTTCACAAAACTCCATGAACTTGTCATCACAATGATCCATGTGATTGTCATCACCATACTCCACAATTTTGTCATCACAATATTCCATGCCCTTGTCATTCAATGCTCTATGGCATGTGTCATCACAATGCTCTAAACACTTGTCATCCCAAAGTTCCCTGACACTAGTCAGAAGGCTCCTTGAACTCTGTCTTAAAGTAGCTCCATGCCTTTTTCATCACAATGCTACATTCCCTTATCATCAAAATGCTCCATGCCATTGTCATCACAATGCTCCATGACCCTTGTCATCACAATTCTCCAATCCCTTGTCATCACAATGCTCCATTAACTTTGTCATCACAATCCTCCATTACACTTGGCACCACAATGTTCCATGCCATTGTCATCACAATGGACCATGACATATGTCATCACAATGCTCCCTGACAACTGTCTTCACAAAACTCCATGAACTTGTCATCACAATGATCCATGTGATTGTCATCACAATACTCCATAAGCTTGTCATCAGAATGCTCCGTGACACTTGTCATCAAAATGTGCCATGACCCCTATCATCACAGTGCTCCATGAACCTGTCCTCACGATGCTCCATGCCCCTTGTCATTACAGTGCCCAATGACGATCGTCAGCACAATTATCCATGGTCTTCTCATCACAATTCTCCATGCCCTTGTCATCACAATGCTCCATGGCCATTGTCATCACAATTCTCCAAGCCCTTTTCATCACAGTGGATCATGACATATGTCATCAAAATGCTCCCTGACAACTGTTTTCACTATAGTCCATGACTTTGTCAACATAATGCTCAATGCCCTTGCCATCACCATGCGCCATGCCCACTGTCATCACAATAATCCATGAAAATTGTCAGACCAATACTCCATGACCCTGTCATCACAAGGCTCGATGCCCTTGTCATCACAATGCACCAAGCCCTTGTCTTCACAATACTTCTTTACTTCTGTCATCACGATCCTCCATGACACTTGGCATCACAATGCTCCATGCCATTGTCATCACAATGGACAATAATATATGTCAACACGATGCTCCCTGACACCTCTCTACACAATACTCCATGACCTTGTCATAATATTGCTCCATGACTATGTCATCACAATGCACCATGCCCACTCTCATCAAAATAATACATGAAACTGGTCAGGCCAATGCTCCATGCCCCTGTCATCACAATGCTCTATGCTCTTCTCGTCACAGTGCTCCAAGCCCTTGTCATCACAATTCTCCATTAACTTTGTCATCATAATCCTCCATGAAAATTGGCAGCACAATGCTCCATGCCATTGTCATCACAATGGACCGGACATATGTTATCACAATGCTCCATGACGCATGACACCAGAATGCTCCAGGGGATTCTTAACAAAATGCTCCATGCATTGTCATCACTATATTCCATGCCCTTGTCATCACAATGCTCCATGACCATTGTCATCACAATGCTCAATACACATGTCAACACAATGCTCCCTGACACTTGTCAGAAGTCTCCTTGAACTCTCTCATGAAAAAGCTCATGACAATGCTCCATGCCCTTATCATCACAATGCTCCATGACATTGTCCTCACAGTGCACCATGACCTTTGTCATCACAACACTCCATGATGCCAGTCATCACAATATTCCATGACCTTGTCATCACAATGCTCTATGACATGTGTCATCACAATGCTCAAAACACTTGTCATCCCAATGCTCCCTGACACTTGTCAGAAGGCTCCTTGAACTCTGTCATAAAATAGCTCCATGCCGTTTTCATCACAATGCTCCATTCCCTTATCATCAAAATGCTCCATGCCATTGTTATCACAATGCTCCATGACCCTTGTCATCACAATGCTCCAATCCCTTGTCATCACAATGCTGCTTTACATTTGTCATTACAATCCTCCATGACACTTGGCACCACCATGTTCCATGCCAATGTAATCACAATGGACCATGATATATGTCATCACAATGGTCCCTGACAACTGTCTTCACAAAACTCCATGACCTTGTCATCACAATGCTCCATGTGCTGGTCATCACCATACTCCACAAGCTTTTCATCAGAATGCTCCATGACACATGTCATCAAAATGCGCCATGAACCCTATCATCACAATGCTCCATAAAGCCTGTCCTCACGATGCTACATGCCCCTTGACATTACAGAGCTCCATGACGCATGTCATCACAATTATCCATGGTCTTCTCATCACAATGCTCCATGCCCTTGTCATCACAATGCTCCATGACCCTTGTCATCACAATGCTCCAATCCCTTGTCATTAAAATGCTCCATTAGCTTAGGCATCACAATCCTCTATGACATTTGGTATCACAATGATCCATGCCATTGTCATCCAAATGGACCATGACATATGTCATCAAAATGCTCCCTGACAACTGTCTTTACTATAGTCCATGACCTTGTCATCATAATGCTCAATGCCCTTGCCATCACAATGCGCCATGCCCACTGTCATCACAATAATACAAGAAAAATATCACACTAATTCTCCATGACCCTCTCATCACAATGCTCCATGACCATTGTCATCACAATCCTCAATACACTTGGCATCACAATGCTCCCCGACACTTGTCAGAAGTCTCCTTGAACTCTCTCATGAAAAAGCTCCATCCCTTTTTCATCACAATGCTCCATGTCCTTATCATCACAATGCTCCATGCCATTGTCATCAGAATCCTCCATGACTCTTGGCATCACAATTCTCTATGCCATTGTCATCACAATGGACCATGACTTATGTCATCACAATGTTCCCTGACAACTCTCTTCACAAAACTCCATGACCTTGTCATAACTCTGCTCCACGTCCTTGTCAACACAATGCTCCATGCGCTTGTTATCACCATGCTCCATGACCTATTTTATGAAAATTCTCCGTGACTGCAGTCATCACAATGCTTCATGACATTTGTCATCACAATTGACCATGCCCTCGTCCTCACAAGACTTGTGACTTTTGTCACCACAATGCTCCATGCACTTCTCATCAAAATGCTCTCTCACCACTGATATCAGAGTGTTCCATCACTAGTCATCACTATACTCCCTCACCCCTGTCATCACAATGTTCCATGACCCCTGTCATCACAATGCTACATGACCTTATCATCAAAATGCTCCATGACCCCTGACATCACACTGTTCCATAACCCCTGTCATCAAAATGCTCCATGAAACTTTTCATCTCAATGCTCCATGAACCCTGTCATCACAATGCACTATGCCCATCATCATAATGCTTCATGCTATTGTCGTCACAATGAAATCAAAATGCTCCATGACCACTGTTATCAAAATGCTCCAAACCCTTGTGATCACAATGTTTCATAACACTTGTCATCACAAAGCCCCATGACACTCGTCATAACAATTATCCATGCTATTCTCATCACAATGCTCCATGAACTTTGTCACCACAATGTTCAATATACTTGTCATCACAATGCTCCCCGACACTTCTCGTCACTATGCTCCTTGAACCCGTTCCTGATAAGGCTCTATGACTTTTTCATCACTATGATCCATGCCGTTTTCATCAAATTGCTCCATGACCCCTGTAATCACAATGCTCCATGACCCTTTCCATCAGAATGCTCCATGAGACTTGTCATCACAAGGCTCCATGGTCTTCTCATCACAATGCTCCAGGAACTTGTCATCACAAGGCTCCATTCACTTGTCATAACAATGCTCCATGACCCTGTCATCACAATACTCCATGAACATTTTCAGCCCAATGCTCCATGACCTTCTCATCAGAATGCTCCATGACACATGTCATCACAATGCTCCATGACGCCTGTCATCAAAATGCTCCATGACCCTTGCCATCATGATAATCCAGACCCTTGCCATCCCAATGCTCCATGACCACTGTAATCACAATGCTCCATGCCGCTTGTCATCAGAGTGCTCCATAACCATTGTCATCCCAATGCTCCAAGCCCTTGTCATCACAATTCCCCATTACATTTGTCATCACAATCCTCCATGACACTTGGCATCACAATGTTCCATGCCATTGTCATCACAATGGACCGTGACATTGTCATCTCAAAGCTACCTGACAACTGTCTTCACTAAACTCCATAACCTTGTCATCACAATGCTCCATGCCTTTGTCATCACAATACTCCACAAACTTGTCATCAGAATGCTCCATGACCCTTGGCATCACCATGCTCCATGACCCCTGTCATCACAATGCTCCATGCCCCTTGTCATTTCAGAGCTCCATGATGCTCGTCATCACAATTATCCGTGGTCTTCTCATCACAAAGTTCCACGGTCTTGCAATCAAAATGCTCCATCTGCTGGTATCACAATGGTCCATGTCCATTGTCATCACAATTCTCCACGACCTTGTTATCACAATGTTCCATGACACTTCTCATCACAATGATACAGGCTCTTGTCATCACAATTTTCCATGCCCTTGTCATCCTAATGCTCCATGATCCCTGTCATAGCAAGCTCCCTGTGCTTTGTCATCACAAGGCCTCACGACGTTGTCATTAAAATTTTCAATGGCCCTTGTCATCACAATGCTCCATGCACTTTTAATCACATTACTCCATGACTAGTGTCATCACAATCCTACAAGCCCTTGTCATCAAAATGCTCCATTACCTTTGTCATCACAATGCTCCCTGATACCTTTCTTCACAATAGTCCATGATAATGTCATCGCAGAGCTCCAAGACACTTCTCACAGCAAGCTCCATGCGCTTGGGATCACAATGCTTCACGACATTGTCATCAAATTCTCAATGGCCCTTATCATCACAATGCTCCATGCCCTTGTCATCACAATGCTCCATGCCATTGTCATCACAATACTCCACAAGCTTGTCATCAGAATGCTCCATGACCCTTGGCATCACAATGCTCCACGCCCCTGTCATCACAATACTCTCTGCCATTGTCATCACAATGCTCCAAGCCGTTGTCATCACACAGCTCCATTACCTTTGTCATCATAATCCTCCTTGACACTTGGCATCACAATGCTGCATGCCATTTTCATCACAAGGTTCTGGACATATGTCATCACAATGCTCCATGACGCCTGTCATCTGAATGCTCCAGGGCATGCTCAACACAATACTCCATGCGATTGTCATCACAATGCTCCATGACGTATGCCATCAGAATGCTCCAGGTCATTCTCAACAGAATACTCCATGCCATTGTCATCACAATATTCCATGACCCTTGTCATCATAACGCTCCATGATGCCTGTCATCACAATAGTCCATGCCCTTGTCATCACAATGCTCCATTACCTTTGTCATCTTAATCCTCCATGACACTTGGCATCACAAAGCTCCATGCTATTGTCTTCACAATGGACTGGACATATGTCTACACAATCCTCCATGACACATGTCATCAGATTGCTCCAGGGCATTCTCAACACAATGCCCCATGCCATTGTCATCACAATTCTCCATGACACTTGGCATCACAATACTCCATGCCATTGTCATCACAATGGACCATGACATATGTCATCAAAATGTTCCGTGACAACTCTCTTCACAAAACTCCATGACCTTGTCATAACTCTGCTCCACGTCCTTGTCAACACAATGCTCCATGCACTTGTTATCACCATGCTCCATGACCTCTTTTATGAAAATTCTCCGTGACTCCAGTCATCACAATGCTTCATGACATTTGTCATCACAATTGTCCATGCCCTCGTCCTCACAAGACTCTGTGACTTTTGTCACCACAATGCTCCATGCACTTCTCATCAAAATCCTCTCTCACCACTGATATCAGAGTGTTCCATCACTAGTCATCAATATACTCCCTCACCCCTGTCATCACAATGTTCCATGACCCCTGTCATCACAATGCTACATGACCTTATCATCAAAATGCTCCATGACCCCTGACATCACACTGTTCCATAACCCCTGTCATCAAAATGCTCCATGACACTTTTCATCGCAATGCTCCATGAACCCTGTCATCACAATGCACCATGCCCATCATCATAATGTTTCATGCTTTTGTCGTCACAATGAAATCAAAATGCTCCATGACCACTGTTATCAAAATGCTCCAAACCCTTGTGATCACAATGTTTCATAACACTTGTCATCACAAAGCCCCATGACACTCGTCCTAAGAATTATCCATGTTATTCTCATCACAATGCTCCATGAAATTTGTCACCACAATGTTCAATATAGTTGTCATCACAATGCTCCCCGACACTTCTCGTCACTATGCTCCTTGAACCCGTTCCTGATAAGGCTCTGTGTCTTTTTCATCACTATGACCCATGCCGTTTTCATCAAATTGCTCCATGAACCCTGTAATCACAATGCTCCATGACCCTTTTCCTCAGAATGCTCCATGAGACTTGTCATCACAAGGCTCCATTCACTTGTCATAACAATGCTCCATGACACTGTCATCACAATACTCCATGAACATTTTCAGCCCAATGCTCCATGACTTTCTCATCACAATGCTCCATGACACGTATCATCAAAATGCTCCATGACGCCTGTCATCAAAATGCCCCATGACCCTTGCCATCATGATAATCCAGGCCCTTGCCATCCCAATGCTCCATGACCATTGTAATCACAATGCTCGATGACGCTTGTCATCACAGTGCTCCATGACACTTCTCATCCCAATTCTCCATGCCTTTGTGAGAAAAATGCTCCATGACCTTGTCATCACAATGCTCCATGCACTTGTCATCACAATACTCCATTCCCATTGTGACCACATTCCTCCATGAAATTTGGGATCACATTGCTTTCTACCCTTGTCATCACAATGCTCCATGCCATTGTCATCACAGTGTTCCATGACCCTTGTCATCACAACGCTCCATGATGCCTGTCATCACAATATTCCATGCCCTTGTCATCTCTATGCTCTATGACATGTGTCATCACAATGCTCAAAACGCTTGTAATCCCAATTCTCCCTGACACTTGTCAGAAGGCTCCTTCAACTCTCTCATAAAATAGCCTCATGCCTTTTAGATCACAATTCTCCATTTCCTTATCATCAAAATGCTCCATGCCATTGTCATGACAATGGTCCATGACCCTTGTCATCACAATGCTCCAATCCCTTGTCATCACTAGCAGCTTTACCTTTGTCATCACAATCCTCCATGACACTTGGCACCACCATGTTCCATGCCATTGTCATCACAATGCTCCATGTGCTTGTCATCACAATACTCCACAAGCTTTTCATCAGAATGCTCCATGACACATGTCATCAAAATGCGCCGTGACCCCTATCATCACAATGCTCCATAACGCCTGTCCTCACGATGCTCCATGCCCCTTGTCATTACAGAGCTCCATGACGCAGGTCATCACAATTATCCATGATCTTCTCATCACAATACCTCATGTCCTTGTCATCACAATGCTCCATGACATTTGTCATCACAATGCTCCAAGCCCTTGTCATCATAATGCTCCTTTAACTTTGGCATCACAATCCTCCATTACGCTTGGCATCACAATGCTCCATGCCATTGTCATCACAATGGACCATGACATATGTTCTCAAAATGTGCCCTGATAACTGTCTTCACTATAGTCCCTGACCTTGTCAACATAATGCTCAATGCCCTTGCCATCACAATGCACCATGCCCACTGTCATCACAATAATCCATGAAACTTGTCAGACCAATGCTCCATGGCACTGTCATCAAAATGCTCCTTGTCCTTGTCATCACAATGCTCCAAGCCCTGGGCAATGGAGCCCTGATCCATTACTTTTGTCATCACAATCCTCTATGGCACTTGGCAACACAATGCTCCATGCCGTTGTCATCACAAGGGACTGGACATATGTCATCACAATGTTCCATGACGCATGCCATCGGAATGCTCCAGGGCATTCTCAACACAATGCTCAATGCCATTGTCATCACAATATTCCAAGACCCTTGTCATCACAAAGCTCCATGACCATTGCCATCACAATGCTCCATGACCTTTGTCATCATAATCCTCCATGACACTTGGCATCACAATGCTCCATGCCATTTTCTTTACAATGGAACGGATATATGTCATCACAATGCTCCATGACACATGTCATCAGAATGCTCCAGGGCATTCTCAACACAATGCTCCATGCCATTGTCATCACAATATTCCATGTCCTTGTCATCACAATGCTGCATGAACATTATCATCGCAATGTTCAATACACTTGTCATCACAATATTCCCTGACACTTGTCAGAAGGCTCCTTGAACTCTGTCAAAAAATAGCTCCATGCCTTTTTCATCACAATGCTCCAAGTCCTTATTATCACAATGCTCCATGCCATTGTCATCACAATGCTCGATGACCCTTGACCTCACAATGCTCCAAGCCATTGTCATCACAATGCTCCATTACCGTTGTCATCATAATCCTCCATGACCCTTGGCATCACAATGCTCCATGCCATTGTCATCACAATAGAGCAGACATATGTCATCACAATGCTCCATGACGTATGCCATCAGAAGGCTCCAGGTCATTCTCAACACAACACTCCATGCCATTGTCATCACAATATTCCATGACCCTTGTCATCATAACGCTCCATGATGCCTGTCATCACAATAGTCCATGCCCTTGTCATCACAATGCTCCATTACCTTTGTCATCATAATCCTCCATGACACTTGGCATCACAATGCTCCATGCTTTTGTCTTCACAATGGACTGGACATATGTCATCACAATGCTCCATGACACATGTCATCAGAATGCACCAGGGCATTCTCAACACAATGCTCCATGCCATTGTCATCACAATATTCCATGCCCTTGTCATCTCAATGCTGCATGAACATTTTCATCACAATGCTCAATACACTTGTCATCACAATGCACCCTGACACTTGTCAGAAGACTCCTTGAACTCTGTCAAAAAATATCTCCTTGCCTTTTTCATCACAATGCTCCATGCCCTTATCATCACAATGCTCCATGCCATTGTCATCACAATGCTTCATGACCCTTGTCATCACAATGCTCCAAGCCCTTGTCATCACAATTCTTCATTACATTTGTCATAACAATCCTCCATGACACTTGGCATCACAATGTTCCATGACCCCTGTCATCACAATGCTCCATGCCCCTTGTCATTACAGTTCTTCAAGATGCTCGTCATCACAATTATCCGTGGTCTTCTCTTCACAATGTTCCAAGGTCTTGCAATCAAAATGCTCCATCCGCTGGTCATCACAATGTTCCATGTCCCTTGTCATCACATTTCTCCACGGCCTTGTTATCAGAATGCTCCATGACACTTCTCATCACAATGATACAGGCTGTTGTCATAACAATTTTCCATGCCCTTGTCATCATAATGCTCCATGATCCCTGTCATAACAAGCTCTCTGTGCTTTGTCATCACAATGCTTCACGACGTTGTCATTAAAATTTTCAATGGCCCTTGTCATCACAATGTTCCATGCCCTTTTAATCACATTACTCCATGACTAGTGTCATCACAATCCTCCAAGCCCTTGTCATCACAATGCTCCATTACCTTTGTCATCACAATGCTCCCTGACACCTGTCTTCACTATAGTCCGTGACATTGTCATCGCAGAGCTCCATGACACTTCTTATAGCAAGCTCCATGCACTTGGGATCACATTGTTTCACGACATTGTCATCAAATTCTCACAAGCCCTTATCATTACAATGCTCCATGCCATTGTCATCAGAATACTCCACAAGCTTGTCATCAGAATGCTCCATGACCCTTGGCATCAGAATGCTCCATGACCCATGTCATCACAATGCTCCATGACACGTGTCCTCACAATGATCCATGCCCCTTGTCATTACAGAGTTCTATGACGTTCGTCATCACAATTATCCGTGGTCTTCTCATCACAATTCTCCACGGTCTTTCAATCAAAATGCTCCATCCGCTGGTCATCACAATGCTCCATGTCCCATGTCACCACAATTCTCCACGTCCTTGTTATCACAATGCTCCATGACACTTCTCATCACAATGATACAGTCTCTTGTCAGCACAATTTTCCATGCCCTTTTCATCCTAATGTTCAAATATCCCTGTCATAGCAAGCTCCATGTGCTTTGTCATCACAATGATTCACGATGTTGTCATTAAAATTTACAATGGCCCATTTCATCACAAAGCTCCATGCCCTTGTAATCACATTCCTCCATTTCTCTTGTCATCACAATGCTCCAAGCCCTTGTCATCACAATGCTCCATTACCTTTGTCATCACTTTCCTCCATGACAATTTGCATCACAATGCTCCATGCCATTGCCATCACAATGGACCATGATATATGTCATCACGATGCTCCCGGACACCTGTCTACACAATACTTCATGACCTTTTCATCACAGTGCTCCATGCCCTTGTCATCACAATTTGCCATGCACAATGTCCTCACAATAATCCATGAAAATTGTTAGGCCAATGATCCATGCACCTGTCATCACAATGCTCTATGCCCTTGTCTTCACAATGTTCCAAACCCTTGTCATCACAATGCTCCATTACCTTTGTCATCATAATCCTCCATGACAATTGGCATCACAATGCTCCATGCCATTGTCATTACAATGGACCGGATATATGCCATCACAATGCTCCATGACGCATGACATCAGAATGCTCCAGGGGATTCTCAACAAAATACTCCATGCCATTGTCATCACTATATTTCATGCCCTTGTCAACACAATGCTCCATGACCATGGTCATCACAATGCTCAATACATATGTCATCACAATGGTCCCTGAAACTTCTCAGAAGTGTCCTAGAACTCTCTCATGAAAAGCTCCATGGCTTTTTTATCACAATGCTCCATGCCCTTATCATCACAATGCTCCATGACATTGTCATCACAATCCTCCATGATACTTGACATCACAATACTCCATGCCATTGTCATCACAATGGACCATGACATATGTCATCACAATGTTCCCTGACAACTGTCTTCACAAAACTCCATGAACTTCTCATCACAATGCTCCACGCCCTTGTCATCACAATGCTCCATTCCCTTGTTATCACCATGCTCCATTACCTCTTTTATGAAAATTCTCCATGACTCCAGTCATCACAACACTTCATGACATTTGTCATCACAATTGTCCATGCCCTCGTCATCACAAGACTCTGTGACATTTGTCACCACAATGCTCCATGCACTTCTCAACAAAATGCTCTCTCACCACTGATATCAGAGTGTACCATCACTAGTCATCATTATACACCCTCACCCCTGTCATCACAAAGTTCCATGATCGTTGTCATCGCAATGCTACATGAACTTATCATCAAAATGCTCCCTGACCCCTGACATCACAATGTTCCATAACCCATGTCATCAAAATGCTCCATGACACTTTTCATCTCAATGCTCCATGAACCCTGTCAACGAAATGCAACATGCCCATCATCATAATGCTTCATGCTCTTGTCATCACAATGAAATCAAAATGCTCCATGACCTCTGTCACCAAAATGCTCCAAACCCTTGTGATCACAATGTTTCATAACACTTGTCATCACAAAACCCCATGACACTCGTCATAACAATTATCCATGTTCTTCTCATCACAATGCTCCATGAACTTTGTCACCACAATGTTCAATATACTTGTCATCACAATGCTCCCCGACACTTCTCGTCACTATGCTCCTTGAACCCGTTCCTGATAAGGTTCTATGTCTTTTTCTTCACAGTGATCCATGCCGTTTTCATCAAATTGCTCCATGACCCCTGTAATCACAATGCTCCATGACCCTTTCCATCAGAATGCTCCATGAGACTTGTCATCACAAGGCTCCATGGTCTGCTCATCACAATGCTCCAGGAACTTGTCATCACAAGGCTCCATTCACTTCTCATAATAATGCTCCATGACCCTGTCATCACAATACTCCATGAATATTTTCAGCCCAATGCTCCATGACCTTCTCATCACAATGCTCCATGACACCTGTCATCACAATGCTCCATGACGCCTTTCATCAAAATGCTCCATTACCCTTGCCATCACAATAATCCAGGACCTTGCCATCCCAAGGCTGCATGACCACTGTAATCACAATGCTCCATGACGCTTGTCATCACAGTGCTCCATGCCACTTGTCATCCCAATGCTCCATGCCTTTGTCAGCAAAATGCTACATGACCTTGTCATCACAATGTTCCATGCCTTTGTCATCACAATATTCCATTCCCATTGTGACCACAATCCTCCAAGAAACTTGGGATCACATTGCTTACTACCCTTGTCATCACAATGGTCCATACTCCTTGAAATCTAAATCCATGATTTCTGTCATCACAATGCTCCAAACCGTTTTGATCCCAATGTTCCATAGCACTGGTCATCACAGGGCTCCATGATGCCTGTCATCACAATATTCCATGCTCTAGTCATCACAATGCTCCCTGACAACTGTCTTCACAAAATTCCATGACCTTGTTATCACAATGCTCGATGTGCTTGTCATCACAACACTACACAAGCTTGTCATTAGAATGCTCTATGACACTTGTCATCAAAATGCGCCATGACAACTATCATCACAATGTTCCATGAAAACTGACCAAACGATGCTCCATGGCCCTTGTCATTACAGTGCTCCATGACGCTCGGCATCACAATTATCCATGTTCTTCTCATCACAATTCTCCATGCTCTTGTCATCACAATGCTCCATGGCCATTGTCATCACAATGCTCCAAGCCCTTGTCATCACAATGCTCCAAGCCCTTGTCATCACAATCCTCCATGACACTTGGCATCACAATGCTCCATGCCATTGTCATCACAATAGACCATGATATATGTCATCGTGATGCTCCCTGACACCTCTGTACACAATACTGCATGACCTTGTCATCACGGTGATCCATGCACTTGTCATCACAATTTGCCATGTGCACTGTCATCACAATAATCCATGAAACTTGTCAGGCCAATGCTCCATGCCCCTGTCATCACAATGCTCTATGCCCTTGTCATCACAATGCTCCAAGCCCTTGTCAGCACAATGTTCCATTACCTTTGTCATCATAATCCTGCTTGACACTTGGCATCATAATGCTCCATGTCATTGTCATCACAATGGACCGGATATATGCCATCACAATGCTCCATGACGCATGACATCAGAGTGCTCCAGGGGATTCTCAACAAAATACTCCATGCCATTGTCATCACTATATTTCATGCCCTTGTCAACACAATGCTCCATGACCATTGTCATCACAATGCTCAATACATATGTCATCACAATGCTCCCTGAAACTTGTCAGAAGTGTCCTAGAACTCTCTCATGAAAAGCTCCATGGCTTTTTATCACAACGCTCCATGCCATTTTCATCACAATGCTCCATGCCATTGTCATCACAATACTCCACTAGCTTGTCATCAGAATGCTCCATGACCCTTGTCATCAAAATGCTCCATGACCCCTGTCATCACAATGCTCCATGACACGTGTCATCACAATGTTTAATGTCCCTTGTCATTACAGTGCTCCATGACGCTCGTCAGCACAATTATCCATGGTCTTCTCATCACAATGCTCCTCGGTCTTGCCATCACAATGCTCCATGCCCTGGTCATCACAATTCTCCATGTGTCTTGTCATCACAATTCTCCACGTCCTTGTCATCACAATGCACCATGACACTTCTCACCACAATGTTACAGCCTCTTGTAATCACAATTCTCCATGCACTTTTCATCGCAATGGTCCATGACTCCTGTCAAAGAAAGCTCCATGCGCTTGTCACCACAATAGTTCACGACCTTTGCATCAAAATTCTCCATGGCACTTGTCATGACAATGCTGCATGCCCTTGTCATCACAATGATCCAAGCCCTTGTCATCAAAATGCTCCGTTACCTTTGCCATCACAAACCTCCATGACACTTGGCATCACAATGCTCCCTGCCATTATCATCACAATGGACCATGACATATGTCATCACAATGCTCCCGGACACCTGTGTTCACAATAATCCATGAACTTCTCATCACAATGCTCCAGGCCCTTCTCATGACAATACTCCACAAGCTTTTCATCAGAATGCTCCATGACCCTTGTCATTACAGTGCTCCATGACCTCATCATAACAATTTCCATGGTCATCTCATCACAATGTTCCAAGATCTTGCCATCACAATGCTCCATTCGCTGGTCATCACAATGCTACATGTCCCTTGTCGTCACAATTCACCATGACACCTCTCGTCACAATGTTACATGTTCTTCTTATCACAATTCTCCATGCATTTGTCATCGCAATGCTCCATGACACCTGTCATAGCAAGCTCCACGCACTTGTCATCACAATGCTTCATGACCTTGTCATCGACATTCTCAGTGGCACTTGTCATGACAATGCTCCATGCCCTTGTCATCACAATGATCCAAGACCTTGTCATCACAATCGCCCATGACACCTGGCCTCACAATGTTCCATGCAATTGTCATCACAATGGACCATGACATATATCATCACAATGCTAACTGACATCTGTCTTCACAATAATCCGTGACCTTGTCATCACAAGGCTCCATGCCCTTATCACCACAATACGCCATGCCCACTGTCATCACAATAATCCTCGAAATTTGTCAGACCAATGCTTCATGCCCCTGTCATCACAATGCTCGATTCCATTGTCATCTCAATGCACCATGACCCCAGTCATCACAATGCTCCTTGACTCCAGTCATCACAATGCTTCATAAAATTTGTCATCACAATGGTCCACGCACTTATCATCAGGAGGCTCTGTTACAATTGTCACCACAATGCTCCATGAACTTTTCATCATAATGCTTTCTGGCACTTGTCATCACATTGTTCCATGCCTTTGGCAGCACACTGCTCCATGACCCATGTCATCATAATGTGCCATGCACTTGTCATCACAATGCTCCACAACCTTGTCACCACCATGCTCCATAAACCTTGTCAACACAATGCTCCATGCATTTCTCATCAAAATGCTCTTTCATCACTGATCTCACAATGTTCCATCACTAGTCATCACAGTACACCCTCACCCATTTCGTCACAATGTTCCATGACCCATGTCATCACAATGTTACATGCCCTTATCATCACAATGCTCCATGACCCCTAACATCAAAATGTTCCATAACCCCTGGCATCAAAATGCTCTATGACCCTTTTCATCACAAGGATCCTTGACCCCTTACATCACAATGTTCCCTAAACTCTGTCAAGAAAATGTTCCATGTCCCTTTTCATCAAATGGTTCCATGATCATGTCATCACAATGCTCCCTGTCCTTCTCATCACAATGCACCTCGCCTTTTTATCAAAATGCTCCATAACATTTGTCATCACAAAACTCCATGACACTTGCCATCAAAATGTTCCATGTCATAGTCATCACATTGCTCCATGAACACTCTCATCACATTGCTCAATGCCCTTGTCATCACAAAGCTCTATGACGCTTGTCATCACAATGCTCGATGCCCTTCTCATCACAATGTTCCAAGCCCTTTTCATTACAATCCTCCATGACCCATGTATCACAGTGTTCTGTGCCCTTTTCATCACAATGCTCCTTGCCAACTTTCATCCCAGTAAGACATGAAACTTTTCATACCAATGCTCCATGCCCTTGTCATCACAAAGCTCCATTAACCCCGTCATAGCAATGCTCTATGACCCTTGCCATTTCAGTGTTCCACGGCCTTGTCATCACAATGCTCCAAAACCCCTGTAATCACAATGCTCCATGCCCTTGTCATCACAAAACTCCATGACGGAAGTCATCAGAATGTTCCACGGCCTCCTCATTACAATGCTCCCTGCTCTTGTCATCACAATTCTCCAAGACCAATTTAATCACAATGTTTCATGCCCCTCTTCATCTGAAAGCTCTATAAACCCAGTCATGAAAATGCACCATGCCCATCATCATAATGCTTCATGCTATTGTCATCACAATGAAATCAAAATGCTCCATGACCTCTGTCATCACAATGTTCCAAAACCTTTAGATCACAATGTCCCAGAACACTTGACATAACAATTCACAATGATGCTTGCCATCAAAATTATCCATGGTCTTCTCAGCACAATGCTCCATGATATTTGTCATCACAATGCTCAATATACTTGTCATCGCAATGCTCCCTAACACTTGTCGTAGTATGCTTCTTGAACACTGTCAAGACAAGGCTCCATGCTTTTTCATCACAATGCTCCATGCCCCCTTTAATCACAATGCTCCATGCGCTTGTCATCACAAAGCTCCCTGACGCATGTCATCAGTTGCTCCATGGCCTTCTCATCAGAATGCTCCATGCCCTTGTCATCCCATTGTTCCATGACCCGTGAAATCACAATGCTCCTTGACGCTTGTCATCACAGTGCCCCGTGACCCTTCTCATCACAATGCTCCATTTCTTTGTCAGCAAAATGCTACATCAACTTGTCATCACAATGCTCCATGATCATTGTCATCACAATGCACAATACACTTGTCATCACAATGCTCCCAGACACTTGTCCTCAGAATGCTCCATGAACTCTGTCATGAAAATCCTCCATGCCTTTTGCATCACAATGCTGCATGCCTTTTTCAACACAATGCTCAATGCCATTGTCATCACAATACTCCCAAGCTTGTCATCAGAATGCTCCGTGACCCTTGTCATCAAAATGCTCCATGACCCCTGTCATCACAATGCTCCATGACACCTGTCATCACAATGTTTCATGTCACTTGTCATTACAGTGCTCCATGACGCTTGTCATCACAATTATCCATGGACTTCTCTTCACAAGGCTCCATGAACATTGTCATCACAATGCTCAATGCACTTGTTATCACAATGCTCCCTGACACTTGTCGTCAGTATGCTCCTTGAACCCTCTCATGACGAGGCTCGACGCCTTTTTCATCACAATGATCCATGCCTTTTTCATCACAATGCTCCAAGACACCTGTAACCACAAAACTCCATGCTCTTGTCATCACAATATTCCATGACACATGGCATCAGAATGCTCCATGGCCTGCTCATCACAATGAACCATGCCCTTGTCAATAAAATGCTCCTATACCCCTGTAATCACAAGACTCCATGGCACTTTTCATCAGAATGCTCCATGACTCTTGTCATCACAAGGTTCCATGGTCTTCTCAACACAATGCTCCAGGAGACTGTCATCATAATGCTCCTTTCCCATGTCATCACAACACTCCATGACCCATGACACAACAATGATCCAGGACTCTTGTCATCAAAATGCTCCATGACCCATGTCATCACAATGATTCATGCCCTTGTCATCCCAATGCTCCATGACCCCTGTATTCACAATGTTCCATGACGCTTGTCATCACAGTGCTCCATGACTCTTGTTATCACAATGGTCCATGCTTTTGTCAGCAAAATGCTACATAACCTTGCCATCACAATGCTCCATGCGCTTGTCATCACAATCCTCCATGAAGCTTGGGATCACATTTCTTCATGCTCCTGTCATCACAATGCTTCTCGCTCCTTGAAATGAAAATGATCCATGACGTCTGTCATCACAATGCTCCAAACCCTTGTGATCATAATGTTCAATAACACTTGTCATCACAATGCTCCATGCTGCCTGTCATCACAGTTCTCTATGCCCTTGTCATCCCAATGCTCCATGACATTTGTCATCACAATGGTCAATACACTTGTCATCACAATGATCCATGACACTTATCGTCAAAATGCTCCTTGAACCTTGTCATCAAAAGGATCCATGCATTTTTCATCACAATGTTCCATGCCCTTTTCATCACAATGCTCCATGCCATTGTCATCACAATACTTCACAAGCTTGTCATCAGAATGCTCCATGAAACTTGTCATCACAATGCTCCATGACCCCGTCATCAAAATGCTCATGACACCTGTCATCATAATGCTCCATGTCCCTTGTCATTAGAGTGCTCCGTTAGGCTCGTCATCACAATTATCCATGGTGTTCTCATCACAATGCTCCACGGTCTTGCCATCACCATGCTCCATGCCCTGGTCATAACAATGTTCTATGTCACTTTTCATCAGGATTCTCCAAGTCCTTGTCATCACAATTCTCCATGCACTTGTCATCACAATTCTCAATGTCCCCTGTCAAAGCAAGCAACATGCGCTTGTCATCACAATGCTTCCCGACCTTCTCATCAAAATTCTCATTTGCCCTTGTCATCACAATGCTCCATGACCCTTGGCATCACAATGCCCCAAGAGCTTGTCATCACAATACTCCATTACATTTGTCATCACAATCCTCCATGACACTTGGCATCACAATGCTCCCCGCCATTATCATCACAATGGTCAATGACATATTTCATCACAATGCCCCCTGACACCCGTCTTCACAATACTCCATGAACTTGTCATCACAATGCTCCAGGCCCTTTTCATGACAATAGTCCACAAGCATTTCATCAGAATGCTCCATGACCCTTGTCATTACAGTGCTCCATGACACTCATCATCAAAATTATCCATGGTCTTCTCATCACAATGTTCCAAGGTCTTGCCATTTCAATGCTCCATTCGCTGGTCATCACAATGCTACATATCCCTTGTCATCACAATGAACCAAGACACTTCTCGTCACAATGTTACATGTTCTTGTCATCAAAATTCTCCATGCATTTGTCATCGCAATGCTCCATGACACCTGTCATAGCAAGATCCACACGCTTGTCATCACAATGCTTCACGACCTTGTCATCGACATTCTCAGTGGCACTTGTCATGACAATGCTCCATGCCGTTGTCATCACAATGATCCAACACCTTGTCATCACAATCGCCCATTACACCTGGCCTCGCAATGTTCCATGCAAATGTCATCACAATGGACCATGACATATATCATCACAATGCTAAATGACATCTGTCTTCACAATAATCCGTGACCTTGTCATCACAAGTTTCCAGGCCCTTATCATCACAATACGCCATGCCCACTGTCATCACAATAATCCTCGAAATTTGTCAGACCAATGCTTCATGCCCCTGTTATCACAATGCTCCATTCCCATGTCATTACAATGCACCATGACCCCTATCATCACAATGCCCCTTGACTCCAGTCTTCACAAAGCTTCATAAAATTTGTCATCCCAATGGTCCACGCCCTCATCATCAGGAGGTTCTGTTACAATTGTCACCACAATGCTCCATGAACTTTTCATCATAATGCTCTCTGGCACTTGTCATCACAGTGTCCCATGCCTTTGGCTGCACAATAATCCATGACCCATGTCATCACAATGCGCCATGCACTTCTCATCACAATGCTCCACAACCTTGTCACCACCATGCTCCATAAACCTTGTCATCACAATGCCCCATGCACTTCTCATCAAAATGCTCTTTCATCACTGATCTCACAATGTTCCATCACTAGTCATCACAGTACACTCTCACCCATGTCGTCACAATTTTCCATGACCCCTGTCATCACAATGGTACATGCCCTTATCATCACAATGCTCCATGACCGCTAACATCAAAATGTTCCATAACCCCTGTCATCAAAATGCTCTATGACCATTTTCATCACAAGGATCCTTGACCCCTTACATCACAATGTTCCCTAAACACTGTCAACAAAATATTCCATGTCCCTTTTCATCAAATGGCTCCATGATCATGTCATCACAATTCTCCCTGCCATACTCATCACAATGCACCACGCCCTTTTCATCAAAATGCTCCATAACATTTGTCATCACAAAACTCCATGACACTTGAAATCAAAATGCTCCATACCATTGTCATCACATTGCTCCATGAACACTCTCATCACATTGCTCAATGCCCTCGTCATCACAAAGCTCTATGAGGCTTGTCATCACAATGCTCGATGCCCTTCTCATCACAATGCTCCATGCCCTTTTCATTACAATCCTCCATGACCCATGTATCACAGTGTTCTGTGCCCTTCTCATCACAATGATCCTTGCCCACTCTCATCCCAGTAAGACATGAAAGTTTTCAGACCAATGATCCATGCCCTTGTCATCACAAGGCTCCATTACCCCGGTCATAACAATGCTCCATGACAATTGTCATTACAGTGTTCCACGGCCTTGTCATCACAATGCTCCAAAACCCCTGTAATCACAATGCTCCATGCCCTTGTCATCACAAAGCTCCAGGACGCAAGACATCAGAATGTTCCACGGCCTTCTCATTGCAATGCTCCCTCTCTTGTCATCACAATACTCCAAGACCAATTTAATCACAATGCTCCATGCCCATTTTCATCTGAATGCTGCATGAACCCTGTCCTCAAAATGCACCATGCCCATCATCATAATGCTTCATGCTATGTCATCACAATGAAATCAAAATGCTCCATGACCTCTGTCATCACAATGCTCCAAACCCTTTAGATCACAATGTCCCAGAACACTTGTCATAACAATGCACAATGATGCTTGCCATCACAATTATCCATGGTCTTCTCAGCACAATGCTCCAAGACATTTGTCATCACAATGCTCAATACACTTGTCATCGCAATGCTCCCTAACACTTGTCGTAGTATGCTCCTTGAACACTGTCAAGACAAGGCTCCATGCCTTTTTCATCACAATGATCCATGCCTTTTTCATCACAATTCTCCATGTCCCTTGTAATTAAATGATCCATGCACTTGTCATCACAAAGCTCCCTGACACTTGTCATCGTTGTTCCATGGCCTTCTCATCACAATGCTCCATGCCCTTGTCTTCCCATTGCTCCATGAGCCCTGAAATCACAGTGCTCCATGACGCTTGTCATTAGAGTGCCCCGTGACCCTTCTCATCACAATGCTCCATTTCTTTGTCAGCAAAATGCTACATGAACTTGTCATCACAATGCTCCATGATGTTTGTCATCACAATGCACAATACACTTGTCATCACAATGCTCCCATACACTTGTAATCAGAATGCTCCGTGAACTCTGTCATGAAAAGCCTCCATGCCTTTTTCATCACAATGCTCCATGCACTTTTCATCACAATGCTCCATACCGTTGTCATCACAATACTCCACAAGCTTGTCATCAGAATGCTCCATGACCCTTGTCATCAAAATGCTCCATGACCCCTGTCATCACAATGCTCCATGACACCTGTCATCACAATGTTTCATGTCACTTGTCATTACAGTGCTCCATGACGCTTGTCATCACAATTATCCATGGTCTTCTCATCACAATGCTCCATGAACTTTGTCATCACAATGCTCAATGCACTTGTTATCACAATGCTCCCTGACACTTGTCGTCAGTAAGCTCCTTGAACCCTGTCATGAGGAGGCTTGACGCCTTTTTCATCACAATGATCCATGCCTTTTTCATCACAATGCTCCAAAACCCCTGTAATCACAATACTCCAAGCTCTTGTCATCACAATATTCCATGACGCATAGCATCAGAATGCTCCATGGCCTTCTCATCACAATGCTTCATGCCCTTGTCATCAAAATGCTCCAATAACCCTGTAGTCACAAGGATCCATGGCACTTTTCCTCAGAATGCTCCATGACACTTGTCATCACAATGTTCCATGGTCTTCTCAACACAATGCTCCAGGAGCTTGTCATCATAATCCTCAATTCCCATGTCATCACAACGCTCCATGACCCATGACACAACAATGATTCTGGACTCTTGTCATCAAAATGCTCCATGAACCTTGTCATCACAATAAGTCATGCCCTTTTCATCCCAATGCTCCATGACCCCTGTAATCACAATGCTCCATGACGCTTGTCATCACAGTGCTCCATGACCCTTGTCACCACAATGGTACCTGCTTTGTCAGCAAAATGCTACATAACCTTGCCATCACAATGCTCCATGCGCTTGTCATCAAAATCCTCCAAGAACCTTGGGATCACATTGCTTCATGCTCAAGTCATCACAATGCTTCACGCTCCTTGAAATCAAAATGATCCATGACCTCTGTCATCACAATGTTCCAAACCCTTGTGATCATAGTGTTCCATAACACTTGTCATCACAACCCTCCATGATGCCTGTCATCACAATACTCCATGCCCTTGTCATCACAATGCTCCATGACATTTGTCATCACAATGCTCAAGACACTTGTCATCACAATGATCCATGACACTTATCGTCAAAATGCTCCTTGAACCGTGTCATGAAAAGGATCCATGTCTTTTTCATAACAATGCTCCATGCCCTTTTCATCACAATGATTAATGCCATTGTCATCACAATAGTTCACAAGCTTGTCATCAGTATGCTCCATGAAACGTGTCATCACAATGCTCCATGAACACTGTCATCAAAATGCTCATGACACCTGTCATCATAATGCTCCATGTCCCTTGTCATTACAGTGCTCCGTGATGCTCGTCATCACAATTATTCATGGAGTTCTCATCACAATGCTCCACGGTCTTGCCATCACAATGCTCCATGACCTGGTCATAACAATGTTCCATGTCCCTTTTCATCAGGATTCTCCAGGTCCTTGTCATCACAATTCTCCTGGCACTTGTCATCATCCATGACCACTGTCATAGCAAGCAACATGTGCTTGTCATCACAATGCTTCCGGACCTAATCATCAAAATTCTCAATTACCCTTGTCATCACAATGCTCCATGACCCTTGGAATCACAACGCTCCAAGCTCTTGTCATCACAATCCTCCATTACATTTGTCACCACAATCCTCCATGACACTTGGCATCACAATGCTCCCTGCCATTATCATCACAATGGACCTGACATATGGCATCACAATGCTCGCTGACACCTGTCTTCAATATAATCCAAGAACTTGTCATCACAATGCTCCAGGCCTTTGTCATGACAATACTCCACAAGCTTTTCATCAGAAGGCTCCATGACCCTTGTCATTACAGTGCTCCATGACGCTCATCAGCACAATTATCCATGGTCTTCTCATCACAATGTTCCAAGGTCTTGCCATCACAATGCACCATTCGCTGGTCCTCACAATGCTACATGTCCCTTTTCGTCACAATGCACCATGACACATCCCGTCACAATGTTACATGTTCTTGTCATCACAATTCTCCATGCATTTGTCATCGCAATGCTCCTTGACACCTGTCATAGCAAGCTCCATGCGCTTGTCATCACAATGCTTCACGACTTTGTCATCGACATTCTCAGTGGCACTTGTCATGGCAATTCTCCAAGCCCTTGTCTTCACAATGATCCAAGACCTTTTCATCACAATCGCCCATGACACCTGGCCTCACAATGTTCCAAGCAATTGCCATCACAATGGACCATGACATATATCATCACAATGCTAACTGACATCTGAATTCACAATAATCCGTGACCTTGTCATCACAAGGCTCCATGCCCTTATCATCACAATACGCCATGCCCACTGTCATCACAATAATCCTTGAAATTTGTCAGACCAGTGCTTCATGCCCTGTCATCACAATGCTCCATTCCCTTGTCATCACAAGGCACCATGACCACTGTCATCACAATGCTCCTTGACTCCAGTTATCACAATGCTTCATAAAATTTGTCTTCACAATGGTCCACGCCCTCAACATCAGGAGGCTCTGTTACAATTGTCACCACAATGCTCCATGAACTTTGCATCACAATGCTCTCTGGCACTTGTCATCACAGTGTCCCATGCCTTTGGCAGCACAATGATCCATGACCCATGTCATCACAATGTGCCATGCACTTGTCATCACAATGCTCCACAACCATGTCAACACCATGCTCCATAAACCTTTTCAACACAATGCTCCATGAACTTCTCATCAAAATGCTCTGTCACCACTGATCTCACAATGTTCCATCACTAGTCATCACAGTACACCCTCACCCATGTGGTCACAATGTTCCATGACCCCTGTCATCACAATGGTACATGCCCTTATCATCACAATGCTCCATGACCCCTAACATCACAATGTTCCATAACCCCTGTCATCAAAATGCTCTATGACCCTTTTCATCTCAAGGATCCTTGACCCCTTACATCACAATGTTCCCTAAAGCCTGTCAACAAAATGTTCCATGTCCCTTTTCATCAAATGGCTCCATGATCATGTCATCACAATTCTCCCTGTCCTACTCGTCACAATGCACCACGCCCTTTTCATCAAAATGCTCCATAACATTTGTCATCACAAAGCTCCATGACACTTGCCATCAAAATGCTCCATGCCATTGTCATCACATTGTTCCATGAACACTCTCATCACATTGCTCAATATCCTTGTCATCATAAAGCTCTATGAGGCTTGTCATCACAATGCTCGATGCCGTTCTCATCACAATTCTCCATGCCCTTTTCATTACAATCCTCCATGACCCATGTATCACAGTGTTCTGTGCCCTTGTCATCACAATGCTCCTTGCCCACTCTCATCCCAGTAAGACATGAAACTTTTCAGACCAATGCTCCATGCCCTTGTCATCACAAGGCTCCATTACCCCTGTCATAACAATGCTCCATGACCCTTGCCGTTACAGTGTTCCACGGCCTTGACATCACAATGCTCCAAAACCCCTGTAATCACAGTGCTCCATGCCATTGTCATCAAAAATCTTCATGACGCAAGTCATCAGAATGCTCCATGGCCTTCTCATTACAATGCTCCCTGCTCTTGTCATCACAATTCTCCAAGACCAATTTAATCACAATGCTCAATGCCCTTGTTATCCCATTGCTCCATGACCCCTGAAATCACAATGCTCCGAGACGCTTGTCATCACAGTGCCCCGTGACAATTGCCATCACAATGCTCCAACTCTTTGTCAGCAAAATGCTACATCAACTTGTCATCACAATGCTCCATGATGTTTGTCATCACAATGCACAATACACTTGTCATCACAATGCTCCCAGACATTGTCCTCAGAATGCTCCGTTAACTCTGTCATGAAAAGCCTACATGCCTTTTTCATCACAATGCTTCATTCACTTTTCATCACAATGCTCCATGCCATTGTCATCGCAATACTCCACAAGCTTGTCATCGGAATGCTCCATGACCCTTTTCATCACGATGCTCCATGACCCCTGTCATCACAATGCTCCATGACACCTGTCATCACAATATTTCATGTCCCTTGTCATTACAGTGCTCCATGACGCTCGTCAGCTTATTTATCCATGGTCTTCTCATCACAATGCTCCATGAAGTTTGTCATTACAGTGCTCAATGCACTTGTTATCACAATGCTCCCTGACACTTGTCGTCCGTATGCTCATTGAACCCTGTCATGACGAGGCTCGGCGCCTTTTGCATCACAATGATCCATGCCTTTTTCATCACAATGCTCCAAGAGCCCTGTAATCACAATACTCCATGCCCTTGTCATCACAATATTCCATGACACATGACATCAGAATGCTCCATGGGCTTCTCATCACAATGCTTCATGCCCTTGTCATCAAAATGCTCCAATACCCCTGTAATCACTAGGCTCCATGGCACTTTTCCTCAGAATGCTCCATGACACTTGTTATAACAAGGTTCCACGGTCTTCTCAACACAATGCTCCAGGAGCTTGTCATCATAATGCTCCATTCCCATGTCATCACAATGCACCATGACCACTGTCATCACAACGCTCCATGACCCATGACACAACATTGATCCAGTACTCTTGTCATCAAAATGCTCCATGAACCTTGTCATCACAATGATTCATGCCCCTGTCATCCCAGAGCTCCATGACCCCTGTAATCACAATGTTCCATGACGCTTGTCATCACAGTGCTCCATGACTCTTGTCATCACAATGGTCCATGCTTTTGTCAGCAAATGCTACATGACCTTGCCATCACAATGCTCCATGCGCTTGTCATCACAATCCTCCATCAACCTTGGGATCACATTGCTTCATGCTCCTGTCATCACAGTGCTCCACGCTCCTTGAAATCAAAATGATCCATGACCACTGTCATCACAATGCTCCAAAACCTTGTGATCATAATGTTCCATAACACTTGTCATCACAACTCTGCATGATGCCTGTCATCACATTAATCAATGCCCTTGTCATCACAATGCTCCATGACATTTGTCATCACAATGCTCAAGACACATGTCATCACAATGATCCATGACACTTATCGTTAAAATGCTCCTTGAACCGTGTCATGAAAGAGATCCATGCCTTTTTCATCACAATGCTCCATGCCGTTTCATCACAATGCTCCATGCCATTTTCATCACAATAGTTCACAAGCTTGTCATCAGAATGCTCCATGAAACTTGTCATCACAATGCTCCTTGCCCACTCTCATCCCAGTAAGACATGAAACATTTCAGACCAATGCTTTATGCGTTGTCATCACAAAGCTCCATTACTCCCGTCATAACAATGCTCCATGACCCTTGCCATTATAGTGTTCCACGGCCTTGTCATCACAATGCTCCAAAACCCCTGTAATCACAAAGCTCCATGTGCTTGTCATCACAAAGTTCCATGACGCAAGTGATCAGAGTGCTCCATGGCCTTCTCATTACAATACTCCCTTCTCTTGTCATCACAATTCTCCAAGACCAATTTAATCACAATGCTCAATGTCCTTGTTATCCCATTGCTCCATGACACCTGAAATCACAATGGTCCGTGATGCTTGTCAACACAGTGCCCCGTGATCCTTGTCATCACAATGTTCCATTTCTTTGTCAGCAAAATGCTACATGAACTTGTCATCACAATGCTCCATGATCGTTGTCATCACAATTCACAATACACTTGTCATCACAATGCTCCCAGACATAGTCCTCAGAATGCTCAGTGAACTCTGTCATGAAAAGCCTCCATGCCTTTTTCATCACAATGCTCCATGCCCTTTTCATCACAATGCTCCATGCCATTGTCATCACAATACTCCACTAGCTTGTCATCAGAATGCTCCATGACCCTTGTCATCACAATGCTCCATGAACCCTTTCATCACAATGCTCCATGACACCTGTCATCACAATGTTTCATGTCCCTTGTCATTACAGTGCTCCATGATGCTCGTCAGCACAATTATCCAGGGTCTTCTCATTACAATGCTCCTCGGTCTTGCCATCACAATGCTCCATGCCCTGGTCATCACAATTCTCCATGTGTCTTGTCATCACAATTCTCCACGTCCTTGTCATCACAATGCACCATGACACTTCTCACCACAATGTTACAGCCTCTTGTCATCACAATTCTCCATGCACTTGTCATCGCAATGCTCCATGACCTTTGTCAAGAAAGCTCCATGTGCTTGGCATCACAATATTTCACGACCTTGTCATAAAAATTCTCCATGGCCCTTGTCATGACAATGCTGCATGTCCTTGTCATCACAATGTTCCAAGCCGTTGTCATCAAAAGTCTCCGTTACCTTTGTCATCACAAACCTCCATGACACTTGGCATCACAATGCTCCATGTCATTGCCATCACAATGGATCACGACATATGTCATCACAATGGTCCCAGACACCTCTCTTCACAATATTCCATGACCTTGTCATCTCAAGGCTCCATGTCCTTGTCATCACAATGTGCCATGCCCACTGTCATCACAATAATCCATGAAACTTGTCATCACAATTATCCATGAACTTTGTCATCACAATGCACAATACACTTGTCATCACAATGCTCCCAGACATTGTCCTCAGAATGCTCCGGGAACTCTGTCATGAAAAGACTCCATGCCTTTTTCACCACAATGCTCCATACACTTTTCATCACAATGCTCCATGCCATTGTCATTACAATACTCCACAAGCTTGTCATCAGAATGCTCCATGACCCTTGTCATCACAATGCTCCATGACCCCTGTCATCACAATGATCCATGACACCTGTCATTACAATGTTTCATGTCCCTTGTCATTACAGTGCTCCATGACGCTCGTCAGCACAATTATCCATAGTCATCTCATCACAATTCTCCTCGGTTTTGCCATCACAATGCTCCATGCCCTGGTCATCACAATTCTCCATGTGTCTTGTCATCACAATTCTCCTCGTCCTTGTCATCACAATGCACCATAACACTTCTCACCACAATGTTACAGCCTCTTGTCATCTCAATTCTCCATGAACCCTGTCATCCCAATGCACCATGCCCATCATCATAATGCTTCATGCTATTGTCATCACAATGAAATCAAAATGTTCCATGCCCTCTGTCATCACAATGCTCCAAATCCTTGTGATCACAATATTCCATAACAATTGTCATCACAATGCCCCATGACCCTCATCATCACAATTATCCATGGTCTTCTCATCACAATGTTCCATGAATTTTATCATCCCAATGCTCAATGCACCTGTTATCACAATGCTCCCTGACACTTGTCGTCAGTATGTTCCTTGAACCCTGTCATGACGAGGCTCGACACCTCTTTCATCACAATGATCCATGCCTTTTACATCACAATGCAACAAAACCCCTGTAATCACAATACTCCATGCTCTTGTCATCACAATGGTCCAATACGCATGTCATCAGAATGCTCCATGGCCTTCTCATCACAATGCTCCATGCCCTTGTCATCAACATGGTCCAATACCCCTGTAATCACAAGGCTCCATGCCACTTTCCATCAGAATGCTCCATGACACTTGTCATCACAAGGTTCCATGGTCTTCTCAACACAATGCTCCAGGAGCTTGTCATCATAATGCTCCATTCCTATGTCATCACAATGCTCCATGACCCCTAACATCACAATGTTCCATAACCCCTGTCATCAAAATGATCTATGACCCTTTTCATCACAAGGATCCTGGACACCTAACATTACAATGTTCCCTAAACTCTGTCAACAAAATGTTCCATGTCCCTTTTCATCAAATGGCTCCATGATCATGTCATCACAATGCTCCCTGCCCTACTCATCACAATGCACCACGCCCTTTTCATCAAAATGCTCCATAACATTTGTCATCACAAAGCTCTATGACACTTGCCATCAAAATGCTCCATGCCATTGTCATCACATTGCTCCATGAACACTCTCATCACACTGCTCAATGCCCTTGTCATCACAAAGCACTATGACGCTTGTCATCACAATGCTCGATGCCCTTCTCTTCACAATGCTCCATGCCCTTTTCATTACAATCCTCCATGACCCATGTATCACAGTATTCTATGCCCTTGTCAACACAATGCTCCTTGCCCACTCTCATCCCAGTAAGACATGAAACTTTACAGACCAAGGCTCCATGCCCTTGTCATCACAAGGCTCCATTACCCCTCTCATAACAATGCTCCATGACCCTTGCCATTACAGTGTTCCACGGCCTTGTCATCGCAATGCTCCAAAACCCCTGTAATCACAATGCTCCATGCCCTTGTCATCACAAATCTTCATGACGCAAGTCATCAGAATGCTCCATGGCCTTCTCATCACAATGCTCCTTGCCCTTGTCATCAAAATGCTCCAATAACGCTGTAATCACAAGGATCCATGGCACTTTTCCGCAGAATGCTCCATGACACTTGTCATCACAAGGATCCATGGTCTTCTGAACACAATGCTCCAGGAGCTTGTCATCATAATGCTCCATTCTCAAGTCATCACAACACTCCATGACCCATGACACAACAAAGATTCAGAACTATTGTCAGCATAATGCTCCATGAAACTTGTCATCACAATGATTCATGCCCTTTTCATCCCAATGCTCCATGACCCCTGTAATCACAATGCTCCATGACGCTTGTCATCACAGTGCTCGATGACACTTGTCATCACAATGGTCCATGCTTTTGTCAGCAAAATGCTACATGACCTTGCCATCACAATGCTCCATGCGCTTGTCATCACAATCCTCCATGAACCTTGGGATCACATTGCTTCTTGCTTCTGTCATCACAATGCTTCACGGTCTTTGAAATCAAAATGATCCATGACCTCTGTCTTCACAATGCTCCAAACCCTTGTGATCATAATGTTCCATAACACTTGTCATCACAACCCTCCATGATGCCTGTCATCACAATACTCCATGCCCTTGTCATCACAATGCTCCATGACATTTGTCCTCACAATGCTCAAGACACTTGTCATCACAATGATCCATGACACTTATCGTCAAAATGCTCCTTGAACCGTGTCATGAAAAGGATCCATGCCTTTTTCATCACAATGTTCCATGCCCTTTTCATCACAATGCTTAATGCCATTGTCATCACAATAGTTCACAAGCTTGTCAACAGAATGCTCCATGAAACTTGTCATCACAAGGCTCCATGAACCCTGTCATCAAAATGCTCATGACACCTGTCATCATAATGCTCCATGTCCCTTTTCATTACCGTGCTCCGTGATGCTCGTCATCACAATTATCCATGGTGTTCTCATCACAATGCTCCACCGTCTTGCCATCACAATGCTCCATGCCCTGGTCATAACAATGTCCCATGTCCCTTTTCATCAGGATTCTCCACGTCCTTGTCATCACAATTCTCCATGCACTTGTCATCATCCATGACCACTGTCATAGCAAGCAACATGCGCTTTTCATCACAATGCTTCCCGAACTTCTCATCAAAATTCTCTATTGCCCTTGTCATCACAATGCTCCATGACCCTTGGCATCACAATGCTCCAAGCCCTTGTCATCACAATACTCCATTACATTTGTCATCACAATCCTCCATGACACTTGGCATCACAATGCTCCCTGCCATTATCATCACAATGGACCATGACAAACGGCATCACAATGCTCACTGACACCTGTCTTCACACTAATCCATGAAAATGTCCTCACAATGCTCCAGGCCCTTGTCATGACAATACTCCACAAGCTTTTCATCAGAAGGCTCCATGACCCTTGTCATTACAGTGCTCCATGACGCTCATCAGCACTATTATCCATGGTCTTCTCATCAAAATGTTCCAAGGTCTTGCCATCACAATGCTCCATTCGCTGGTCATCACAATGCTACATGTCCCTTGTCGTCACAATGCACCATGACACCTCTCGTCCCAATGTTACATGTTCTTGTCATCACAATTATCCATGCATTTGTCATCGCAATGCTCCTAGACACCTGTTATAGCAAGCTCCACGCGATTGTCATCATAATGCTTCACGACCTTGTCATCGACATTCTCATTGGCAGTTGTCATGGCAATACTCCATGCCCTTGTCATCACAATGATCCAAGACCTTGTCATCACAATCGCCCATGACACCTGGCCTCACAATGTTCCATGCAATTGTCATCACAATGGACCGTGACATATATCATCACAATGCTAACTGACATCTCTCTTCACAATAATCCGTGACCTTGTCATCACAAGGCTCCATGCCCTTATCATCACAATACGCCATGCCCACTGTCATCACAATAATCCTTGAAATTTGTAAGACCAATGCTTCATGCCCCTGTCATCACAATGCTCCATTCCCTTGTCATCAAAATGCACCATGACCCCTGTCATCACAATGCTCCTTGACTCCAGTCATCACAAGGCTTCATAAAATTTGTCTTCACAATGGTCCATGCCCTCAACATCAGGAGGCTGTTACAATTGTCACCACAATGCTCGATGCCCTTTTCATCACAATGCTCCATGCCCTTTTAATTACAATCCTCCATGACCCATGTATCACAGTGTTCTGTGCCCTTGTCATCACCATGCTCTTGCCCACTCTCATCCCAGTAAGACATGAAACTTTTCAGACCAATGCTCCATGCCCTTGTCATCACAATTCTCCAAGTGTCTTGTCATCACAATTCTCCTCGTCCTTGTCATCACAATGCACAATGACACTTCTCACCACAATGTTACAGCCTCTTGTCATCACAATTCTCTATGCACTTGTCATCGCAATGCTCCATGACCCCTGTCAAAGAAAGCTCCATGCGCTTGTCACCACAATACTTCACGAACTTGTTATCAAAATTATCCATGGCCCTTGTCATGTCGTTGCTGCATGCCCTTGTCATCACAATGATCGAAGCCCTTGTCATCAAAATGCACCGTTACCTTTGCCATCACAAACCTCCATGACACTTGGCATCACAATGCTCCATGTCATTGTCATCACAATGGATCATTGACATATGTCATCACAATGGTCCCAGACACCTCTCTTCACAATACTCCATGACCTTGTCATCACAAGGCTCCATGTCCTTGTCATCACAATGTGCCATACCCACTGTCATCACAATAATCTATGAAACTTGTCAAAACAATGCTCCATGCCCTTGTCATAACAATGCACCATGGCCCCTGTAATCACAATGTTCCATGCCCCTTTTCATCTCAATTCTCCATGAACCCTGTCATCCCAATGCACCATGCCCATCATCATAATGCTTCATGCTATTGTCATCACAATGAAATCAAAATGTTCCATGCCCTCTGTCATCACAATGCTCCAAACCCCTGTGATCACAATATTCCTTAACAATTGTCATCACAATGCCCCGTGACGCTCGTCATCACAATTATCCATGGTCTTCTCATCACAATGCTCCATGAATTTTGTCATCCCAATGCTCAATGCACCTGTTATCACAATGCTCCCTGACACTTGTCGTCAATATGCTCCTTGAACCCTGTCATGACGAGGCTCAACACCTCTTTCATCACAATGATCCATGCCTTTTTCATCACAATGCAACAAGAACCCTGTAATCACAATACTCCATGCTCTTGTCATCACAATGGTCCAAGACGCATGTCATCAGAATGCTCCATGGCCTTCTCATCACAATGCTCCATGCCCTTGTCATCAAAATGGTCCAATACCCCTGTAATCACAAGGTTCCATGCCACTTTCCATCAGAATGCTCCATGACACTTGTCATCACAAGGTTCCATGGTCTTCTCAACACAATGCACCAGGAGCTTGTCATCATAATGCTCCATTCCCATGTCATCACAATGCTCCATGACCCCTAACAACACAAAGTTCCATAACCCCTGTCATCAAAATGCTCTATGACCATTTTCGTTACAAGTATCCTTGACCCCTTACATCACAATGTTCCCTAAACTCTGTCAGCAAAATGTTCCATGTCCCTTTTCACCAAATGGCCCCATGATCATGTCATCACAATATTCCCTGCCCTTCTCATCACAATGCACCACGCCCTTTTCATCAAAAGGCTCCATAACATTTGTCATCACAAAGCTCCATGACACTTGCCATCAAAATGCTCCATGCCATTGTCATCACATAGCTCCATGAACACTCTCATCACATTGCTCAATTCCCTTGTCATCACAATGCTCCATGCCCTTGTCATCCCATTTCTCCATGACCCCTGAAATCACAATGCTCCGTGACGCTTGTCATCACAGTGCCCCGTGACCATTTCCATCACAATGCTCCATTTCTTTGTCAGCAAAATGCTACATCAACATGTCATCACAATGCTCCATGATCTATGTCATCACATTACACAATACACTTGTCATCACAATGCACCCAGACACTTGTCCTCAGAATGCTCCGTGAAGTCTGTCATGAAAAATCCCATGCAGTATTCATCACAATGCATCATGCCCTTTTCATCACAATGCTCCATGCAATTGTCATTACAATACTCCACATGCTTGTCATCAGAATGCTCCATAACCCTTGTCTTCACAATTCTCAATGACCCCTGTCATCACAATGCTCCATGACACCTGTCATCACAATGTTTCATGTCCCTTGGCATTACAGTGCTCCATGACGCTCTTCAGCACAATTATCCATTGTATTCTCATCACAATGCTCCTCGGTCTTGCCATCACAATGCTCCGTGCCCTGGTCATCACAATTCTCGATGTGTATTGTCATCACAATTCTCCATGCCCTTGTCATCACAATGATCCATGACCTTGTCATCACAATCACACATGACACCAGGCCTCGCAATGTTCCATGCAATTGTCATCACAATGGACCATGACATATATCATCACAATGCTAACTGGCATCTGTCTTCACAATAATCCGTGACCTTGTCATCACAAGGCTCCATGCACTTATCATCACAAGACGCCATGACTACTGTCATCACAATAATCATTGAAATTTGTCAGACCAATGCTTCATGACACTGTCATCACAATGCTCCATTCCCCTTGTCATCACAATGCACCATGACCCCAGTCATCACAATGCTCCTGACTCCAGTCTTCACAATGCTTCATAAAATTTGTCATCACAATGATCCATGCCCTTATCATCAGGAGGCTCTGTTACAATTGTCATCACAATACTCCATGAACTTTTCATCACAATGCTCTCTGCCAGTTGTCATCAAAGTGTTCCATGCCTTTGGGAGCACAATGCTCCATGACCCATGCCATCAAATTCGCCATGCACTTGTCATCACAATGCTCCACAACCTTGTCATCACAATGCTCCATAAAACTTGTCATCACAATGCTCCATGCACTTCTCATCAAAATGCTCTGTCACCACTGATCTCACAATGTTCCATCACTAGTCATCACAGTACACCCTCACCCAAATCGTCACAATGTTCCATGAACCCTGTCATCACAATGTTACATGCCCTTATCATCACAATGCTCCATGACCCCTAGCAATAAAATGTTCCATAACCCCTCTCATCAAAATGCTCTATGACCCTTTTCATCACAAGGATCCTTGACCCCTTACATCACAATGTTCCCTAAACTCTGTCAACAAAATGTTCCATGTCCCTTTTCATCAAATGGTTCCATGATCATGTCATCACAATGCTCCCTGCCCTTCTCATCACAATGCACCACGCCCTTTTCATCAAAATGCTCCATAACATTTGTCATCACAAAGCTCCATGACACTTGCCATCAAAATGCTCCATGCCATTGTCATCACATTGCTCCATGAACACTCTCATCACATTGCTCAATGCCCTTGTCATCACAAAGCTCTATGACGCTTGTCATCACAATCTTCGATGCCCTTCTCATCACAATGCTCCATGCCCTTTTCATTACAATCCTCCATGACCCATGTATCACAGTGTTCTGTGCCCTTGTCATCACAATGCTCCTTGCCCACACTCATCCCAGTAAGACATGAAACTTTTCAGACCAATGCTCCATTCCCTTGTCATCACAAGGCTCCATAACCCTTGTCATAACAATGCTCCATGACCCTTGCCATGACAGTGTTCCACGGCCTTGTCATCACAATGCTCCAAAACCCCTGTAATCACAATGCTCCAAGCCCTTGTCATCACAATACTCCATTACATTTGTCATCACAATCCTCCATGACACTTGGCAGCACAATGCTCCCTACCATTATCATTACAATGGACCATGACATATGTCACCACAATGCTCCCTGACACCTGTCTTCACAATACTCCATGGACTTGTCATCACAATGTTCCAGGCCCTTGTCATGACAATACTCCACAACCTTTTCATCAGAAGGCTCCATGACCCTTGTCGTTACAGTGCTCCATGACGCTCATCAGCACAATTATCCATGGTCTTCGCATCAAAATGTTCCAAGGTCTTGCCATCACAATGCTCCATTCGCTGGTCATCACAATGTTACATGACCCTTGTCGTCACAATGCACCATGACACATCTCGTCACAATGTTACATGTTCTTGTCATCACAATTCTCCATGCATTTGTCATCACAATGCTCCATGACACCTGTCATAGCAAGCTCCATGCGCTTGTCATCAAAATGCTTCACGACCTTGTCATCGACATTCTCAGTGGCACTTGTCATGACAATGCTCCATTCCCTTGTGATCACAATGCTCCAAGGCCTTGTCATCACAATCGTCCATGACACCTGGCCTCGCAATATTCCATGCAATTGTCATCACAATGGATCATGACATATATCATCACAATGCTAACTGGCATCTGTATTCACAATAATCCGTGACCTTTTCATCGCAAGCCTCCATGCCCTTATTATCACAATACGCCATGCCCACTGTCATGAAAATAATCATTGAAATTTGTCAGACCAATGCTTCATGCCACTGTCATCACAATGCTCCATTCCCTTGTCATCACAATGCACCATTACCCCTGTCATGACAATGCTCCTGACTCCAGTCATCACAATGCTTCATAAAATTTGTCATCACAATGGTCCATGCCCTCATCATCAGTAGGCTCTGTAACAATTGTCACCAAAATACTCCATGAACTTTTCATCACAATGCTCTCTGGCACTTTTCATCAGAGTGTTCCATGTCTTTGGCAGCACAATGCTCCATGACACATATCATCACATTGCGCCATGCACTTGTCATCACAATGCTCCACAAACTTGTCATCACAATGCTCCATAAACCTTGTCATCACAATGCTCCATGCACTTCTCATCAAAGTGCTCTGTCACCACTGATCTCACAATGTTCCATCACTAGTCATCACAGTACACCCTCACACATGTCGTCAAAATGTTCCATGACCCCTGTCATCCCAATGATACATGCCCTTATCATCACAATGCTCCATGACCCCTAACATCAAAATGTTCCATAAACCCTGTCATCAAAATGCTCTATGACCTTTTTCATCACAAAGATCCTTGACCCCTTACATCACAATGTTCCCTAAACTCTGTCAACAAAATGTTCCATGTCACTTTTCATCAGATGGCTCAATGATCATGTCATCACAATGCTTCCTGCCCTTCTCATCACGATGCACCACGCCTTTTCATCAAAATGCTCCATAACATATGTCATCACAAAGCTCCATGACACTTGCCATCAAAATGCTCCATGCCATTGTCATCACATTGCTCCATGAACACTTTCATCACATTGCTCAATGCCCTTGTCATCACAAAACTCTATGACGCTTGTCATCACAATGCTCGATGCCCTTCTCATCACAATGCTCCATGTCCTTTTCATTACAATCCTCCATGACCCATGTATCACAGTGTTCTGGGCCCTTGCCATCACAATGCTCCTTGCCCTCTCTCATCCCAGTAAGACATGAAACTTTTCAGACCAATCCTCAATGCCCTTGTCATCACAAGGCTCCATTACCCCTGCCATAACAATGCTCCAAGACCCTTGCCATTACAGTGTTCCACGGGCTTGTCATCACAATGCTCCAAACCCCTGTAATCACAATGCTCCATGCACTTTTCATCAAAATGCTCTCTCACCACTGATATCAGAGTGTTCCATCACTAGTCATCACTATACTCCCTCACTGCTGTCATCACAATGTTCCTTGACGCCTGTCATCGCAATGCTACATGACCTTATCATCAAAATGCTTCATGACCCCGGACATCACAATGTTCCATAACCCCTGTCATCAAAATGCTCTTGGACCCTTTTCATCTCAATGCTCCATGAACCATGTCATCACAATGCACCATGCCCATCATCATAATGCTTCATGCTATTGTCATCACAATGAAATCAAAATGCTCCATGACCCTTGTCATCACAATGCTCCAAGCCCTTGTCATCACAATGCTCCATTACCTTTGTCATCATAATCCTCCATGACACTTGGCATCACAATGCTCCATGCCATTGTCATCACAAGGGACCGGACATATGTCATCACAATGCTCCATGACACATGACATCAGAATGCTGCAGGGGATTCTCAACAAATTGCTCCATTCCATTGTCATCACAATGCTCCATGACCCTTGTCATCACAACGCTCCATGATGCCTGTTATCAAAATATTCCATGTCCTTGTCATCACAATGCTCCATGACCATTGTCATCACAATGCTCAATACACTTGTCATCACAATGATCCCTGAAACTTGTCAGAAGTCTCCTTGAAATCTGTCATGACATATCTCAATGTCTTTTTCAACACAATGCTCCATGCCCTTATCATCACAATGCTCCATGCCATTGTCATCACAATGCTTCATGACGCTTGTCATCAGAATGCTCCAATCCCTTGTCATCACAATGTTCCATTACTTTGTCATCACAATCTTCCAGTACTCTTGGCATCACAATGCTCCATGCCATTGTCATCACAATGGACCATGACATATATCATCACCATGCTCCCTGACAACTGTCTTAACAAAACTCCATGAACTTCTCATCACAATGCTCCAGGACCTTGTCATCACAATGCTCCATGCCCTTGTCATAACAATGCTCCATGACCTTATTTATGAAAATTCTCCGTGACTCCAGTCATCACAATGCTTCATGACATTTGTCATCACAATTGTCCATGTCCTCGTCATCACAAGTCTCTGTGACTTATGTCACCACAATGCTCCATGAACTTCTCATCACAAAGCTCTCTGACCCTTGTCATCACAATGCTCCATGACCCTTGTCATCATAGTTGTCTTTGCACTTGTCAGCACAATGCTCCATGAAAAATGTAATCACAATATGCCATGTGCTTGTCATCATAATTCTTCACAACCTTGTCATCCCAATGCTCCAGGCACTTTTCATCAAAATGCTCTCTCACCACTGATATCAGAGTGTTCCATCACTAGTCATCACTATACTCCCTCACCCCTGTCATCACAATGTTCCATGACCCCTGTCATTGCAATGCTACATGACCTTATCATCAAAATGCTCCATGACCCCCGACATCACAATGTTCCATAACACCTGTCATCAAAATGCTCCATAACCCTTTTCATCTCAATGCTCCATGAACCCTGTCATCACAATGCACCATGCCCATCATCATAATGCTTCAAGCTATTTTCATCACAATGAAATCAGAATGCTCCATGACCTCTGTCATCAAAATGCTCCAAACCCTTGTGATCACAATGTTCCATAACCCTTGTCTTCACAATGCCCCATGACACTCGTCATAACAATTATCCATGTTCTTCTCATCACAATGCTTCATGAACTTTGTCATCACAATGTTCAATATACTTGTCATCACTATTCCCCCCGACACTTTTCGTCAGTATGCTCCTTGAACGCGTTCATGATAAGGCTCTATGTATTTTTCATCACAGTGATCAATACCGTTTTCTTCAAATTGCTCCATGACCCCTGTAATCACAATGCTCCAGGACCCGTTTCATCAGAATGCTCCATGAGACTTGTCATCACAAGGCTCCAAGGTCTTCTCATCACAATGCTCCAGGAACTTGTCATCACAATCTCCATTCACTTGTCATAACAATGCTCCATGACCATGTCATCACAATACTCCATGAACATTTTCAGCCCAATGCTCCATGACCTTCTCATCACAATGCTCCATGACACCTGTCATCACAATGCTCCATGACGCCTGTCATCAAAATGCTCCATGCCCTTGCCCTCACAATAATCCATTCCCTTGTCATCTCATTGCTCCATGACCACTGTAATCACAATGCTCCATGACACTTGTCATCACAGTGCTCCATGACACTTGTCATCCCAATGCTCCATGCCTTCATCAGCAAAAAGCTACATGACCTTGTCATCACGATGCTCCATGCGCTTGTCATCACTATACTCCATTCCAATTTGGAACACAATCCTCCATGAAACTTGGGATCACATTGCTTTCTACCCTTGTCATCACAATGTTCCATGCTCCTTGAAATCAAAATGATCCATGACTTCTGTCATCACAATGCTCCACACACTTGTGATCACAATGTTCCATAAAACTGGTCATCATAGCACTCCATCATGCCTGTCATCACAATATTCCATGCCCTTGTCATCACAATGCTCCATGACATTTGTCATCACAATTCTCAAACACTTGTCATCACAATGCTCGCTGACAATTGTCAGAAGTCTCCTTGAAGTCAGTCGTGAAATAGCTCCATGCCTTTTTCATCCCAATGCTCCATGCCATTGTCATCACAATGCTCCATGCCCCTTGTCATAACAACGCTCCATGATGCCTGTCATTACAATATCCCATGCCCTTGTCATCACAATTCTCTATGACATGTGTCATCACAATGCTCAAAACACTTGACATCCAAATGCTCCCTGACACCTGTCAGAAGACTCCTTGAAATTTGTCATGAAATAGCTCCATGCCTTTTTCATCACAATGCTCCATTCCCTTATCATCACAATGTTCCATGCCCTTGCCATCACAATGGACCATGATATATGTCATCACAATGATCCCTGACACCTCTCTACACAATAATCCATGACCTTGTAATCACAGTGCTCCATGCTCTATTCATCACAATGTGCCATGTGCACTATCATCACAATAATCCATGAAACTTGTCAGACCAATGCTCCATGACTCTCTAATCACAATGCTCTATGCCTTTGTCAGCACAATGCTCCAAGCCCTTGTCACCACAATGCTCCATTACCTTTGTCATCATAATCCTCATTGACCCTTGGCATCACAATGCTCCATGCCATTGTCATCACAACGGACGGACATATGTCATCACAATGCTTCATGACACATGACATCAGAATGCTCCAGGGGATTCTCAACAAAATGCTCCATGCCATTGTCATTCCAATGATCCCCGACCCTTGTCATCACAACGCTCCATGATGCCTTTCATTACAATATTCCATGTCCTTGTCATCACAATGCTCCATGACCATTGCCATCACAATGCTCAATACACTTGTCATCACAATGCTCCCTGACACATGTCAGAAGTCTCCTTGAACTCTGTCATGAAACAGCTCACTGCCTTTTCATCACTATACTCCATGCCATTGTCATCACAATGCTTCTTGACACTTGTCATCAGAATGCTCCATTACCTTTGTCATCACAATCCTCCATGACACTTGGCATCACATTGCTCCATGCCATTGTCATCACAATGGACCATGACATATATCATCACAATGCTCCCTGACAACTGTCTTCACAAAACTCCATGACCTTGTCATCACAATTCACCAGGCCCTTGTCATCACAATGCTCCATGCCCTTGGCATCACGATGCTCCAAGACCTATTTTATGAAAATTCTCCGTGACTCCAGTCATCACAGTGCTTCATGGCATTTGTCATCACAATTGTCCTTGTCCTCGTCATCACAAGACTCTGTGACTTATGTCACCACAATGCTCCATGAAATTCTCATCACAATGCTCTCTGACCCTTGTCATCACAATGCTCCATGCCATTGTCACCACCATGCTCCATGACCCTTGTCATCACAATTGTCTATGCACTTGACAGCACAATGTTCCATGACCCGTGTCATCACAAAATGCCATGTGCTTGTCATCATAATGCTCCACAACATTGCCATCACAATGCTCCATAAACGATGTCATCACAATGCTCCATGCACTTTTCATCAAAATGCTCTCTCACTACTGATATCAGAGTGTTCCATCACTAGTCATCACTATACTCCCTCACTGCTGTCATCACAATGTTCCTTGACGCCTGTCATCGCAATGCTACATGAACTTATCATCAAAATGCTTCATGACCCCTGACATCACAATGTTCCATAACCCCTGTCATCAAAATGCTCTTGGACCCTTTTCATCTCAATGCTCCATGACCCTTGTCATCACAATGCTCCAAGCCCTTGTCATCACAATGCTCCATTACCTTTGTCATCATAATCCTCAATGACACTTGGCATCACAATGCTCCATGCCATTGTCATCACAAGGGACCGGACATATGTCATCACAATGCTCCATGACACATGACATCAGAATGCTGCAGGGGATTCTCAACAAATTGCTCCATTCCATTGTCATGACAAGGCTCCATGACCCTTGTCATCACAACGCTCCATGATGCCTGTTATCAAAATATTCCATGTCCTTGTCATCACAATGCTCCATGACCATTGTCATCACAATGCTCAATACACTTGTCATCACAATGATCCCTGAAACTTGTCAGAAGTCTCCTTGAACTCTGTCATGACATATCTCAATGTCTTTTTCAACACAATGCTCCATGCCCTTATCATCACAATGCTCCATGCCATTGTCATCACAATGCTTCATGACGCTTGTCATCAGAATGCTCCAATCCCTTGTCATCACAATGTTCCATTACCTTTGTCATCACAATCCTCCATTACTCTTGGCATCACAATGCTCCATGCCATTGTCATCAAAATAGACCATGATCTATATCATCACAATGCTCCCTGACAACTGTCTTAACAAAACTCCATGAACTTCTCATCACAATGCTCCAGGACCTTGTCATCACAATGCTCCATGCCCTTGTCATAACAATGCTCCATGACATTATTTATGAAAATTCTCCGTGACTCCAGTCATCATAATGCTTCATGCCATTTGTCATCACAATTGTCCATGTCCTCGTCATCACAAGACTCTGTGACTTATGTCACAACAATGCTCCATGAACTTCTCATCACAATGCTCTCTGACCCTTGTCATCACAATGCTCCATGACCCTTGTCATCATAGTTGTCTTTGCACTTGTCAGCACAATGCTCCATGACAAATGTAATCACAATATGCCATGTGCTTGTCATCATAATTCTTCACAACCTTGTCATCCCAATGCTCCAGGCACTTTTCATCAAAATGCTCTCTCACCACTGATATCAGAGTGTTCCATCACTCGTCATCACTATACTCCCTCACCCCTGTCATCACAATGTTCCATGACCCCTGTCATTGCAATGCTACATGACCTTATCATCAAAATGCTCCATGACCCCCGACATCACAATGTTCCATAACCCCTGTCATCAAAATGCTTCATGACCCTTTTCATCTCAATGCTCCATGAACCCTGTCATCATAATGCACCATGCCCATCATCATAATCCTTCATGCTATTTTCTTCACAATGAAATCAGAATGCTCCATGACCTCTGTCATCAAAATGCTCCAAACCCTTGTGATCACAATGTTCCATAACCCTTGTCTTCACAACGCCCCATGACACTCGTCATAACAATTATCCATGTTCTTCTCATCACAATGCTTCATGAGCTTTGTCATCACAATGTTCAATATACTTGTCATCACAATGCTCCCAGACACTTTTCGTCAGTATGCTCCTTGAACCCGTTCATGATAAGGCTCTATGTATTTTTCATCACAGTGATCAATACCGTTTTCTTCAAATTTCTCCATGACCCCCGTAATCACAATGCTCCAGGACCCGTTTCATCAGAATGCTCCATGAGACTTGTCATCACAAGGCTCCAAGGTCTTCTCATCACAATGCTCCAAGAACTTTTCATCACAATCTCCATTCACTTGTCATAACAATGCTCCATCACCATGTCATCACAATACTACATGAACATTTTCAGCTCAATGTTCCATGACCTTCTCATCACAATGCTCCATGACACCTGTCATCACAATGCTCCATGACGCCTGTCATCAAAATGCTCCATGACCCTTGCCATCACAATAATCCATTCCCTTGTCATCTCATTGCTCCATGACCACTGTAATCACAATGCTCCATGACGCTTGTCATCACAGTGCTCTATGACACTTGTCATCCCAATGCTCCATGCCTTCATCAGCAAAATGCTACATGACCTTCTCATCACGATGCTCCATGCGCTTGTCATCACAATACTCCATTCCCCTTGTGACCATAATCCTCCATGAAACTTGGGATCACTTTGAATTCTACCCTTGTCATCACAATGCTCCATGCTCCATGAAATCAAAATGATCCATGACTTCTGGCTTCACAATGTTCCACACACTTGTGATCACAATGTTCCATAAAACGGGTCATCATAGCACTCCATCATGCCTGTCATCACAATATTCCATGCCCTTGTCATCACAAAGCTCCATGACATTTGTCATCACAATTCTCAATACACTTGTCATCACAATGCTCGTTGACAATTGTCAGAAGTCTCCTTGAAGTCAGTCGTGAAATAGCTCCATGCCTTTTTCATCACAGTGCTCCATGCCATTGTCATCACAATGCTCCATGCCCCTTGTCATAACAACGCTCCATGATGCCTATCATCACAATATGCCATGCCCTTGTCATCACAATGCTCTATGACATGTGTCATCACAATGCTCAAAACACTTGTCATCCAAATGCTCCCTGACACTTGTCAGAAGGCTCCTTGAAATGTCTCATGAAATAGCACCATGCCTTTTTCATCACAATTCTCCATTCCCTTATCATCACAATGCTCCATGCCCTTGCCTTCACAATGCTCCAAGCCCTTGTCATCACAATGGACCATGATATATGTCAGCACAATGCTCCCTGACACCTCTCTACACAATAATCCATGACCTTGTAATCACAGTGCTCCATGCCGTAGTCATCACAATGTTCCATGCGCACTGTCATCACAATAATCCATGAAACTTGTCAGACCAATGCTCCATGTCTCTGTAATCACAATGCTCTATGCCGTTGTCACCACAATGCTCCATTACCTTTGTCATCATAATCCTCCATGACCCTTGGCATCACAATGCTCCATGCCATTGTCACCACAATGGACGGGCATATGTCATCACAATGATTCATGACACATGACATCAGAATGCACCAGAGGATTCTCAAGAAAATGCTCCATGCCATTGTCATTACAATGCTCCATGACCCTTGTCATCACAATGCTCCATGATGCCTTTCATTACAATATTCCATGTCCTTCTCATCACAATGCTCCATGACAAATGCCATCACAATGCTCAGTACACTTGTCATCACAATGCTCCCTGACACTTGTCACAAGTCTCCCTGAACTCTGTTATGAAACAGCTCAATGCCTTTTCATCACAATGTTCCATGCCATTGTCATCACAATGCTTCTTGACCCTTTTCATCAGAATGCTCCAATCCCTTGTCATCACAATGCTCCATTACATTTGTCATCACAATTCTCAATGACTCTTGGCATTACATTGCTCCATACCATTGTCATCACAATGGACCATGAAATATATCATCACAATGCTCCCTGACAACTGTCTTCACAAAATTCCATGACCTTGTCATCACAATTCAGCAGGCCCTTGTCATCACAATGCTCCATGCCCTTGTCATCACAATGCTCCATGACCTTTTTTATGAAAATTCCCGTGACTACAGTCATCACAATGCTTCATGACATTTGTCATCACAATTGTCCTTGTCCTCGTCATCACAAGACTCTGTGACTTATGTCACCACAATGCTCCATGAAATTCTCATCACAATGCTCTCTGACCCTTGTCATCACAATGCTCCATGCCGTTGTCACCACCATGCTCCATGACCCTTGTCATCACAATTGTCTATGCACTTGACAGCACAATGTTCCATGACCCGTGTCATCACAAAATGCCATGTGCTTGTCATCATAATGCTCCACAACATTGCCATCACAATGCTCCATAAACGATGTCATCACAATGCTTCATGCACTTTTCATCAAAATGCTCTCTCACCACTGATATCAGAGTGTTCCATCACTAGTCATCACTATACTCCCTCACCCCTGTCATCACAATGTTCCATGACCCCTGTCATTGCAATGCTACATGACCTTATCATCAAAATGCTCCATGACCCCCGACATTACAATGTTCCATAACACCTGTCATCAAAATGCTCCATGACCCTTTTCATCTCAATGCTCCATGAACCCTGTCATCACAATGCACCATGCCCATCATCATAATCCTTCATGGTATTTTCATCACAATGAAATCAGAATGCTCCATGACCTCTGTCACCAAAATGCTCCAAACCCTTGTGATCACAATGTTCCATAAACCTTGTCTTCACAACGCCCCATGACACTCGTCATAACAATTATCCATGTTCTTCTCATCACAATGCTTCATGAACTTTGTCATCACAATGTTCAATATACTTGTCATCACTATTCCCCCCGACACTTTTCGTCAGTATGCTCCTTGAACGCGTTCATGATAAGGCTCTATGTATTTTTCAACACAGTGATCAATACCGGTTTCTTCAAATTGCTCCATGACCCCTGTAATCACAATGCTCCAGGACCCGTTTCATCAGAATGCTCTATGAGACTTGTCATCACAAGGCTCCAAGGTCTTCTCATCACAATGCTCCAGGAACTTTTCATCACAATCTCCATTCACTTGTCATAACAATGCTCCATGACCATGTCATCACAATACGCCATGAACATTTTCAGCCCAATGCTCCATAACCTTCTCATCACAATGCTCCATGACACCTGTCATCACAATGCTCCATGACGCCTGTCATCAAAATGCTCCATGATCCTTGCCATCACAATAATCCATTCCCTTGTCATCTCATTGCTCCATGACCACTGTAATCACAATGATCCATGACGCTTGTCATCGCAGTGCTCTATGACACTTGTCATCCCGATGCTCCATGCCTTCATCAGCAAAATGCTACATGACTTGTCATCACGATGCCCCATGCACTTGTCATCACAATACTCCATTCCCTTTGTGACCACAATCCTCCATGAAACTTGGGATCACATTGCTTTCTACCCTTGTCATCACAATGCTCCATGCTCCTTGAAATCAAAATGATCCATGACTTCTGTCATCAAAATACTCCACACACTTGTGATCACAATGTTCCATAAAACGGGTCATCATAGCACTCCATCATGCCTGTCATCACAATATCCCATGCCCTTGTCATCACAATGCTCCATGACATTTGTCATCACAATTCTCAATACACTTGTCATCACAATGCTCTCTGAAAATTTTCAAAAGTCTCCTTGAAGTCAGTCGTGATATAGCTCCATGCCTTTTTCATCACAGTGCTCCATGCCATTGTCATCACAATGCTCCATGCCCCTTGTCATAACAACGCTCCATGATGCCTATCATCACAATATGCCATGCCCTTGTCATCACAATGCTGTATGACATGTGTCATCACAATGCTCAAAACACTTGCCATCCAAATGCTCCCTGACACTTGTCAGAAGGCTCCTTGAAATCTGTCATGAAATAGCTCCATGCCTTTTACATCACAATGCTCCATTCCCTTATCATCACAATGCTCCATGCCCTTGCCATCACAATGCTCCAAGCCCTTGTCATCACAATGGACCATGATATATGTCATCACAATGCTCCCTGACACCTCTCTACACAATACTCCATGACCTTGTAATCACAGTGCTCCATGCCCTAGTCATCACAATGTGCCATGCTAACTGTCATCACCATAATCCATGAGACTTGTCAGACCAATGCTCCATGACTCTGTAATCACAATGCTCTATGTCGTTGTCAGCACAATGCTCCAAGCCCTTGTCACCACAATGCTCCATTACCTTTGTCATCATAATCCTCTTTGACCCTTGGCATCACAATGCTCCATGCCATTGTCATCACAATGGACGGACATATGTCATCACAATGCTTCATGACACATGACATCAGAATGCTCCAGGGGATTCTCAACAAAATGCTCCATGCCATTGTCATTACAATGCTCCATGACCCTTGTCATCACAACGCTCCATGATGCCTTTCATTACATTATTCCATGTCCTTGTCATCACAATGCTCCATGACCAATGCCATCACAATGCTCAATACACTTGTCATCACAATGCTCCCTGACACTTGTCAGCAGTCTCCTTGAAGTCTGTCATGAAACAGCTCAATGCCTTTTCATCACAATGTTCCATGCCATTGTCATCACAATGCTTCTTGACCGTTGTCATCAGAATGCTCCAATCCCTTGTCATCACAATGCTCCATTACCTTTGTCATCACAATCCTTCATGACCCTTGGCATCACATTGCTCCATGCCATTGTCATCACAATGGACCATGACATATATCATCACAATGCTCCCTGTCATCTGTCTTCACAAAACTCCATGACCTTGTCATCACTATTCACCAGGCCCTTGTCATCACAATGCTCCATGCCCTTGTCATCACAATGCTCCATGACCTTTTTTATGAAAATTCTCCGTGACTCCAGTCATCACAATGCTTCATGACATTTGTCACCACAATTGTCCTTGTCCTCGTCATCACAAGACTCTGTGACTTATGTCACCACAATGCTCCATGAAATTCTCATCACAATGCTCTCTGACCCTTGTCATCACAATGCTCCATGCCGTTGTCACCACCATGCTCCATGACCCTTGTCATCACAATTGTCTATGCACTTGAGAGCACAATGTTCCATGACCCGTGTCATCCCAAAATGCCATGCGCTTGTCATCATAATGCTCCACAAGATTGCCATCACAATGCTCCATAAACGATGTCATCACAATGCTCCATGCACTTTTCATCAAAATGCTCTCTCACCACTGATATCAGAGTGTTCCATCACTAGTCATCACTATACTCCCTCTCTGCTGTCATCACAATGTTCCTTGACCCCTGTCATCGCAATGCTACATGACCTTATCATCAAAATGCTCCATGACCCCTGACATCACAATGTTCCATAACCCCTGTCATCAAAATGCTCTTGGACCCTTTTCATCTCAATGCTCCATGAACCCTGTCATCACAATGCACCATGCCCATCATCATAATGCTTCATGCTATTGTCATCACAATGAAATCAAAATGCTCCATGACCCTTGTCATCACAATGCTCCAAGCCCTTGTCATCACAATGCTCCATTACCTTTGTCATTATAATCTTCCATGACACTTGGCATCACAATGCTCCATGCCAATGTCATCACAAGGGACCGGACATATGTCATCACAATGCTCCTTGACACATGAATTCAGAATGCTGCAGGGGATTCTCAACAAAATGCTCCATTCCATTTTCATCACAATGCTCCATGACCCTTGTCATCACAACGCTCCATGATGCCTGTCATCACAATATTCCATGTCCTTGTCATCACAATGCTCCATGACCATTGTCATCACAATGCTCAATACACTTGTCATCACAATGATCCCTGAAACTTGTCAGAAGTCTCCTTGAACTCTGTCATGACATATCTCAATGCCTTTTTCAATGCAATGCTCCATGCCCTTATCATCACAATGCTCCATGCCATTGTCATCACAATGCTTCATGACGCTTGTCATCAGAATGCTCCAATCCCTTGTCATCACAATGTTCCATTACCTTTGTCATCACAATCCTCCATTACTCTTGGCATCACAATGCTCCATGCCATTGTCATCACAATGGACCATGACATATATCATCACAATGCTCCCTGACAACTGTCTTAACAAAACTCCATGCACTTCTCATCACAATGCTCCAGGACCTTGTCATCACAATACTTCATGCCCTTGTCACAACAATACTCCATGACCTTATTTATGAAAATTCTCCGTGTCTCCAGTCATCACAATGCTTCATGCCATTTGTCATCACAATTGTCCATGTCCTCGTCATCACAAGACTCTGTGACTTATGTCACCACAATGCTCCATGAACTTCTCATCACAAAGCTCTCTGACCCTTGTCATCACAATGCTCCATGACCCTTGTCATCATAGTTGTCTTTGCACTTGTCAGCACAATGCTCCATGACAAATGTAATCACAATATGCCATGTGCTTGTCATCATAATTCTTCACAACCTTGTCATCCCAATGCTCCAGGCACTTTTCATCAAAATGCTCTCTCACCACTGATATCAGAGTGTTCCATCACTAGTCATCACTATACTCCCTCACCCCTGTCATCACAATGTTCCATGACCCCTGTCATTGCAATGCTACATGACTTATCATCAAAATGCTCCATGACCCCCGACATCACAATGTTCCATAACCACTGTCATCAAAATGCTCCATGACCCTTTTCATCTCAATGCTCCATGAACCCTGTCATCACAATGCACCATGCCCATCATCATAATGCTTCAAGCTATTTTCATCACAATGAAATCAGAATGCTCCATGACCTCTGTCATCAAAATGCTCCAAACACTTGTGATCACTATGTTCCATAAACCTTGTCTTCACAACGCCCCATGACACTCGTCATAACAAGTATCCATGTTCTTCTCATCACAATGCTTCATGAACTTTGTCATCACAATATTCAATAGACTTGTCATCACAATGCTCCCCGACACTTTTCGTCAGTATGCTCCTTGAACCCGTTCATGATTAGGCTCTATGTATTTTTCATCACAGTGATCAATACCGTTTTCTTCAAATTGCTCCATGACCCCTGTAATCACAATGCTCCATGACCCGTTTCATCAGAATGCTCCATGAGACTTGTCATCACAAGGCTCCAAGGTCTTCTCATCACAATGCTCCAGGATCTTTTCATCACAATCTCCATTCACTTGTCATAACAATGCTCCATCACCATGTCATCACAATATTCCATGAACATTTTCAGCCCAATGCTCCATGACCTTCTCATCACAATGCTCCATGACACCTGTCATCACAATGCTCCATGACGCCTGTCATCACAATGCTCCATGACCCCTGTCAACACAGTGTTCCGTGTCTCCAGTCATCACAATGCTTCATGAACCTTTTCATCACAATCTCCATGTCCCCGTCAACACAAGGCTTTGTGACCTTTGTCACCACAATGCTCCATGAACTTTTCATCACAATGTTCCTTGACCCCAATCATCACAATGCTCCATGCCTTTGTCAGCACAATGCTTCATGTGATTGTCATCACAATACTCCATTATCATTGCCATCACAATCCTCTACTACCATTGTCATCACAATCCTCCATGAACCTTGGGATCCCATTGCTTCATGCCCTTGTCATCACAATGCTCCATGCTCCTTGAAATGAAAATCATCCTTTACCTCTGTCATTACAATGCTCCATGAACCTTGTCATCACAATGCTCCATGCACTTCTCAACAAAATGCTCTCTAACCTCTGATATCACTATGTTCCATCACTAGTCATCACAATACTTCCTCACCACTGTCATCGCAATGTTCCATGACCCCAGTCATCACAATGCTACATGCACTTATCATCACAATGCTCCATGACCCATGGCATCACAGTGTTCCATAACCCTGTCATCAAAATGCTCCATGATCCTTTTCATCACAATTCTGCATGACCACTGACATCACAATGTTCCATAACCACTGTCATCAAAATGTTCCATGACCCTTTTCATCAAATTGCTCCATGACACTGTGACCACAATACTCCCTGCCCTACTCATCACAATGCACCACGCGCCTGTCATCAAAATGCTCCATGACATTTGTCATCACAAAGCTCCATGGCATTTGGCATCACAATGATCCATGCCATTGTCATAACAGTGCTCCATGAATCCTCTCATCACATTGCTCCATGCCCTTGTCATCACAAGGCTTCATGGTCTTGTCATCACAATGTTCCATTCCCTTGGCTTCACAATGCTCCATGACAACTGTCATCACAATACTCCATGAACAGTTTCAGCCCAATGCTCCATGACCTTCTCATCATAATGCTCCATGACACATGTCGTGACAATGCTCCATTACCACTGTCATCACAACGCCCCATGACCCCTGACAACACAATGATCCGGGACTCTTTTCATCAAAATTCTCCATGACCATTGTTATCACAATTATCCTGGCACTTGTCAGCCCAATGCTCCATGAGCCCTATAATCACAAAGCTCCGTGATGCTTTTCATCACAGTGCTCCGTGACCATTGTCATCACACTTCTCCAAGCCTTTGTCATCAAAATGCTACGTGACCTTGTCATCACAATGCTCCATGTGCTTCTCCTCACAATGCTCCAAGCCTTTGTCATCACAATACTCCATGACCCATGGCATCACAATGCTCCATGCAATTGTCATCATAGTGGACCTTGACATATATCATCACAATGCTAACTGACACCTGTCTTCACCATACTCCATGACCTTGTCATCACAATGATCCATGCCCTTGTCATCAAAATGAGCCATGCCCAATGCCATCAAATAATCCATGAAACTTGTCAGACCAATGTTCCATATCCCAGTCATCACAATGTTCCATACCCTTGTCATCACAATGCTTCATGACCTTTGTCATCACAATGCTCAATACAGTTCTCAACACAGTGCTCCATGACACTTGTCGTCAGAATGCTCCTTGAACCCTATCATGAAAAGGCTCCATGCCTTTTTCTTCACAATGCTCCATACCCTTTTCATCACAATGCTCCATGCCATTGTTATCACAATACTCCACAAGCTTGTCATCAGAATGCTCCATGACTTTGCCATCACAATGCTACATGACCACAGTCTTCACAATTCTACATGACCACTGTCATCACAACGCTTCATGACCCCTGACAACACAATGATCTGGGACTCTGGTCATCAAAATGCTCCATGACCCTTGTCATCACAATGCTCCATGCCCTTGTCATCCCAATGCTCCATGACACCTGTAATCACAATGAACCGTGATGCCTCTCATCACAGTGTTCCATGACACTTGTCATCACGATGCTCCATGCGATTGTCATTACAATGCTCCATTATCATTGTCATCAAAATATTCCATTACCATTGTCATCACAATCCTCAATGAAACTTGGGATCACATTGCTTCATGCCCTTATCATCACAGTACTCCATGCTCCTTGAAATCAAAATCATCCATGACCTCTGTCATCACAATGCTCCAAACAATTGATCACAATGTTCCATAACTCTTGTCATCACAACGCTCAATGATGCCTGCCATCACAATACTCCATGCACTTGTCATCAAAATGCTCCATGACTTTTTCATCACAATGCTCAATACACCTCTCAGCACAATGCACCCAGACACTTGTCGTCAGAATGCTCCTTGAATCCTGTCATGAAAAGCTTCCATGCTTTTTTCATCCCAATGCTCCATGCCGTTATCATCACAATGCTCCATGCCATTGTCATACAATCCTCCATCAACCTTGGGATCACATTGCTTCATGCCCTTGTCTTCACAATGTTCCATGCTCCTTGAAATCAAAATGATCCATGACCTCTGTCTTCACAATGCTCCAAAGCATTGATCGCAATGTTCCATAACACTTGTCACCACAACGCTCAATGATGCCTGTCATCACAATACTCCATGCTCTTTTCCTCACAATGATCCATGACCGTAGTCATCACAATGCTCAATACACTTGACATCACAATGCTCCCTGACACTTGCCGTCAAAATGCTCCATGAACCCTGTCATGAAAAGGCTCCATGCCTTTTTCATCACAATGCTCCATGCCATTGTCATAACAATACACCACAAGCTGGTCATCAGAATGTTCCATGAACCTGTCATCACAATGCTCCATGACCCCTGTCATCACAGTGCTCCATGACACCTGTCATCACAATGCTCCATGTCCTTGTCATTACAGTGCTCCATGAGGCTAGTCATCACAATCATCCATGGTTTCTCATCACCATGCTCCACGGTATTGCCATCATAGTGCTCCATGTCCTGGTCATCACAAAGCTCCAAGCCCTTGTCATCACAGTCCTATATGACACTTGGCATCACAATGCTCCATGCAATTGTCATCACAATGGACCATGAAATATGTCATCACAATGCTAACTGAAACCTGTCTTCACAGTACTTCATGCCCTTGTAATCCCAATGTACCATGCCCACTGTCATCACAATAATCCATGAAACTTGTTAGAACAATGCTCCATGCCCCTGTCATCACAATGCTCCATGCGATTGTCATCACAATTCTCCATTACCATTGTCATCACAATTCTCCATGAACCTTGGGATCACATTGCTTCAAGCCCTTGTCATCACAATGCTCCATTCTCCTTGAAATCAAAATGATCCTTTACCTCTGTCATCACAATGCTCCATAAACCTTTTCATCACAATGCTCCATGCACTTCTCATCAAAATGCTCTCTCACCACTGATATCACAATGTTCCATCACTAGTCATCACAATACTCCCTCATCACTGTCATCACAATATTCCATGACCCCAGGCATCACAATGCTACATGCACTTATCATCACAATACTCCATGACCAATGACATCACAATGTTCCATTACCCTGTCATCAAAATGCTCCATGACCCTTTTCATCACAATTCTGCATGACCCCTGACATCACAATGTTCCATAACCACCGTCATCAAAATGTTCCATGACTTTTTTCATCAAATTGCTCCATGACACTGTGACCACAATACTCCCTGCCCTACTCATCACAATGCACCACGCGCCTGTCATCAAAATGCTCCATGACCTTTTTCATCACAAAGCTCCATGACTCCTGTCAACAAAATGCTCCGTGACTCCAGTCAACACAATGCTTCATGAACTTTGTCATCACAGTGGTCCATGCCCCCGTCATCACAAGGCTTTGTGACCTTTGTCACCACAATGCTCCATGAAATTTTCATCACAATGCTCCATGACCCCAGTCATCACAAAGCTCCATGCCTTTGTCAGCAAAATGCTCCATGAACTTGTCATCACAATGCTCCATGCTCCTTGTAATCAAAATGATCCACAACCTCTATCATCACAATGCTCCAAACCCTTGTGATCACAATGTTCCATAACACTTGTCATCACAAAGTTCCATGATGCCTGTCATCACAATACTCCATGACCTTGTCATCAAAATGTTCCATGACACTTATCATCACAATGCTCAATACACTTGTCATCACAAGGCTCCTTGATACTTTTCGTCAGTATGCTCCATGAACCCTGTCATGAAAGGCTCCATGCCTTTTCCATTACAAGGCTTCATGCACTTTTCATCAGAATGCTCCATGCCACCTGTCATCACAATGCTCCTTTCCCCTTGTCATTACAGTGCTCCATGATGCTCGTCATCACAATTTTCCATGATATTCTCATCAACATCCTCCACGGTCTTGCCATCACAATGTTCCATGCCATGGTCATCACAATGCTCCATGACACTTACTATCACAACGTTACATGCTTTTGTCATAACAATTCTCCATGCAATTGTCATCACAATGCTCCATGACACTTCTCATAGCAAACTCCATGCGACTGACATCACAATGCTTCACGAACTTGTCATCAAATTCCCAATGTCCCTTATTGTCACAATGCTCCATGCCATTGTCATCACAATGCTCCAAGCACTTGTCATCACCATCCTCCACGACACCTGGCATCACAATGTTTCATGCAATTGTCATCACAATGGACCATGACATATGTCAAAACAATGCTAACTAACACCTGTCTTCAGAATACTCCATGAACTTGTCATCACAATGCTCCATGAACCCTCTCATCACATTGCTCCATGCCCTTCTCATCACAATGCTCCATTCCCTTGGCATCACAATGCTCCAAGAACCCTGTTATCACAATACTCCATGAATATTTTCAGCCCAATGCTCCATCACCTTCTCATCATAATGCTCGTGACACTTGTCGTCACAATGTTCCATAACCAATGTCATCACATCGCTCCATGTCCCCTGACAACACAATGATCCAGGACGATTTTCATCAAAATGTTCCAGAACCCTTGTCATCACCATGATCTTGCCCTTTTCAGCCCCATGATCCATGACACATGTATTCACAATGCCCCGTGTCGCTTGTCATCACAGTGCTCCGTGACCCTTGTCATCACAATTCTCCATTCCTTTGTCAGGAAAATGTTACATGACCTTGTCATCACAATTCTCCATGTGCTTTTCATCACAATGCTCTATGTTCCTTGGAATCAATATGATTAATGACCTCTGTCATCACAATGCTCCAAACACTTGTGATCACAATGTTCAATAACACTTGTCATCACAATGCTGCATGATGCCTGTCATCACCATACTCCATGTCCTTATCATCACAATGTTTCATGACCTTTTTCATCTCAATGCTCAGTACACTTGTCATCACAATTCTCACTGACACTTGTCAGAATGCTCCTTGAAACCTTTCACGAAAAGTCTCCATGCCAGTTTCTTCACAATGCTCCATGCCCTCTTCTTCACAATGCTCCATGTCATTGTCATAACAATACTCCACAAGCTTGACATCAGAATGCTCCATTACCTTTGTCATCGCAATGCTCCATGCTCCTTGAAATCAAAATGATCCATGACCTCTGTCATCACAATGCTCCAAACCCTTGTGATCACAATGTTCCATAACACTTGTCATCACAATGCTCCATGATGCTTCTCATCACAATACACCATTAGTATTGTCATCACAAACCTCCATTACCATTGTCATCACAATCCTCCATGAATCTTGGGATCACATTTCTTCATGCACTTGTCATCACAATGCTCTATGAACTTTGTCATCACAATGCACAATACACTTGTCATCACAATGTTCCATGACACTTTTGGTCAGAATGCTCCTTGAGCCCTGTCATGACAAGGCACCATGCCTGTTTCATCACATTGATCAATGCCTTTGTCATCAAAATGCTCCATGCCATTCTCATAAAAATGCTCCATGACCACTCTCATCACATTGTTCCATGCCATTGTCATCACAAAGCTCCATGACTCTTATCACCACAATGCTCAATGCCCTCATCACAATGCTCCATGACCTGTCATTACAATGTTCCATGAACCATGTGTCAAAATGTTCCGTGCCATTCTCATCACAATGCTCCATGACCCTTTTCATCAAAATGCTCCAAGAACACTGTAATCACGATGCTCCATGCCCATCATCATAATGCTTCATGTCATTGTCATCACAATGTTCATTGCCCCTTATCATCAAAAGGGTCCTCCACACCACTGTATTCACAATGTTCCAGGACACTTGTCATCACAGTTTTCCACGCCCATGTCATCACAAGGCTCCATAATCTTTGTCATCACAGTGCTCAAAGAACCCTGTATTTACAATGCTCCAATCCCTTGTCATCACAAAGCTCCATGACACATGTCATCAGAATGATCCATGGCATTCTCAACACAATGCTCCATGTCCTTGTCATCCCAATGCTCCAAGACACCTGTAATCACAATGCTCCATGCCCTTGTCATCACAAAGCTCCTTGACGCATGTCATCAGAATGATCCATCGCCTTCTCATCACAATGCTCCATGCAATTGTCATCACAATGGACCATGAAATATGTCATCAAAATGCTAACTGACACCTGTATTCACAGTACTGCATGCCCTTGTAATCCCAATGTGCCATGCCCACTGTCATCACAATAATCCATGAAACTTTTCAGAACAATGCTCCATGACCCTGACATCACAATGCTCCATGCCCTTGTCATCAAAATGCTCCATGATCACTGTCATCACAATGCTGCGTGACTTCAGGCATCACAATGCTTCATGACCATTGTCATTACAATGGTCCATGCCTTCGTCATCACAAGGCACTGACATTTGTCACCAAAATGCTCCATGAACTTTTCATCACAATGCTCCATGACCCTAGTCTTCACAATGCTCCATGCCTTTGTCAGCACAATGCACCTTGCACTTCTCATCACAATACTCCATTACCATTGTCATCACAATCCTCCATTACCATTGTCATAACAATGCTCCATGCTCCTTGAAATCAAAATCATCCATGACCTCTGTCATCACAATGCTCCAAACCCTTGTGATCACAGTGTTCCATCACACTTGTCATCACAATGCTCCGTTATGCTTGTTATCACAATACCCCATGCCCTTGTCATCACAATGCTCCTTAACCTTTATCATCACAATGCTCAATACACTTGTCATCACAATACTCTTTGACCCTTGTAATCAGAATGCTCCATGAACTCTGTTATGAAAAGGCTCTGTGACTTTTTCATCACAATGCTCCAGGCACTTTTCATCACACTGCTCCATGCCATTGTCATCACAATACTCCACAAGCTTGTAATCAGAATGCTCCATGAACCTTATCATCACAATGCTCTATGACTCCTGTCATCACAAGACTCCATGACACCTGTCATCACAATGCTCCTTGCCCCTTGTCATTACAGTGCTCCATAACGCTCGTCATCACAATTATCCATGGTATTCTCATCACCATGCTCCACGGTCTTGCCATCACAATGCTCCATGCCCTGGTCATCACAATGCTTCAAGCTCTTGTCATCACAGTCCTCCATGACACCTGACATCACAATGCTCCATGCAATTGTCATGACAATGGACCATGAAATATGTCATCACAATGGTAACTGACACCTGTCTTCTCAGTAATCCACGCCCTTGTAATCCCAATGTGCCATACCCACTGTCATCACAATAATCCATGAAACTTGTCAGACCAATGCTCCCTGTCCTTGTCATCAGGATGCTCCATGCCCTTGTCATCACAATGCTTCCTGACCTTTGTCATCACAATGTTCAATACAGTTGTCATCACAATGCTCCATGACACTTGTCATCAGAATGCTCCTAGAAACCTGGCATGAAAAGGCTCCATGCCTTTTTCATCACAATGCTCCATGCCATTGTCATTGCAACACTCCACAAGCTAGTCATCAGAATTTTCATGACCCTTGTCATCACAATGCTACATGACACCTGTCTTCACAATGCTACATGACCACTGTCATCACAACGCTTTGTGACCCCTGACAACACAATGATACGGGACTCTAGTCATCAAAATGCTCCATCACCCTTTTCATCACAATGATCCATGCCCTTGTCATCCCAATGCACCATGACATCTATAATCACAATGTTCCGTGACACCTGTCATCACAGTGCTGCATGACATTTGTCATCACGATGCTCCATGCCTTTTTCAACAAAATGCTACATGATCTTGTCATCACAATGCTCCCTGCAATTGTCATCACAATGCTCCATTTTCATTGTCATCAAAATACTCCATTACCAATGTCATCACTATCCTCCATGAAACTTGGGATCACATTGCTTCATGACCCTCTCATCACAATGCTCCATGCTCCTTGAAATCAAAATCATCCATGACCTCTGTCATCACAATGCTCCAAACCGTTGATCAAAATGTTTGATAACACTTGCCATCACAATGTTCCATGATGCCTGTCATCACAATAATCCATGCAATTGTCATCAAAATGCTCCATGACTTTGTCATCACACTGCTCAATACACTTGTCATCACAATGCTCCCTGACACTTGTCGTCAGAATGCTCCTTGAATCCTGTATGAATAGGCTCCATGCCTTTTTCATCACAATGCTCCATGCCATTTTTATCACAATGCTCCATGCCATTGTCATACAATCCTCCATGAAATTTGGGATCACATTGCATCATGCCCTTTTCATAATAATGCTCCATGCTCCTTGAAATCAAAATCATCCATGACCTCTGTCATCACAATGCTTCAAACCCTTGTGATCACAATGTCCCATAACACTTGTCATCACAACGCTCCGTGATGCCTGTCATCACAGTAATCCATCCCCTTGTCATCACAATGCTCCATGACCCTTGTAATCACAATGCTCAATACACTTGTCATCAGAATATTCCCTGACATTTGCCGTCAGAATGCTCCATGAAACCTGTCAGAAAAGGCTCCATGCTTTTTTCATTACAATGCTCCATGCTCTTTTCATCACAATGCTCCATGCCATTTTCATCACAATACTCCACAAGCTTTTCATCAGAATTCTCCATGTCCCTTGTCATCACAATGCTCCATGAACCCTGTCATCACAATGCTCCATGACACCTGTCATCACAATTCTCCATGACCCTTGTCATAACAGCGCTCCATGAGGTTCCTCATCACAATCATCCTGGGTTTCTCATCACCATGCTCCACGGTATTGTCATCCCAATGCTCCATTCCCTGGTCATCACAATGCTCCAAGTCCCTTGTCATCACAATTCTCCAGGTCCTTCTCATCACAATGCTCCATGACACTTCTCATCACAATGTTACATGTTCTTGTCATCACAACCTTCATGAATTTGTCATTGCAATGTCCCATGACCCTTTTCATAGCAAGCTCCATGCGCTTGGCAACAAAATGTTTCACGGTCTTCTCATCAAAATTCTCAATGGCCCTTGTCATCACAATGTTCCATGCCCTTGTCATCAAAATGCTCCTAGCCCTTGTCATCACAATACACCATGACACCTGGCATCACAATGCTCCTTGCAATTGTCATCACAATGGACCATGACATATGTCAAAACAATGCTAAATGACACCTGTCTTCACAATACTCCATGACCTTGTCATCACAATGCTCCATGCCATTGTCATCACAATGTGCCATGCCCACTCTCATCACAATAATAAATGAAACTTCTCAGACCAATGCTCCATGCCCTTAACATCAAAATGCTCCATGCCTTTGCCATCAAAATGTTCCATGAACCCTGTCATCACAATGCTCCGTGACTCCAGTCATCACAATGATTCATGTCCTTTGTCATCACAATGGTCCATGCCCTCGTCATCACAAGGCTCTGTGACAGTTGTCACCACAATGCTCCATGAACTTTTCGTCACAATTCTTCATGACCACTATCATCGCAATGCTCTGTGACTCCAGTCAACACAATGCTTCATGACCTTTGTCATCACAATGGTCCATGCCCTCATCATCACAAAGCTCTGTGACCTTTGTCATCACAATGCTCCATAAACTTTTCATCACAATGCTCTCTGACCCAAGTCATCACAATGCTCCATGAACCGTGTCATCACAATACTCCATGAATATTTACCGCCCAATGCTCCTTGACCTTCTCATCATGATGCTCCATGACTCCTGTCGTCACAATGCTCCATAACCAATATCACCACATCACTCCATGACCCCTGACAACACAATGATCCGGGACGCTTCTCATCAAAATGCTCCAGGACCATTGTCAGCACAATGATCTTGCCCTTGTCAGCCCAATGCTCCATGTTCCCTGTAATCACAATGTTCCGTGTCGCTTGTCATCACAGTGTTCCGTGACACTTGTCATCCCAATGCTCCATGCCTTTGTCAGGAAAATGCTACATGACCTTGTCATCACAATGTTCTCGGCACTTGTCATCACAATACTCCATTACCATTGTCAGCACAATCCTCCATGAACCTTGGGATCACATTGTTTCATGCCCTTGTCATCACAATGCTCCATGGTCCTTGAAATCAAAATGATCCATGACCTCTGTCATCACAATGCTCCAAACCCTTGTGATCACAATGTTCAATAACACTTGTCATCACAACGCTGCATGATGCCTGTCATCACCATACTCCATGACCTTGTCATCACAATCCTTCAGGACCTTTGTCATCACAATTCTCAATACACTTGTCATCACATTGCTCACAGACACTTGTCATCCGAATGCTCCTTGAACCCTGTCATGAAATGTCTCCATGCCTTTTTCTTCACAATGCTCCATTCCCTTTTCATCACAATGCTCCATGCCATTGTCATAACAATACTCCACCAGCTAGTCATCAGAATGCTCGATTAAGGTTGTCATCACAATGATCCATGACCCTTGTCATCACAATGCTCCATGACACCTGTCATCACAATGCTCCATGCCCTTTGTCATTACAGTGCTCCATGACTCTCGTCATCACAATTATTCGTGGTCTCTCATCACAATGTTCCACGGTCTTGCCATCACAATGCTCCATGTCCCTTGACATCAAAATTCTCTATATCCTTGTCATCACAATGTTTCATGACACTTTTCATCACAATGTTACATGCATTTGTCATCACAATTCTCCATTCATTTGTAATCTCAATGCTCCATGACACATGTCATAGCAAGCTCCATGCAATTGTCATCACAATGCTTCACGACATTGTCATCAAAATTCTCAATGGACCTTGTCATCACAATGTTCCATGCCCTTGTCATCACAATGCTCCCAGCCCTTGTCATCACAATGCTCCATTACCTTTGTCATCAAAATGGACCTTGACATATGTCATCACAATGCTCCCTGACATCTGTCTTCACATAAACCATGACATTGTCATCACAATCCTCCATGCCCTTGTCATCACAATGCTCCATGCCATTGCCATCACAATGGACCTTGACATATGTCATCACAATGCTCCCTAGACATCTGTCTTCACAATAAACCATGACATTGCCATCACAATCCTCCATGCCCTTGTCATCACAATGATCCATGACCCCTGTCATCACAATGCTCTGTGACTCCAGTCATCACAATGCTTCATGACCTTTGTCATCACAATGGTCCATGCCCTCATCATCACAAGGCTCTGTGATCTTTGTCACCACAATGCTCCATGAACATTTCATCACACAGCTCTGTGGCACTTGTCATCACAATGCTCCATGCCTTTGTCAACACAATGCTCCATGACCCTTGTCATCACAATGCTCCATGCGCTTGTCAGCACAATGCTCCATGAAACATGTAATCACAATGTGCCATGTGATTGTCATCACAATGCTCCACAAGCTTGATATCACAATGCTCCATAAATGTTGTCATCACAATCTCCATGCACTTCTCATCAAAATGCTCTATCACCACTGATATCACAATGATCCATCAATAGTCATCACAATACACCCTCACCCCTGACATCACAATGTTCCATAACCCCTGTCATCAAAATGTTCCATGACTCTTTGCATCAAATTGCTCCATGACCCTGTCATCACAATGCTCCTTGCCATTCTCATCACAATGCACCACGCACTTGTCATCAAAATGCTCCATGACTTTTGTCATCAAAACCCTCCATGTCCCTTGGCAGCAAAATGTTCCATGCCATTGTCATCACAATGCTCCATGAAAACTCTCATCACATTACTCCATGCCCTTGTCATAACAAAGCTCCATGACGCTTGTCTTCACAATGATCGATGCCTTTCTGATCACAATGCTCCATGCCCTTGTCATTGCAATCGTCCATAATCCTTGTATCACAGTGTTCCTTGCTCTAGTCATCACAATGCTCCATGCACACTCTCATCTCAGTAATCCATGATACTTTTCCAAACAATGCTCCATGCCCTTGTCATCACAATGCTCCATTACCCCTTTCATATCAATGCTCCATGACCCCTGCCATCACAATATTCCACGGCCTTGTCATCACAAGGCTCCATGACACTTCTCATCACAATGTTCCAAGACACTTGTAATCACAATGCTCCATGCCCCATTTCATCTCAATGCTCCATGAACCCTGTCATCACAATGCATAATGACCATTATAAAAATGCTTTATGCTATTGTCATGACAATGAAATCAAAATGCTCCATGACCTCTGTCATCACAGTGCTCCAAACCCTTGTGATCACAATGTTCCATAACCCTTGTCATCACAACGCTCTATGATGCTCGTCCTCACAATTATCCATGGTCTTCTTATCACAATGCTCCATAAACTTTGTCATCACAAAGCTCAATACACTTGTCGTCACAATGCTCCCTCACACTTGTCATCAGTATGCTCCTTGAACCCTGTCATGACAAGTTTCCATGCAGTTTTCGTCACAATCATCCATGCCCTTTTCATCACAATGCTCCAATACACCTCTAATCACAATGCTCCATGCCCATGTCATCAGAGAGCTCCATGATGCATGTCGTCTGAATGCTCCATGGCATTCTCATCCAAATGCTCCATGCCCTTGTCATCACAATGCTCCAAGACCCCTGGAATCACAATGCTTCATGCCCCTTTTCCTCAGATTTCTCCATGAGACTTGTCATCACAAGGCTCCATGGTATTCTCATCACAATGCTCCAGGACCTTGTCATCACATTGCCCCTTTCCCTTGTCATCACAGTGCTCCATGACCACAGTCATCAAAATACTCCGTGAACATTTTCAGCTCAATGATCCATGACCTTCTCATCACAATGCTCCATGTCCCCTGTCATCACAATGCTCCATGACCACTGTTTTCACAACGCTCCATGACCCCTGAAAACACAATGATCCGGGACTATTGTCATCAAAAGGCTTCATGACAATTGTCATCCCAATGATCCACTCCCTTGTCATCCCAATGTTCCATGACACCTGTAATCACAATGCTACATAAAGCATGTCATCACAGTGCTCCATGACCCTTGTCATCACAATGCTCCATTCCTTTGTCAACAAAATGCTCCATTCACTTGTCATCACAATCCTCCATGAAACTTCTGATCACATTGCCTCATGCTCTTGTCATCACAATGCTCAATGCTCCTGGAAATCAAAATACTCCATGACCTCTGTCATCACAATGTTCCAAAGCCTTGTGATCACAATGTTCCATAACACTTGTCATCACAACGCTCCATGATGCCTGTCATCACAATACTCCATGCCTTTTTCATCACAATGCTCCATGCCCTTTTCTTCACAATGCTCCATGCCATTGTCATCACAGTGTTCCATGACCCCGGTCATCACAATGTTCCATGACACCTGTCATCACAATGCTCCATGCCCCTTGTCATTACAGTGCTCCATGACGCTCGTCATCACAATACTCCATGAATATTTTCAGCCCAATGATCCATGACCTTCGTATCACAATGTTCCATGACCCCTAGCATCACAATGCTCCATGACCCCTGTCATCACAATGCTCCATGAACCCTGAAAACAAAATGATCTTTGACTCTTGTAATTAAAATGCTCCATGACACTTCTCATCACAATGATCCATGCATTTGTAATCCCAATGTTCCATGACCCCTGTAATCACAATGTTCTGTGATGCTTGTCATCTCAGTGCTCCATGACACTTGTCATCACAATGCTCCACGCCTTTGTCAGCAAAATTCTACATGACCTTGTCATTACAATGCTCCATGCACTGGTCATCAAAATTCTCCATTACCATTGTCATCACATTCCACCATGAACCTTGGGATCACATTTCCTCATGCCCTTGTCATTACAATGTTCCATGCTCCTTGAAGTCAAAATGATACATGACTTCTGTCATCATAATGATCCTAAACTTTGTAATCACAACCTTCCATAACACGTGTCATCACAACGCTCCATGTTGACTCTCTTCACAATGCTCCATGAGCTTTGTCATAACAATGTTAAATACACTTGTCATCACAAAGCTCCGTGACGCTTGTCATCAGAATACTCCTTGAAACCTTTCATGAAAATGCTCCATGCCTTTTTCATCACAATGATCGTTGCGCTTTTCATCACAATGCTCCAAGCCATTGTCATCACAATACTCCAAAAACTTGTCATCACAATGCTCCATGACAACTGTCCTCACAATGCTCCATGCCCCTTTTCATTACAGTGGTCCATGACGCTCGTCATCACAATTATCCATGGTCTTCTCATCACAATGCTCCATGGTCTTGCCATCACAATGATCCATGCCCTAGTCATCCCAATGCTGCATGTCCCTTGTCATCACATTGTTCCATGACACTTCTAATCACAATTTGCATGCTCTTGTCATCACATTTCTCCATGCACCTGTCATCGCAATGCTCCTTGACAACTGTCATAGCAAGCTCCATGTGCTTGTCATCACAATGCTTCACGAACCTGTCATTAAAATTCTCAATGGCCCTTGTCATCATAATGCTCCATGACCCTTGTCATCACAATGCTCCAAGCCCTTGTCACGACAATGGTCCATTACCTTTGTGATCATAATCCTCCATGACACATGACATCACAATGCTCCATGACATTGTCATCACCGTGGACCATGACATATGTCATCACAATGCTCCCTGACACCTGTATTCACAGTACTCCATGACCTTCTCATCACAATGCTCCATGCCCTTGTCATCACCATTCTCCATGACCCGTGCCATCACAAATCTCCATGACTCCAGTCATCAAATTGCTTCATGATCTTTGTCAACACAATGGTCCATGCCCTCTTCATCACAAGGCTCTGTGACCTTTTTCTCAACAAAGCTCCATGAACATTTCATCAAAATGCTCTCTGACACTTGTCATCACAATTCTCCATGCCATTGTCAGCCCAACACTCAATGCGCTTGTCGGCACAATGCTCCTTGACCCATGTCATCACAATGCACCATGCACTAGTCATCACAATGCTCCACAACCATGGCATCACAATGCTCCATAAACCTTGTCATCACAATGCTCCATCGACTTCTCATCAAAATGCTCTCTCACCACTGATATCACAATGTTCCATTACTAGTCATCAGAATACTCCCTCACCCCTGTCTTCACAATGTTCCATGACCCCTGTCATCACAATGCTACATGCACTTATGATCACAAGTCTCTGTGACCCCTGACATCACAATGGTCCATGACCCCTGTCATCAAAATCTGCATGACCCTTTTCTTCACAATGCTTCATGACCCCTGACATCACAATGTTCCATAAATCCGTGATCAAAATGTTCCATGACAATTTTCATCAAATTGCTCAATGACCTGTCATCACAATGCTCCCTGCCCTTCTCATCATAAAGCACCATGCCCTTGTCATCAAAATGCTCCATGACCTCTGTAATGACAAAACTCCATGAACCTTGGCATCACAATGCTCCATGCCATTTTCATCACAATGCTCCATAAACACTCTCATCACATTGCTCCATGCACTTGTCATCGAAAAGCTCCAGAACGCTTGTCATCAGAATGTTCAATGCTCTTCTCATCACAATGCTCCCTGCCCTTGTCATTAAAATTATCCATGACCCATGTATCATAGTGTTTTGTGCCCTTGTCATCACAATGCTCCATGCCCACTCGCATCTCAATAATCCATGAAATTTTTCAGACCAATTCTCCATGTCCATGTCATTACAATGCTCCATTACCACTGTCATAACAATGCTCCATGACCCCTACCATCACAATGTTCCACGGCCTTGTCATCAAAAGGCTCAATGACCCTTGTCATCACAATGCTCCCAGACCCATGTAATCATAATGCTACATGCCCTTGTCATCATAATCCTGCAAAACCCTTGTAATCACAATGCTCCATGCCCCTTTTCTTCCCAGTGCTACGTGGACCCTGTCGTCACAATGCACCACGCCCATCATTATAATGCTTCATGCTATTGTCATCACAAGGAAATCAAAATGATTCATGACCACTGTCATCACAATGCTCTAAACCCTTGTGATCACAATGTTCCATAACCCTTGTCATCACAACGTCCCTTGACAATAATCATCACAATTTTCCATGGTCTTCTCATCACAATGCTCCATGACGTTTGTCATTACAATGCTCAATGCACTTGTTATCACAATGTTCCCTGACACTTGTAATCTGTATGCTCCTTGAACCAGGTCATGACAAGGGTCCATGCCTTTTTCAACACAATGATCGATGCACTTTTCATCACAATTCTCCAAGATCCCTGTAATCACAATACTCCATGCCTTTGTCATCACAAAACTTCATGACACATGTCATTAGAATGCTCCGTGGCCTTCTCATCACAATGCTCCTTGCCCTCGTCTTCACAGTGCTCCAAGACTCCTGTAATCACAATGCTCCATTCCCTTTTTCACCTCAATGCTCCATGAGAATTGTCATCACAAGGCTCCATGGTCTCCTCATCACAATGCCCAGGACCTTGTCATCACAATGTTCCATTCCCATGTCATAAAGATGCTCCATAACCCCTCTCATCACAATACTCCATGAACATTTTCTGCCCAATGCTCCCTGAACTTTCAATCACAATGCTCCATGACACCTGTAATCGCAATGCTCCATGACCACTGTCAACACAGTGCTCCATAACCCATAACAACACAATGATCAGGGACTCTTGTCATCAATATGTTCCATGACCCCTGTCATCACAATGATCCATGCCCTTGTCATCCCAATGTTCCATGACTTTTATCATCACAGTGCTCCATGACACTTGTCGTTACCATTCTCTAAGCCTTTGTCAGCAAAATGCTACATGACCTTGTGATCACAATGCTCCATACGCTTGTCATCACAATATTCCAATACCATTATCATCACAATCCTCCATGAACCTTAGGATCACACTGCTTCATTTCCTTGTCATGATAATGCTCCATGCTCCTTGAAGTCAAAATGATCCATGACCTCTGTCATCACAATGTTCCAAAACATTGTGATCACAATGTCCCATAAGACTTTTCATCACAATGCCCAAAGACGCTCGTCATCACAATTATCCATGGTCTTATCATCAAATTGCTCCATGACCTTTGTCATCATAATGCTCAATAAACTTGTCATCACAATGCTCCGTGACACTTGTCATCAGAATGCTCCTTGAACCCTGTCATGAAAAGGACCCATGCCTTTTTCATCACAAATCTCCTTGCCTTTTTCATCACAATGCTCCATGCCATTGTCATCACAGTACTCCACAAGCTTGTCATCAGAATGTTCCATCACCCTTGTCATCACAATGCTCCATGACCCCTGCCCTCACAATGCTACATGCCCCTTGTCATTACAGTGCTCCATGACGCATGTCATCACAATTATCCATGGTTGTCTCTTCACAATGCTCCATGGTCTTGCCATCACAACATTCCATGCCCTGTTCATCAAAATGATCCATGTCAATTGTCATCACAATTCTCCACGTCCTTGTCATCACAATGCTCCTGGAAACTTCTCATCACACTGTTACATGCTCTTGTCATCACAATTGTCCATGTACTTGTCATCACAATGCTCCATGACACCTGTCATAGCAAGCTCCATGTGCTTGACATAACAAGGCTCCATTACCCCTGTCATAACAATGCTCCATAACACCTGCCATCACAATTTTCCACGGCCTTGTCATCACAAGGCTCCATGACCCTTGTCATAACAATGCTCCAAGCACCCTGTAATCACAATGCTCCATGTCCTTGTCATCACAAAGTTCCATGACGCATGTCATGAGAATGCTCCATGGCCTTCTCATCACAATGTCCCATGCCCTTGTCAACACAATGCTCCAAAACCCATGTAATCACAATGTTCCATGCCCCTTTTCAGCTCAATGCTCCATGAAGCCTGTCATCAAAATGCACCATGCCCATCATCATAATGCTTCATACTATTGTCACCACAATAAAATCAAAATCCTCCATGACTTCTGTCATCACAATGCTCCAAACCCGTGTGATCACAGTGATCCATAACATTTGTCATCACAATGCCCAATGACGCTCATCATCACTATTATCCATGGTCTTATCATCACAATGCTCCATGACTTTTGTCATCCAATGCTCAATACAGCTGTCATCCGAATGCTCCATGACACTTGTCGTCACTATGCTCCTTGAACCCTGTCATGACACGGCTCCATGCATTTTTCATCACAATGATCCATGCCTTTTCCATCACAATGCTCCAAGAACCCTTTAATCGCAATGCTCCATGCCCTTGTCATCACAAAGCTCCATGACACATGTCATCAGAATGCTCCACGGACTTCTTATCACAATGCTCCATGCCTTTGTCATTACGATGCTCCAAGACCCCTGTAATCACAATGCTCCATGCCCCATTTCATCAGAATGCTCCATGACACTTATCATCACAAGGCTCCGTGGACTTCTCAACACAATGCTCCAGGAACTGGTCATCACAATGCTCTATTCACTTGTCATCACAATGTTCCATTACCCCTCTCATCACAATACTCCATGAATATATTCAGCCCAATGCTCCATGACGTTCCCATTACAATGCTCCATGACACCTGTCATCACAATGCTCCAGGACCATGGTCATCACAACGCTCGATGAACCCTGACAACACAATGATCCGGGACTCTTGTCATCAAAATTCTCCATGACACTTGGCATCACAATGATCCATGCCCTTGTCATCCCACTACTCCAGGACCCCTATAATCACAATGCTTCGTGACGCTTGTCATCACAGTGCTCCATGCTTTTTTTCATCACAATGTTCCACACACTTATGATCACAATTTTCCATAACTCTTGTCATCACAATGCTCCATTATCTTTGTCATCACAATCCTCCATGACACTTGGCATCACAATGCTCCATGCCATTGTCATCACAATAGACCATGACATATGTCATCACAATTATCCCTGACAACTATCTTCACAATAATCCATGACATTTCATCACAATGCTCCATGCCCTTTTCATCACAATGCTCCTTCACCCATGTCATCACAATGCGCCATGTGCTTGTCCTCACAGTGCTCCACAAGCTTGTCATCACAATGCTCCATAAGCATTGTCATCACAATGCTCCATGCACTTCTCATCAAAATACACTCTCACCACTGATATCACAATGTTCCATCACTAGTCATCACAACACTCCCTCACCCCTGTCATCACAATGTTCCATGACCCCTGCCATCACAAAGCTACAGGCCCTTATCATCACAATGCTACATGACCCCTGACATCACAATGTTCCATAAACCCTGTAATCAAAATGCTCCGTAACCCATTTCATTACAATGCTCCATGACCCTTGACCTCACAATGTTCCATTAAAACTGTCATCAAATGATCCATGACAATTTTCATCAAATTGCTCCATGACCCTCTCATCACAATGTTCCCTGCCCTTCTCATCACAATGCACCACGCCATTATCATCAAAATGCTCCATGACCTTTGTCATCACAAATTTCCATAACCCTTGGCATAACAATGCTCGATGCCCTTCTCATCACAATGCTCCATGACATTCTCATTACAATCCTCCATGACCCATGAATCACAGTGTTCCGTGCCCTTGTCATCACAAAGCTCCCTGCCCACTCTCATCACAATAATCTGTCAAATATTTCAGACAAATGATCCATGCCCCCTGACAATACAATGATCTCGGCCTCTTGTCAACAAAGTGCTCCATGACCCTTGTCATCACAGTGATCCTTTTCCTTGTCATCCCAATGCTCCATGACCCCTTTAATCACAATGTTCCGTGATGCTTTTCATGACAGTGCTCCATGAAATTGTCATCACTATGCTCCATGCCTTTGTGATCAAAATGGTACATAACATTGTCATCAAAATGCTCCATGCTCATGTCATCAGAATCCTCCATGAACCTTGGGATCACATTGCTTCATGCCCTTGTCATCACAATGCTCCATGCTCCTTGAAATCAAAATCATCCATGACCTCTGTCATCACAATGCTCCAAACCCTTGTGATCACAATGTTCCATAACACTTGTCATCACAACACTCCATGATGCCTGTCATCAAAATAATCCATGCCCTTGTCATCATAATGCTCCATGAACTTTGTCATCACAATGCTCAATACACTTGTCATCACAATGCTCCCTGACACTTGTCATCATAATGCTCCATGAACGCTGTCATGAAAAGGCCCCATGACGTTTTCATCACAGTGCTCCATGCTCTTTTCAGCACCATGCTCCTTGCAATTGTCATCACAATACTTCACAAGCTTGTCATCAGAAAGCTCCATGACACTTGTCATCACAGTGCTCCATGACACGTGTCATCACAATGCTCCATGATACCTGTCATCACAATGCTCCACACAGCTTGTTATTATACTACTCAATGAAGCTCCTCATTACAGTCATCCCTGGTCTTCTAAACACAATGCTCCACGGTCTTGCCATCACAATGCTCCATGTCCTGTTCATCACAATGCTCCATATCCCTTGTCATCACAATGCTCCATGACACTTCTCATCACACTGTTACATGCTCTTGTCATCACAATTCTCCATGCACTTGTTATCGCAATGCTCCATGACACCTGTCATAGCAAACTCCATCCGCTTTTCATCACAATGCTTCACGACATTCTCATCAAAATTCTCAATGGCCCTCGTCATCACAATGTTCCATGCTCTTGTCATCACAATGCTCCATTACCATTGTCATCAAAATCCTCCATGACAATTGGCATCACAGTGATCCATGCCATTGTCATCCGAATGCACCATGATATATGTCATCAAAATGCTCCCTGACAAATGTGTTCACAATAATCCATGAGCTTGTCATAACAATGCTCCATGCCCATGTCATAACAATGTGCCATGCCCATGTCATCACAATAATCCATGAAACATGTCAGACCAATGCTCCATGCAGCTGTCATCGCAACGTTACATAACATTGTCATCACTATGCTCCACGACCTCTGTCATAACAATGCTCCGTGACTCCAGTCATCACAATGTTTCATGACCTTTGTCATCACAGTGGTCCATGCCCTCGTCATCACAAGACTCTGTGACTCTTGTCACCACAATTCTCCATGAAATTTCCATCACAAAGCTCTGTGAACCTGCTCATCACAATGCTCCATGCCTTTGTCAACACAATGCCCCATGACCCTTGTAATCAAAATGCTCCCTGCGCTTGTCAGCACAATGTTCCATGATCCATTTCACGACATTGCTCCATGCGCTTGTCATCACAATGTGCCACAACTTTGTCATCACAATGCTCCATAAAACTCGTCATCACAATGCTCCATGCACACCTCATCAAAATGCTCTCTCACCACTGATATCACAATGTTTCATTACTAGTCATCACAATACACCCCCACCCCTGTCATCAAAATGTTCCATGACCCCTGAAATCACAATGTCCCATAACCCCTCTCATCAAAATGCTCCATGACTCTTTTCATCACAATGCTCCATGACACCTGACATCACAATTTTCCATAAACCCTTTCATCAAAATGTTCCATGACCTTTTTCATCAAATTGCTCCATGAAACTGTCATTGCAATGCTCCCGGCCCTTCTCATCACAAAGCACCACGCCCTTGTCAACAAAATGCTCCATGACCTTTGTTATCACAATGCTCCATGCCATTGTCATCCCAATGCTCCATGAAAACTCTCATCACATTGCTCCATGCCCTTGTCATCAAAAAGATCCATGACACTTGTCATCACAATGCTCAATGCCCTTCTCATCACAATGCTCAATGCCCTTCTCATCACAATGCCCCATGACCTTGTGATTACAATCCTCCATGACCCATGTATCACAGTGTACCGTGTACTTGTCTTCACAATGCTCCATGCCCACTCTCATCCCAATAATCCATGAAATTTTTCACACAAGTGCTCCATGCCCTTGTCATCACAATGTTCCATTATACCTGTCATAACAATGCTCCATGACCCCTCCCATCAAAATAGTCCATGGCCTTGTCATCACAAGGCTCCATGACTCTTGTCATCACAATGCTCCAAAACCCCTGTTATCACAATGCTCCATGCACTTGTCATCAAATAGCTCCAAGATGAATGTAATCAGAATGCTCCATGGCCTTCTCATCACTATGCTCCATGCCCTAGTCATCACAATGCTTCAAGACCCCTGTAATCACAGTGCTCCTTGCCCCTTTTCATCTCTATTCTCCATGAGCCCTCTAATCACAATGCACCATGCCCATCATCATAATGCTTCATGCTATTGTCATCACAATGAAATCAAAAGGCTCCATGACCTCTGTCATCACAATGCTCCAAACCCTTGTGATCACAATGTTCCATAAAAATTGTCATCACAATGCCCCATGATGCTCATCATCACAATTATCAATGGTCTTCTCATCACAATGCTCCATGAACTTTGTCATCATAATGCTCAATGCACTTGTTATCACAATGCTCCCTGACACTTGTCGTCAGTATGCTCCTTGAACCCTCTCATGACAAGCCTCCATGCCTTTTCCATCACAATGCTCCAAGACCCCTGTAATCACAATGTTCCATGCTCTTGTCATCACAATGCTCCATGAGGCATGTCATCAGAATACTCCATGACATTCTCATCACAAAGCTCCATGCCCTTGTCATAACAATGCTCTAAGACCCCTGGAATCATAATGCTCCATGCCACTTTTCATCAGAATGCTCCATGACACTTGTCATCACAAGGCTCCATGGTGTTCTCAACACAATGTTCCAGGAAATTGTCATCACAGTGCTCCATTCCCTTGTTATCTCAATGCTCCATTAATATTTTCAGCCGAATGCTGCATGAATTTCTCATCACAATGCTCCTTCCTGGAAACCTGTCATCACAATGCCCCATGACCACAGTCATCAAAAAGCTCCATGACCCCTGACAACACAATGATCCGGACCTCTTGTCATCAAAATGCTCCATGACCCTTGTCATCACAGTGATCCTTGTCCTTGTCATCCCAATGTTCCATGACCCATGTAAACACAATGCTCCGTGATGCTTGTCATGACATTGCTCCATGAATTTTTCATCACTATGTTCCATGTCTTTGTGGTCAAAATGGTACATGACATTGTCATCAAAATGCTCCATGCTCATGTCATCAGAATCCTCCATGAACCTTGGGATCACATTGCTTCATGCTCTTGGCATCACAATGATCCCTGCTGCTGAACTCAAAATCATCCATGACCTCTGTCATCACCATGCTCCAAACACTTGTCATCACAATGTTCCAAAACACTTGTCATCACAACGATCCATGATGCCTGTCTTCACAATACTCCATGCCCTTGTAATCAAAATGCTCCATGACCTTGGTCATCACAATGCGCAATAAACTTCTCATCAAAATGATCCATGACACATCGTCAAAATGCTCCCTGAACCCTGTCATGAAAAGGATCCATGCCTTTTTCATCACAATGCCCCCCGCCCTTTTCATCACCATGCTCCATGCAATTGTCATCACAATAGTTCACAAGCTTGTCATCAGAATGCTCCATGACCCCTGACATCAGAATGCTCCATGACCCCTGTCATCACAATGCTCCATGCCCCTTGTCATTACAGTGCTCCAGGACGCTCGTCATCACAATTACCTATGGTCTTCTCATCACAGTTCTCCATGGTCTTGCCAGTAAAATGCTCCATGCCCTGGTCATCACAATGTTCCTTGCCCTTGTCATCACAATACTCCATTACATTTGTCATCACAATCCTCCATGACACTAGGCATCAAAAGGCTCCATGCCATTATCATCACAATGGACCATGACATATGTCATCACAATGCTCCCTGACACCTGTCTTCACAATACTCCATGAACTTGTCATCACAATGCTCCAGGCCCTTGTCATGACAATACTCCACAAGCTTTTCATCAGAATGCTCCATGAAACTTGTTATAACACTACTTCAGGACCCCTGTCATCACAATGCTCCAATACACCTGTCTTCACAATGCTCCATTCCCCTTGTCATTACTGTGCTCCATGACGCTCATCATCACAATTATACATGGTCTTCTCATCACAGTGTTCCAAGGTCTTGCCATCACAGTGCTCCATTCCCTGTTCATCACAATGCTACATGTCCCTTATCATCACAATTCTCCACGTCCTTTTCATCACAATGCACCATGACACCACTCATCACAACGTTACATGTTCTTGTCATCACAATTCTCCATGCACTTGTCATCACAATGCACATGACGCCAGTCATAGCAAGCTCCAAGTGCTTTTCATCACATTACGTCAAGATATTGTCATCAAATTTCTCAATGGCCCTTGTCATGACAATGCTCCCTGGCCTTGTTATCACAATGCACCCAGCCCTTGTCATCACAATCCGCCATGACACCTAGCACCACAATGCTCCATGCAATTGTCATCACAATGGACCATGACATATGTCATCACAATGCTAACTGACACATGTCTTTACAATACACCGTGACCATTTCATCACAAGGCTCCACGAACCATGTAATCACAATGCTCCATACCCTTGTCATCACAAAGCTCCATGATGCATGTCATCAGTATGCTCCATGGCTTCTCATTACAGTGTTCCATGCCCTTGTCATCACAATGCTCCAAGACCCATGTAATCACAATGCTACATGCCACTCCTCATCTCAATGTTCCTTGAACCCTCTCATCACAATGAACCATGTCCATCATCATAATGCTTCATACTATTGTTATCACAATGAAATCAAAATGATCCCTGACCACTGACATCACAATGCTCCAAAACCTTCTGATCACAATGTTCCATAACACTTCTCATCACAACGCCCCATGATGTTAGTCATCACAATTATCCATGGTTTTCTCATCACAATGCCCCATGACCCTTGTCAGCACAATGTTCTTTGCCATTGTCAGCAAAATGCTACATGACCTTGTCATCACAATGCTCCATGCGCTTGTCATCACAATCCTCCATGAACCTTGGGATCACATGGCTTCCTGCCTTTTTCATCACAATGCTCCATGCTCCTTGAAATCAAAATGATACATTACCTCTGTCATCACAATGCTCCAAACTCTTGTAATCAAAATGTTCCATAACACTTGTCATCACAAGCTTCTTGATGCCTGTCATCCCAATAATCCATGCCCTTATCATCACAATGCTCCATTACCTTTGTCATCACAATGCTCAATACACTTGTCATCACAATGCTCCCTGACACATGTCATCAGAATGCTCCTTGAACCCTGTTATGAAAAGGCTCCATGCTTTTTTCATCTCAATGCTCCACACACTTGTGATCACAATTTTCAAGAACACTTGTCATCAGAACGCTCCATGATGAATTTCATCACAATAGTCCATGCCCTAGTCATCAAAATGCTCCATCACCCTTGTCACCACAATGCTCCAAGCCCTTGTCATCACAATACTCCATTCCCTAGTCATCACAATGCTCATGACCCTTGTGATCAAAATGCTCCAAGCATTTGTCATCACAATGTTCCATTACCATTGTCATCACAATCCTCCATGACACTTGGCATCACAATGCTCCATGCCATTGGCATCACAATGGACCATGACATATGTCATCACAATTCTGCCTGACACCTCTCTTCACAATAATCCATGACTTGTCATCACAATGCTCCATGCCCTTGTCAACACAATGCTCCATGCCCCTGTCATCACAATGCTTCATGCCTTTTTCATCACAATGCTCCATCACCCATGTCATCACAATGTGCCATGCGCTTGTAACTACAATTCTCCGCAAGCTTGTCCTCACAATGCTCCATAAACATTGTCATTACATTTCTCCATGCACTTCTCATCAAAGTACTCTCTCACCACTGATATCACAATGTTCCATCACTAGTCATCACAATACTTCCTCACCCCTGTCATCACAATGTCCCATGACCCCTGCCATAACAATGCTACATGCCCTTATCCTCACAATGCTTCATGACCCCTGACATCACAATGTTCCATAAATCCTGTAATCAAAATTCTCCGTGATCCATTTCATCACAATGCTCCATTACCTTGGACCTCACAATGTTCCATTAAACCTGTCATCAAATGGTCTGGGACCCTTTTCATCAAATTGCTCCATGACCCTCTCATCGCAATGCTCCCTGCCCTTCTCATCACAATGCACCACACCCTTGTCATCAAAATGCTCCATGACCTTTGTCCTCGCTAATTTCCATGACCCTTGGCATAACAATGCTCGATGCCCTTCTCATCACAATGCTCCACGACTTTCTCATTACAATCCTCCATGACCCATGAATCACAGTGTTCCATGCCATTGTCATCTCAATGCTCCCTGCAATCTCTCATCACAATAATCCGTCCAACTTTTCATACTAATGATACATGCCCCCTGACAACACAATGATCCCGGCCTCTTGTCATCAAAATGCTCCATGACACTTGTCAGCACAGTGATCCTTGTCCTTGTCTTCCCAATGTTCCATGACCCCTGTAATCACAATGTTCTGTGATGCTTGTCATGACAGTGCTCCATGAAATTGTCATCACAATGCTCCATGCATTTTTGATCAAAATGGTACATGACATTGTCATCAAAATGCTCCATGCTCATGTCATCAGAATCCTCCATTAACCTTGGGATCACAATGCTTCATGCCTTTGTCATCACAATGCTCCATGCTCCTTGAAATCAAAATCATCCATGACCTCTGTCATCACAATGCTCCAAACCCTTGTGATCACAATGATCCACAACACTTGTCATCACAACACACCATGATGCCTGTCATCCCAATAATCCATGCCATTGTCATCACAATGCTCCATGATATTTGTCATCACAATTCTCTACACACTTGTCATCACAATGCTCCCTGACATTTGTCATCAGAATGCTCCTTGAAGGCTGTCATGAAAAAGCCCCATGACATATTCATCACAATTCTCCATGCTCTTTTCATCTATATGCTCCATGCCATTGTCATCAAAATACAACACAAGCTTGTCATCGGAATGCTCCATGACACTTTTCATCACACTGCTCCATGACACGTGTCATCACAATGCTCCATGACACGTGTCATCACAATGCTCCATACCCCTTGTCATTATAGTGCTCCATGACTCTCGTCATCACAATTATCCATGGTCTTCTCATCACAATGCTCCACAGTCTTGCCATCACAATGCTCCATGCCCTGGTCATCACAATGCTCCATGTCCGTTATCATTACAATTCTCTATGTCCTTGTCATCACAATACTCCATGACACTTCTCATCAAAATGTTACATGCTCTTTTCATCACAATTCTCCATGTACTTGTCATCTCAATGCTCCATTACACCTGTCATAGCAAGTACCATGCACTTTTCATCACAATGCTTCACGACTTTCTCCTCAAAATTCTCAATGGCCATTGTCATAATAATGCTCCATGCCCTTGTCATCACAATGCTCCATTACCATTGTCATCACAATCCTCCTTGACAATTAGCATCACAATGCTCCATGCCATGGTCCTCACAATGGACCATGATATATGTCATCACAATGCTCCCTGACACCTCTCTTCACAATAGTCCATGATCTTGTCATCCCAGTGATTCATCACCCTTGTCATAACAATGTTCCATGCTTTTGTCAGCAAAATGCTACATGAAGTTGTCATCCCAATGCTCCATGTGCATGTCATCACAATCCTACATGAACCTTGGGATCACATTGCTTCATACTCCTGTCATCACAATGCTCCACGCTCCTTGAAATCAACATGATCCATGACCTCTGTCATCACAGTGCTCCAAACCCTTGTGATCATAATGTTCCATAACACTTTTCATCACAGCTCTCCATGATGCCTGTCATCACATTACTCCATGCCCTTGTCGTCACAATCCTCCATGAACTTTGTCATCACTATGCTCAATACACTTGTCATCACAATGATCCATGACACTTATCGTCAAAATGCCCCTTGAGCCATGTCATGAAAAGGATCCATGCCTTTTTCATTACAATGCTCCATGCCCTTTTTATCACAATGCTCCATGCCATTGTCATCAAAATAGTTTACAAGCTTGTCATCAGAATGTTCCATGAATCTTGTCATCAGAATGCTCCATGACCCCTGTCATAAAAATGCTCATGACTCCTGTCATCATAATGCTCCATGTCCCTTGTCATTACAGTGCTCCGTGATGCTCGTCATCACAATTATCCATGGTGTTCTCATCACAATGCTCCACGGTCATGCCATCATAACGCTCCATGTCCTGGTCATCACAATGCTCCATGTCCCTTTTCATCAGGATTCTCCACATCCTTGTTATCACAATTCTCCATGCACTTGTCATCACAATGCTCCAAGACCCCTGTCATAGCAAGCTACATGCACTTGTCATCACAATGCTTCCCGACCTTCTCATAAAAATTCTCAATTGCCCTTGCAATCACAATGCTCCATGCCCTTGTCATCACAATGCTCCATGACCCTTGTCATCACAATGCTCCAAGCCCTTGTCATCACAATACTCCATTACATTTGTCATCACAATCCTCCATGACACTTGGCATTACAATGGACCATGACATATGTCATCACAATGCTCTTTGACACCTGTCTTCACAATACTCCATGAACTTGTCATCACAATGATCCAGGCACTTATCCTGACAATACTCCACAAGCTTTTCATCAGAATGCTCCATGACCATTGTCATCACACTACTTCATGACCCCTGTCATCACAATTCTGCATGACACCTGTCCTCACAATGCTCCATTCCCCTTGTCATTACAGTGCTCCATGACGCTCATCGTCACAATCATTCATGGTCTTCTCATCACAATGTTCCAAAGTCTTGCCATCACAATGATCCATTCCCTGGTCATCACAATGCTACATGTCCCTTGTCATCACAATGCACAATACACTTGTCATCACAATGCTCCCAGACACTTGTCCTCAGAATGCTCCGTGAATTCTGTCATGAAAGCCTCCATGAATTTTTCATCACAATGATCCATGCCCTTTTCATCACTATGCTCCATGCCATTGTCATCACAATACCCCACAAGCTTGTCAGCAGAATGCTCCATGACCCTTGTCATCACAATGCTCCATGACCCCTGTCATCACAATGCTCCATGACACTGGTCAACACAATGTTTCATGTCCCTTGTCATTACAGTGCTCCATGACGCTCGTCAGCAAAATTATCCATGGTCTTCTCTTAACAATGCTCCTCGGTCTTGCCATCACAATGCTCCTTGCCCTGGTCATCACAATTCTCCATGTCCCATGTCAGCACATATCTCCACGTCATTGTCATCACAATGCACCATGACACTTCTCATCACAATGTTACATGATCTTGTCATCACAATTCTCCATGCACTTGTCAACGCAATGCTCCATCACCCCTGTCATAGAAAGCTCCATGTGCTTGTCATCACAATGCTTCATGATCTTGTCATCAAAATTCTCAATGGCCCTTATCATGACAATGCTCTATGCCCTTGTCATCACAATGCTCCAAGCCCTTGTCATCAAAATGCTCTGTTATCTTTGCCATCACAAGCGTCCATGACACTTGGCATCACAATGCTCCATGTCATTGTCATCACAATGGACCGTGACATATGTCATCACAATGGTCCCAGACACCTCTCTTCACAATACACCGTGATCTTGTCATCACAAGGCTCCATGTCCTTGTCATCATAATGGGCCATGCCCACTGTCATCACAATAATCCATGAAATTTGTCAGAACAATGCTCCAAGCCCTTGTCATCACAATGGTCCATGCAGTCATTGTCACAAAGCTCTGTGACATTTTTCACCAGTATGTTCCATGAACTTTTCATCACAATGCTCTGTGACACTTGTCATCACAATTCTCCATGCCTTTGTCAGCACCATGCTCCATGACTCATGTCATCACAATGCTCAATGCACTTATCATCAAATTTTTCTCTCACCACTGATATCACAATGTTCCATCACTAGTCATCACAATACACCCTCACCCCTGTTATCGCAATGTTCCATGACAGCTGTCATCACAATGCTACATTCCCATATTATCACAATGCTCCATGACCCCTGACATCACAATGTTACATAACCACTGTCATCAAAACGCTCTATGACCCTTTTCATCACAATGCTTCATAACCCCTGACATCACAATGTTCCATAACAAATGTCACCAAAATGTTCCATCTTCCTATTCATCAAATTGCCCCATGACCCTGTCATCACAATGCTCCCTGCCCTTCTCATCACAACGAACCACACCCTTTTCATCAAAATGCTCCATGACATATGTCATCACAGAGCTCCATGACCCTTGTCATCACAATAATCCATGCCATTGTCATCACATTGCTCCATGAAAACACTCAGCACATTACTCCATGCCATTGTCATCACAAAGCACAATGACGCTTGTCATCACAATGCTTGAAGCTCTTCTCATAACAATGTTCCATGCCCTTGTCATTACAATCCTCCATGACCCATTTATCACAGTGTCCCTTGCCCTTGTCATCACAATGCTCCATGTCCACTCTCATCACAATAATGCATGAACATTTTCAGACCAATGCTCCATGCCCTTGTCATCACAATGCTCCATTACCCCTGTCATAACAATGCTCCATGACCCCTGCCATCACAATGTTCCACGGCCATGTCATCACAATGCTCCAAGACCCCTGTAATCATAAGTATCCATGCCCTTGTCATCACAAAGATCCATGGGGCATGTCATCGGAATGTTCCATGGCCTTCTCATCACAATGCTCCAAGAACCATGTAATCACAATGCTCCATGCCCCTTTTCATCTCAATGCTCCATGAACCCTGTCATCAAAATGCACCCTGCCCATCATCATAATCCTTCATGCTATTGTCATCACAATGAAATCAAAATGCTCCATGACCTCTGTCATCACAATGCTCCAGACCTTTGTGATCATAATTTTCCATAACACTTGTGATCACAACGCCCCATGACGCTCATCATCACAATTATCCATGGTCTTCTCATCACAATGCTCCATGACCATTTTCATCACAGTTCTCAATACACTAGTCATCACAATGCTCCCTGACACTTGTCGTCAGTATGCTCCTTGAAACTTGCCCCGAAAAGACCCCATGCCTTTTTTATCACAATAATACATACACTTTCCATCACAATGCTCCAAGACCCCTGTAATCAAAATTTTCCATGCCCTTGTCATCACAAACCCCATGACCCATGTCATCAGACTGCTCCATGGCCTTCTCATCACAATGCTCCATGCGTTGTCATCCCAATGCTCCATGACCCATGTAATCACAATGCTCCGTGACGCTTGTCATCACAGTGCTCCATGACCTATTTCATCAAAATGCTCCATGCCTTTGTCAGCAACATGCTACATGACCTTGTCATCACAATGCTCCATGTGCTTGTCATCACAATTCTCCATTACCATTGTCATCAAAATCCTCCATGAACATTGGGATCACATTGCTTCATGCACTTGTCATCACAATGCTCCTTGCTCCTTGAAATCAAAATGATCCATGACCTCTCTCCTCACAATGCTCAGTACCCTTGTGATCACAATATTCCATAACACTTGTCATCACAATGCTACATGATGCCTGTCATCACAATACTCCACTCCCTTGTCATCACAATGTTCCATGACCTTTATCACCACAATGGTCAATACTCTTTTCATCACAATGCTCCCTGACACTTGTCATCAGAATGCTCCTTGAACCCTGTAATGACAAGGCTCCATGCCATTGTCATCACAATGCTCCATGCCCTTTTCCTCAAAATGCTGCATTCCATTGTCATCACAATTCTCCACAAGCTTGTCATCAGAATGCTCCATGACCCTTGTCATCACAATGTTCCATGACACCTGTCGTTACAGTGCTCCATGACGCTCGTCATCACAATTATTCATGGTCTTCTCATCACAATGCTCCATGACCCATGTCATCACAATTCTCCATGACCCCTGTCATCACAACGCTCCATGATGCCTGTTATCACAATAATCCATGCCCTTGTCATCACAATGCTCCAAGACCCCTGTAATCACAATGGTCCATGCCACTTTTCATCAGAATGCTCCATGAAACTTGTCATCAAATGGCTCCATGGTCTTCTCTTCTAAATGTTCCAGGACATTGTCATCACTATGCTCCATTTCCTTCTCATCACAATGCTCCATGACCACTGTCATTACAATACTCCATGAATATGTTCAGCCCTATGATCCATGACCTTCTCATCAAAATGCTCCATGACGCCTGTCATCACAATGCTCCATGACCACTGTCATCACAACGCTCCATGACCCCTGACAACAAAATGATCCTGGATTCTTCTCATCAAAATGCTCCATGAAACTTTTCATCAAAATGATCCATGCGCTTGTCATCCCAATGCTCCATGACCTCTGTAATCACAATGCTCCCTGATGCTTGTCATCACAGTGCACCATGACCCTTGTCATCACAATGCTCCATGCCTTTGTCAGCAAAATGCTACATGACTTTTTCAACACAATGCTCCATGAGCTTATCATCACAATCCTCCATGAAACTTGGGATCACATTGCTTCATGCCCTTTTCATCACAATGCTCCATCCTACTTGAAATCAAAATGCTCCATGCCCTCTTTCATCACAATGCTCCAAACCCTTGTGATCACAATGTTCCATAACAGTTGTCATCACAATGCCCCATGACGGTTGTCATCCCAATTAAACATGGTCTTCTCATCACAATGCTCCATGACCTTTTTCATCACAATGTTCAATACACTTGTCATCACAATGCTCCCTGACACTTGTCATCAGTATGCTCCTTGAACCCTTGCATGACAAAGCTCCATGCCTTTTTCATCACAATGATACATGCCCTTTTCATCACAATGCTCCAAGCCCCCTGTAATAGAAATGCTCCATGACCTTGTCATCACCAAGCTCCATGACACATGTCATCAGAATGCTCCATGGCCTTATCATCACAATGTTCCATGCCCTTGTAATCAAAATGCTCCAAGAACCCTGTAATCACAATGATCCATGCCCCTTTTCATGAGAATGTTCCATGAGACTTGTCATCACAAGGCTCCATGGTCTTCTCATCAAAATGCTCCAGGACCTTGTCATCACAATGCTCCATCCCCTTGTCATCACAATGCTCCATGAACCCTGTCATCACAATACTCCATGAACATGTTCAGCCCAATGATCCATGAAATTCTCATCACAATGCTCCATTACCCTTGTCATCACAATGCTCCATGAACCCTGACAACACAATGATCCCAGACTCTTGGCATCAAAAAACTCCATGTCCCTTGTCATCCCAATGATCCATGCCCTTTTCATCCCAATGCTCCGTGACCTCTGTAATCACAATGCTCCGTGAGCTTGTCATCACAGTGCTCCATGACGCTTGTCATCAAAATGCTCCATGCGTTTGTCAGAAAAATGCTACATGACCGTGTCATCACAATGCTCCATGTGCTTGTCATCACAATACTCCATTACCATTGTCATCAAAATCCTCCATGACCCTTGGGATCAAAATGCTACATGCCCTTTTCATCAAAATGCTCCATGATCCTTGAAATCAAAATGATCCATGAAATCTGTCATCACCATGCTCCAAACCCTTGTGATCACAATGTTCCATAACACTTGACACCACAATACTCCAGGATGCCTGCCATAACAATGCTCCATGACCTTTGTCATCACAATGCTCAATACACTTGTCATCTCCATGCTCCCTGACACTTGTCCTCACAAAGCTCCTTGAACCCTGTCATGAAAAGGCTCCATGCCTTTTACATCACAATGCTCCATGCCCTTTTCATCACAATGCTCCATGCCATTGTCATCACAATACTCCACAAGCTTGTCATCCGAATGCTCCAAGACCCTTGTCATCACAATTCTCCATGACACTTGTCATCACAATGTTCCATGACAACTGTCATCACAATGCTCAATTCCCCTTGTCATTACAGTGCTCCATGATGTTCGTCATCACAATTATCCATGGTCTTCTTATCACAATACTCCACGGTCTTCCGATCACAATGCTCCATGCAATGGTCATCACAATGGGCCATGTCCCTTGTCCTCACAATTCTCCCCGTCCTTGTCATCACAATGCTTCATGACACTTTTCATAACAATGTTACATGCTCTTAACATCACAATTCTCCATGCACATTTCATCACAATTCTCCATCACCCCTGTCATAGAAAGCTCCATGCGCTTGTCATCACAATGCTTCATGACCTTGTCATCAAAATTGTCAAAGGCCTTTGTCATCACAATGCTCCATGCCCTTGTCATCACAATGCTCCAAGCCCTTGTCATCACAATACCCCATTACCTTTTTCATCATAATCCTTCGTGAAACTTGGCATCACAATGCTCCATGCCATTGCCATCACAAAGGTCCATGACATATCTCCTCACAATGCTCCATGCCCTTTTCATCACAATGCACCATGCCCCTTGTCATTCCAATAATCCATGAAACCTGTCAGACCAATGTTCCATGTCCCTGTCATCAAAATGTTCCATGCCCTTGTCATCACAATGCTCCTTTACTCCACTCATCACCATGCTTCATGACATTTGTCATCACAATGCTCCATGCCCTTGTCATCACAAGGCTCTGTGACCTTTGTCACCACAATGCTCCATGAACTTTTCATCACAATGCTCTGTGACCATTGTCATCACAATGCTCCGTGCCTTTGTCAGCACAATGCTCCACTTTCCTTGTCATCACAATACTCCATGCGATGATCACCACATTGATCCATGACCTTGTCATCACAATGCGCCATGCGCTTGTCATCACAGGACTCCACTACCTTTTCAACACGATGCTCAATAAACCTTGTCTTCTCAATGCTCCATGCACTTCTCATCAAAATGCTCTCTCACCACTGATATCACAATGTTCCATCACTAGTCATCACAATACTCCCTCACCCCTGTCATCACTATGTTCCATGACACCAGTCATCACAATGCTACATGCCTTATCATCACAATGCTCCATGACCCCTGACATCACAATGTTCCATAACAACTCTCATCAAAATGTTCCATGACACTTTTCATCAAATTGCTCCATGACCCTGCCATCACAGTGCTCCATGCCATTGTCCTCACAATGCTCCATGAAACCTCTCATCACATTGCTCCATGCCCTTGTCATTCCGAAGTTCCATGACACTTGTCATCACAATGTTTGATGCACTTCTCATCACATTGTTCCATGCCCTTGTCATTACAATCCTCCATAAACCATGCATCAGTGTTCCTTGCCCTTGTGATCACAATGCTCCATGCCCACCCTCATCACAATAATCCATGAAATTGTTCAGACCAATGCTCCATGCCCTTGTCATAACAATGCTCCTTTACCCCTGTCATAACAATGCTCCATGACCCCTGCTATCACAATTTTCTAAGGCCTTATCATCACAAAACTCCATGACGCATGTCATCAGAATGGTCCATGGATTTCTCATCACAATGCTCCATGCCCTTTTCATAACAATGCTCAAGACCACTGTAAGAACAATGCTCCATGCCACTTTTCATCTCAATGCTGCATGAACCATGTCATCACAATGCACCATGCCCATCATCATAATGCTTCATGCTATGTCATCACAATGAAATCAGAATGCTCCATGACTTCTGTCATCACAATGCTCCAAACCTTTGTGATCAAAATGTTCCATAACACTTTTCATCACAACGTCCCATGATGCTCGTCATCACAATTATCCATGGCCTTCTCATCACAATGCTCCATGTCCTTTGTTATCACAATGCTCAATACACTTGTCATCACAATGCTCCCTGACAATTGTCATCAGTATGCTCCTTGAACCCTGCCACGACAAGGCTCAATGCCTTTTTCATCACAATGATACGAGCCCTTTTCATCACAATGCTCCAAGACCACTGAAATCACAATGCTCCATTCACTTGTCATCACAAAGCTCCAAGATGCATGTCATCAGAATGCTCCATGGTCTTCTCATCAAAATGTTCGATGCCCTTGTCATCACAATGCTCCAAGACCCCTGTAATCACAATGGTCCATGCCGCTTTTCATCAGAATTCTCCATGAGACTTGACATCTCAAGGCTCCATGGTCTTCTCATCAAAATGGTACAGGACCTTGTCATCACAATGCTCCATTTCGTTGTCATCACTATACTCCATGATAGCTGTCATCACAATAGTCCATGAACATGTTCAGCACTATGTTCCGTGACCTTCTCATCACAATGCTCCATTACCCCTCTCATCACAATGCTCCATGACCAGAGTCATAACAATGATCCATGACCCCTGACAGCACAATGATCCGGGACTCTTCTCATCAAAATTCTCCATGACACTTGTCATCACAATGATCCATGCCCTTGTCATCCCAATGCTCCATGACCCCTGTAATCATAATTCTCCGTGACGCTAGCCATCACAGTGCTCCATGCCCCTTGTCATCAAAATACTCCATGCCTTTGTCAGCAAAATGCTACATGACCTCGTCATCACAATGCTCCATGTGCTTGTCATCAAAATCCTCCATTACCCTTGTCATCACAATCCTCCCTGAACCTTGGGATTCCATTGCTTCATGCCAATGTCATCACAATGCTCCATGCTCCTTGAAATCAAAATGCTCCATGCACTCTATCATCACAATGCTCCAAACCCTTGTGATCACAATATTCCATAACACTTGTCATCACAATGCTCCATGAAGCCTGTCATCACAATACTCGATGCCCTTGTCATCACAATGCTCCATGAACTTTGTCATCACAATGCTCAATACACTTGTCATCACAATGCTCCCTGACACTTGTCATCAAAATGCTCCTTGAACATTGTCATGGAAAGGCTCCATGCCTTTTTTTATCACAATGTTCCATGTACTTTTCATCACAATGCTCCATGCCATTGTCAGCACAATACTCCACAAGCTTGTCATCAGAATGCTCCATGACCCTTGGCATCACAATGCTCCATGACCTCTGTCATCACAATGCTCCATGACACCTGTCATCAAAATGCTCCATGCCCCTTGTCATTACAGTGCTCCATGACGCTCCTCATCACAATTATCCATGATCTTCTCATCACAATGCTCCACTGTCTTGCCATCACAATGTTCCATGCCCTGGTCATCACAATGCTCCATGTCCCTTGTCATCTTAGTTCTCCAGGTCCTGGTCATCACAATGCTCCATGACACTTCTCATCACAACGTTACATGCTCTTGTCATCATATTTCTTCATTCACTTGTCATTGCAGTGCTCCATGACCACTGTCAAAGGAACCTCCATGCGCTTGTCATGACAATGCTTCACGACCTTGTCATCCAAATTCTCAATGGCCCTTTCATCACAATTCACCATGCCCTTGTCATCTCAATGCTCTATGACCCTTGTCATCACAATGCTCCAAGCACTTGTCATCACAATGATCCATTACTTTTTTCATCACAATACTCCATGACATTTGGCATCACAATGCTCCAAGTTATTGTCATCAAAATGGACCATGATATATGTTATCACAATGCTCCCTGACACCTGTCTTTACAAACTCCAACACCTTGTCATCACAGTGCTGCATGCCCTTGTCATCACAATGCGCCATGCCCATTGTCATCCCAATAATCCATGAAACTTGTCAGAACTATGCTCCATGCCCCTGTGATCACAATGCTCCTTGCCCTTGTCATCACAATGCTCCATGACCCCTGTCATCACAATGCTCCGTGACTCCAGTCATCATAATGCTTCGTGATATTTGTCACCACGAAATCCATGAACTTTTCATCACAATGCTCCTTGACCCTTGTCATCACAATGCTCCATGCACTTGTTAGCACAATGCTCCATGACCCATGTCATCACAATGTGCCATGCTCTTGTCATCACAATGCTCCACAACTTTGTCATCACAATGCTCCATAAACCTTGTCATCACAATGCTCCATGCACTTCTCATCAAAATGCTCTCTCACCAATGATATCACAATGTTCCATCACTAGTCTTCACAATTCTCCCTCACCCCTGTCATCACTATGTTCCATGACCCCTCTCATCACGATGTTACCTACCCTTATCATCACAATGCTTCATGACCCCTGACATCACAATGTTCCATAACCCCTGTCTTCAAAATGTTCCTTGACCCTTTTCTTCAAATTGCTCCATGACCCTGTCATCACAATGCCCCCTGCCTTGCTCATCACAATGCACCGTGCCCTTCTCATCAAAATGCTTCATAACATTTGTCATCACTTAGCTACATGACCCTTAGTATCACAATGCTCCATGCTTTTGTCATCACAATGCTCCATGAACCCTATCATCACGTTGCTCCATGCCATTGTCTTCACAAAGTTCCATGACGCTTGTCATCACAATGTTCGATGCCCTTCTCATCACAACGCTCCATGACCTTGTCATTAAAATCCTCCATGACCCAGTCATTACAATCCTCCATGACCCATGTATGACAGTGTTCCGTACCCTTGTCCTCACATGGCTCCATGACCCTTGTCATCACAATGCTCCAAGACCCACAGTGACAGTAATCAATGAGAAAGTTCCCATGGTGTTAGTTCTCATAATGATGGTTCTTGTAAGAGTGCTCATGTTGGCAGTGCTAGTGGTGACAGTGTTCTTGGTGACAGTGCTCATGGTGGCAGTGCCCATGGTGGGACTACCGATGGTGACACTCTCCATGGTGACAGTGCACATGGTCATGGTGCATCTGGTCGTAATGCAATATAGTGACAGTCCTCATGGTGAGATTGCTCATGGTGATAGTGCCCATGGTGTGTTCCCATGGTTACAGTGCTCATGGTGACAGTGCCCATGGTGACAGTGAGCACTGTGAGACTGCCATTTGTGGCTGGGCCCTTTGTGATACTTCTTATCATGATAGTGTTCAAGGTACCAGTTTCATGGTAATAGTGCTCATGGTAGCATTGCCCACAATGAGAGTGCCAAGGGTGTGAATACAGACTTTGACAGTGCCCATGGTGACTTTTCACTCTGTGACAGTGCCCTTGGGGACAGTGAGCACGGTGAGATTTCTCAAGGTGATAGTGCCCATTGTATCAGTTTTCATAGTGACAAGATCCATGGCGTCAGTGCCCATCATGGCATTGCTCACAGTAATAGTTCTCACGGTGAGAGTGTCCATGGTGATATTACCCACGGTTACAGTAATCAGTGATAAAATGCTCATGGTGACAGTGCCCATGGCGATAGTGCCCATGGTGAGAGTCTGCACATTGATAGTGCCCATGGTGGCAGTTCCTATTGTGAAAGTGCTCATGATGACATTGTCCATGTTGGTAGTTACCATGGTGAGAGTGCTCATGGTGATAGTAACCATGGTAACAGTGCACATGGTGGACGTGCCCATGGTGACAGTGCCCATGATGACAGTACTCATGGTGATAGTTCTCATGATGAAAGTGCCCATGGTGACATTTCACATGGTGGCAGTGAAAAATGGTAACAATGCCCATGTTGACTGTTCTCATTGTGACAGTGCTCATGGTGAAAGCCCATTCAGACAGTACTAACGGTGACAGTTCTCATGGGTGCAGTGCCCATGGTGACAGTGCTCACAGTGATAATGCCCATGGTGGCAGTGCCCATGGTGACACTGCCCATGATGACAGTTCCCATGGGGACAGTGCCCATGGCACCATTGCCTATGGTGACAGTGCTCATGGTAACAGTGCCCACGGTGTCAGTGACCACGGTGAGAGTGCTCACAGTGAAAGTGCCCTTGGTGACAGAGCTCATGGTGCCAGTCCGCATTGTGCCAGTACCCGTGGCGACAGTGCTCATGGAGACAGTGAGCACCGTGAGAGTGCTCACGGTGATAGAGCTCATGGTAATAATGCAAATGGTGATAGTGCAAATGTTGACAATACCCATGGTGACAGTACTAATGTTGAAAATACCCATGGTGGCAGTTCTCATAGCGACAGTTCTCATGGTGACAGTGCTCTTAATAGCAGTGCCTAAGGTGGTGACTGTGCTAATGGTGACAGTGCTCTTGGTGGCAGTTCCCAGGGGACAGTACTGATGGTGACACTGCATAGTTACACTGCCCATGGTAACCGTGCTCACGTTAATAGTGCACATCGTGACAGTGCCCATGGTGGTAGTTCACCTGGTGACAGTGCTAAATAGTGACAGTGCACATGCTGACAGTGTTCATGGTGATAATGCCCATGGTGACAGTGCACAGGGTGATAATGGGCACTATTACAGTGTTCATGGTGACAGAACTCAAGGTGGCAGTGTCCATGGTGACAGTGCTCACAATGACAGTGCCCATGCTGACAGTGCCGACAGTAACAGTGTCCATGGTGACACTTCTCACGGTGACTGTGCCCATGGGGACAGTTAGCATGGTGAGATTTCTCACGGTGATAGTGCCTGTTGTGACAGTGCTCACAGTGACAATGCCCATTGTGCCAGTGCCCACAGAGACATTCCGCATGGTCATATTTTGCACGGTGATAGTGCCTATGGTGATATTACCCATGGTGACACTGCACATGGTTGCAGTGCAAAATGATGACAGTGCCCATGGTGACATTGCTCATGGTGACTTTGCTTACTGTGATAATCCTTACGCTGAAAGTGCCCATGATGACACTGCACATAGTGTCATTGTTCATGGTAACAGTGTTCACGGTGATAGTTCCAATGGTGAGAGTGGCCATGGTGACAGTGCCCATAGTCACAATTCTCATGGTGTAGTGCTCATAGTGACACTGCCCATGGTGAAGTTATGCAGGGTGACAGTAATCATGGTGACAGTGCTCATGGTGATAGTGCCCATGGTGACAGTGCCAATGTTCCCAATTCTCACAGTGATAATGGCTATGGTGAGAGTACCTAGGGTGACAATGCCCATGGTGACAGTGCCCAAGGGGCCATGCCCATGGTGACAGTGCTCATCGTGACAGTGCTCACGTTGGCAGTGCCACTAATAAACGTGCTCATTGTGGCAGTGCTCATGGTGACAATGCTCATGGTGACAGTGCCCATGTTTTCAGTGTTTATTGTGATAGATGTCACGGTGTCAGTACCCACAAGGACAATGCCCATGCTGACAAAGCCCATGGTGAATCTTCCCATTGTAAAAGTGCCCATGGTGACAGCGCCCATTGAGACAAGTCCCATGGTGACACTGCTCATGGTGACAGTGCCATTGGTGAGAGTGCCAAGAGTGACAGTGCTCATGGTGAAACTGCCCATGGACACATTGTCTATGGTGATAGTGCTCATGGTGACAACCACACGGTGACAGTGCCAATGGTGATAGTCCCAGTGGTGACAGTTCTTATGTTGAATGTGACCATGGTGAGATTTCTCATGGTGACAGTGCCTATGGTGAAAATTCTCATAGTGACAGTGCTCATGGTAACAGTGCTCATGGTGATATTACCCATGGTGACAGTACTCATGGTAAAAGTGCCCATGGTGACACTGCACATTGTGGCCATGCAAAATGGTGACAGTGCCCATGGTGATATTGATCATGATGACATTGCGTACGGGGAGAGTCCTTACGGTGATAGTGTGTATGGTGAAACTGCACACAGTTACAGTGCTCATGGTGACAGTGTTCATAGTGAGAGTGCCGATGGTGAATGTGTCCATGGTGACAGTGTCCATAGTCACAATTCTCATGGTGTAGTGCTCACGGTGACAGTGCCCATGGCGAAAAAACAGAGTGTGTCCGTATTCATGGGGACATTGCTCATGGTGATAGTGCCCATAGTGAAAGTGACCATGTTCACAGCTCTCACGGCGATAGTGCCCATGGTGACAATACCCAGGGTGACAGAGCACATGGTAAAAGTGTTCACGCTGACAGTGCCCATGGTGACATTACCTAAGGTGAAAATTCCCATGCTGAGAGTGCTCATGGTAACAGTGCCCATGGTGACAAAACCCAGGGTGTCCTGCCTATGTTGACAGTGATCATGGTGACATTGCTCACATGGACAGTGCCATAAGTGACAGTGCTCATTGTGGCAGTGCTCATGGTGACTGTGCTCATGGTGACTGTGCCCATGGTTACAGTGTTTATGGTGATCGATGTCACGGTGGCTGTGCCGATGGGGACAGTGCCCACAATGACAAAGCCCATTTTGATACTTCCCATTGTGACAGTGCCCACGGTGACAGAGCAAATGGTGACAGTGCCCGAGATAAGAGTGCCCATGGTGAGAGTGATAACAGTGACTGTGCCCATGGTGACAGCAACCAGTGTGACAACGCCCATTGTGACAGTGCTCATGGTGGCCATGCCAATGCTGACAGTGCCGATGGTGATAGTGCCAATAGTGAGACTGCTCATGGTGAAACTGCCAATAGAGATACTGCCCATGGTGATAGTGCTCATCGTGACAACCCCTCGGAGGCAGGGCCAATGGTGAGAGTTCTCGTGGTGACAGTTCTCACTGTGAAAGTGACCCTGTTGAAATTGCTCATGGAGATAGTATGCATGGTGACAGTGCTCAAGGTGATACTCTCCATTTTGACAGTGCCCATGGTGACTGTTCTCATGGTGACAGTGCCTATGGTGATAATGCTCTTAGTGACAGTGCTCACGGTGACAGTGCCCACGGTAGACAGTGACCACGGTGACTGTTCTCACTGTGATAGTGCCCATGGTGACAGTGTTCACGGTGACACTCTGCATTGAGGTTGTGTCCGTGGTGACAGTGCTCAGGGTGACAGTGCTCACAGTGATATTACTCACGTTGACAGTGCCCAAGGTCACAATACCGACGGTGACAGTAATCATGGTGAAAGTGCCCATGGTGGCAGCTCTCATAGTGACAGTTCTTGTGACAGTGCTCTTGTTGGCAGTGACTATGGTGAGACTACCGATGGTGACACTGCCCATGGTGACAGTGCACATGGTCATGCTGCATCTGGTGGCAGTGCAAAATAGTGACAGTGCCCATGGTGATATTGCTCATGGTGATAGTGCCCATGGTGAGAGTGCCCATATTTACAGTGCTCATGGTGACAGTGCCCATGCTGACAGTGCCCCTGGTGACAGTGCAGACCGTGAGAGTGCTCATGGTGGCCGTGCCCATGGTGACAGTTCTTATCATGATAATGCTCACGGTAGCAGTGTTCATGGTAATAGTGCTCACGGTGGCAGAGCCCACAATGAGAGTGCCAAACGGGAGAATACTGACTGTGACAGTCCACATGGTGACATTTCTCTCTGTGACAGTGCCCTTGGGGACAGTTAGCATGGTGAGCTTTCTCATGATAAGATCTGTCACCATGGGCACGTCCACCAAGCGCACTCTCACGGTGTGCACTGTCACCAGGGGCACTGTCACTATGGGCACTGTCACCATGAGCATTGTAACCGTGGGCCCTTTACCATGGGCATTATAACTATGAGCAATATCACCATGGGCACTGTCACTATTTTGCACTGCCACCAGATGCACCATGACTATGTGCACTGTCACCATGGGCAGTGTCACCATCGGTAGTCTCACCATGGACACTACCACCATGAGCACTGTCACCCACAGCACTGTCACCACGAGCACTGCCACCATGAGCACTTTCACCATGATTACGGTCACTTTGGGCACTGTCAACTTGAGTACCATCACCGTGAACACTATCACCCTGAGCACTGTCACCACGGGCACAGTCTCAATGCGGACTGTCACCATGAAGGGTCACAATGGACACTATCACGGTGAGAACAGTCAACGTGGTTACTGGCACCAAGGGCACTGTCCCTGTGAACACTGTCAATAAGAGCATTATCACCATAGGCACTGTCACCATGAGAACAGTCACCATGTGCAGTGTTAACATGGAGACTATCACCTTGAACACTGTCACTATGAGCAGTGTCACCATGAGCAATTACAACAGGGTCACTTTCACCATGAGAACTGTCATCACCGGTACTGTCACTATTGGCACTGCCTCCGAAGGGTTGTCACGATGAGCACTATCACCATGGGCAGTGTCTCCATGGGCAGTTTCACCATGAGCACCCTCACTATTGGCACTATCACCATTGGAACTGCCAACATCGGCACGATCACTGTGAGCACTCTCACAATGGGTGTTGTCACACTGGTCGCTGTCACCATGGGCACAGTCACCATTGGCAGTTTGACCATGGACACCGTGATCTTGGGCAATGTCACCATGGGCTCTGTCACCGGGGCACTCTCACAATGGGAAATATCATTATGGGCTATGTCAGCCTGGGCAGTGTCACCGTGGGCCATGCAACCCTGACATCTATCACCATAAGCACTGTAAACATGGGCACTAACACCATGGGCACTGTCACCATGAGCACTACACCATGAGAATTGTGACTATGGACACTGTCACCATGGGCACATTCACCATCGGCACTCTAGCCGTGAACACCGTCACCATGAGCACTGTCACTGTCTGCAGTTTCACCATGCACACAATCACTGTAAGGACTATCACCATAAGCAATGTCACCATGAGCAATATCACCATGGACACTGTCACCATTTTGCACTGCAACCATGTGCAGTGTCACCATGGGCACTTTTACCATGAGTACTGTCACCATGGGTAATATCACCATGGGCACAGTCATTGTGAGCACTGTTACTATGATAATTTTCACCTTAGGCACTGTCACCGTGAGAACAGTCACCATGGGCACTGTCAACATGGAGACCATCACCTTGAGCAAAGTCACCATGAGCACTGTCACCATGAGAAATGTCACCATGGTTTCATTCAACATAAGAACTGTCACCACGGGGACTATTACCATTGGCACTGTCTCCATGGGGTTGTCACCATGAACACTATCACCATTGGCAATGTCACAGAGGTGTTGTCACCATGAGCACTATCACCATGGGAAATGCCTCCATGGACAGTTTCACCATGAACACTGTCACCGTGAGCACTGTCACCATGGGCCTTGTCACACTGTGTGCTGTCACCATGGGCACTATCACCGTGGGAACTGTCACAATGGGAAGTATCACCATGGGCTTTGTCAGCGTGGGCACTGTCCCCGTGGCATTGACACCTTGACATATATCACCATAAACACTGTAAACATGGTCACTGTCACCATGAGCACAGTCACCATGAGCACTGCCACAATGAGCAATGTTATTTATGGCACTGTCAACATGAGCACTGTTACCATGGGCATGACCCCATGGGCTCTGTCACCATGGGCATTGTCACCCTATGTACTCTCACCATAGGCATTAGCACTGTGAGAATTGTGAACATGGGCACTGTTCCCATAGGCATTATCACAATGAGCACAGTCACCATGAGTACTGTCACCTTGGGTATTCACACCATGGGCACTGTCACTGTGAGCACTACACCATGAGAATTGTGACTATGGGCACTGTCACCATGGACACTCTCACCATGGGAACTACCACCGTGAACACTGTAACCATGAACAATGTCACTCTGTGCAGTGTCAACATGCGCACTGTCACCGTAAGGACTATCATGGTAAGCAAATTCACCATGAGGAATGTCACCATGGGCAATGTCACCATTTTGCACTCCAACCATGTGCATTGTCACCTTGGGTAATATCACAATAGACACTTTCACCGTGAGAAATGTGATCATGCAGAATGTCTCTATGGGCACTGGCACCATGGGCATTTTCACTGTGAGAACTGTCACAATGGGCACTGTAACCATGACAAATTTCACCATGCTAAATATCCCTATGGGCATTCTCACTGTGAGAAGGGTCACCATGGGCACTGTTACTGTCAGCACTGTCACCATGGGCACTGTCATTGTGGGCACTGTCACCATGTCTACTGCCACCTTGGGCTCTGTCAACATGAACACTCTAACAATGCCTATTATCACCATGTACACTGTCACCATGGGCACTATCACCATGAGCACTGTCAGCATGTGCATTGTTACTATTTAACACTGTCACCAGGTGAACTACCACCATGGGCACTGTCACAATGTGCACTATCACCGTGAGCACAGTTACCATGGGCACTGTAACAATGCAAAGTGTCATCATCGGTACTGTCCCCATGGGAACTGCCACCAAGAGCACTGTCACCATTAGCACTGTCATCATGTGCACTCCAAATTTGGGCACTGCTAATATGAGCACTGTCACCATGAGTACTGTCGCTATGAGAACTGCCATCATGTGTATTTTCACCATGAGTACTGTCATCATGTGTATTGTCACCATTTGCACTATCACCATGAGCACTATTACCTTGAACACTATCACGGTGAGCACTCTCACTGTGGTCACTGTCACCTTGGGTACTGGCTCAATGCGGACTGACACCATGAGCCCTGTCACCATGGGCACTATTACTGTGAGCACTCTAACCGTGGTCACTGTCACCATGGACACTGTTACCATGAGCACTGTCACCATAGGCAATTGCACCATGGGAACTGGCAACATGGGCACTCTCATCATGGGCATTGTCACCATGGGCACTGTTACCATGGGCACTAGCATCAATGGCGCTATCACTGTGAGCACTGTCACCATGGGTACTGCAACCATGAGAAGTGTCTCCATGAGTACTTTCTGCATGGGTTGACACCATGTGCACTATCACCATGAGAACTGTCAACATGTGCAGGGTCTCCATTTTTCACTGACACCATGTGCAATGTCACCATGGGCACTATCACCGTGAGAACTGTCACCGTGAGTACTGTCACCATGGGAACTACCAAAATGGGCAATGTCATCATGAGCACTTTCACAATGGGAACTGCCACCATGGGTACTGTAAATGTGCGGACTCTCACCATGGTCACTATCACCATGGGCACTGTCACTGTGAGCACTGTTACCGTCGGCACTATCAGTATGAGCACTTTTACTGTGAGCACTACCAGCGTGAGCACTCTCACCGTGTTAACTGTCACCATGGACAATCTCACTGTGAGCACTGTCACCTTGAGCAATGGCACAATGTAGACTGTCACCATGAGCTTTGACATCATGGGAACTATCACTGTTAGAACTGTCACTGTGGTCACTTTCACCATGTGAACTGTCACCATGGGCAGTGTCACCATTGGTAGTCTCACCATGGTCACTGCCACAATGAGCACTGTCACCAAGAGCCCTATCACCAGGAGCACTGCCACCATGAGCACTGTCAAAAGAACTGTCACTATGAGAACTGACACCATGGGCACATTCACCATGATTACTGTCACCGTGTGTATCATCACCTTGGGCACTGTCAACGTGAGTGCTATCACCGTGAGCACTATCACCCTGAGCACTGTCACCACAGGCACAGCCTCATTGAAGACGGTCACAATGAACACTGTCACCATGGGCACTATTACGGAGAGAACAGTCACCGTGTTCACTGTAACCATGGGCACTCTCACCGTGCGCACTGTAACTAAGGGTATTATCACCATAGGCACTGTCTCCGTGAGAACAGTCACCATGGGCACTGTCAACATGGAGAAAACTATCACCTTGAGCACTGTCATCTTGAGCACTGTCACCATGGGCACTATTACCATGGGTAATGTTTTCATGGGCAATTACCAGGTGAGCACTTTCAACATGGGCACTGTCATCATGGGCACTGTCACGAAGAGCACTGCCACAATGAGCAGTGTCACCATGTGCACTCTCACCATGTGCACTATCACCGACTGTAAGTTTACCATTGGCCCTATCACAAGTGCAATGTCACCATCGGTTCTGTTCCCATGGAAACTCTCACCAAGTGCACTGTCACCATGAGCACTGTCAAAATGAGCACTGTCACTTTGGTCCCTGCTATTATGAGCACTGTCACCCTGAGAAGTGTCACTATGAAAACTGCCGCCATGGGTATTTTCACCATGAGAACTGTCACCATGGGTATTGTCACCAGTTGCACTGTCACCATGAGGAATATTACCACGAGCACACTCACTGTGAACACTGTCACCATGGGCACTTGTACAATGTGGACATTTACCATGAGCCCTGTCACCATGGGCACTGTCACCGTGAGCACTGTCACCGTGAGCACTGTCACCGTGGGCATTGTCACCATGGGCCCTGTCATCATTGGCACTGCCACTATGGGAACTGTCACTGTGAGCACTGTCACCATGGATACTGCAATGATGAGCACTGTCACCGTGAGCACTGTCACCATGAGCACTGTCACTGTGTGCCGTGTCCCCATACACACTATCACAATACGGACTATCACTGTAAGCAATATCACCATGAGCAATGTAACCATGGGCCCTGTCACCATGTGCACTATCAGCATGGGCAGTGCCACCATGGGCCCGTTATCATTGAGGACTGTCTACATGGGTAATATCACCATGGGAACTGTCACCGTGAGAACTATCACCATGAGCAATGTCATAATGGGCCCTGTCGCCATGGGTCTTGTCACTATGAGCACTGTCAGAATTGGTATTATCACAGTGAGCACTCTCACCATGGTAACTGTCCCCATGGGCACTGTCACCATGATAACTGTCATCATGGGCACTGTGACTGTGGACACTGCCACCGTGAGCATTATTACCATGAACACTGAAACCGTTAGAACTATCCTCATAAGTACTGTCTCCATGGGCAATGTCACGATTGGTATGGCCAACATGGGCACTCTCAAGGTGTGCACTGTTACTCAGGGCACTGCCACCATGGGCACTGTCAGAGTGAGCACTGTCACCGTGAGCAATGCCCCAATGAGCACTGTCTCTTCTGGCACTGCTTACATGAGCAGTGTCACCATGGGCATGACACCCTGGTAAATGTCACCATGGGCACTGTCACCATGAACTCTCACAGCTTGGGCATTACACCCTAGGTACTGGGACCATGAGAACATTCACTGTGAGCTTTGTTATCATGAGCTCTGTCTCCTGGGTATTGTCACCATGGGCACTATCAACGTGAGAATTATGATCATTGACACTGTCAACATAGGCACTATCACCACGAGCACTGTCACCATGAGTAATGTCAGCCTGGGTATTGTCACCATGGGCTCTGTCACCGTGAACACTACACCATTGGAATTGTGACTATGGACACTGTTACCAGGTGCAATAACACCATGGGCACTGTCACCATGTGCACTATCACTGTGAGCAAGTTTACCATGGGCAATGTCACAATGTGCAGAGTCACCTTCGGTAATATCCCCAGGGGATCTGCCACCAGGTGTACTGTCACCACTTGCAATGACACCACGGGCACTCCCACCATGGGCACTGACACCATGAGCATTATTACGATTAACACTGCTACTGTGAGCAGTATCGTCATAAATACTGTCACCATTGACACTGTCACAATTGGCACGACCACCATGTGCATACTCATGGTGTGTACTGTCACCAGTGGCACTGCCACCATATGCAGTGTCACCATGAGCACTGTAACCATGGGCACTCTCACCATGGGCACTGACATCATGGGCAGTGTCACCGTGGGCAATGTCAGCAGAGGCCTGGTCACATGGGTGCTGTCACCATGGGCATTCTCACCTTTAGCACTTTCACTATAGGTACTGTCAGCAGGGGTACAACCACCATGGGTAATGTTATCAGGGACACTTTCCAGGTGAGCACTTTCAACATGGGCACTGTCATCATGGGCACTGTCAACATGGGCACTGTCACCATGGCCATTGTCTTCGTGGGCACTGTCAACAGTTTCACTGTCACTCTAAGCTCTCTCACCTTTGCACTGTGATGGTGGGCACTGTCACCATGCGTCTATAACCTTGGGCATTGGCAGCATGAGCAGTGTCACTGAGGGCACTGCCTCCATGAGCACTATCACCATGAGCACAGCCATTGTGAACTCTATCACCATAAGCACTGTCATCATTCTGCACTGTCCCCATGTGCACTGCCACAATGAGCAGTGTCACCATGGGCACTTCCACCATGAGCACTGTCACCATGAGCACTGTCACAGTGAGCCGTGTCTCCATGGTCAATGTCAACCTGTGCACTCTCACCAAGTGCACTATCCCCGATAGCAAGCTTACCATTGGCTCTGTCACAAAGAGCAGTGTCACCATCGGTACTGTTCCCATGGGAACTGTCACCAAGTGCACTGTCACTATGAGCATTGTCATCACGAGCACTGCCACCTTGTACCCTGCTATTATGAGCACTGTCACCCTGGGAACTATCGCTATATAAACTGCCACAATGGGTATTTTCACCATGAGTACTGTCACCATGGGTATTGTCACCATTTGCACTGCCACCATGTGCACTCTCACCATAGGCAGTGTCACCATAGGCACTTTATTATTGAGTACTCTCTCCATGGTTAATATCACCAAGGACATTGTCACTGTGACAACTATCACCGTGAACAATATCATGATTGGCCCAGACGTCATGGGACTTGTCACTATGAGCACTGTCACAATGGGCACTATCACCGTGAGCTGTCTCAGTGTGGTATCTGTCACCATGGGCACTGTCACCATGGGCACGGTCATTTTCGGCACTGTACCATGGGCACTGTCACTGTGGGCAATGCCACCGTGAGCACTATTATGATGAACACTGCTACTGTGAGCAGTATCATCATAAATACTGTCCCCATGGACACTGTCACAATTGGCACAGCCACCATGGGCATACTCATGGTGTGCACTCTCACCAAGGGCACTGACATCATGGGCAGTGTCACCGTGGGCACTGTCACCAGGGGCCTTGTCACATGGGTCCTGTCGCCATGGGTATTCCCACCATTAGCACTTTCACTATGGGTACTGTCACCAGGGGCACTACCGCCATGGATAATATTACAACGGGCACTTTACAGGTGAGCACTTTCACCATGCGCACTGTCATCATGGGCACTGACAAAATGGGCACTGTCACCATGAGCACTGTCACCATGGCCATTGTCTTCGTGGGCACTGTCAACAGTTTCACTGTCACCGTAAGCTCTCTCACCATTGCACTGTGATGGTGGGTACTGTCACCATGCGTCTATAAACGTGGGCATTGCCAGCATGAGCAGTGTCACTGAGGACACTGCCTCCATGAGCACTATAAACAAGAGCACAGCCACTGTGAACTCTATCACCATAAGCACTGTCATCATCGGCATTGTCCCCATGAGCACTGCCACAATGAGCAGCGTCACGATGGGCACTTCCACCATGAGCACTGTCACCATGAGCACTGTCACAGTGAGCCATGTATCCATGGTCAATGTCAACCTGTGCACTCTCACCAAGTGCACTATCCCTAGAGCAAGCTTACCATTGGCTCTGTCACAAAGTGCAGTATCACCATCGGTACTGTTCCCATGGGAACTGTCACCAACTGCACTGTCAATATGAGCATTGTCATAACGAGCACTGCCACCTTGTACCCAGCTATTATGAGCACTGTCACCCTGAGAACTGTCGCTATAAAAACTGCCACAATGGGTATTTTCACCATGGGTATTGTCACCATTTGTACTGTCACCATGTGCACTATCACCGCAAGGACTATCACCTTAAGCAATATCACCATGCACAATATCACCAGGGACACTGTCACAATTTTGCACTGCCACCATGTGCACTATCACCATAGGCAGTGTCACCATAGGCACTTTATTAATGAGTCCTCTCACCATGGGTAATATCACCATGGGCATTGTCACCGTGACAACTATCACCGTGAGCAATAACATGATTGGCCTTGACGCCATGAGACTTGTCACTATGAGCACTGTCACAATGGGCACTATCACCGTGAGCAGTCTCACTGTGGTATCTGTCACCATGGGCACTGTCACCATGGGCACTGTCACTTTCGGCACTGTGCCATGGGCACTGCCACCGTGAGCACTATTACGATGAACACTGCTACTGTGAGGAGTATCATCATAAATACTGTCATAATGGGCACTGTCACAATTAGCATGGCCACCATGTGCATACTCATGGTGTGCAGTGTCATCAGGGCCACTGCCACCATGAGCACTGTAACCATGGGCACTGTCACCATGGGCACTATCAACATGGGTAATATTATCATGGGCACTTTCCAAGTGAGCACTTTCACCATGGGCACTGTCATCATGGGCACTGTCACTGTGAGCACTGTCACTGTGAGCACTGTCACCGGTGGCATTGTCACCATGGGACCTGTCATCATTGGCACTGCTACCATGGGAACTGTCACTGTGAGCACTGTCACCATGGGTATGGCAATGATGAGCACTGTCACTGTGAGCACTGTCACCATAAGCACTGTCACTGAGTGCAGTGTGCCCATACACACTATCACAATAAGGACTATCACCGTAAGCAATATCACCGTGAACAATGTCTCCATGGGCACTGTCACCATGTGCACTATCACCATGGGCAGGGCCACCATGGGCCCGTTATCTTTGAGGACTGTCAACATGGGTAATATCACCATGGGAACTGTCCCCGTGAGAACTATCAACGTGAGCAATGTCATAATGGGCCCTGTCGCCATGGGCCTTGTCACTATGAGCACTGTCAGAATTGGTATTATCACATTGAGCAGTCTCACATGGTAACTGTCACCATGGGCTCTGTCACTGTGATTACTGTCACCATGGGCACTGTGACTGAGGGCACTGCCACCGTGAGCATTATTAACATGAACACTGCAACCGTTAGAACTATCCTCATAAGTACTGTCACCATGGGCACTGTCACGATTGGCATGGCCAACATGTGCACTCTCAAGGTGTGCACTGTTACCCAGGGCACTGCCACCATTGGCACTGTCAAAGTGAGCACTGTCACCGTGAGCAATGCCTCAATGAGCACTGCCAATTCTGGCAATGCTTACATGAGCAGTGTCGCCATGGGCATGACACCCTGGTTATTGTCACCATGGGCACTGTCACCATGAGCACTCTCAGCATGGGCATTACACCCTAGGTACTGGGACCATGGGAACATTCACCGTGAGCATTGTGACCATGAGCTCTGTCACCCTGGGTATTGTCACCATGGGCACTATCACCGTGAGAATTATGATCATGGACACTCTCACCATAGGCACTATCACCATGAGCACTGTCACCATGAGTAATGTCACCCTGGGTATTGTCACCATGGGTTCTGTCACCGTGAGCACTACACCATGGGAATTGTGACTATGGGCACTGTCACCAGGTGCAATACCACCATGGGCCCAGTCACCATGTGCACTATCACTGTGAGCATGTTTACCTTGGGCAATATCACAATGTGCAGAGTCACCTTCTGTAATGTCCCCAGGTGATCCGCCACCAGATGTACTGTCACCACTAGCAATGGCACCACGGGCACTGACACCTTGGGCACTGCTATTAGGATCACTGTCACCATGAGGACTGTCGCTATGAGAACTGTCACCATGGGTATTTTCACCATGAGTACTCTCACCATACGTATTGTCACCATTTGCACTCTCAGCATGAGCACTATTATGGTGAGCACTATCACCATTAGCAATTTCAACATGGGCACAGGCACAATTCGGACTCTCACCAAGAGCCCTGTCTCCAAGGGCACTATCAACCTGAGCACTGTCACCATTGGCAACGTCAGCATGGGGACTTTCACCGTAGGGACTGTCATCACGGGCAGTGTCACCGTGGGGAAGTGTCACAAGGGTCAATGTCACCATGGGCCCTGCCACCATAGGCACTGCCACTGTGAGCACTATTACCATGGGTAATGCAACCATGAGCACTGTCACCATGAGCAATGTCAGCGTGGGTTGTCACCATGTGCACTTTCACCTAGAGCACTGTCATGGTGGGAAGTGTTACCATGCCCTCTATCACAGCAAGTACTATCAGGTTAAGCAATATCGCCATGAGCAATGTCACCTTTGGTACTGTCACCATGTTGCACTGCAATCATGTGCACTATCACCATAGGCACTGTCACCATGGGCACTTTATCACTGAGTATTCTCACCATGGGTAATATCACCATGGGCATTGTTACCATGACAACTATCACTGTGAGCATTATTATGATTGGCCCTGGCGCCATGGACCTTGTCACTATGAGCACTGTCTCAATGGGCACTATCACCGTGAGCAGTCTCATAGTGATATATTTCACCATGGACACTGTCTCCCTTAGAACTGTCACCATGTGCACTGTCACTTTTGGCACTGTGCCAAGGGCACTGTCACTGTGGGCATTGCCACCATGAGCATTATTACGATGAACACTGCTACTGTGAGCAGTATCATCATAAATACTGTCACCATGGACACTGTCACAATTGGCATGGCCACTATGTGCATACTCATGGTGTAAACTGTCACCAGGGGCACTGCCACCATGGGCACTGTCACCATGGGCAATGACATCATGGGCAGTGTCACCGTGGGCACTGCCACCAGGGGCCTTGTCACATGGGTGCTGTCACCATGGGCATTCTCACCATTAGCACTTTCACTAAGGGTACTGTCACCAGTGGCACTAACACCATGCGTAATGTTATCAGGGACACTTTACAGATGAGCACTTTCGACATGGGCACTGTCATCATGGGTACTGTCAACATGGGCCATTGTCTTCGTGGGCACTGGCAAAAGTTTCACTATCACCGTAAGCTCTCTCACCATTGCACTGTGATGGTGGGCACTGTCACCATGCGTCTATAAACGTGGGCATTGCCAGCATGAGCAGTGTCACTGAGGACACTGCCTCCATGAGCACTATCACCATGAGCACAGCCACTGTGAACTCTATCACCATAAGCACTGTCATCATCGGCATTGTCCCCATGAGCACTGCCACAATGAGCAGCGTCACGATGGGCACTTCCACCATGAGCACTGTCACCATGAGCACTGTCACAGTGAGCCGTGTCTCCATGGTCAATGTCAACCTGTGCACTCTCACCAAGTGCACTATCCCGATAGCAAGCTTACCATTGGCTCTGTCACAAAGTGCAGTATCACCTTCGGTACTGTTCCTATGGGAACTGTCACCAACTGCACTGTCACTATGAGCTTTCTCATCACGAGCACTGCCACCTTGTACCCTGCTATTATGAGCACTGTCACCCTGAGAACTGTCGCTATAAAAACTGCCACAATGGGTATTTTCTCCATGAGTACTGTCACCATGGGTATTGTCACCATTTGGCTGTCACCATGTGCACTATCACCGCAAGGACTATCACCTTAAGCAATATCACCATGCACAATATCACCAGGGACACTGTCACAATTTTGCACTGCCACCATGTGCACTATCACCATAGGCAGTGTCACCATCGGCACTTTATTATTGAGTCCTCTCACCATGGGTAATATCACCATGGGCATTGTCACCATGACAACTATCACCGTGAGCAATATCATGATTGGCCCTGACGCCATGGGACTTGTCACTGTGAGCACTGTCACAATGGGCACTATCACCATGAGCAGTCTCACTGTGGTATCTGTCACCATGGGCACTGTCACCATGGGCACTGTCACTTTTGGCACTGTGCCATGGGCACTGCCACCGTGAGCATTATTACGATGAACACTGCTACTGTGAGCAGTATCATCATAAATACTGTCACCATGGGCACTGTCACAATTGGCATGGCCACCATGTGCATACTCATGGTGTGCAGTGTCATCAGGGCCACTGCCACCATGGGCAGTGTCACCATGAGCACTGTAACCATGGGCACTGTCACCATGGGCACTATCACCATGGGTAATGTTGTCATGGTCACTTTCCAAGTGAGCACTTTCCCCATGGGCACTGTCATCATGGGCAATGTCAATACAGGCCCTGTCACAGTGAGAACTGTCACCATGGGCACTGTCACTTTCAGCACTGTCCATGGGCACTGTCACTGTGGGCACTGCCACCGTGAGCATTATTATGATGAACATTGCTACTGTGAGCAATATCATCATAAATACTGTCACCATGGGCAATGGCCCAATTGGCACGGCCACCATGTGCATACTCATGGTGTGCACTGTCACCTGGGGCACTGACATCATGGGCAGTGTCACCATGAGCACTGTAACCATAGGCACTCTCACCATCGGCACTGACAGCATGGCAGTGTCACCATGGGCAATGTCACCAGGAGCCTTGTCGAATGGGTGCTGTCACCATGGGCATTCTCACCATTAGCTCTTTCACTATAGGTACTGTACCAGGGCCCCTACCACCATGGGTATTGACATCATGGGCACATTCCAGGTGAGCACTTTCACCATGGGCACTGTCAGCATGAGCAGTGTCACCATGAACACTGCCACCATGGCCATTGTCTTCGTGGGCAGTGTCAGCATTTACACTGTCACCGTGAGCTCTCTCACAATTGCACTGTGTTCGTGGACACTGTCACCATCCATCTATCAGCAGGGCTTTGCCAGCTTGAGCTGTGTCACTAAGGGTACTGCCTCCATGAGCACTATCACCATGAGCACAGCCACTGTGAACTCTATCACCTTAAGCACTGTCATCATCAGCACCGTCCCCATGTGAACTGCCACAATGAGCTGTGTCACCATGGGCACTTCCACCATGAGCACTGTCACCATGAACCTTGTCAGGGTGAGCCATGTCTCCATGGGCAATATCACCATGGGCACTTTCACCATGTGCACTATCACTGCAAGCAAGGTTACCGTTGGCTCTCTCACAAAGTACAGTGTCACCATTGGTACTGTTCCTATGGAAACTGTCAACAAGTGCACTGTCACCATGAGCACTGTCACAATGAGCACTGGCACTTTGGTCCCTGCTATTATGAGCACTGTCACCCTGAGAACTGTCACTATGAAAACTGCCGCCATGGTTATTTCCACCAAGAGTACTGTCACCATGGGTATGGTCAACAGTTGCACTGTCACCATGAGCACTATTACCCCGAACACTATCACTGTGAACTCTGTCACCATGGGCACTTGTACAATGTGGACTTTCACCATAAGCCCTGTCACCATGGGCACTGTCACTGTGAGCACTGTCACCGTGAGCACTGTCACCGTGGGGATTGTCACCATGGGCCCTGTCATCATTGGTACTGCCACTGTGGGAACTGTCACTGTGAGCACTGTCACCATGGGTACTGCAATGATGAGCACTGTCACCATGAGCAATGTCACCATGGGCACTGTCACTGTGTGCATTGTCCCCAAACACACTATCAAAATAAGGACTATCACCGTAAGCAATATCACCGTGAGCAATGTCACCATGAGCACTGTCACCATGGGCAGTGCCACCATGATCCCGTTATCATTGAGGACTGTCTACATGGGTAATATCACCATGGGAACTGTCACTGTGAGAACTATCACCGTGAGCAATGTCATAATGGTCCCTGTCACCATTGGCTTTGTCACTATGATCACTGTCAGAATTGGTATTATCACAGTGAGCAGTCTCACCATGGTAACTGTCACCATAGGCACTGTCACAATGATAAGTGTCAGAATGGTCACTGTGACTGTGGGCACTGCCACCGTGAGCATTATTACCATAAACACTGCAAACGTCAGAACTATCATCATAAGTACTGTCACCATGGACACTGTCACGATTGGCATGGCCAAAATGGGCACTCTCAAGGTGTGCACTGTTACCCAGGGCACTGCCACCATTGGCACTGTCAAAGTGAGCACTGTCACCGTGAGCAATGCCTCAATGAGCACTGCCAATTCTGGCAGTGCTTACATGAGCAGTGTCGCCATGGGCATGACACCCTGGTTATTGTCACCATGGGCACTGTCACCATGAGCACTCTCAGCATGGGCATTACACCCTAGGTACTGGGACCATGGGAACATTCACTGTGAGCATTGTGACCATGAGCTCTGTCACCCTGGGTATTGTCACCATGGGCACTATCACCGTGAGAATTATGCTCATGGACACTCTCACAAAAGGCACAATCACCATGAGCACTGTCACCATGAGTAATGTCACCCTGGGTATTGTCACCATGGGCTCTGTCACCGTGAACACTACACCATGGGAATTGTGACTATAGGCACTGTCACCAGGTACAATACCATCATGGGCACTGTCACCATGTGCACTATCACTGTGAGCAAGGTTAGCATGGGCAATGTCACAATGTGCAGAGTCACCTTCGGTAATGTCCCCAGGGGATCTGTCACCAGGTGTACTGTCACCACTAGCAATGGCACCACGGGCACTGCCACCTTGGGCACTGCTATTAGGAGCACTGTCACCATGAGAACTGTCGCTATGAGAACTGTCACCATGGGTATTTTCACCATGAGTACCCTCATCATAGGTATTGTCACCATTTGCACACTCAGCATAAGCAATATTATGGTGAGCACTATCACCGTTAGCACTTTCACCATGGGCACTGGCACAATTCGTACTCGCACCAAGAGCCATGTCACCATGGGCACTATCACCGTGAGCACTGTCACCTTAGGCAACATCAGCGTGGGCCCTTTCACCATGGGCACTTTCATCATGTGCAGTGTCACCGTGGGGAAATGTCACAATTGGCACTGTCACCATGAGCACTGTCAGTATGGTTTGTCACCGTGTGCACTTTCACCAAGAGCACTGTCATGGTGGGCAGTGTTACCATGCGCTCTATCACCGCAAGTACTATCACGTTAAGCAATGTCACCATGAGCAATGTCACCATTGGTACTGTCACCATGTTGCACTGCCATCATGTGCACTATCACCATAGGCACTGTCACCATGGGCACTTTATCATTGAGTACTCTCACCATGGGTAATATCACCATGGGCATTGTCACCATGACAAATCTCACTGTGAGCAATATCATGATTGGTCCTGGCGCCATGGACCTTGTCACTATGAGCACTGTCACAATGGACACTATCACCGTGAGCAGTCTCACTGTGGTATCTGTCACCATGGACACTGTCTCCCTTAGAACTGTCACAATGGGCACTGTCACTTTTGGCACTGTACACGGGCACTGTCACTGTGGGCACTGCCACCGTGAGCATTATTATGATGAACATTGCTACTGTGAGCACTATCATCATCAATACTGTCACATGGACACTGTCCCAATTGGCACCATCTGCATGTTCATGCTCGTGGTGTGCACAGTCACCTGGGGCACTGACATCATGGGCAGTGTCACCATGAGCACTGTAACCATGGGCACTCTCACCATCAGCACTGACATCATGGGCAGTGTCACAATGGGCACTGTCACCAGCGGCCTTGTCACATGGGTGCGGTCACCATGGGCATTCTCACCATTAGCTCTTTCACTATGGGTACTGTACCAGGGCCACTACCAGCATGGGTATTGACATCATGGGCACATTCCAGGTGACCACTTTCACCATGGGCAATGTCATCATGGGCACTGTCCCCATGGGCACTGCCACCATGTCCATTGTCCTCGTGGGCAGTGTCAGCATTTACACTGTCACCTTGAGCTCTCTCACCATTGCACTGTGATCGTGGACACTGTCACCATGCGTCTATCACCTGGGCATTGCCAGCTTGAGCAGTGTCACTAAGGGCACTGCCTCCATGAGCACTATCACCATGAGCACAGCCACTGTGAACTCTATCACCTTAAGCACTGTCATCATCGGCACTGTCCCCATGTGCACAGCCACAATGAGCTGTGTCACCATGGGCACTTCCACCATAAGCACTGTCACCATTAACTTTGTCACAGTGAGCCATGTCTCCATGGGAATTGTCACCATGGGCAATTTCACCATGTGCCCTATCACTGTGAGCAAGGTTACCGTTGGCTCTGTCACAAAGTGCAGTGTCACCTTCGGTACTGTTCCTATGGAAACTGTCAACAAGTGCACTGTCACCATGAGCACTGTCACAATGAGCACTGTCACTTTGGTCCCTGCTATTATGAGCACTGTTACCCTGAGAACTGTCACTATGAAAACTGCCGCCATGGGTATTTTCACCATGAGTACTGTCGCCATGGGTATTGTTACCAGTTGCACTGTCACCATGAGCACTAATACTGCGAGCACTATCACTGTGAAATCTGTCACCATGGGCACTTGTACAATGTGGACTTTCACCATGAGCCCTGTCACCATGGGCACTGTCACTGTGAGCACTGTCACCGTGAGCACTGTCATCATGTGCATTGTCACCATGGGCCCTGTCATCATTGGCATTGCCACCATGGGAACTGTCACTGTGAGCACTGTCACCATGGGTACTGCAATGATGAGCACTGTCACCATGAGCAATGTCACCATGATCACTGTCACTGTGTGCAGTGTCCCCATAGACACTATCATAATAAAGACAATCACCGTAAGCAATATCACCGTGAGCAATGTCACCATGGGCACTGTCACCATGAGCAGTGCCACCATGGGCCCGTTATCATTGAGGACGCTCAAAATGGGTAATATCACCATTGGAACTGTCACCGTGAGAACTATCACCGTGAGCAATGTCATAATGGTCCCTGTCGCCATGGGCCTTGTCACTATGAGCACTGTCAGAATTGGTATTATCACAGTGAGCAGTCTCACCATGGTAACTGTCCCCATGGGCACTGTCACCGTGATAACTCTCACCATGGGCACTGTGACTGTGGGCACTGCCACCGTGAGCATTATTACCATGAACACTGCAACCGTTAGAACTATCATCATAAGTACTGTCACCATGGGCACTGTCACGATTGGCATGGCCAACATGGGCACTCTCAAGGTGTGCACTTTTATCCAGGGCACTGCCACCATGGCTACTGTCACAGTGAGCACTGTCACCGTGAGCAATGCCACAATGAGCACTGTCTCTTCTGGCACTGCTTACATGTGTAGTGTCACCATGGGCTTGACACCCTGGTTATTGTCACCATGGGCACTGTCACCATGTGCACTCTCAGCATGGGCATTACACCCTAGGTAGGTACTGGGACCATGGGAACATTCACCGTGAGCATTGTGACCATGAGCTCTGTCACCCTGGGTATTGTCACCATGGGCACTATCACCGTGAGAATTATGATCATGGACACGGTCACCAAAGGCACTATCACCATGAGCACTGTCACCATGAGTAATGTCACCCTGGGTATTGTCACCATGGGCTCTGTCACTGTGAGGACTACACCATGGGAATTGTGACTATGGACACTGTCACCAGGTGCAATACCATCATGGGCACTGTCACCATGTGCACTATCACTGTGAGCAACGTTACCATGGGCAATGTCAGAATGTGCAGAGTCACCTTCGGTAATGTCCCCAGGGGATCTGTCACCAGGTGTACTGTCACCACTAGCAATGGCACCACGGTCACTGCCACCTTGGGCACTGCTATTAGGAGCACTGTCACCATGAGAACTTTCGCTATGAGAACTGTCACCATGGGTATTTTCACCATGAGTACCCTCACCATAGGTATTGTCACCATTTACACTGTCAGCATGAGCATTATTATGGTGAGCACTATCACCGTAAGCACTTTCACCATGGGCACTGGCACAATTCGGACTCTCACCAAGAGCCCTGTCACCATGGGCACTATCACCATGAGCACTGTCACCATAGGCAACGTCAGCGTGGGCACTTTCACGGTGGGCACTGTCATCATGTGCAGTGTCACTGTGGGGAAGTGTCGCAATGGGCAATGTCACCATGGGCACTGCCACCATAGGCACTGTCACCATGTGCACTGTCAGTATGGTTTGTCACCGTGTGCACTTTCACCAAGAGCACTGTCATGGTGAGGAGTGTTACCATGCGCTCTATCACCGCAAGTACTATCACGTTAAGCAATGTCACCATGAGCAATGTCACCACTGGTACTGTCACCATGTTGAACTGCCATCATGTGCACTATGACCATAGGCACTGTCACCATGGGCACTTTATCATTGAGTACTCTCACCATGGGTAATATCACCATGGGCATTTTCACCATGACAACTATCACTGTGAGCAATATCATGATTGGCCCTGGCGCCATGGACCTTGTCACTATGAGCACTGTCACAATGGGCACTATCACCGTGAGCAGTCTCACTGTGGTATCTGTCACGATGGACACTGTCTCCCTTAGAACTCTCACCATTGGCACTGTCACTTTTGGCACTGTCCACGGTCACTGTTACTGTGGGCACTGCCACCGTGAGCATTATTATGATGAACATTGCTACTGTGAGCACTATCATCATAAATACTCTCACCATGGACACTTTCCCAATTGGCACGGTCACCATACGCATACTTATGGTGTGCACTGTCACCAGGGGTACTGCCACCATGGGCAATGTCACCATGAGCACTGTAACCATGGGCACTCTCACCATCGGCACTGACATCATGGGCAGTGTCACCATGGGCACTGTCACCAGCGGCCTTGTCACATGGGTGCTGTCACCATGCGCATTCTCACCATTAGCTCTTTCACTATGGATACTGTACCAGGGGCACTACCACCATGGGTATTGACATCATGGGCCCTTTCCAATTGAGCACTTGCACCATGGACACTGTCATCATGGGCACTGTCACCATGAGCACTGCCACCATGGCCATTGTCCTCGTGGGCAGTGTCAGCATTTACACTGTCACCGTGAGCTCTCTCACCACTGCACTCTGATCGTAGACACTGTCACCATGCGTCTATCACCTGGGCATTGCCATTTTGAGCTTTGTCGCTAAGGGCACTGCCTCCATGAGCACTATCACCATGAGCACAGCCACTGTGAACTCTATCACCTTAAGCACTGTCGTCATCGGCACTGTCCTCATGTGCACTGCCACAATGACCTGTGTCACCATGGGCACTTCCACCATGAGCACTGTCACCATGAACCCTGTCACACTGAGCCATGTCTCCATGGGAAATGTCACCTTGGGCACTTTCACCATGTGCACTATCACTGCGAGCAAGGTTACCGTTGGCTCTGTCACAAATTGCAGTGTCACCATCAGTACTGTTCCTATGGAAACTTTCACCAAGGGCACTGTCACCATGAGCACTGTCACCACTTCCACTGCCACCTTGTTCCATGCTATTATGAGCACAGTCACCCTGAGAACTGGCGCTATGAGAACTGCCATGATGCGTATTTTCACCATGAGTACTGTCGCCATGGCTACTGTCACCATTTGCACTGTCACCATGTGCACTATCACCGCAAGGATTATCACCTTAAGCAATGTCACCATGTGCAATGTCACCATGGACACTGTAACCATTTTGAACTGCACCATGTGGACTATCACCTTGGGCACTGTCACCATGGGCACTTTATCATTGAGTACTGTCACCATGGGTAATATCTCCATGGGCCCTGTCTCCATGAGAACTATCACCGTGTGCAATATTACCAAGAGCACTGTCACCATGAGCACTGCCACCTTGCACACTTCTATTATGAGCACTGTCCCCATGAGAATGGTAACTATGAGAAATGCCACAATGGGTATTTTCACCAGGGGTACTGTCACCATGGGTATTGTCACCATTTGTAATGTCACCATGAACACTGTCACCATGGGCACTGTCACTGTCAGCACTTTCACCTTAGGCACTGCTACCATGCACAATGTCACCATGGGCACTATCACTGTGAGCACTGTCAACATGAGAACGTCACCAAGGGCACTGTCAACATGGGTACTCTCTCCAAGGGCAATTTCACCATTAGCACTGTGTCACCACGGGCAGTATCACCACGAGCATTATCACTGTGGACACTGTCACCAGGGACACTGTCAGTTTCAGTACTGTCACCATGGATACTGCAACCATGAGCACTGTCACCATGAGCATTGTCACCATTGGCATTATCACCCTGTGCACTCTCACCATGGGCAGTATCACCATGAGAATTGTCAGAATGGGCACTTTATCATTGAGTACTCTCACCATGGGTAATATCACCGTGGGCACTGTCACCATGACAACTATCACCGTGAGCAATAACATGATTGGCCCTGGCGCCATGGGCCTTGTCACTCTGAGCACTGTCACAATGGGCACTATCACAATGAGCAGTCTCCCTGTGGTATGTGTCACCATGGGCCCTGTCACTTTTGGCAATGTCCATGGGCACTGTCATTGTGGGCACTGCCACCATGAGCATTATTACAATGAACACTGCTACTGTGAGCAGTATCATCATAAATACTGTCACCACGGGCACTATCACAATTAGCATGGCCATCATATGCATACTCATGGTGTGCACTGTCACCAGGGGCACTGCCACCATGACCAGTGTCACCATGAACATTGTAACCATGGGCACTGTCGCCATGGGCACTGACATCATGTGCAGTTTCATCGTAGGCACTGTCACCAGGGGCCTTGTCACATGGGTGCTGTCACCATGGGCATTCTCACAATTAGCACTGTCACTATGGGCACTGTCACCAGGGTCCCTACCACCGTCGGTATTGTTATCATGGACCCTTTCCAGGTAAGCACTTTCACCATGGGCACTGTCATCATGGGCACTGTCACCATGGGCACTGTCACTGTGGGCACTGCCACCATGAGCATTATAATGATGAACACTGCTACCGTGAGCAGCAGCATCATAAATACTGTCACCAGGGGCACTGCCACCATGGGCAGTGTCACCATGAGCACTGTTACCATGGGCACTGTCACCGTGGGCACTGTCACCATGGCCATTGTCTTCTTGGACACTGTCACCAGCTTGTATGTCACTGTAAGCTCTCTCACCTTTGCACTGTGATGGTGGGCACTGTCACCATACGTCTATCATCATGGGCCTTGCCAGCATGAGCAGTATCACTGAGGGCACTGCCTCCGTGAGCACTATCACCATGACCACAGCCACTGTGAACTCTATCACCACAAGTACTGTCATCATCCGCACTGTCACCATTAGCACTGCCACAATGAGCAGTGTCACCATGGTCACTTCCACCATGAGCACTGTCACCATGAGCATTTTCACACTGAGCTTTGTCTCCATGGGCAATGTCACCATGGGCATGCTCACCATGTGCAATATCCCCGAGACCAAGGTTACCATTGGCCCTGTCACAAAGTGCATTTTCACCATCAGTTCTGTTCCCATGGGGACTGTCACCAAGTGCACTGTCACCATGAGCACTGTCACCACGACCACTGCCACCTTGGGCCCTGCTATTATGAGCACTGTGCCCCTGAGAATTGTCACTATGAGAACTGCCACCATGGTTATTTTCACCATGAGTACTGTCGCCATGGGTATTGTCACCTTTTGCCCTGTCACCATGTGCACTATCACACAAGGATTATAACCTTAAGCAATGTCAGCATGCACAATATCACCATGGATACTGTCACCATGAGAACTCTCTCCGTGAACAATGTTACCAAGAGCACTGTCAGTACGAGCACTGCCACCTTGGGCCCTGCTATTATGAGCACTGTTACCATGAGAACTGTCGCCATGGGAACTGCCACCATGGGTATTTTCACTATGAGTACTGTCACCATGGGTATTGACACCATTTGTTGTGTCACCATGAGCTCTGTCACTGTGACAAATGTCACTATTAGAATTGCCACATGGGAACTTTTATGATGAATACTCTCACCATGGGCATTTTCAACATGGGCACTGTCACAGTGAGCATAGTTACCATGGGCACTGTCACAATGTGCAGTGTCACAATCGGTACTGTCCCCATGGGAACTGACACCAAGAACACTGTCACCTCGAACACTGCCACCTTGGGTAGTTTCAATATGAGTGCTGTCACCATGGGTATTGACACCATTTGCACTGTCACCATTAGCACTATTACCGCAAGCACTATCACCATGAGCACTGTCACCATGGTCACTGGTACAATGCGGACTTTCACCATGAGCCCGGTCACCATGGGCTCTATCACTGTGAGCACTCTCACCGTGTTCACTGTCACCATGGGCACTGTCACCATGGGCCCTGTCATCATTGGCACTGCCACCATGGGAACTGTCACTGTGAGCACTGTCACCATGGGTACTGCAACCATGAGCACTGTCACCATGAACACTGTCACTGTGTGCAGTGTCCCCATGTGCACTATCACCCTAAGGACTATCACCGTAAGCAATGTCACCATGAGTAATATCACCATGGGCATTGTCACCATTTGGCCCTGCCACCATGTGCACTATCACCATGGGCACTGTCACCATGGGCCCTTTATCATTGAGTACTGTCACCATGGATAATATCACCATGGGAACTGTCACCATGAGAACTATCACCGTGAGCAATGTCATAATGGGCACTGGCGCCATGGGCCTTGGCACTATGAGCACTGTCAGAATTGGTATTATCACAGTGAGCAGTCTCACCATGTTAACTGTCACCATGGGCTCTGTAACCGTGATAACTGTCACCATGGACACTGTCACTGTCGGCACTCTCCATGGGCACTGTCACTGTGGGCACTGCCACTGTGAGCATTATTACCATGAACACTGTAACCGTTAGAACTATCACCATAAGTACTTTCACCATGGGCACTCTCACCATTGGCATGGCCACCAGGGGCACTCTCATGATGAGTACTATCACCATGGGTATTTTCACCATGGGCACTGTCACCGTTAGCAGTGTTACCATGAGCACTTTCTTTATGAGCACTGTCTCCATGGGCACTGGCACAATGCGGAGGCTCACCGTGAGCCATGTCACCATGGGAACTATCACCATGAGCATTGTTCCCGTGGTCACTGTCACCATGGGCAATCTCACCGTGAACATTGTCACCATAGACAATGTCACAATGGTAACTGTCACCTTGGGCACTGTCATCATAGGCATGGTCACTGTGGACACTGTCACCATGGGCACTGTCAGTTTGAGCACTGTCACCATGGGTACTGCAACCATGGGCAATATCACCATGAGCACTGTCACCATTGGCAGTATTACCATGTGCACTTGACGGAGTCCAGCTCCATTGAGTCCAGGGATTCCCGAGGGATGGATAGTGTCGGCAAAGGAAATAATTCTATTAAAATTCTTGAAGTATCAGCATTGCATGTTTCTCTTTTTCACGTCTTTATTCTTTCTTCTTCTTCTATTGTTTACAATCACAGGTTTATATATTGTGGTTTATTCCATTACCAGGTACGTGGCTAAACAGTCTTAGCACAATCAAACCTCAAAATGTTCTATAAAGATTGTTTTTAAAAAATATCCCCTAGTTTCTAGATGTCCTACTAAGATATTTCCCCAAGTTCCCATTAATCACAGGTTATTTCTTAGTAACTAAGCCAAGCAGTTATATGATAATTTTAATTGTAAAAGTTGGAGCTATTTGTTCCTATTTCTCTTCTTGCATGGGCAGCCTTTTACATGGGTTCCATGAAAATATTTACAATATACCCGGCATGCCCTTTCTTGTTGTTTCCTCCAACTGAGACAGTGTTTTCTCCCTATCCTAACAACCAATTCTGCTCTAGTCATTTGCTTTTCTATAATTAATGTTCCTTTATAATAGAACCATACATTTCCTATGTTATCAGGAACTCTGGCCCATGGCCATAACTCCATACTAGAGGGTGTTTTTCATAAAGACATGGCTTTAGTGCCAGGCTCTTAATTCTTTACCCATTTCCCCAGGGCTTTAGTGGGTACTTCCCAATCTGTTGTAGTTTCAGGAGGGGGAGTCCTAGAGGAATTTTTCTTTCACGTGGAGCAATATCCCCCAAAATTGCCCCTATATGTAAATTTATTTCCATAAAACATAACAGCAGAACTGTAGTCCACCTTCCTGGCATGGCGCTGCCTTGCAGTTTCGCCTTCTATTGCTCCATGATTTTGTCATGGTGCAATGGCTCCAGGATGGCTTCCAACATCTCCCACTTTTTCTTTTTTTTTAAAAGTGCAGTATGTAGCTCCCCAAAAAGTTGTTTGATGTTTTTAATAATTATTCTGACAATGACTGGAAGTACAAATATCAGAATTAGTACAATTCCTGCAATGATTCCTCCATTAATGAGCATTGAGAATAAGGTTTTATGTGACACAAATGACTTAATGCTATCAAAAAAAATCTGAGGAGACTATCCTGGAGATAAATCTAAGTTTGTATTTCCTATGTCATGAATCTCTTGATGTAATTTAGTAACGTCTAAACTAACAGTTGTTTGGTTCCAAACTTCCATAATATGAGTACAAATTTGTTCCCAAGAATATAATGATGCATTCACTTTTAGAGGAGTAACACAAATCCATCTATATTTTTTATGACACGTCAAAGTTAATCTTATTTTGAGTGCTGTTAATTCTTGCCCTATATGTAAAATTGTTTCTTCTAAGACATCCACCTTTGCTTCTAACTTTCTGTCTATAACTTCCTGAGTAGCCAGAGCTAAAGATACATTTTTTGAAAGCTCATTTACATGTTGAGCTGTATGTACTTGTTGAGTTACGGAACTTATTGAAAGAGAAAATGATGCTATTACAGCTATAAATGTAGATATTCCTAGAATTAAAGCGGAAACAAATCTTTTTGAACGTAATAAAACTTCAGTTTCATGCAAAACTTGTAAGCCATAATCATCATACCAGGCAGAGGACAATTTTACAGGCAACATAATATATGGTGGTCGTTCAAGAATCATTAAAACTTGTACATTCATAGAGGAATTTATACAACTTGTCAAAATACAATCAAAGCAATGTGTCCAAAATGTAGAATCAGAAGCATTATGATAAATATTTAAATCCACATATTTTGGGGCTACCAAGAATACATAAGGTGCTGACACACAAGCCTGCATAGAATAAATGCCCATATTTTTAAGTCTTTGAAGAATAACTGGCGATGGTGCAACAATAGCTTTCCAAAGCTGGGTCTGTGCATAATACATATTATCTTGAGCCATAGTTAGGATAGGAGGCACCCATCCTCCAGTGTGCCATCTATTAACAAGCATAGAAGCAGGAATGAATGAATTATTCCAATCATAACGTGCAAGATGTTGTAAATAAGATCTATAATCCTTACATGGATCAGGATTACTCCAATCATGCACATTTTTTGTGGTATCCTCTATGGGAATATCAATTCTTGAAGAATATATACAATAATTCCATGTAGGAAATCCTGTATTGGTACCTACAGCATCCCAGTTACTATCCAATTGGTCTTCCGGAGATTGTAATATAAATGACTGTATTCCTGTATGAATACTTTAAGGAGGATTACAAGGAGGAAATTTAAAGAATGAGAGGAAGGTTGATTCTAAGTTTGATCTTCTCCGGGTGCTAGATAAATCAAAGACCAAAGAAGTCTCTTATTAGATTGACTCGAAGGAGAAGCAGTAAGCTGTCCTTTAGGAAAAACCAGTATACAACCATCCTTACGAGAGGCTACAGAATTATTAATTGATGGAAATATAAAACATATAGGATGGAACCCTGATTTTCCTTGAAAAATAAAATTATTCTTTGTTTAAATTTATTATATGGATAGGAGCTTATGGCTCCTCCCATTAACCTGGGCATAGTAGTAGACACTGGTATACCCTCATTATCCCAGGCTACAGTTTGTAAAATCAGTGGATCAGGGAGATAAGTCCAATAAGAATTACCCAAAACATTTCCCCTAGTTACCTGGCAGGCCAATATAGCAAGCATAGCAACAAAAAGATTTCCAGGTGTTAAGGTAGCTCCCTGGTCTATTACCACTTTCTCGGCGTCATTAGCAAGTCATTTAATCTGACCCCAAATTGGTGGGTTTGAAGTTCTCGTAGAGATGGCTTGTCTCTTGTGAGGTCTCTGGCACGGACGTGTCAGACAAAGAATTGATCTCTCTTCAGTGGTGAGGTTTTGTATCTGCTGCAGCAATGGTTTCTATATGAGGAATGGTGACAGTGAACACGGTGACAACCCATGCTGACAGTGCTCATGGTAGCAGTACCCGTGGTTTCAGTGCTCACAGTGATAGTGCCCATGGTGGCAGTGCCCATGGTGACACTGCCCATGGTGACAATGCCCATGATGACGGTGCCCATGGTGACAGTACCCATGGTGCCATTGCTTATGGTGACATTGCTCACAGTGACAGTACCCATAGTAACAGTGACCACGGTGAAAGTGCTCATGGTGATAGTGTCCATGGTGACAGGGCTCATTGTGACAGTCTGCATTGTGCCAGTAACCCTAGTGACAGTGCTCACACTGACAGTGCCCATGGTGACAGTGTCCACGGTGAGAGTGCTCACGGTGGTAGTGCTCACAATAATAGTGCTCATGGTGACAGTGCCGATGGTGTCAGTGCTCACGGTGACAGTGCCCATGGTTATATTGCCCATGGTGAGAGTCCGCACGTTAATAGTGCCCATGGTAGCAGTTCCTATTGTGAAAGTGCACAGGATGACATTGCTCATGTTGGTAGTTCCCATGGTGAGAGTGCTCATGGTGATAGTGACCATGGTAACAGTGCACATGGTTGCCGTTCCCTTGGTGACAGTGCCCATGAGGACAGTACTCATGGTGACAGTTCTCATGGTGATAGTGCCAATGGTGACATTGCACATGGTGGCAGTGAAAAATGGTGACAGTGCCCATGTTGACAGTTCTCATGGTGACAGTGCACACGGTGACAACCCATACAGACAATACACACGGTGCCAGTTCTCATGGTTGCAGTACGCATGGTGACAGTGATCAAAGTGATAGTGCCGATGGTGGCAGTGCCCATGTTGACAGTGCCCATGGCGCCACTGCCTATGATGGCAGTGCCCATGGTGACAGTGACCATAGTGAGAGTGCTCACAGTGATAGTGCCCATGGTGAAAGGGCTCATGGTGCCAGTCCACATTGTGCCAGTACCCATGGAGACAGTGCTCATGGTGACAGTGACCACAGTGAGAGTGTTCATGGTGATAGTGCTCATGGTGACAGTTCAAATGGTGACAATACCCATGGTGAGAGTACTCATGATGAAAATACCTATGGTGGCAGTTCTCATAGTGACAGTTCTCATGGTGACAGTGCTCATAATAGCAGTGCCCAAGGTGGCAATGCTCGTGGTGACAGTGCTAATGGTGACAGTGCTCTTGGTGGCATTTCCCATGGGGAAAATACCGATGGTGACACTGCGCATCGTTACAGTGCCCATGGTAACAATGCTCATGGTGATAGTGCACATCATGACAGTGCCCAAGGTGGTAGTTCACCTGGTGACAGTGTTAAATAGTGACAGTGCACATGCTGACAGTGCTCATGGTGATAGTGCCCATGGTGGCAGTGCACAGGGTGATAATGGGCATTGTTACAATGCCCACAATGACAGTGTCCTTAGTGCCAGTGCCATCAGTGACAGTGCCCATGGTGACACTTCTCACGGTGACAGTGCCCATGGGGACAGTTCGCATGGTGAGATTTCTCATGGTGATACTGCCCGTTGTGACAGTGCTCACAGTGACAATTCCCATGGTGCCAGTGCCCATAGAGACATTCCGCATGGTCACATTTCTCATGGTGAAAGTGCCTATGTTGATATTGCCCATGGTGACACTGCACACGGTGGCAGTGCAAAATGGTGACAGTGCCAATGGTGACATTGCTCAAGGTGACTCTCCTTACAGTGATATTCCTTACAGTGACAGTGTGCATGGTGACACTGCACCCAGTAACAGTGTTCATGGTGACAGTGTTCATGGTGATAGTTCCCATGCTGAGAGTGTCCATGGTGACAGTGCCCATAGTCACAATTCTTATGGTGTATTGCTCACAGTGACAGTGCCCATGGTGAAATTACCCAGGGTGACATTACTCATGGTGACAGTGCTCAGGGTGATAGTGCCCATGGTAAGAGTGCCCATGGTCACAATTTTCACAGTGATAACACCTATGGTGAGTGTACCTAGGGTGACAATGCCCATGGTGGCATGCCCATGGTGACAGTGCTCATGGTGAAAGTGTTCATGGTGACAGTGCCCAGGTTTATAGTGTTTATGGTGATAGATGTCACGGTGTCAGTGCCCACGGGGACAGTGCCCAGGCTGACAAAGCCCATGGTGTTACTTCCCATTGTGATAGTGCTCACGGTGACAGTGCCCATGGTGACAGCGCCCAGTGTGACAAGGCCCATGGTGACAGTGCTCACGGTGACCGTGCTCATGGTGACAGTGCCCATGGTGAAAGTGCTCACCTGGTAAGTGTCCCTGATAACATTACCCATGGTGGTAGTGCCCCTGGTGACAGTACCCATAGTGAAAGTGCTAATGGTGAGAATGCCCATGGTGACAGTGCCCAGTGTGACAAGGCCCATGGTGACAGTGCTCACGGTGACCATGCCCATGGTGACAGTGCCGATGGTGAGAGTGCCAATAGTGAGAGTGCTCATGGTGAAACTGCCCATGGTAACATTGCCCATGGTGATAGTTCTCCTGGTGTCAACCCCACAGTGACAGTGCCAATGGTGATAGTGCCCGTGGTGAGAGTTCTTACATGGAGTGCGACCATAATGACCATTTTCACGGTGACAGTGCCCATGATGATATTACCCATGGTGACAGTACTCTTGGTAAAAGTGCCCATGGTGACACTGCACATGGTGGCAGTGCAAAATGGTGACAGTGCCCATGGTGATGTTGATCATGGTGACATTGCTTACGGTGATAGTCCTTATAGTGATAGTGTGTATGGTGAAACTGCAACAGTGACAGTGCTCATGGTGACACTGTTCACGGCGATAGTGCCGATGGTGAATGTGCCGTTGGTGATAGTGCCCATAGTCACAATTCTCACAGTGTAGTGCTCACGGTGACAGTGCCCATAGTGAGAATACACAAGGTGACAGTATTCATGGTGACATTGCTCACGGTGAGAGTGCCCATGTTCACAACTCTCAAGGTGATAGTGTCCATGGTGACAATACCCAGGGTGACAGAGCTCATGGTAAAAGTGCTCACGGTGGCAGTGCCCGTGGTGACAGTACCTAAGGTGATATCTCAAATGGTGAGTGTGCTCATGGTGACAGTGCCCATGGTGACAATACCCAGGGTGTCCTGCCCATGGTGACAGTGATCATGGTGACACTGCTCTTGTGGACAGTGCCATAAGTGACATTGTTCATTGTGGCAGTGTTCATGGTGACAGTGCCCATGGTTACATTGCTTATGGTGATAGATGTCACGGTGGCCGTGCCACAGTGAAAGTGCCCACGCTGACAAAGCCTATGGTGATACTTCCCATTTTGACAGGGCTCACGGTGACAGAGCCCATGGTGACAGTGCCCAGTGTGACAACGCCCATTGTGACAGTGCTCACGGTGACCGTGCCGATGCTGACAGTGCCGATCGTGATAGTGCCAATAGTGAGAGTGCTCATGGTGATACTGCTCACAGTAATAGTGCTCATGGTTACAGTGCAAATGGTGACAATACCCATGATGACACTACTCATGTTGAAAATACCCATGTGGCAGTTCTCATAGTGACCATTCTCATGGTGACAGTGCAAATGCTGACAATACCCATGGTGAGAGTACTCATGTTGAAAATACACATGGTGGCAGTTCTCATAGTGACCGTTCTCATGGTGACAGTGCTCATAATAGCAGTGCCCAAGGTGGCAGTGCTCGTGGTGACAGTGCTAATGGTGACAGTACTCTTGGAGGCAGTTCCCATGGGGACAGTACTGATGGTGACACTGGGCATTGTTACAGTACCTATGGTAACTGTGCTCACAGTGATAGTGCACATCGTGACAGTGCCCATGGTGGTAGGTCACCTGGTGACAGTGCTAAATAGTGACAGTGCACTTGCTGACAGTGCTCATGGTGATAGTGCCATGGTGACAGTGCACATGGTGATAATAGGCATTGTTACAGTGTTCATGGTGACAGAACTCAGGGTGGCAGTGGCCATGGTGACAGTGCCCACAATGTCAGTGCCCGTGGTGAGAGTGCCGACAGTGACAATGTGCATGGTGACACTTCTCATGGTGACCGTGCCCATGGGGACGCTTAGCATGGTGAGATTTCCCATGGTGATAGTGCCTGTTGGGACAGTGCTCACAGTGACAATGCCCATGGTTCCAGTGCCCATAGAGACATTCCGCATGGTCACATTTTTCACGGTGAAACTGCTTATGGTGATATTACCCATGGTGACACTGCATATGGTGGCAGTGCAAAAGGGTGATAGTGCCCATGGTGACATTGCTCAGGGTGATTTTGCTTATGGTGATAGTCATTACGCTGAAAGTGCACATGATGACACTGCACGCAGTGTCAGTGTTCATGGTGACAGTGTTTATGGTGATAGTTCACATGGTGTGTACATGGTGACAGTGCCCATAGTCCCAAATCTCATGGTGTAGTGCTCATAGTGAGAGTGCCCATGGTGAAAATACCCAGGGTGACAGTACTCATGTTGACAGTGCTCAGGGTTATAGTGCCCATGGTGACAGTGCCCATGTTCACAATTCTCACAGTGATAATGCCTATGGTTTGAGTACCTAGTGTGGCAATGCCCATGGAGACAGTGCCCAAGGTGTCATGCCCATGGGGACAGTGCTCATGGTGACAGTGCTCACGTTTGCAGTGCCATAAATAACAGTGCTCATTGGGGCAGTGCTCATGGTGACCGTGCTCATGGTGACAATGCCCATGTTTAGAGTGTTTATGGTGATAGATGTCACGGTGTCAGTGCCCACGGGGACAGTGCCCATGCTGACAAAGCCCATGTGATACTTCCCATTGTGAAAGTGCCCATGGTGACATCGCCCAGTGTGACAAGTCCCATGGTGACACTGCTCATGGTGACAGTGCCCATTGTGACAGTGCCGATGGTGAGAGTGCCAATAGTGACAGTGCTCATGGTGCAACTGCCCATGGAGACATTGCCCATGGTGATAGTGCTCTTGGTAACAACCCCACAGTGACAGGGCCAATGGTGATAGTCCCCGTGGTGACAGTTCTTACATTGAATGTGACCATGGTGACAGTTCTCACGGTGAGAGAGCCTATGGTGAAAATTCTAATAGTGACCATGCTCACGGTAACAGTGCCCATGGTGATTTTACCCAGGGTGACAGAGCTCATGGTAAAAGTGCTCACAGTGGCAGTGCCCATGGTGACAGTACTTAAGGTGACAATTCCCATGCTAGGAGTGCTCATGGTAACAGTGCCCATGGTGACAATACCAAGGGTGTCCTGCCCATGGTGACAGTGATCATGGTGACACTGCTCATGTGGACAGAGCCATAAGTGACTGTGCTCATTGTGTCAGTGCTCATGGTGACCGTGCTCATGCTGAACAGTGCCCAAGGTTACAGTGCTTATGGTGATCAATGTCACGGTGGCTGTGCCCACGGTGACAGTGTCCATGATGACAAAGCCCATGGTGATACTTCCCATTGTGACAGTGCCCACGGTGACAGAGACCATGGTGACAGTGCACAAGATAACAGTACCCAGGGTGAGAGTGATAACTGTGACTGTGGCCATGTTGACAGCACCCAGTGTGACAACACCCATTGTGAAAGTGCTCACAGCGACTGTGTCAATGCCGACAGTGCCGATGGTGATAGTGTCAATTGACAGAGTCCTCACGGTGACACTGTCCATGGAGACACTGCCCATAGCGATAGTGCTCATCGTGACAACACCTCGGAGGCAGTGCTAATGGTGAGAGTCCTCGTGGTGACAGTTCACACGGTGAAAGTGACCCTGTTGAAATTGCTCATGGTGACAGTGCTCATGGTGACAGTGCTCAAGGTGATAGTCTCCATGTTGACAGTGCCCATGGTGACTCTTCTCATGGTGACAGTGCCTATGGTGATAATGCTCTTAGTGACAGTGCTCACGGGGACAGTGCCCATGGTGACAGTGACCACGGTGACTGTTCTCACCATGATAGTGTCCATGGTGACAGTGTTCGTGGTGACAGTCCGCATTGAGGCTGTGCCCATGGTGACAGTGCTCAGGGTTATAGTGCTCACAGTGATAGTACTCACGTTGACAGTGTCCAAGGTGACAATACCGACGGTGACAGTAATCATGGTGAAAGTGCCCATGGTGGCAGTTCTCATAGTGACAGTTCTTGTGACAGTGCTCATGGTGGCAGTGCCCATGGTGAGACTACCAAAGGTGAAAACTGACCATGGTGACAGTGCACATGGTCATGGTGCATCTGGTGGCAGTGCGCATAGTGACAGTGCCCATGGTGATATTGCTCATGGTGATAGTGCCCATGGTGAGAGTGCCCATGGTTACAGTGCTCATGGAGACAGTGCCCATGATGACAGTGCCCCTTGTGACGGTGCACACCGTGAGAGTGCCCATGGTGGCTGTGCCCATGGTGACAGTTCTTATCATGATAGTGCTCACGGTAGCAGTGTTTATGGTAAGAGTGGTCACGGTGGCAGTGCTCACAATGAGAGTGCCAAAGGGGAGAATACTGTCTGTGACAGTGCCCATGGTGACTTTTCTCTGTGTGACAGTGCCCTTGGGGAGAGTTAGCAGGGTGAGATTTTTCACAATAAGATCTGTCACCATGGGCACAGACACCATGGGCACTCTAACGGTGTGCACTGTCCCCAGGGGCACTGACACTATGGGTACTGTCACCATGAGCACTGTAACCATGGGCACTCTCACCATGGGCACTATCCATATGAGCAATATCACTATGGACACTGTCACCATTTTGTACTGCCACCATGTGCAGTGTCACCATGGGCATTTTCACTATGAGTACTGTCACCATGGGTAATATCACCATGGTCACTGTCACCGTGAGCACTCTCACTATGAGAATTTTCACCATTGGCCCTATCACCATGAGAATTGTCACCATGGGCACTGTCAACATGGAGACTATCATCTTGAGCACTATCACCATGAACACTGTCACCATGAGCTATTTCAACAGGGCCACTTTCACCATGAGAACGGTCATCACCGGGGCTCTCACCATTGGCACTGCCTCCGAGAGGTTGTCACGATGAGCACTATCACCATGGGCAGTGTCTCCATGGGCAGTTTCACATGAGCACCCTCACTATTGGCACTATCACCATTGGCACTGTCAACGTCAGCACGGTCACCGTGAGCACTGTCACAATGGGCGTTGTCACACTGGGTGCTGTCACAATGGGCACAGTCACCATTAGCAGTCTCACCATGGGCACTGTGACCATGGGCACTGTCACCATAAGCACGGTCACCATGAGCACTGCCACAATGAGCACTGTCACTTATGTCACTGTCCTCATGAGAAGTGTCACCATGATCACTGTCACCGTGGGCAGGACACCCTGGGTATTGCCACCATGGGCACTGTCACCATGAGCACTCTCACCATGGGAATTGTCACCTTAGGTACTGTCACCATGGGCACTGTCACCGTGAACACTTTTACCATGAGCTTTGTCACCCTGGGTATTGTCACTATGGGCACTATCACCATGAGAGTTGTAAACATGGGCACTCTCACCATGGGCACTATCACCATGAGCAATGTCACCATGAATACTGTCACAATGTGTATTGTCACCATGGGCACTGTCACCGTTAGCACTCTCACCATGGGCACTGTGATCTTGGGCACTGTCACCATGGGATCTGCCCCCGTTGGCACTGTCACAATGGGAAGTATCACCATGGGCTTTGTCAGCGTGGGCAATGTCACCGTGGGCAAGGCCACCATGACATCTATCACCATAGGCTCTGTAACCATGGGCACTGGCACCATGAGCACGGTCACCATGAGCACTGCCACAATGAGCAATGTCACTTATGGAACTGTCCTCATGAAAAGTGTCCCCATGGTCACTGTCACCATGGGCAGGACACCCTGGGTATTGTCACCATGGGCACTGTCTCTATGAGCATTCTCACCATGGAAATTTTCACCGTAGGTACTGTCACCATGGACACTGTCTCCGTGAACACTTTTATCATGAGCTCTGTCACCCTGGGTATGGTCACAATGGGCACTATCACCGTGAGAGTTGTGAACATGGGCACTCTCACCATGGGCACTATCACCATGAGAAATGTCACCATGAATACTGTCACCCTGTGTATTTTCAGCATGGTCACTGTCACCGTAAGCAATACACCGTGAGAATTGTGACTATGGGCACAGTCACCATTGGCACATTCACCATTGGCACTATCGCCGTGAACACTGTCACCATGAGCACTATCACTGTGTGCAGTTTCACCATACACACTCTCACTGTAAGGACTAACACCATAAGCAATGTCACCATGATCAATATCCTCATGGACACTGTCACCATTTTGTACTGCCACCATGTGCAGTGTCACCATGGGCATTTTCACTATGAGTTCTGTCACCATGGGTAATATCACCATGGTCACTGTCACCATGAGCACTCTCACTATTAGAATTTTCACCATTGGCCCTGTCACCATGAGATTTGTCACCATTGGCACTGCCAACATGGAGACTATCACCTTGAGCACTGTCACCATGGTCACATTTAATGTAAGACCTGTCACCTCGGGGACTACCAACATTGGTACTGTCACCATGGGGTTGTCACCATGAGCACTATCACCATGGGCGATGTCTCCTTGGGCAGTTTTACCATGAGCACTGTCACTATTGGCAATCTCACCATCGGCAGTGTCACCATGGGCACCATCACCGTGAGCACTGTCACCATGGGCCTTGTGACACTGGGTGCTGTCACCATGGGCACTGTCACCGTAGGCACTGTCACAATGGGAAGTATCACCATGGTCTTTGTCAGCCTTGGCACTGTCCCCGTGGGCACTGACACCGTGACATCTATCACCATAAACACTGTAAACATGGGCAATGTCACCATGAGCACTGGCACAATGAGCACTGTTATTTATGGCACTGCCACCATGAGCACTGTGACCCTGAGCACTGTCACCATGGGCATGACACCATGGGCACTGTCACCATGGGCATTGTCACCCTAGGTACTCTCACCATAGGCATTATCACTGTGAGAATTGTGAACATGGGCAATGCCAATATGAACACTGTCACCATGAGTACAATCTTCCTGTTTATTGTCACCCTGGGCACTGTACCGTGAGCACTACACCATGAGAATTGTGACTCTGGGCACTGTCACCATCGGCTCATTCACCATCAACACTATCGCCGTTAACACTGCCACCATGAGCACTGTCACTGTGTGCAGTTTCACCATACACACTATCACCGTAAGCAATGTCACCATGAGCAATATCTCCATAGGCACTGCCACTATTTTGCACTGCCACCATGTGCAGTGTCACCATGGGCACATTTACCATGAGTACTGTCATGGGTAATATCACCATGGACACTTCACCGTGAGCACTGTCACTATGAGAATTTTCACCATAGGCACTGTCACCATGAGAAGTGTCACCATGGGCACTGTCAACATGGAGACCATCACCTTGAGCACTGTCACCATGAGCACTGTCACCATGAGCAATATCACCATGGTCACATTCAATGTAAGAACTGTCAGCACGGGGACTATCACCATTGGAACTGTCACTGAGGGGTTGTCACAATGAGCACTATCACCATGGGCATTGCCTCCATGGGCAGTTTCACCCTGAGCACTGTCACTATTTGCACTCTCACTGTTGGCACTATCACCACAGGCACGGTCACTGTGGGCCCTGTCACCATGGGCCTTCTCACACTGGGCACTGTCATCATGGGCACTGTCACAATGGGAAGTATCACCATGGGCTTTGTCAGCGTGGGCACTGTCTCCTTGGGCACTGACACCATGACATCTATCACCATAAACGCTGTAAACATGGACACTGTCACCATGAGCATGGCCACCATGAGCACTGCCACAATGAGCACTGTTATTTATGGCACTGCAATCATGAGCACTGTCACCATGAGCACTGTCACCATGGGCCTTCTCACACTGGGCACTGTCATCATGGGCACTGTCACAATGGGAAGTATCACCATGGGCTTTGTCAGCGTGGGCACTGTCTCCGTGGGCACTGACACCATGACATCTATCACCATAAACACTGTAAACATGGACACTGTCACCATGAGCATGGCCACCATGAGCACTGTGACCCTGAGCACTGTCACCATGGGCATGATACCATGGGCACTGTCACCATGGGCATTTTCACCCTAGGTTCTCTCACCATAGGCATTATCACTGTGAGAATTGTGAACATGGGCACTGTTACCATGGACACTATCACCATGAACACTCTCACCGTGATCACTGTTACCATGGGTACTGTCACTGTGAGCACTATCACCATAGGCAATGGCAGCGTGGGCACTGTCACCATGGGCACTGTCATCATGGGTATTGTCACCGTGGGCAGTGTCACCATGGGCAAGGCCACCATGGGCAATACCACTGTGAGCACTGTCAGCACGGGTACTAGTATCATGTGCACTGTCACTGTGAGCAATGTCAGCATGGGTTGTCGCCGTTTGCACTGTCACCATGAGAACTGACAACATGAGCACTGTCACCATTTTCCACTGCCACAATGTGCACTACCACCATGTGCACTGTCACCATGGGCACTATCACCATGAGCACTGGCACCATGAGTACTGTCATCATGGGCACTCTCACCAAGGGCACGGCCACCCTGTGCACTGTTACCATGGTCACTATCACCGTGAGCACTGTCCCCATGGGAACTACCAACATGGGCACTGTCATCATGAGCACTTTCACAAAGGGCACTGCCACCACGGCACTATTCACGTGAGCACACTCACCATGGGCACTATCACCATAGGCACTGTCAGTTTCAGCACAATCACCATGGGTACTGCAACCCTGACCAATGTCACCATTAGCACTGTCACCATTCTCAGTATCACCATGTGCACTGTCACCATGGGCACTATCACCATGAGAACTGTCAGTCTGAGCACTGTCACCATGGGTATTGTGACTTTGGGCACTGTCACCGTGAGCTCTGTCACCATGGTCACTTTGCCATGAGCACTGCCACTCTGACCACTCTCACTATAAGAACTGTCACCATGGGCACTTTCACGATGGGCACTTCCAACATTGGCACTATCACCATGAGCACTGTCAACGAAAGCACTGTCACCGTGGGCAGTGTCAGCATGCACAATGTCACTGCAAGGACTATCACATTAAGAAATGTCATGATGGGCACTGTCAACATTTTGCACTGCCACCATGTGCACTATCAACTTAGGCACTGTCACCATGAGCACTTTATCACTGAGTACTCTCACCATGGGTAATATCACAATGGGCACTCTCACCATGAGAACTATCACCATGAACAATGTCATGATGGGCACTGGCGCAATGGGTCTTGTCACTATGAGCACTGAAACAATGGTCACTATCACCGTGAGAAATCTCACCACGCTAACTGTCCCCAAGGGCACTGTCACAGAGAGAAAAGTCATCATGGGAACTGTCCCAGTCAGTATTCTCACCATGGGTACTCTCTTTGTGGGTAATGCCTCCGTGAGCACTATTACCATGAACACTGCTACCGTGAGCACTAGCATGATCAGAACTGTCACCATGGGCACGGCCACCATGGGCACTCTCAGGGTGTGCACTGTCACCAGGGACACTGTCACCATGAGCAATGTAACCATGGGCACTCTCACCATGAGCAATATCACCATGGGCACTGTCACTCTTTGCACTGCCACCAGATGCACCATGACCATGTACACTGTCACCATGGGCAGTGTCACCATTGGTAGTCTCACTATGGGCACTGCCACCATGAGCACTGTCACCATGAGCACAGCCACCATGAGCACCATCACAAGAACTGTCACTATGAGAACTGTCACCATGGGCACTTTCACATGATTACAGTCACCGTGGTTATTGTCACCTTTGGCACTGTCAACGTGAGTATTATCACCGTGAGCACAATCACCCTGAGCACTGTCACCATGGGCACAGCCTCAATGCGGACTGTCACCGTGAACACTGTCACCATGGCCACTACCATGGTGAGAACAGTCACCATGGTCACTGTCACCATGGGCACTGTCCCCGTGAGCACCGTCACTAAGGGCATAATCACCATATGCACTGTCACCGTGAGAACAGTCACCATGGGCACTGTCAAAATGGAAACTATCACCATGAGCAATGTCACCATGAGCAATTACAACAGGATCACTTTCACCGTTAGAACTGTCACCGCGGGGACTCTCACCATTGGCACTGCCTCCGAGGGTTTGTCATGATGAGCACTGTCACCATGGGCAATGTCTCCATGGGCAGTGTCACCGTGAGCACTCTCAATATTGGCACTATCAACATCAGCAGTGTCAGCATAGGCACGGTCACCGTGAGCACTGTCATAAAGGGCATTGTCACACTGTGTGCTGTCACCATGGGAACAGTCACCGTTAGCGCTCTCACCATGGGCACTGTGATCTTGGGCACTGTCACCATGGACTCTGCCCCCGTTGGCACTGTCACAATGGGAAGTATCACCATGGGCTTTGTCAACCTAGGCAGTGTCCCCGTGGTCACTGACACCGTGACATCTATCACCATAAACATTGTAAACATTGGCACGGTCACCATGAGCACTGGCACAATGAGCACTGTTATTTATGTCACTGCCACCATGAAAACTGTGACCCTGAGCACTGTCACCATGAGCATGACACCATGGGCACTGTCACCATGGGCATTGTCACCCTAGGTATTCTCACCATTGGCATTATCACTGTGAGAATTGTGAACATGGGCACTGTCACCATGTGCACTGTCACTGTAAGGACTATCCCTGTAAGCAGTGTCACCATGAGCAATGTCACAGTGGGCACTGTCACCATTTTGCACTGCCACCATGTGCGGTGTCACCATGGGCACTTTCACCATGAGTACTCTCACCATGGGAAATATCACCATGGACACTGTCACCGTGAGCACTGTCACTATGAGAATTTTCACCATAGCCACTGTCACAATGAGAACTGTCACCATGGTCACATTCAATGTAATAACTGTCACCTCGGGGACTATCACCATTGACACTGCCACCGTGGTGTTGTCACCATGAGCACTATCTCCATGGGCAATGTCTCCATGGGCAGTATCACCATGAGCACTGTCACCATGGGAATTGTCACTTTAGGCTCTGTCAGCATGGGACTGTCACCATGAGCACATTTTTGATGAGCTCTGTCTCCCTGGGTATTGTCACCATGGGCACTATCACCGTGAGAGTTGTGAACATGGGCAATCTCACTGTGGACACTATCACCATGAGCAATGTCACCATGAATACTGTCACCCTGTGTATTGACACCATGGGCACTGTCACCATGAGCACTATACCGTGAGAATTGTGAGAATGGGCACTGTCACCATTGGCACATTCATCATCGGCACTATCGCCATGAACACTGTCACCATGAGTACTGTCACTGTGTGCAGTTTCACCATACACACTATCACCGTAAGAACTATCACCGTAAGCAATGTCACCATGAGCAATATCACCATGGGCACTGTCACCATTTTGCACTGCCACTATGTGCAGTGTCACCATGGGTAATATCACCATAGGCACTATCACCGTGAGAAATGTGACCATGCAGAATGTCTCTATGGGCACTGGTACCATGGGCATTGTCACTGTGAGCACTGTAACAACGGGCACTCTCACCGTGAGAAATCTCACCATGCTAACTGTCCCCATGGGAACTGTCACCGTGAGAAGTGTCACCATGGGCACTGTCACTGTCGGCACTTTCACCATGGGCACTGTCATTGTGGGCACTCTCACCATGGCCATTGCCACCTTGGACTCTATCACCATGAACACTGTAACAATGCCCATTATCACCGTGTGCAGTGTCACCATGGGCACTATCACCATGAGTACTGTCACCTTGAGTAATATCACCATGGGCACTGTCACTGTGAGCACTGTCACTATGAGAATTTTGACCATAGGCACTGTTACCATGAGAAATGTCACCATGGGCACCGTCAACATGGAGACCATCACCTTGAGCACTGTCACCATGAGCACTGTCACCATGGTCACATTCAATGTAAGAACTGTCACCACGGGGACTATCACCATTGGCACTGTCACTGTGGTGTTGTCACCATGAGCACTATCACCATGGGCAATGTCTCCATGGGCAGTTTCACCATGAGCACTGTCACTATTGGCCATCTCACTATCGGCCCTGTCACCATGGTCATGGTCACCATGAGCACTCTCACCATGGGCCTTTTCACACTGGGTGCTGTCACCATGGGCGCTGTCACCGTGGGCACTATCACAATGGGAAAAATCAGCAAGGGCTTTGTCACCAAGGGCACTGTCCCCATGGGCACTGACACCGTGACCTCTGTCACCTTAAACACTGTAAACATTTGCACTGTCACCATGAGCACGGTCACCATGAGAACTGCCACAATGAGCACTGTTATTTATGGCACTGCCAACATGAGCACTGTCACCATGAGCACTGTCTCCATGGTCATGACACCATGGGCACTGTCACCAGGGGCATTGTAACCCTAGGTACTCTCACCATAGGCATTATCACTCTGAGAATTGTGAACATGGGCACTGTCCCCTGGGCATTATCACCATGAGCACTGTCATCATGAGTACTCTCACCCTGGGTATTTTCACCATGGGCACTGTCACTGTGAGCCCTACACCATGAGAATTGTGACTATGGGCACTGTTACTATGGACACTCTCACCATGGGAACTATCACCATGAACATTGTCACAATGAACACTGTCACTGTGTGCACTGTCACTATGTGCACTGTCACCATAAGGACTATCACTGTAAGTAAAGTCACCATGAGCAATATCACCATGGGCACTGTCACCTGCTTGCACTGCCACCACGTACACTGTCACCATGGGTAATATCACCAAAGGCACTTTCACCATGAGAAATATGACCGTGCGGAATGTCTCTATGGGCACTGGCATCATAGGCCTTCTCACGGAGCACACTGTCACAACGGGCAATATCACCGTGAGAAATCTCACCATGCTAACTATCCCCATGGGCACTGTGACCGTGAGAAGGGTCACCATAGGAACTGTCACTGTTGGCACTTTCACTTTGGGCACTGTCATTGTGGGCACTGTCACCATGGCCACTGCCACCTTGGGCTCTGTCACCATGAACACTGTAACAATGTCCACTATCACCGTGTGCACTGTCACCATGGGCACTATCACCATGAGCACTGTCAGCATGTGCACTGTCACTATTTAGCACTGTCACCAGGTGAATTACCACCAGGGGCACTGTCACGATGTGCACTATCTCCGTGAGCACGGTTACCATGGGCACTGTAACAATGCACAGTGTCACCATTGGTACTGTCCCCATGGGAACTGCCACCAAGTGCACTCTCACCATTAGCACTGTCACCACGAGCACTGCCACCTTGGGAACTGCTATTATGAGCACTGTCACCATGAGAACTGTCGCTATGAGAACTGCCACCATGGGTGTTTTCAACATGAGTACCGTCACCATGGGTATTGTCACCATTTGCACTGTCACCATAAGCACTATTACCGTCAGCACTATCACCGTGAGCACTCTCACTGTCGTCACTGTCCCCACGAGCACTGTTGCCCTGGGTACTGACACAATTCGGACTGTCACCATGGGCAATATCACTGTGAGCACTCTCACCTTACTCACTGTCTCATGGGCACTGTTACCATGAGCACTGTCAACATAGACAATAGTGCTGTGGGCAGTGTCACCATGGGCACTGTCACCATGGGCACTGCCACCATGTGCACTATCACTGTGAGCACTGTCACCATGGGTACTGCAACCATGAGAAATATCACCGTGAGTACTGTCTGCATGGGTTGTCACCATGTGCACTGTCACCATGAGAACTGTCAACATGGGCACTCTCACCATTTTTCACTGCCACCATGTGCAATGTCACCATGGGCACTCTCACCATTTTTCATTGCCACCATGTGCAATGTCACCATGGGCACTATCACCGTGAGAATTGTCACCAAGAGTACTGTCATCATGGGTACTGTCACCAAGGGCACTGCCACCACGTGCACTGTTATCATGGTCACCAGCATCGTGAGCACTTTCACAATGGGAACTACCACCATGGGCATTGTCAACGTAAGGACTCTCACCATGGGCAATATCACCATGGGCACTCTCACCATCGGCACTATTGCCATGAACACTGTCACCATGAACACTGTCACCGTGTGCAGTTTCACCATACACACTATCACTGTAAGGACTATCACCGTAAGCAATGTCACCATGAGCAATATCACCATGGGCACTATCACCATTTTGCACTGCAACCATGTGTAGTGTCACCATGGACACTTTTACCATGAGTACTGTCACCATGAGTAATATCACCATGGGCACTCTCACCATAAGCACTGTCACTATGAGAATTTTCACCAAAGGCACTGTCACCGTGAGAACTGTCACTATGGTCACATTCAATGTAAGAACTGTCACCACGGGGACTATTACCATTGGCACTGTCACTGTGGACTTGTCACCATGAACACTATCAACATAGGGAATATCTGCATGGGCTGTTTCCCCATGAGCACTGTCACTATTGGCACTCTCACAATCGGCACTGTCACCATGGGCACAGTCACCATGAGCAGTGTCACCATGGGCCTTGTCACACTGGGCACTGTCACCATGGGCACTTTCACAATGGGAATTATCACCAGGGGCTTTGTCAGGGTGGGCACTGTCCCCGTTGGCACTGACACCGTGACATCTATCAGCATAAGCACTTTAAACGTGGGCACTGTCACCATGAGCACGGTCACCATGAGCACTGTCACCATGGACCTTGTCACATTGGGCGCTGTCACCATGGGCACTGTCACCATGAGCATGCTCACCTTAAGCACTGCCACAATGAGCACTGTTATTTATGGCTCTCCCAACATGAGCACTGTTACCATGAGCACTGTCACCATGGGCATGACACCATGAGCACTGTCACCATGGGCATTGTCACCCTAGGTACTCTCACCATAGGCATTATCACTGTGAGAATTGTGAACATGGACACTGTCACCATGGGCACTATCACATTGAGCACTGTCACCATGAGTACTGTCACCCTGGGTATTTTCACCATGGGCAGTGTCACTGTGAGCACTACACCATGAGAGTTGTGACTATGGGCACTGTCACCATGGACACTCTCACCATGGGAACAACCACCGTGAACACTGTCATCATGAACACTGTCACCATGTGCACTGTCACCATGAGAACTGTCAGTATGGGCACTGTCACCATTATTCACTGCAACCATGTGCACTACCACCATGGGCACTGTCACCATGGGCACTATCACGGTGAGCACTGTCACCATGAGTAGTGTCATCATGGGCACTGTCACCAAGGTCACGGCCACCATGTGCACAGTTACCATGGTCACTATCACCGTGAGCATTGTCACCATGGGAACTACCAACATGGGCACTGTCATCATGAGCACTTTCACAATGGGAAGTGCCACCATGGGCACTATTAATGTAAGCACTCTCACCATGGGCACTATCACCAAGGGCACTGTCAGTTTCAGCACTATCACCATGGGTACTGCAACCATGACCACTGTCACCACAAACACTGTCACCATTCTCAGTATCACCATGTGCACTGTCACCATGGGCACTATCACCATGAGAACTGTCAGCCTGAGCACTGTCACCATGTGTATTGTGACTTTGGGCACTGTCACCATGAGCACTGTCACCTTGGGCACTGGCACAATGTGAACTTTCACCATGAACATTGTCATCATGTGCACAATCACTGTTAGAACTGTCACGGTCGTCACTGTCAAAATGGGAACTGTAACCGTGAGCACTTTCACCGTGAGGGTTGTGACCATGGGCACTGTCACCATGGGCAAGGTTCCCATGGACAATTTCACTGTTAGTACTGTCACCATGGACACTATAACTATGGGCACTGTCACCGTGAACTCTGTCACCATGGGCACTTTCACCATGAGCACTGACACTCTGACCACTCTCACCATAAGAGAGGTCACCATGGACACTTTCACGATGGGCACTTCCACCACTGGCACTATCACTGTGAGCACTGTCAACAAGAGCACTGTCACGGTGGGCAGTGTCACCATGTGCACTATCCCCGCAAGAACTATCACATTAAGCAATGTCACAATGGGCACTGTCACCATTTGCACTGCCACCATGTGCACTATCACCTTAGGCACTGTCACCATGAGCATTTTATCACTGAGTACTGTCACCATGGGTAATATCACCATGGGCACTGTCACCGTGAGAACTGTCACCATGAGCAATGCCATGATGGGCACTGGAGCCATGGGTCTTGTCACTATGAGCACTGAAACAATGGGCACTATCACCGTGAGAAATCTCACCATGCTAACTCTCCCCAAGGGCACTATCACAGAGAGAAAAGTCACCATCGGAACTGTCACAGTCAGTATTCTCACCTTTGGCATTCTCATTGTGGGCACTGCCTCCGTGGGCACTATTATCATGAACACTGGTACCGTGAGCACTATCATGATAAGAACTTTGACCATGGGCACGGCCACCATGGGCATTCTCACGGTGTGCACTGTCACCAGGGGCATTGTCACCATGGACACTGTCACAATGAGCATGGTAACCATGGGCACTCTCACCATGGGCACTATCACCATGAGCAATATCACCATGGGCACTGTCACTATTTTGCACTGCCACCAGAGGCACCATGACTATGTGCACTGTCACCATGTGCAGTGTCACCATTGGTATTCTCACCATGGGCACTGCCACCATGAGCACTGTCACCACGAGCACTGCCACCATGAGCACTGTCACAAGAACTGTCCCTATGAGAACTGCCACCATGGGCACTTTCACCATGATTATTGACACCGTGAGTATTGTCTCCTTGGGCAATGTCATCGTGAGTACTATCACCATGAGCACTATCACCCTGAGAACTGTCACCACGGGCACAGCCTCAATGCGGGCTGTCATCATGAACACTGTCACCATGGGCACTATCACGTTGAGAACAGTCACCGTGGTCACTGTCACCATGGGCACTGTCCCTGTGAGCACTGTCACTAAGAGCATTGTCACCATGAGAACAGTCACCATGGGCACTGTCAACATGGAGACTATCACCTTGAGCACTGTCACCATGAGCAATTTCAACAGGGTCACTTCCACCGTGAGAACTGTGACCATGCATACTCTCACTATTGGCACTGCCTCTTAGGGGTTGTCACGATGAGCACTATCACCATTGTCAGTGTCTCCATGGGCCGTGTCACCCTGTGCACTCTCAGTATTGGCACTATTACCATCGGCACTGTTATCAGCGGCATGGTCACCGTGAGCACTGTCACAATGGGTGTTGTCACAATGGGCGCTGTCACCATGGGCACAGTCACCATTAGCACTCTCACCATGAGCACTGTGATATTGGGCACTGTCACCATGTACTCTGTCACCATGGGAAGTATCACCATGGGCTTTGTCAGCATGGGCACTGTCACCATAGGCATGGCCACTGTGACATCTATCACCATAAGCACTGTAACCAGGGGCACTGTCACCATAAGCATGGTCACCATGAACACTGCCACAATGAGCACTATCACCATGGGCAGTGTCTCCATGGGCAGTTTCACCATGAGCACTGTCACTATTGGCACTCTCACCATCGGCACTGTCACCATTGGCACGGTCACCATTAGCCTTGTCACCATGGGCCTTGTCACACTGGGCGCTGTCACCATGGGCACTGTTAGGGTGGGCTCTGTCACAATAGGAAGTATCACCATGGGCTTTGTCAGCGTGGGCACTGTCCCCGTGGACACTGACACCGTGACATCTATCACCATAAACACTGTATACAAGGGCAATGTCACCATGAGCACGGTTACCATGAGCACTGCCACAATGAGCACTGTTATTTATGGCACTGCCAACATGGCACAGTCACCATGAGTGCTCTCTACCATGGACATGACACCATGGGCACTGTCACCATGGGCATTGTCACCCTAGGTACTCTCACCATAGGCATTATCACTGTGAGAATTGTGAACATGGGCAATGTCACCATGGGCACTCTCACCATGAGTACTGTCACCCTGGGCATTTTCACTTTGGGCACTGTCACTGTGAGCACTACAGCATGAGATTTGTGACTATGGTCACTGTCGCCATGGACACTCTCACAATGGGAACTATCACCGTGAACACTGTCACCATGAACACTGTCACTCTGTGCAGTGTCACCATGCACACTGTGACCATAAGGATTATCAATGTAAGCCAAGTCACCATGAGCAATGTCACCATGGGCACTGTCACCATTTTGCACTGCCACCATGTGCAGTGTCAAGATGGGTAATATCATTATAGGCACATGCACTCTGAGAAATGTGACCATGTGGAATGTCTCTATGGGAACTGGCACCATGGGCATTGTCACTGTGAGCACTGTCACAATGGGCACTATCACTGTGACAAATCTCACCATGCTAACTGTCCCAATGCGTACTGCCACCGTTAGAAGTGTCAGCATGGGCACTGTCACTGTTGGCACTGTCACCAAGGGCACTGTCATTGTGGGCACTGTCACCTTGGCCACTGCCACCTTGGGCTCTGTCACCATGAACACTGTAACAATGTCCATTATCACCATTAGCACTGTCACCATGGGCACTATCACCATGAGCACTGTCAGCATGTGCACTGTCACTATTTAGCACTGTCACCAGGTGAACTACCACCAGGGGCACTCTCACGATGTGCACTATCACCGTGAGCACGGTTACCATGGGCACTGTTACAATGTACAGTGTCACCATCGGTACTGTCCCCATGGGAACTGCCACCAAGTGCACTCTCACCATTAGCACTGTCACCACGAGCACTGCCACCTTGGGAACTGCTATTATGAGCACTGTCACCATGAGAACTGTCGTTATGAGAACTGCCACCATGGGTATTTTCAACATGAGTACCGTCACCATGGGTATTGTCACCATTTGCACTGTCACCATAAGCACTATTACCGTCAGCACTATCACCGTGAGCACTCTCACTGTCGTCACTGTCCCCACGAGCACTGTTGCCCTGGGTACTGACACAATTCGGACTGTCACCATGGGCAATATCACTGTGAGCACTCTCACCTTACTCACTGTCTCATGGGCACTGTTACCATGAGCACTGTCAACATAGACAATAGTGCTGTGGGCAGTGTCACCATGGGCACTGTCACCATGGGCACTGCCACCATGTGCACTATCACTGTGAGCACTGTCACCATGGGTACTGCAACCATGAGAAATATCACCGTGAGTACTGTCTGCATGGGTTGTCACCATGTGCACTGTCACCATGAGAACTGTCAACATGGGCACTCTCACCATTTTTCACTGCCACCATGTGCAATGTCACCATGGGCACTCTCACCATTTTTCATTGCCACCATGTGCAATGTCACCATGGGCACTATCACCGTGAGAATTGTCACCAAGAGTACTGTCATCATGGGTACTGTCACCAAGGGCACTGCCACCACGTGCACTGTTATCATGGTCACCAGCATCGTGAGCACTTTCACAATGGGAACTACCACCATGGGCATTATCAACGTAAGGACTCTCACCATGGGTACTATCACCATGGGCACTCTCACCATGAGCACTGTCACTAATTGCATTATCACCATAGGCACTGTCACCATGTGAACAGTCACCATGGGCACTGTCATCATGGAGACTATCACCTTGAGCATTGTCACCATGAACACAGTCAATAGGGTCACTTTCACCATGAGAACTGTCACCACGGGGACTCTCACCATTGGCACTGCCTCCGAGGGGATGTCACGATGAGCACTATCACCATGGGCAGTGTCTCCATGGGCAGTTTCACTGTGAGCACTCTCACTATTGGCACTATCACCGTCGGCACTGTCAGCATCAGTACGGTCACCGTGAGCAGAGTCACAATGGGCATTGTCACAGTGGGCACTGTCACAAAGGGCACAGTCTACATTAGAATTCTCACTATGGGCACTGTGATCTTGGGCACTGTCAACGTGGGCTCTTTCACTGTGGGCACTGTCACAATGGGAGGTATCACCATGGGCTTTGTCAGCGTGGGCACTGTCACCGTGGGCACGGCCACCGTGACCTCTATCACCATAAGCACTGTAACAATGGGCACCATCCCTCTGAGCACAGTCACCATGAGCACTGCCACAGTGAGAACTGTCATTTATGGCACTGTCCACATGAGCAGTTTCACCATGATCACTGTCACCATGGGCAGGACACCCTGTGTATTGTCACCATGGGCACTCTCACCATGATCACTCTCACCATGGGAATTGTCACCTTAGGTACTGTCACCATGGGAACTGTCTCCATGAGCACTTTTACCATGAGCTCTGTCACCCTGGTATTGTCACCATGAGCACTATACCGTGAGAATTGTGACTAGGGGCACTGTCAGCATGGGCACATTCACCATCGGCACTATCGCCGTGAACACTGTCACCATGAGCACTGTCACTGTGTCAAGTTTCACCATACACACTATCACCATAAGAACTATGACCATAAGCAGTGTCACCATGAGCAATATCACCATGGGCACTGTCACCATTTTGCACTGCCACCATGTGCAGTGTCACCATGGGCACTTTTACCATGAGTACTCTCACCATGGGTAATAACACCATGGGCACTCTCACCGTGAGCACTGTCACTATGAGAATTTTCACCATAGGCACTGTCACCGTGAGAACTGTCACCTAGGTCACATGCAACATAAGAACTGTCACCACGGGGACCATCAAAATTGGAACTGTCACCGTGGAGTTGTCAGCATGAGCACTATCACCACGGCTAATGTCTCCATGGGCAATTTTACCATGAGCACTGTCAATATTGGTTCTCTCACTATCGGCCCTTTCACCATGGGCATGGTCACCATGAGCACTGTCACCATGGGCCTTGTCACACTGGATGCTGTCACCATGGGCCATGTCACCATGGCCACAGTCACAATGGGAAGTATCACCATGTGCTTTGTCATCCTGGACACTGTCCCCTTGGGCACTGACACTGTGATATCTATCATCATAAACACTGTAAACATGGGCACTGTCACCATGAGCATGGTCACCATGAGCATTGCCACAATGAACACTGTTATTTATGGCACTGCCAACATGAGCCCTGTCACCATGAGCACAGTCACCATGGGCAAGAAACCATGGGCACTGTCACCATGGGCATTGTCACCCTAGGTACTCTCAGCATAGGCATTATCCCTGTGAGAATTGTGAACATGGGCACTGTCACCATGGGCACTATCACCATGAGCACTCTCACCATGAGTACTGTCACCCTGGGTATTTTCACCATGGGCACTGTCACTGTGAGCACTACACCATGAGAATTGTGACTGTGGGCACTGCCACCATGGGCACTATCACTGTGATCACTGTCACCATGTGTACTGCAACCATAAGAACTGTCACCGTGAGTACTGTCTGCTTTGGTTGTCACCGTGTGCACTGTTATCATGAGAACTGTCAACATGGGCACTGTCACCGTTTTTCAGTGCCACCATGTTCAATGTCACCATTGGCACTATCACCGTGAGAACTGTCACCATGAGTACTGTCGTCATGGGCAGTGTCACCAAGGGCACAGCCACCATGTGCACTGTTACCATGGTCACTATCACCGTAAGCACTGTCACCATGGGAACTACCAACATGGGCAATGTCATCATGAGCACTTTCACAATGGGAACTGCCACCATGGGCACTATCAATGGGCGGACTCTCACCATGGGCACTATCACCATGGGCACTGTCACTGTGAGCACTGTCACCATCGGCACTGTCACCATGAGCACTATTACTGTGAGCACTACCACCGTGAGCACTCGCACCATGGTCACTGTCACCATGGGCACTGTCACCATGAGCACTGGCACAATGCGGACTGTCAAAATGAGACCTCTCACCATGGACATTATCAACATGAGCACTCTCACCGTGGTCACTCTTACCATGGGTACTGTCACTGTGAGCACTGTTACCATAAGCAATGGCACCGTGGGCACTGTCTCCATGTGCACTGTCATCATGGGCATTGTCACCGTGGGCAGTGTCACCGTGGGCACCGCCACCATTGGCACTATCACTGTGAGCTTCTTTACAAAAACAAGTTTGGGCACGTTCTTTACATTATTATGTCGGTCATGTAAGGTCACATTCTAACTTGCCTGGAATCATATGTGAAGGTAATCGCCAAGCTGACATTTTGACACGAAATGTCGATTTCCCTTGTATTGAGGAGGCACAAGCTTCACATAATTTGCGTCATCAAAATTCCGTAGCTCTGTGATATCAATTTCAGCTGCCCTGGGAGATAGCCAAATCTATAATTAAAAATTGTCCACATTGTCCAACTTATTCATCCAGTTTGCCCATGGGGGTCAACCCTAGAGGATCATTACCTAATATGTTATGGCAAATGGTTGTAACTCATGTGCCAACTTTTGGAAAGCTATCTTATGTACATGGTTCTGTGGATACCTATTCTCATGTAATTCTTGTCTCAGCAAGAACCGGGAAAGCTTTTAAGTATGTTATGCAACACGTATTTTTCTGTTTTGCCTTTCTAGGCATTCCAAAAGCTCTAAAAACTGATAACGCTCCTGCCTACATTTCTAAGGCTTTTAAAGACTTTTGTGAAAAATTTAATATTTCCCATTCTATGGGAATCCCCTATAATCCTCAGGGTTATGCAATAGTGGAAAGAGCCCATCATACTTTAAAAGTTCAAATTACAAATTTACAGCAAGGGGAATTCAAATACACTTCTCCACATCACATCTTCAACACACACTATTTGTATTACATGATTTGTGTACTGATTCAAAAGGTAATACTGCCATGATGAGGCATTGGAATCCCGATATTAATAAACCTAAACATAGGGTGAAATGGAAGGATCTGCTCACTCGTCAATGGAAAGGACCTGATATTTTCTAACCAGCGGCTGAGGGTATGCTTGTGTATTTCCACAGGACGCTGACTCGCCGTTGTGGGTGCCTGACCGTCTCATCAGACATGTCGGGCCCTCCGACCCCGCCTTACCACTTCCCAGTCAGGCACAAGGCACCACAGCCGGAGACGTCAGCTAATGAATCACCATCAGCTAAAGAACCGCTGCTGCAGCAGATACAAAAGCTCACCATTGGAGAGAGACCAATTCTTTGTCTTCCGCATCCGCACCCAAGACCTCGCAAGACGCAAGCCATCTCTACAAGAACTTCGAATCCACTAACTTGGGGTCAGATTAAACAACTTGCTGATGACGCCAAGAAAGTGATAACAGTCCAGGGAGCTACCTTAACACCTGGAAATCTTGTTGTTGCTATGCTTGCTATATTGGCCTGCCAGGTAACTAGGGGAAATGCTTTGGATAAATCTTATTGGACATATCTCCCTGATCCACCGATTTTACAAACTGTAGCCTGGGATAATGAGGGTATACCAGTGTCTACTACTATGCCCAGGTTAATGGGAGGAGCCATAAGCTCCTATCCATATAATAAATTTAAAACAAATAATAATTTTACACTTCATGGAAAATCAGGGTTCCATACTATATGTTTTATATTTCCATCAATTAATAACTCTGTAGCCTCTCGTAAGGATGGATGTATACCGGTTTTTCTTAAAGGACAGCTTACTGCTTCTCCTTTGAGTCAATCTAATAAGAGACTTCTTTGGTCTTTGATTTACTTAGCACCTGGAGAAGATCCAACTTATAATCAACCTTCCTCTCATCTTTAAAATTTCTTCCTTGTAATCCTCCTTATGGTATACATACAGGAGTACAATCATCTATATTACAATCTCTGGAAGACCAATTGGATAGTAACTGGGACGCTGTAGATACCAATACCAGATTTCCTACATGGAATTATTGTATATATTCTTCAAGAATTGATATTCCCATAGAGGATACCACAAAAAATGTGCATGATTGGAGTAATCCTGATCCATGTAAGGATTATAGATCTTATTTACAACATCATGCACGTTATGATTGGAATAATTCACTCATTCCTGCTTCTATGCTTGTTAATAGATGGCACACTGGAGGATGTGTGCCTCCTATACTAACTATGGCTCAAGAGAGTATGTATTATGCACAGACCCAGCTTTGGAAAGCTATTGCTGCACCACCACCAGTTATTCTTCATAGACCTAAAAATATGGGCATTTATTCTATGCAGGCTTGTGTGTCAGCACCTTATGTATTCTTGGTAGCCCCAAAATATGTGGATCTAAATATTTATTATAATACTTCTGATTCTACTTTTTGGACACATTGCTATGATTGTATTTCGACAAGTTGTATAAATCCCTCTATGAATGTACAAGTTTTAATGATTCTTAAACGACCTCCATACATTATGTTGCCTGTAAAATTATCATCTGCCTTGTATGATGATTATGGCTTACATGTTTTGCATGAAACTGAACTTTTATTACATTCAAAGAGACTTGTTGCAGCTTTAATTCTAGCAATATCTACATTTATAGCTGTAATAGCATCACTTTCTCTTTCAATAAGTTCCTTAGCTCAACATGTACATACAGCTCAACACGTAAATGAGCTTTCAAAAATGTATCTTTAGCTCTGGCTACTCAGGAAGTTATAGACAGAAAGTTAGAAGCAAAGGTGGATGCCTTAGAAGAAGCAATTTTACACATAGGGCATGAATTAACAGCGCTCAAAGTAAGATTAGCTTTGAGGTGTCATAAAAAATATAGATGGATTTGTGTTACTCCTCTAAAAGTGAATGAATCATTATATTCTTGGGAATAAATTCGTACTCATATTATGGGAGTTTGGAACCAAACAGATGCTAGTTTAGACCCTACTAAATTACATCAAGAGATTCATGACATAGGAAATACAAACTTAGGTTTATCTCCGGCACAGTCTGCTCAGAAATTTTTTGAAAGTATTAAGTCATTTGTGTCACATAAAACCTTATTCTCAATGCTCATTAATGGAGGAATCATGGCAGTTGTTGTACTAATTCTGATATTTTTACTTCCAGTCCTCATTAGAATAATTATTAAAAGCATCAAACAACTTTCTGTGGAGCTACATACTGCACTTTTAAAAAATAAAAAAGGGGGTGATGTCGGAAGCCATCCTGGAGGCATTGCACCATGACAAAGTCATGAGCAACGGAAGGCAAAACTGCAAGGCAGTGCCGTGCCAGTCAGGTGGACTACAGCTCCGTTGTATGTTTTATGATAATAACTTTACATACAGGGGCAATTTTGGGGGGATGTTGCTCCAGGTGAAAAAAAATTCCTCTAGGACTCCCCCTCCTGAAACTATCATAGGATGGGAAGTACCCACTAAAGCCCTGTGTAAATGGTAAAGAATTAAGAGCCTAGAGCTAAGGGGATGTTTTTGTGAAGAACACCCTCTAGTATGGAGTTACGGCCATGGGCTGGAGTTCCTGATGATGACATAGGAAATTTATGGTTCTATTATAAAGGAAAATTAATTATAGAAAAACAAATGACTAGAGCAGAATTCGTTGCCCGGATAGGGAGAAAACACTGTCTCAGTTGAAGGAAACAACGAGAAAGAGCATGCAGGTACATTGTAAATATTTTCCTGGAACCATTGTAAAAGGATGCACATGCAAGAAGAAAAATAGGAACAAGTAGCTCCAAATTTTACAATTGAAATAATCATAGAACTGCTTGGCTTGGTTACTAAGAAACAACCTGTGATTAATGGGAACTTGGGGAAATATTTTAATAGGACATCTAGAAACTAGGGGATGTTTGTTTTAAAAAATCTTTATAGAACATTTTCAGGTTTGATTGTGCTAAGATTGTTTGGCCACGTACCTGGTAATGTAATCAACTACAATATATAAACCTGTGATTGTAAACAATAGAGGAAGAATGAAGAATAAAGACATGAGAAAGAGAAACATGCAATGCTGATACTTTAAGAAGTGTAATAGAATTATTTCCTTTGCCGAAGCTATCCATCCCTCGGGTACCCCGAGACTCACTAGAGCTGGACTCTGGCAATATATGGCCTTCATTATGTTGTGGAATCTTCCTTCGATGTCTACTGTGTGGAGGGTTTTTATCATAAACTGGTGTTGAATTTTTTTCAAAAGCTTTCTCTGCTTCTATTGAGATGATCACATGTGTTTTCTCTTTCAATTTTTTAATATGGTGTATGACATTGATTGATTTGCATATATTGAAGAGTCCTTTTATTCCTGCAAGAAACCCCACTTGATCATGGTGTATTTTCCTTTTAATGTGCTGTTGGCTTCTGTTTGCTACTATTTTGTTGAGGATTTTTGCATCTATATTCATCAGTGATATTGACCTGCAGGTTTCTTTTTTTGTGATATCTTTGTCTGGTTGTGGTATCAGTGATGGTGTCTCCATAGAATTAGTTTTGGACTTTTCCTCCCTCTGCCATATTTTGGAAGAGTTTGAGAAAGACAGATGTTAAACTCTTTAAGCCAGAAAGGACTGGCAGGACATCTTAAGTGATGAAGGAGAAAACCCTGCAACTAAGAGTAATTTTTTTTGAAATATGTGAGATCACACCATGTTTGTTTTTATATGCCTGACTTACTTCTTAAGTACTTCTCACTTCGTCGTACTTCTGCTCAACATCTCTTACTATTAGAGATGTTGACTTAACATAGTGCCCTCAAGGTGCACCCATTTTGTTACAAAAGGCAGCATTTTCCTTCTACTATGCCTGAATATATTTTTATTGTGACACATTTTTTTCCTGCCACACAAAATACTTTTCTGTGCCACATTTTCTTTTTCCATCTATTCCGCCTAAGTGTGTTGTTTTCCTGTTATGGCATTTGAGAATGATGGTGCAGTGTACATGGGATGCAGGTATCTTTATGACTCGGTGATTTTCCTTCCTCTATAAAAATATCCAAAGATTTTTTCTGGATGATTTAGTAGTTCTACTTTTTTAGCTTTTTGAGGAATCTTCAAACTGTTTTCTAGAGCAGCTACACCAATCAGCATTCCCAACAAGAATGTAGGAGGGTTCCCTTTTGTCATGCCTGCTATCTTCTCCTTTTTTTTATAATAGACAATCTAATAGATATGAGGTGATATTCCACTACAGAGGTTTTGCCCTTTCCTAATGTATGTTTGTTATTAGCTGCTTATCTCGTATGTGTTTCTAATATTTTCTGCAATTCTGTAGATTGCCTGTTAATTCTGTTGATTGTTTCCTTTATTATATAGGAATGTTTCAGTTCAATTTCACTTCACTTAACTTTTGATTTTGTTGCCTGCTCTACTGCTGTCATAGCCAAGGAATTATTGCCAAGGCCAATCTTGAGAAGTTTGTTCCTTATCTTTTCTCAATGGATTTGAAACATTTAGGTCTTATCTTTAAAGCAATTTCCCCAACATTTCTGAGATACAATTGACATATAACGTTGGCAGTTTTAAGGTACACAGCATGATGGTTAGATTTACATCTATGCTGTGAAATAATGTGATAATAATGTTAGTTAATACTTCTATCACCTCACATGGTTACCAAATTTGTGTGTGTGCTGTAAGAACATTTAAGATCTACTTTCCGAGTAACTTTTAAACATGCAATAACGTATTGGTAACTAACTCACTATCCTGTAATTTAGATCCCAAGAAGTTACACATTTTATAACATGAAATTTATGCTCTTTGACTATCATCTACCTATTTCTCCAAACCTCACACCTATTAAATACGTATACACTCTTTTTTTTGAAGACATCAGCCATTTAGATTTCATAAATAAGTGGGATCACACAGTTTGCCTTTATGTCTCTGATTGTTTCACTAAGAATAATGCCTGCAAGTTGATTATATGTGGTCACAAATTGCAGGAAATTCATTATATGACTGTATAATATCCACTGTCGTAATATATACATTTCTTAATCCATTTAATCATTGATAAACGGTTAGTGACTATGCCTGGCATATTTTAGATAAATATTTACACAGTGAACATGGGAGTGCAAATATCTCTGTAAGTTAACTGATTTCATTTCTTTCAATTATGTATATTCAGAAATGGAATTGCTACGTTATATGGTGGTATTATTTTTAGAATTTTGAGGAACATCCATATTATTTTCCATAGTGGTTGTACTAAGTTACATTACCACCAAAAGTCTGTAAGTGTTCCCTGTTTTCTACATGCTTGACTACACTTTTATGTCTTTTCTTTTTCATAATAACCACTATGAAATGCGTGAGTTGCTATCTCATTGTGGTTTTATTTTGCATTTCTCTTACTATTAAAGAGGTTGAACAAATGTTCATGTGTCAGTTGCTCATTTGTACATCTCCTATGGGGGGAATATATCTGCTAAGATCTTCAGCCCACCTTTTAATTAGATTATTCAACTTTTCTAAAAAAAACTAAGTCTTTTTTATGTTTCAACATTAGTCCTGTAGCTGGCATGTTGTTGGCAAATATTTTCTCCCATTCCATAGGAGAATTCCTATGCCTCCTGTTCCACTGCCTCTTCACTCTGTTCAAGTTACTTTTTTGCAGAGGCTTTTAAATTTGATGTTTTCACACATGTTGAATTTTCTTTTTGTTCCTTCTACTTTTGGTATCATATCCAAAAGAATCATTGCTGACACAAATGCCTTGGAGAATTTTTTTCTGTTTAATTCTAAGGATTTTGTGATTTCTGTTCACGTTGTGTTAATTTTTGAGTCATCTAAGATGGGTGTTCAATTTTATTCTTTTCCATGTGGATATCCAGCTTTTCCAACACTACTTAGTGTAAAGTCTATTTTTACTCCATTGTTTATTCTTGTCTTCTTTGTCATGTGTTAGTTGACTGGACATGGCTGAGTTTATTTCTGGGCTCTCAGTCCTATTCTATTGGTATTTTGTCTGTTTTTATTCTAATTTCACATTATTTTGGTTACCGTAACTTTGTATAATAGTTTGAAACCAGGAAGTGAGTTGCACCCAGCTTTGTTTATCTTGCTGAAAATTGCCTTGTCTATTTTCAGTGTCCTTTGTTGTTTCGTACAATTTTTAGGATTATTATTCTATTTCTGGGAAAATTGTCATTGAAATGTTGATTGAGATTCCATTGAAACTATAGATAGCTTGAGGTAGCGTGAACACTTTAACAGTATTCATTCTTTCAATTTAGAAATATGGGATACTTTTCTATTTACATATATCTTCTTCAGTTTTTGTAAATGTTATATTTTTAGGTGTACAGATGGTTTTGTCTCCTTGCTTAAATGTATTCCTAACATTTTATTGTTTTAGGTGCTGCGGTAAATGGAAGTGTTTTTTTTTTTTTCTGTCAGGTATTTTCTTGTTAGTGTATAGAAATGCAACTAATTTTGTATTCTTATTTCAAATCCAACAAAATTACTGATTTCATGTATTAGTTCTAACAGTTTCATGGGGTTTTGGTGGAGTCTTTAGGATTTCCTGCATACAGAATATGTCATCTTCAAACAGAGACATTTTAAATTCTTCCTTTCCACTTTGGATCCCTTTCATTCCTTTTCCGTGCCTAATGGTTCTGGCTAGGGATTCTACTATTATGTTGAAGAGAAGTGGTGATAGTGAGCATTTTTTATTTGTTCCTGTCTTAGAGGAAAAGTTTTCCGCTTTTCATCTTGAATATGATGTTAGCTGTGGGCTTGATAATATATGATCTTTATTACATTTAAAATGTTTCTTCTCTCCCCAGGTAGTTGAAAGCTTTAATCAAGAAAATTTAGAAAATTCTTTCAAACATTTCTTCTGCATGCTATTCGTGTCGTAAATTAAAATTTTTGATTTAAAAATGTTAACTGCCCTTGCATCACCAGGAATTATTTCACCTTAGCATGTTGAACATTTTAGTGTGTTTTTGAATTTGGTTTGCTAGAATTTTGTTGAGAATTTTTGCATCTATATGTACAAGGATATTAGCTTGTAAGTTCTGTGCTTTTTGTTTTGTTTTGTTTGTGTTCCCTTCTATTTCCTTATGTGGCTTTGTTAATCAAGAAAATCCTGGTTTTATAAAATGAGTTTGGAAATGTTTCCTCTTTTGTAGTTATTTGGGAGAGTTTGGGAAGGACTGGCAATAAATCTTCATTAAATGTTCAGTAGAATTCACCAGTGAAACTAACTGATCCTGGGCTTCTCTTTGTTGGGAGAGTTTTGAATAGTGCTTCAATTTCCTAAGTCATTATTTGTATGATCAAGATATTTTTTGTTTGTTTGTTTTTTGCTTCTTCATGATTGTCTTGCTATGTTTTATATAGGAGTTTTTGGAGATTTATCCATTTCTGTAACCCAGTTTTTTAGCATTCTTTATAACTATTTGTATGCTATGGTGTCAGCTGCAATTTCTCCTCTTTCAGTTAAAGTTTTATTTATTAAGCACTTTTTTTCTCTTCGTTAGTCTTGCTAAATCTTGTCAATTTTATGATCCTTTCCAAATTCCAACACTTGGATTCAGTTTTTCCTAATTATCTGATATTTGTTTTATTCATTTCCATTTGAATTGTTCTTATTTTTTTCCTTTTATTCCTGGTGCTTAATTTGTTCATTTTTCCTAGTCCTTCATGTATATGCACAAGTGGTTTATTTTAGATTATTCTTTTCTCTTTTAGAAGAATCTATGATTGCTAAAATTAATTCATCCATTGACTGATTTTTCTATATTCCAAACGTTTTGGTATGTTGTCATTTTCGTTTATCTGAAGGTAGTTTCAGGTTTCCCTTTTGACTTCTTCCTTGACCCATATATATTTCCAGTGTGTGTTGTATAAGTTTACATATAAGGGATTTTTCTTTTTCTCTTGTTATTGATTTCTAGCTTCATAACATTATGATCAAAAAAGATGCTTAATGTGATTCTGATCTTCTTAAATTTGTTAACGCTTGCTTTATGTTTCAAGACAGTGTCCATTCTGGGAAATGTTCCTTCAGCACTTAAGCAGAATATGGATTTTGGTACTGTTGAATGGAAGTTTTCTATAAGTTTATTAGGTACATTCTGTTTCTTTATTAATTTTCTAAGGTAGAAAGTGGGATAATACAGTCACTTACTATTATTTGTTTTATTGTTGATTTATCCTCTCAGATCTTTTTTTTTTTTGGGGGGGGGTGGGTATACGGGTCCCTCACTGTTGTGGCATCTCCCGCTGCAGAGCACAGGCTCCGGACATGCAGGCTCAGCGGCCATGGCTCACGGGCCCAGCTGCTCCACGACATGTGGGTTCTTCCCAGACCGGGGCATGAAGGCATGCCCCCTGCACGGCAGGTGGACTCTCAAGCACTGCGCCACCAGGGAAGCCCTCTATCAGATCTCTTAATGGTTGATTTAAATATTTGTTTAATCCCGCAATGTTCAGTACATATATATTTACAATTATTATTTTATCTTGATAAATTGATCCATTATCATTGTATACTGACCTTATTTATCACTTGTGACTTACTTTGACTAGAAGTCTGTATTACCTGAGATTGGGAGATCAAGTCCTGCACTTGTTTGGAAACTGTTTGGACTATCAATTTCTATTACCTCACCTTCAGCTTATGTGTGTCCTTAATGATAAAATGGTTCTTTTAAACAGCATATTGTTTTTTTTATCATTTATATGGCAATATAATTGTTTTACACTGTTGTGTTAGTTTCTGCTGTATAGTAAAGTGAATCAGCTATAGGTATATTCCCATATCCACTCCCTCTTGCATCTCCCTCCCACCCTCCCTATCCCACCAAGCTAGGTGGTCACAAAGCACTCAACGTATCTCCCTGTGCTATGCAGCTGCTTTCCACTAGCTATCTATTTTACATTTCGTAGTGTATATATGTACAGACGACTCTCTAACTTCATGCCAGCTTACCCTTTCCACTCACTATATTCTCAAGTCAATTCTCTATATCAACATCTTTATTGCTGTCCTACGCCTACATTCATCAGAATGTTTTTTTAATTCCCTATATATATATATTAGCAAAAAGTTTGTCTTTTTTTTCTTTCTGACTCATTTCACACAGTATGACAGACTCTAAGTCTATCCACCTAACTGCAAATAGCTCAATTTTTATTTCTATTTATGGCTCAGTGATATTCCATTGTATATATATGACACACCTTCTTTATCCATTCTTCTGTCAATTGATACTTAGGTGTTTACCTGTCCTGGCTATTGTAATTACACCTGTAATGAACTTTGTGGTCCATGACCCTTTTGGAATTATGCTTTTCTCAGGGTATATACAAAGAAGCGGGATTGTGGGGTCATATATTAGTTCAAGTTTTAGGTTGTTAATGACCTCCATATTGTTCACCATAGTGGCTGTAACAATTTACATTCCCACTAACAGTGCCAGAGGGTACTGTTTTCCATACACCACTCCAGAATTTAGAGTTTGTAGAATTTTGAAGTTGATGGCTATTCTGACTAGTGTGAGGTGACACCTCATTGTAGTTTGATTTATATTTCTTTAATGATTCATGATATTGAGCAACCTTCTATGTGTTTTATTGCAATCTGTGTATCATCTTTGGAGAAATGTCTATTTAGGTCTTCTGCCCACTTTTGGATTGTTGTTTGTATTTTTTGGTTTAGAGCTGCATGAGCTGCTGGTAAATTTTGAAGATTAATCGTTTGTCAGTTGCTTCATTTGCAAATATTTTCTGATTCTGAGGGTTGTCATTTGGTCTTGTTTGTGGTTCACTTTGTTGTGAAAAATGTTTTAAGTTTCATTAGTTCCCATTTGTTTAATTTTGTTTTTATTTCCATTTATTTAGGAAGTGGGTCAAAAAGAATCTTGCCGTGATTTATGTCATAGAGTGTTCTGCCTATGTGTTCCTCTAAGTGTATGATAGTGTGGAAACTTACTTTTAGGACTTTAATCCATTTGTGTTTATTTTTGTGTATGGTGTTAGGGAGTGTTCTGATTTCATTCTTGTACATGTAGCTGTTCAGTTTTCCCAGCACTACTTGTTGAATAGGATGTCTTATCTCCATTGTATATTCTTGCCACCTTTATCAAAAAGTAGGGGACCATATGTGCATGGGTTTACCTCTGGGCTTTCTATCCTGTTCCATTGATCTATATTTCGGTTTTTGTGCCAGTATCATACTATCTTGATTATTGTAGATTTGTAGTATAGTCTGAAGTCCTGGAGCCTGATTCATCCAGCTGCGTTTTTGTTTCTCAAGAGTTCTTTTGGTATTCAGTGTCTTTTTTTGTTTCCATACACACTGTGTAATTTTTTCTCCTAGTTCCCTGGAATATGCCATTGGTAATTTGATAAAGATTGCATTGACTCTGTAGATTATGTTAGGTCATATAGTTATTTTCACTATGTTGATTCCTACAACCCAAGAACATAATATATCTCTCCATCTCTTTGTATCCTCTTTCATTTCTTTCATCAGCGTCTTATAGGTTTCTGCATACAGGTCTTCTGTCTACCTTGGTATATTCATTCCTATTCTATTTGTTGCAATGGTAAATGAGAGTGTTTCCTTAATTTCTCTTTCAGATTTTTCATCATTAGCCTATAGGAATCCCAGAGATTTCTGTGCATTAAAGTTGTATCCTGCTACTTTCCCAAAATCATTGATTAGCGCTAGGCATTTTCTGGTAACATCTTTAGGATTCTCTCTGTGTAGTATCAGGTCATCTGCAAAGAGTGACAACTTTAATTCTTCTTTTCCAATTTGGATTCCTTTTATTTCCTTGTCTTCTCGGATTGCTGTGGCTGAGACATCCAAAACTATGTTGAATAAGAGTTGAGAGTGTGGGCAACCTTGCCTTGTTCCTGATCTTAGTGAAAATACTTTCAGTTGTTCACCATTGAGGACGATGTTTGCTGTGGGTTTGTCATATAAGGCCTTTATTATGTTCTGGAATCTTCCCTCTATGCCTACTATGTGGAGGGTTTTTATCATAAACTGGTGTTGATTTTTTTCGAAAGCTTTCTCTGCATCTATTGAGATGATCATATGTGTTTTCTACTTCAATTTGTTAATATGGTGTATGACATTGGTTGCTTTGCATATATTGGAGAATCCTTGTATTCCTGGAATAAATCCCACTTGATCATGGTGTATTTTCCTTTTAATGTGCTGTTGGATTCTGTTTGCTACTATTTTGTTGAGGATTTTTGTATCTATATTCATCAGTAATATTGGCCTGCAGTTTTATTTATTCATTTATTTTTTTGATATTTCGTCTGCTTTTGGTATTAGTGATGGTGTCTCCATAGAATTCGTTTTGGATTTTTCCTCCCTCTGCTACATTTTGGAAGAGTTTTAGAAGGACAGGTGTTAAACACTCCAAGCCAGGAAGGACTGGCAGGACATCTTAAGTGATGAAGGAGAAAAACCTGCAACGAAGATATATATATTTTTTAAATATGTGAGATCACACCATGTTTGTTTTTATATGTCTGACTGACTTCTTAAGTGCTTCTTTCTTCGTCGTACTTCTTCTCAAAATCACTTACTATTAGAGATGTTGATTTAACATAGTGCTCTCAAGGTGCAGCCATTTTGTTACAAAAGGCAGCATTTTCCTTCTACTATGCCTGAATATATTTTTATTGTGACACATTTTTTTCCGGCCACACAAAATACTTTTCTGTGCCACATTTTCTTTACCCATCTATTTAGCCTAAGTTTGTTGTTTCCTGTTATGGCATTTGAGAATGATGGTGCAGTGTACATGGGATGCAGGTGTCTTTATGATTTTGTGTGTTTCTTTCCTTTATAAAAATACCCAAATTTTTTTTCTGGATGATTAAGTAGTTCTAATTTTTAGCTTTTTGAGGAATCTTCAAACTGGTTTCTAGAGCGGCTATACCATTCAGCATTCCTAACAAGAATGTAGGAGGGTTCCCTTTTGTCATGCCTGCTATCTTCTCTTCTTTGATAATAGACAATCTAATAGATATGAGGTGATATTCCACTACAGAGGTTTAGCGCTTTCCTAATATATGTTCATCATTAACCACTTATCAGGTATTTCTTTCTAATATTGTATGCTATTCTGTAGATTGCCTCTTAATTCTATTGATTGTCTCCTTTATTATATAGGAATGTTTCAGTTCAATTTCAATTCACTTAACTTTGGTTTTGTTGCCTGCTCTACTGCTGTCATAGCCAAGGAATTATTGCCAAGGCCAATCTTGAGAACTTTGTTCCTTATCTTTTCTCAATGGATTTGAAACTTTTTGGTCTTATCTTTAAAGCAATTTCCCCAACACTTTTGAGATATAATTGACATATAACGTTGGTAGTTTTATGGTACACAGCATGATGATGAGATTTACATCTATGTTGAGAAATAATATGATAATAATGTTAGTTAATACTTCTATCACCTCACATAGTTACCAATTGTGTGTGTGTTCTGTAAGAAAACTGAAGATATGCATTCCCAGTAACTTTTAAACATGCAATAAAGTATTGGTAACTAAGTCACTATCCTTTAATTTAGATCCCAAGAATTTACACATTTTATAACAGGAAATTTGTGCTCTTTGACAATCATCTCCCTGTTTCTCCCCACCTCACACCTATTAAATATGTATAAACTCTCTTTTTGATGAACACACCATTTAGATTTCATAAATAAGTGGGACCACACAGTTTGTCTTAATGTCTGATTGTTTCACTAAGCATAATGCCTGCAAGTTGATTTCATGTGGTCACAAATTGCGGGAATTTCTTTATATGACTGTATAATACCCATTGTGGTAACATACATTTCTTAAGCCTTTTTATCATTGATAAACAGTTAGTGACAATGCCTTGCACATTTTAGATAAATATTTATACAGTGAACATGGGAGTGCAAATATCTCTGTAAGTTAACTGATTTCATTTCCTTCAAATATGTGTATTCAGAAATGGAATTGCTAGGTTATATGGTGGTATTATTTTTAGTATTTTGAGGAACATCCGTATCATTTTCCATAGTGGTTGTACTAAGTTACATTCCCACCAAAAGTCTGTAAGTGTTCCCTGTGTTTTACATGCTTGACTACACTTTTCTCTCTTTTCCTTTTCATAAAAACCACCAGGAAATGTGTGAGTTGATATCTCATTGTGGTTTTATTTTGCATTTCTCTTACTATTACAGATATTGAGCCAATATTCATGTGTTGCTTGGTCATTTGTATGTCTCCTATGGCGGGAATATATCTGCTAAGATCTTCAGTCCACGTTTTAATTAGATTTTTCGCTTTTTTTTTAACTGAGAGTGTTTATGTTTCAACATTCTCCTGTAGCTTGCACGCTGTTGGCAAATATTTTCTCCCATTTCACAGGACAATTCCTATGTCTCCTGTTCAGTGCCTCTTCACTGTTCAAGTTTCTTTTAGTGCAGAGGCTTTTAAATTTAATGTTTTCACACATGTTGAATTTTCTTTTTGTTCCTTCTACTTTTGGTATCATATCCAAAAGAATCATTGCTGAGACAAATGTCTTGGAGATTTTTTTTCTGTTTAATTCTAGGGATTTTGTGATTTCTGCTCATGTTGTGTTAATTTTTGAATCGTCTAAGATGCATGTTCAATTTTATTGTTTTCCATGTGGATATCCAGTTTTTCCAACACCACTCAGTGTAAAGCCTATTTTTACTCCATTATTTATTCTTGTCATCCTTGTCAAATGTTAGTTGACTGGACATGGCTGAGTTTATTTCTGTGCTCTCAGTCCTATTCTATTGGTCTATTGTCTGTTTTTATGCTAGTCTCACACTATTTTGATTTCCGTAACTTTGTATTATGGTTTGAAACCACGAAGTGAGTTTCATCCAGCTTTGTTTATCTTGCTGAAAATTGCTTTGTCTATTTTCAGGGTCCTTTCTTGTTTTGTACAATTTTTAGGACCGTTATTCTATTCTAGGAAAATTGCCATTGAAAAGTTGATTGGGATTCCATTGAAACTATAGACAGCTTGAGGTAGCATGACCATTTTAACAGTATACATTCTTTCAATTTAGAAATATGGGATAGCTTTCTATTTACTTGTTTCTTCTTCAGTTTTTGTGAATATCATATTTTTAGGTGTACACATGTTTTTGTCTTCTTGCTTAAATGTATTCCTAAGATTTTATTGTTTTTGGTGCTGCTGTAAATGGAAGTGTTTTCTTTATTTTTCTGTCAGCTATTTTCTAGTTAGTGTATAGAAATGCAGCTAATTTTGTATTTTTATTTCATATCCAACAACATTACTGAATTCATTTATTAGTTCTAACAGTTTCACGGGGTTTTTGGTGGAGTCTTTAGGATTTCCTGCATACGTAATATATCATCTTCAAACAGAGACATTTCTAATTCTTCCATTCCACTTTTGATCCCTTTTATTTCTTTTGCTTGCCTAAAGGTTCTGACTAGTGTTTCTAGTATTATGTTGAATAGGGGTGGTGATAGTGGGCATTTTTTATTTGTTCCTGTCTTAGAGGAAAGGTTTTCAGCGTTACACCATGAATATGATGTTAGCTGGGACCTTGATAATATATGACCTTTATTACATTTAAAATGTTTCTTCTCTCCCCAGGTAGTTGAAAGCTTTAATCAAGAAAATTTAGAAAATTCTTTCAAACATATCTTCTGCATGCTATTCGTGTCATAAATTAAATTTATTGATTTAAAAACATTAACTGCCCTTGCATCCCCAGGAATTATCCCACCTTATCATGTTGAACATTTTATTGTGCTATTGAATTAGGTTTGCTAGAATTTTGTTGAGAATTTTTGCATCTATATATAAAAGGATATTAGCCTGTATGTTCTGTGGTTTTCACTTGTTTGTTTGTATGTTTGTTTTGTTTTCTTTTGTTTTGTGTTTCCCTTGTTATTTCCTTATCTGGCTTTGTTATTCAGGAAAATGTTGGTTATGTAAAATGAGTTTGGAAATGTTTCCTCTTTTGTAGTGATTTGGGAGAGTTTGGGAAGGACGGGCAATAAATCTTCATTAAATGTTCAGTAGAATTCACCAGTGAAACTAACTGATCCTGTGCTTCTCTTTGTTGGGAGAGTTTTGAATACTGCTTCAATTTCCTAAGTCATTATTTGTATGATCAAGATATTTTTTGTTTGTTTGTTTGTTTTTTCTTCTTCATGATTGTCTTGCTTCATTTTATATAGGAGTTGTTGGAGATTTATCCATTTGTGTGACCCGGTTTTTTATCATCCTTTATAATGATTTGTGTGCTATGATGTCAGTGGCAATTTCTCCTCTTTCAGTTAAAGTTTTATTTATTAAGCTCTTTTTTGCTCTTTGTTAGTCTAGCTAAAGCTTGTCAATTTTATTATCCTTTCCAAATGCCATCACTTGCATTCATTTTCTCCTAATTATCTGATATTCATTTTATTCATTTCCATTTGAATCTTTCTTACGTTTTCCTTTTATTCCTCGTGCTTAATTTGTTCATTTTTCCTAATCCTTCAGGCATAAGTTTAAGTTGTTTATTTAAATCATTCCTTTCTCTTAATATAAGAATTTATGATTGCTAAAAATAATTCATTCTTTAGACTGATTTTTCTACATTCCCAAAGTATGGGTATATTGTAATTTTTCTATATCTGAAGGTAGTTTCAAGTTTCCCTTTTGAGTTCTTTCCTGACCCATAGATTTTTCCAGTGTGTGCTGTATAATTCTACATATTAGGTTTTTTTTTCACTTTTTCTATTGTTATTGATTTCTAGCTTCATAACATTATGATCAAAAATGTTGCTTAATGTGGTTTTGATCTTCTTAAATTTGTTAACGCTTGCTTTATATTCCACGACAGCATCTATCCTAGGGAATGCTCTATCTGAACTTAAGAATAATGTGGAATCTGATTCTGTTGGATGGAACTTCTATATAATTTTATTGGGTACATTCAGTGTCTTTATCAATATCCTAAGGTATAAAGTGAGAGAATATAGTCCCTTACCATTATTAGTTTTACTGTTGATTTCTCCTATCAGATCTGTTGATGGGTAATTTATATATTTGTTTAATCCTGCAACGTTCAGTACATATATATTTACAATTATTATCATCTCTTGATAAATTGATCTATTATCATTGTATACTGACCTTCTTTATCAATTGTGAACTATTTTGACTGAAAGTCTGTATTACCTGAGATTGGGGGAGCCAGTCCTGCTCTTGTTTGGAAACTGTTTGGACTATCAGTTTCTATTCCCTCACCTTCAGCTTATGTGTGTCCTTAAAGTTAAAATTGCTCTTGTAGACAACATATTGTGTTTTTTTATCATTTATATGGTAATTTAATTATTTTACAATGTTGTGTTAGTTTCTGTTGTATAACAAAATGAATCAGCTATAGGTATACATATATTCCCATATCCACTCCCTCTTGCATCTCCCTCCCACCCTCCCTATCCCACCAAGCTAGGTGGTCACAAAGCACTGAACGTATCTCCCTGTGCTATGCAGCTGCTTTCCACTAGCTATCTATTTTACATTTCGTAGTGTATATATGTACATACGACTCTCTCACTTCATGCCAGCTTACCCTTTCCACTCCCCATGTTCTCAAGTCGATTCTCTACATCTGCATCTTTTTTCCTGTGCTGTTCCTACCTTCATCAGAACCTTTTTTTTAGATTCCATATATATGTGTTAGCAAAGTGTTTTTCTTTTTCTCTTTCTGACTTCACACAGTATGACAGACTCTAAGTCTATCCACCTAACTGCAAATAGCTCAATTTAATTTCTCTTTATCTCTGAGTAATATTCCATTGTATATATATATGCCACACCTTCTTTATTCATTCATGTGTCGATTGACACTTAGCTTTTTCCCTGTCCTGGCTATTGTAATTACACCTGTAATGAACTGTGTGGTCCATGACTCTTTTTGAATTATGGTTTTCTCAGGGTATATGAACAGTTGTGGGATTGTCGGGTCATATATTAGTTCTAGTTTTAGTTTCTTAATGACCACCATACTGTTCTCTATAGTGACTGTAACAATTTACATTCCCATTAACAGTGCTGGAGGGTTTCCTATTCCCTACACTCTCTCAAGAATGTATAGTATATTGATTTTTTGATGACGGCTCCTCTGACTAGTGTGAGGTGATACCTCATTGTAGATTTGATTTATATTTCTATAATGATTCATGCTCAACATGAAAGGTTGAGCAAACTTTCATGTGTTTTATTGCAATCTGGGTATCATCTTTGGAGAAATGTCTATTTAGGTCTTCTGCCCATTTTTGGATGGTTTGTGTTTTTTGGTTTACAGCTGCATGAGCTGTTGGTAAATTTTGGAGATTAATCCTATTTCTGTTGCTTCATTTGCAAATATTTTCTCCCATTCTGAGGGTTGTCGTTTCGTGTTGTTTATAGTTTCCTTTCCTGTGAAAAATTTTTGTTTCACTATGTCCCATTACTTTAATTTTTTTTTTAAGTTTATTTATTTATTTTTTTAATTAGTTTCTGCTTTATAACAAAGTGAATCAGTCATACATATACATCTGTTCCCACATCCCTTCCCTCATGCATCTCCCTCCCTCCCACCCTCCCCATCCCACCCCTCCAGGCGGTCACAAAGCACCGAGCTGATCTCCCTGTGCTCTGCGGCTGCTTCCCACTATCTATCTACCTTACGTTTGGTAGTGTATACACGTCCATGCCTCTCTTTCGCCTTGTCACAGCCCACCCTTCCCCCTCCCCATATCCTCAAGTCCATTCTCAAGTAGGTCTGCGTCTTCATTCCCGTTTTGCCCCTAGGTTCTTCATGACATTTTTTTTTTTTAAATTCCGTATATATGTGTTAGCATACGGTATTTGTCTTTCTCTTTCTGACTAACTTCACTCTGTATGACAGACTCTAGGTCTATCCACCTCATTACAAATAGCTCAGTTTCGTTTCTTTTTATGGCTGAGTAATATTCCATTGTATATATGTGCCACATCTTCTTTATCCATTCATCCGATGATGGACACTTAGGTTGTTTCCAGCTCCGGGCTATTGTGAATAGAGCTGCACTGAACATTTTGGTACATGTCTCTTTTTGAATTATGGTTTTCTCAGGGTATATGCCCAGTAGTGGGATTGCTGGGTCATATGGTAGTTCTATTTGTAGTTTTTTAAGGAACCTCCATACCGTTCTCCATAGTGGCTGTACCAATTCACATTCCCACCAGCAGTGCAAGAGTGTTCCCTTTTCTCCACACCCTCTCCAGCATTTATTGTTTCTAGATTCCTTGATGATGGCCATTCTGACTGGTGTGAGATGATATCTCATTGTAGTTTTGATTTGCATTTCTCTAATGATTAATGATGTTGAGCATTCTTTCATGTGTTTGTTGGCAGTCTGTATATCTTCTTTGGAGAAATGCCTATTTAAGTCTTCTGCCCATTTTTGGATTGGGTTGTCTGTTTTTTTGCTATTGAGCTGCATGAGCTGTTTATAAATTTTGGAGATTAATCCTATTTCAGTTGCTTCATTTGCAAATATTTTCTCCCATTCTGAGTGTTGTCGTTTCGTGTTGTTTATAGTTTCCTTTCCTGTGAAAAATTTTTGTTTCACTATGTCCCATTACTTTAATTTTGTTTTTATTTCCATTTTTCTAGGAAGTGGGTCAAAAAGAATCTTGCTGTTATTTATGTCATAGAGTGTTCTGCCTATGTTTTCCTCTAAGTGTTTGATAGTGTCTGACCTTACATTTAGTCCTTTAATCGATTTGTGTTTATTTTTGTGTATGGCGTTAGGGAGTGTTCTAATTTCATTCTTGTACATGTAGCCATTCAGTTTTCCCAGCACCACTTGTTGAAGAGGATGTCTTTTTTCCATTGTATATTCTTCCCACCTTTATCAAAAATAAGGTGACCATATATCTGTGGGTTTACCCCTGGGCTTTCTACCGTGCTCCATTGATCTATATTTCTGTTTTTGTGCCAGTACCATACTGTCTTGATTACTGTAGCTTTTAGTATAGTCTGAAGTCCAGGAGCCCGATTCATCCAGCTCTGTTTTTCTTTCTCAAGATTGTTTTGGCTATTCGGCATGTTTTTTTTTTTTTTTCCATACACACTGTGAATTTTTTTCTTCTAGTTCCCTCGAAAATGCCATTGGTATTTTGATAGGGATTGCATTGACTCTGTAGATTGCGTTATGTCATACAGTCATTTTCACTATGTTGATTCTTCAAACCCAAGAACATGGTATATATCTCCATCTCTTTGTATCCTCCTTCATTTCTTTCATCAGCATCTTATAGGTTTCTGCATACAGGTCTTTTGTCTACCTGGGTATGTTTCTTTCTATTCTATTTGTTGCAATGGTAAATGAGAGTGTTTCCTTAATTTCTCTTTCAGATTTTCCATCATTAACCTATTGGAATCCCAGAGATTTCTGTGCATTAATTTTGTATTGTGCTACTTTACCAAATTTATCGGTTAGCTCTATTCATCTTCTGGTAGCATCCTTAGGATACTCTATGTGTAGTATCAAGTCATCTGCAAAGAGTGACAGCTTTACTTCTTCTTTTCTGATTTGGATTCCTTTTATTTCCTTTTCTTCTCTGATTGCTGCGTCTGAAACGCCCAAATCTATGTGGAGAAAGAGCTGTGAGGGTGGACAACCTTGTCTTGTTCCTGATCTTAATGAAAATACTTTCGGTTTTTCACCATTGAGGATGATGTTTGCTGTGGGTTTGTCATATATGGCCTTTATTATGTTGAGGAAACTCCCCTCTATGCTTACTATGTGGAGGGTTTTTATCATATATTGGGTTTGAATTTTTTCGAAAGTTTCCCTGCATCCATTGAGATGATCATATTGTTTTTCTCCTTCAATTGGTTAATATGAAGTATCACGTTGATTGATTTGCATATATTGAAGAATCCTTGTATTCTTGGAATAAACTCCACTTGATCATGGTGTATTATCCTTTTAATGTGCTGTTGGCTTCTGTTTGCTACCATTTTGTTGAGGATTTTTGCATCTATATTCATCAGTGATATTGGCCTGTAGTTTTCCTTTTTTTTATTATATCTTTGCCTGGTTTTGGTATCAGGGTGATTGTGGCGCCATAGAATTAGTTTTGGAGGGTTCCTCCCTCTGCTATATTTTGGAAGAGATTGTGAAGGACAGTTGTTAAATTCTCCAAGCCAGAAGGGACTGGCAGGATATATTTAAAGTGATGAAGGAGAAAAACCTGCAACGAAGATTAATTTTTTTTCCTATAAGTGAGATTACACCATTTTTGTTTTTATTTGTCTGATTTACTTCTTAAGTACTTCTTACTTCTTCTTTCATCATACTTCTTCTCAACATCTCTTACTATTAGAGATGTTGACTTAACATAGTGCCCTTAAGGTGCACCCACTTTGTTACAAAGGCACCATTTTATTTCTAGTATGCCTGAATATATTTTTAATGTGCCACTTTTATTTCCTGCCACACAAAATAACTTGCTGGGGCACCTTTCCTTTATCCATCTATTCAGGCTAAGTGTGTAGTTATCCTGGTATGGCATTTGAGAATGATGGTGCAGTGTACATGGTATTCAGGTGTTTTTTAGAGTCGGCATTTTTCCTTCCATTTTATAAATAACCAAAGATTTTGTTCTGGATGATTTGGTAGTTCTAATTTTTGGTTTTATGAGGAACCTCCAAACTCTTTTTTAGAGTGGCTACACCAAACAGCATTCCCAACAAGAGTGTAAGGTGGTTCCCTTTTGTCATGCCTGCTGTCTTCTCTTTTTTGATAATAGCCAATCTAACAGATATGAGGTGATATCCCACTACTGAGGTTTTGCACTTTCCTTATGTATGTTGGATATTAGCCACTTCTAAGGTACGTGTGTGTAAATATTTTATACTATTCTATAGATTGCCTGTTAATTCTGTTGATTGTTTCCTTTATTATGTAGGAATGTTTCAGGTCAATTTCACTTCACTTAAATCTTGATTTTGTTGCCTTCTCTCCTGCTGTCATTGTCAAGAAATTATTGCCAAGGCCAATCTTGAGAAGTTTGTTCCTTATCTTTACTCAAAGGCTTTGAAACATTTAGGTCCTATCTTTAATACATTTTCCCCAACATTATTGAGATATAATTGACATATAACCTTGGTAATTATAAGGTACACAGCATGATGATTAGACTTACATCTATGTTGTGAAATAATGTGATAATAATGTTAGTTAATACTTCTATCACCTCACATAGTTACCATTTTTTTGTGTGTGCTGTAAGAACATTTAAGATCTACTTTCCTAGTAACCTTGAAATATGCAATAAACTGTTGGTAACTAAGTCACTATGCTGTAACTTAGATCCCAAGAATCTACATATTTTATACCAGGACATTTGTACTCTTTGACTCTCATCTCCTTATTTTTCCCAAACCCACACCTATTAAATACATATCAACTCTCTGTTTTGATGACCTCTGCTGTTTAGATTTAATAAATAAGTGGGACCACACAGTTTGTCTTTATGTCTCTGATTGTTTCACTAAGCATAATGCCCACAAGTTGATTTCATGTGGTCACAAATTGCAGGATTTTCTTTATATGGCTGTATAATATCCATTGTGGTAATATATACAGTTCTTAATCCGTTTATTCATTGATAAACAGTTAGTGTCTATGCCTTGCATATTTTGGTAAATATTAATACAGTGAACATGGGAGTTCAAATATCTCAGTAAAGTAACTGATTTCATTTCCTTCAAATATGTATATTCAGAAATGGAATTGCTAGGTTATATGGTGGTATTATTTTTAGTACTTTGAGGAACATCCTAATTATTTTATGTAGTGGTTGTACTAAGGTATATTCCCACCAAAAGTCTGTAAGTTTTCCCAGTTTTCTACATGCTTGACTACACTTTTCTGTCTTTTCTTTTTCATAATAACCTCTAGGAAATGTGTGAGTTGACATCCCTTTGTGGTTTTATTTTGCATTTCTCTTACTATTACAGATGTTGAGCAAATGTTCATGTGTCTCTTGGTCATTTGTAGGTCTCCTATGAAGGTAGTATATCAGCTAAGGTGTTCAGCCCACGTTTTAATTAGATTATTCAACTTTTTTTTAATTGAATCCTTTTATGTTTGGACATTAGTCCCGTAGCAGGCATGTTGTTGGCAAATCTTTTCTCCCATTCCATAGGAGAATTCTTATGCCTCCTGTTCAATGCCTCTTCACTCTGTTCAAGTTTCTTTTTGTGCAGAGGCTTTTAAATTTGATGGTGTCACACATGTTGAATTTTCCTTTTGTTCCTTCTACTTTTGGTATCATACCCAAAAGAATCATTGCTGAGGCAAATGCCTTGGAGATTTTTTTTTCTGTTTAATTCTAGGCATGTTGTGATTTCTGTTCATGTTGTGTTAATTTTTGAATCGTCTAAGATGCATGTTCAATTTTATTGTTTTCCGTGTGGATATCCCGTTTTTCCAACACCACTCAGTGTAAAGTCTATTTTTACTCCATTGTTTATTCTTGTCGTCCTTGTCAAATGTTACTTGACTGGACATGGCTGAGTTTATTTCTGGGCTGTCAGTCCTATTCTATTGGTCTATTGTCTTTTTTATGCTAACTTCACACTATTTTGATTACCATAACTTTGTATAATAGTTTGAAACCAGAAAGTGAGTTGCAACCAGCTTTGTTTATCTTGCTGAAAATTGTTTTGGCTATTTTCAGGGTCCTTTGTTGTTTTGTACAATTTTTAAGATTGTTATTCTATTTCTAGGAAAATTGCCATTGAAAATTTATTGGGTTTCAATTGAAACTATAGATGGCTTTAGGTAGCGTGAACATTTGAACAGTATTCATTCTTTCAATTCAGAAACATGGGATAAGTTTCTATTCACTTGTGTCTTCTTCAGTTTTTGTAAATGTCATATTTTTAGGTGTACAGATATTTTTGTCTCCTTGCTTAAATGTAGTCCTAACATTTTATTGTTTTTGGTACTGCCGTAAATGGAAGTGTTTTCTTTATTTTTGTGTCAGCTATTTTCTTGTTAGTGTATACACATGCAACTAATTTGGTATTTTTGTTTCACAGCCAACAACATTACTGAATTTGTTTATTAGTTCTAACAATTTCATGCGGTTTTTGGTGGAGACTTTAGGATTTCCTTCATACAGCATATTTTATCTTCCAACAGAGGCATTTTTACTTCTTCCTTTCCACTTTTGATCCCTTTCTTTTCTTTTTCTTGCCTAATGCTTCTGGCTATGTATTCTAATATTATGTTGAATAGGAGTGGTGATAGTGGGCATTTTTTATTTGTTCCTGTCTGAGAGGAAAAGTTTTCAGCTTTTCACCATGAATATGATGTTAGCTGTGGGCTTGTTAATATATGACCTTTATTACATTTAAAATGTTTCTTCGCTACACAGTTAGTTAAGAGCTTTATTCAAGAAAGTCTAAAAAATACTTTCAAACATTTCTTCCGCATGTTATTCATGTGGTTAATTAAAAGCATTGATTTAAAAATGTTAACTACCCTTACATCCCCAGGAGGTATCCCACCTTATCATGTTGATCCTTTTAGTGTGCTATTGAATTTGGTTTGCTAGAATTTTCTTGAGAATTTTTCGATCAATATGTACAAGTATATTGGCCTGTAAGTTCTGCGTTTTTTTTGTTTGTTTTGTTTTGTGATTCCCTTGTTATATCTTTATCTGGCTTTGTTAATCAGATAAATGCTGGTTTTATAAAATGCGTTTGGAAATGTTTCCTATTTTTTTTTTATTTGGTAGGGTTAGGAAGGCCTGGCAATAAATCTTCATTAAATGTTCAGTAGAATTCACCCATGAAACGATCTGATCCTCGACTTCTCTTTGTTTGGAGAGTTTTGAATACTGAATCAATTTTCTAATTCATCATTTGTATGATCAAGACATACTTTTTTTTTTTTTTCTTCTTCATGATGGTCTTGCAACATGGTACATTGGAGTTAGTGGAGATTTATGCATTTGTGTGACCCTGTTTTTTAGCTTTCTTTATTATGATTTGTATGCTATGGTGTCAATCACAATTTATCCTCTTTCAATTAAAGATTTCTTTATTAAGTTCTTTTTTCTCTTCATTAGTCTAGCTAAACCTTTGTCAATTTTATTATGCTTTACAAATACCAGCTCTTGGAATCAGTTTTTAAATAATTATATGATTATTGTTTTATTCATTTCCATTTGAAACTTTCATATTTCTTCCTTTTATTCTTGGAAATTAATTTGTTCCTTTTTCCTAGGCCTTCATGTATAAGGATAAGTCGTTTATTTAAGATCATTCTTTTCTCTTAATAAAAGAAGTTATGAATGCTAAAAATTCACTCCTTAGATTGATTATGCTACATCCCTAAAGTTTTGGTATGTTGTCATTTTTGTTTATGTGAAGGTAGTTTCAGATTTCCCCTTTGACTTCTTCCTTGACCCATAGATTTTTCCAGTGTGTGCTGTATAATTTTACATATTAGGAATTTTTCACTTTTTCTCTTGTTACGGATTTCTAGCTTCATAACCTTATGATAAAACAGGATGCTCAGTGTGGTTTTGATCTTCTTAAATTTGTTAAGGCATGCTTTATGTGCCAAGGCAGTGACTATCAGGGGGAATGTTCCATCAGCACTTAAGAAGCATGTGGATTCTGGTTCTGATGAATGGAAGTTCTCTATAAGTTTATTAGGTACCTTCTGTGTCTTTATTAATTTTCTAAGGTAGAAAGTGGGATAATATAGTTCCTTAGTATTATTATTTTTACTGTTGATTTCTCTTATCAGATCTCTTAATGGTTGATTTAAATATTTGTTTAATCATGCAACATTCAGTACCTATATATTTACAATTATTATAACCTCTTGATAAATTGATCCGTTATTATTTTATACTGACCTTATTTATCACTTCTGAACTACTGTGACTGAAAATCTGTATTAAATGAGATTGGGAGAGCCAGTCCTGCTCTTGTTTGGAAAGTGTTTGGACTATCAGTTTGTATTCCCACACCTTTAGCTTATGTGTGTCCTTAAAGTTAAAATGGCTCTTATAGACAACATATTCCTTTTTTTTAACACCTATATCGGAGTATAATTGCTTTAGAATATTGCATTAGGTTCTGCTGTATAACAAAGTGAATCAGCTATAGGTATACATATACTACCTTATCCACTCCCTATTGCATTTTCCTCACACCATCCCTATCTCACACGGCTAGGTGGTCACAAAGCACTGAACTTATCTCCCTGTGTTATGTAGCTGCTTTCCACTAGCTATCCATTTTACATTTGGTAGTGTATATTCGTCTATATGACTATCTCACTTCGTGCCAGCTTATCCTTGCCCCTGCAAGTGTTATCAAGTCGATTCTCTAAATCTGCATCTTTATTCCTCTCCTGCCCCTACGTTCATCAGAACCTTTTTTTTTTCTGATTTCGTACATAAATCTTAGCAAACAGTTGTTCTTTTTTCTTTCTGATTTACTTCACGAAATATGGCAGACTCTAAGTCCATCCAACTAACCACAAAGAGCTCAAATTCATTTCTATTTATGTCTGAGTAATATTCCATTTTATATATATATATGCCACACATTCTTTATCCATTCTTCTGTCCATGGACACTTAAGTTCCTTCCATGTCCTGGCTATTGTAAATAGACCTGTAATGAACTTTGTGTTCCATGACTCCTTTTGAATTATGGTTTTCTCAGGGTATAAGCACAGTAGTGGGATTGCTGGGTCATATGCTATTTCTAGTAGTAGTTTCTTATGACCTCCATACTTTTCTCCGTAGTGACTGTAACAATTTACATTCCAAACAACAGTGCCAGAAGTTTCCCTTTTCTTCACACCCTCTACAGAATTTATTGTTTGTACCGTTTTTGTTGATGGTCATTCTGACTAATGTGAGGTGATACCTCAGTGTAGATTTGATTTACATTTCTTTAATGATTCATGATATTGGGCAACCTTTCATGTGTTTTATGGCAATCTGTATATCATCCTTGGAGAACTGTATAGTTAGATCTTCTGCTCATTTTTGGATTGTTGTTTGTGTTTTTGGTTTGGAGCTGCATGATCTGTTGGTAAAATTTGGAGATTAATCATTTTCAGTTTCTTCATTTGCAAATATGTTCTCCTATTCTCAGGGTTGACTTTTGGTCTTGTTTATGGTTTCCTTTGCTGTGCAAAAGCTTTTAAATTTCACTAGGTCCCATTTGTTTATTTTTGTTTTTACTTCCATTTCTCTAGGAGGTGGGTCAAAAAGAATCTTGCTGTGATTTATGTCATAGAGTGTTCTGCCTAAGTTTTCCTCTAATTGTTTGGTCATGTCTGACTTTACATTTAGGACTTTAATCCATTTGTGTTTATTTTTGTGTATGGTGTTAGTGAGTGTTTTAATTTCATTCTTGGACATGTATCCGTCCAGTTTTCCAAGCACCACTTGTTGAAGAGGATGTCTTATCTCCATTGTATATGCTTGCCTGCTTTGTCAAAAATAAGATGACTATATGTGAGTGGGTTTATCTCTGGGCTTTCTATACTGTTACATTGATGTATATTTCTGTTTTTCTGTCAGTACCATACTGTGTTGAGGATTGTAACTTTGTAGTATAGTCTGAAGTGCAGGAGCCTGATTCATCCAGCTCCGTTTCTCTTTCTCAAGTTTGCTTTCGTTATTCGGTGTCTTTTTATTTCCATACACATTGTGCAATATTTTCTTCTGATTCCCTGGAAAATGCGATTGCTAGTTTGATAGGCATTGCATTGAATCTGTAGATTGATTTGGGTAATATAGTCATTTTTATAATGTTGATTCTTCCAACCCAAGGACATGGCATATCTCTCCGTCTGTATCATCTTTCATTTCTTTCATCAGCATCTTATAGTGTTCTGCATACAACTCTATTCTCTCCCCGGGTATGTTTTTTCCTATTCTTTTTGTTGCAATGGTAAATAAGAGTGTTTCATGAGTCAAGAGGAGTTCAAGTTGTCTAAAAGCCTACATGTCATTTGTAGAAAGGATCTAAACTTCAGGTATACCCTGAGGTATGTCTTTGCATCTATGGCCCATGGTGCCATTTAGGGCATGTCTATTCTGGAGGGGACCTATACAGGTGGTGTTTAGGGACTGAGGGGAGGGATTTGGATGTCTCTTTGGGGGCATATCATTTTGCGCCAGGGCTTAGGAATATTTGGCAGATGGTCATTGGTGGCCATGTTTCGATAGCACATGGTATTTGCAATGTTCTCCAAAGGGAGGTGGATTTGGGTAAAATTGGAGATTTCTAATCAAGGCAGGATTTGAGGAATATTGTTTAAGTAAGGGTCCTAGTACAAGTGTTGGGATCTTGCCAGAATGACTTTTGTGACCCAAGTTCCATTATAGGGTCCTCCAAGCATTTGGAGATCTGTGTCAATAAGATTCGATTCATCGGAGATCACTTTTCTCGTAAAGATAGTCTTCAAATCAGGCTAAGAAAGGATACTGGAGATAGTCAACTAGGATCTAGAGAGAAACAGGGTACCATTAGGACTTCATTTTCTATAGTTTTACTACCATTCATGAACATATGGCGCCCTTCTTGTCAGGAATGGAGAAAGAACAGTTGTGCTGCTGGGACACAGATATTATCATGCAAAATTACATGCATTGGTTATTCATGAGGGAGACTATAGTCCCAATTTAGAGAGGCTCTATTTAGGACAGTTGTACATCTATCATGAAGAGTATGGCCTTTGCTCATTCATGTACATAAACTATGTATAATTTTCCCTAACGGGTTATAGAGTTGTGAGCCTTGTGTCTAGCGAAGAAGTACATACTTCTGTATATGAGGAAGGGAAAGCCTTCTGGTCCAGTATGTCAGTTACCTGCAAAGTTTCTAAATGAAAAATCCAGCATTGTTCTCTCCCTGCTGTGTGATCACAGGTAATTTTTTTTCAGCATCACTGGTGGTATGAAGGTGATGATAAGAAGAACAGCAAATACTTACATGATCTTTACAGTGTGGTGAATGTAAGTCTTTATCAGGTGTCATAATACACCAGGTAATTTAATAGTATTCCAGCTACTAATGTTAATTAGGTAGTATGAACTGTGTGTCACACTCTTTTTTAAGCCCTTTATTCATATTTAGTCATTTAAACTCTACCAATGGGGAAAGGTACAATCATTATCCTCATTTTATAGATGGCCCAGAGAAGTGAGGTCCCTGTCTTCAGGTCACACAGCTGATAATCATGGAAAGAATTACTGGAAGGGTCCAACACTTCTCTTGTGCCAACTGCGGGCTGGAACACGAAAGGATCATTGTTTCTTCCTCAGAAAGGACAGCTAATGAGTTATGTCAGAAGATGATAGTGTAAGGCCCTCCAAAAATTCTTTACATTACAAACCTACAAAGTTGTCAGACTCAACTTTTTCAGAACTCTGGAAATTGACAAAATTTCACAGGAACTAGGGAAGTATTTACGTGTTTAAAAATGACTGAATCTTGGTAAGATCAGCAAGCTCTAGAGACTTTAAATGGTCACAATCCCATCCTCCTTTTTTCCAGCTTAATAATAGTACATATTGAAAGAGTATGCATTCCTTTTGCATCCGAGTAGCCACCAAAAGGAGAAGAACAAAGTGAGAATTCTTTCAGAACCTCATCTCCAAAGATTTATCATTATCTGATGTGACTGAGATGTTCCTTCGAATTCTGCGTTTGCAAGACTGGCTATATTTGACATAATTTGGACGTCACCCAGTGCGAATGTACTTTAACCTGGGGAGTTGTCAAAATAATTATCGGGGCAGAAAGAAAGTTTTAAGAATTAATGCCAAGAAACATCCCAAATTTGATGCAAAACATCATTATACAGATTCGCCCAGCTAAACAAACTCAAAGCAGGTTAAACTCAAAGAGATCCATAGCAACACATATCATAAACTACTGAAAGCCAAAAACCAAGAGAGAATTGTGAAAGCACTGTGAAGCAACCCATGGCATGTAAGAGATTCTCAATTAAACCAAAAAAAAAAAAAAAAGACTACTTATCAGACAACATGCAGGGCAGAAAACACTTCGATACATTCATAGTGCTAATAGAAAAAAAAACTGTCAACCAAGAATTTTATATGGAGCAAGACCATCTTTTGAAACTGAGGACAGGATTAGGACAATTCCAGATAAGCACAAAACGGAGAGGATTTATTGCTAACTATCTGCCCTACAAGATGAGATAATTCTTGGAGAGAGTCCAAACTAAAATGAAAGACACTTTGATGATAACTCAAATCCAGAGAAAGAAAGAACATCAGTAAAAGTAATTATATAGGTAAATACAGAGGATAATTTAAACGATTTTTTTGTGTGTATGATTGTAGTCTGAATAATAGTCCCCCAATATGCCCACATTTTAATCCCCAGGACATGTATGTTATTTTATGCAGAAAACTTTGCATATATGATTATATTAGAGTCTTCAGATGGGAAATTTTCTTGGGTTACCTTGGGTGGATCTAATCAAAATATTTCTTATAAGAGGAATGAAGGAGATGTCGGTGACAGAGGACAAGTTAATGTGATGACAGAAGTAGATAATGAACTGAACTGATGTATTTGAAGGTAGTAGAAGGGGTTACTAGCCTAGGAATACTGGCAACCACTAAGCAAAAAAAAAAAAAAAAAAAAGGGCAAGGATATACATTCTCCTAGCAGAGCCTCCAGATGGACCCAATCCTGCCAACATATTGACTTTAGCCCAGTAAAATGGATTTGGGACTTGTAACATGTAGTATTTTAAGAGAAAAATTTGTAATGTTTTAAACAATTGAATTCCTGAAAATGTGTTACAGTAACAATAGTAAACTAATGCAGTTACTTTTTTCTCTTACCTGATTTAAAACATTACTCCACAGGAAAAAAAAATTAATTGGTGCTGATGTATAAAGTGTATAAAGATGTAATTTATGATAAGAACAACACAAGAAAAAGGATAAACTAGATAAAAGAAAAAATTCATATTTTGAAATTAAGTTGGTATTAATGTGAACTAGGTTGTTAGAAACTGTCAGTTTACCTTATAACAACCTAACTCCAGAGCAACAACTAATAAAATGGCTCTAAAATGTATATAGTAAAAGAAATAACAAATAACCATAAAAGTGGTACACTAGAAGATGTCCAATTAAAAAGCAGATTGTAAGTATGGATTTTTTAAAAACATGACCACGTATATGTTGTTAAAGAGACAAATCTTAGTGTGAAACAAATAGATTTTAAGTAAAATGTTGCAAAGATAAGTCTCATGCCAAGAAAAATCGAAAGAGAGTTATAGTGACTATACTAACAACAGACAAAACAGATTTTACATAAAAAAAATAATGAGACAAAGGACAGTATATATTACTATATTATTATATTAGATTAATAATATATTATTGATAAAAGGGTAAATCTGTTGAAATACACAAGAATTATACACAAATGCTCACCTAACAAAAAAGTTCCAGATACCTGAATCAAAAACTTACAAAATTTGAGAGAGAGATAAATAGGTTCAACAGCATATCCAAATGAATGACAAAAGATATGATCACCAAGGGAAGAGAAGACCTAAACAAAACTATGATATAAACCGAGTGCACTTAACAGACATGTACACAATATTCCTCCCAAGAACAGAAGAATACAATTTCCTTTCACATGAACTAGGAATGTTCTCCAGGATAGACTTCACGTTAGGCCACAAAACAAGTGTCAATAATTTAAATCACACCAAATTGTTCTCTGACCACAAAGGAAAGAATAATGGGCATCAATAATAGGAGGAACATGTGAAAACTTGTAAATATGTGGAAATTAAACAACGCATTCCTAAGTAATAAAAGAGTCAAACAGTGTCCAAGAGATATTAGAAAATACTCTGAAGTGAATGAAAATGTAAACACAACATACCAAAACATGGGATTCGGCAAAAACAGAGCACATATATATATATATATATATATATATTATATAAATATAAATATAAATATAAATATATATATATATATATATATATATATATATATATATATATATATATAATACATTATATACATTTGTATAATTTTCTCCATGTCTCTTTTGCAGTTTATTAAATATTTATTAAATATGGGTTTATAGTTTTATCAAATTGGGAAAACTTCTGCCCACATGTTTTTTTGAAAATATTACTTTCGGAGCTCACTGCCATACCATTATCTCTTTCCAGAACTCCAATTACATGAGTATTAAGGCACTTGACTTGTTTGACTTTCCCACACACACACCTTTTGTATTTTGCATAGTTTCTTCTACTTTGTTAAACTTCCTAATTTTTTCTTGTGTGTTAATTTGTTAATCACATCTGTTATGTAAAATCACAGGTTAAGAACATTAAAACATCTATTATAAATATATTTCACATGTCAAAGAAATTCCCAAGAAAGGGGTGGGCCAAAAGAGTTTTTGAAGAAATAATGGACAAAAATTTTACAAATTTAATGAAAACTAAAGCCACAGATGTTGCTGGTAAGTTTCTGGTAAGTGTTGATGGATGGAAGGTAATTGTGAATGTTAGCGTTTTGGAGTTGCGTTTTGTGTTCCTTTAATATTTTTGAGTCTGCTCTAGAGAACTTATGTAGTTGCCATCTGATCCTTTCAGGCCTTACTTCTTTTTCTCTAGAGTGGCATTTAGACATAGAATACCTGTGTTGTCTGAAGAAATCAGCATTGTGTTTTTGTTTTTGATTTTGTTTTATGATGTACGATACATTATTTTTATTTCTTAATTGAAGTAATGTTGATTTAAAAATTAGTTACTTTTTGCTTTAGAGAAAAGTAACTCTGTTATCTATATATACATTCTTTTTCATATTCTATTCCATGATGGTTTATCTCAGGATACTGAATAGATTTCTGTGTGCTCTACAGTAGGACCCTGTTGTTTACCCATTCTATATATAATAGCTTATATCTGTTAACTCCAAACTCCCACTGTATGGGGGAGGGTGTTAGGTGAGGAAGAAGGTGGGAGGTTTTCATATTCCTGTTTTGATAGTGCTGTTGATCTTGGGAGGGAATGAATTGACAGATAACCCTTCATTCTTTTCATCCCCCAGGTCCCTACTCCTTTAGTATCTGTGATACCTCCAATTTCTCTGACTACATCTGTGGAGACATTGTCAGTCAAGTCAAAGTAACTAAGAGGATAAGCTTTGTGACTATGAGCAGGAGGGTGTGTTGTAGACTTCCAGGCATCTCCACGTTTTTTACTTTTTTGGTTCTGATATCTTGTTCCTCACAGAGAACCTTGCCTACTTCACAGGCAGAGCCGGACTTTGTGATAACAAATTTTGTCAAGTATTCTCGCCCTCCTCAGCTACAAATTGGCTTCCAGGTCCTGCACCAGTTCCGTGCTCAGCATGGCCAGCTCTCTCGGCCCCACAATGAGGTAGATGGGTGGGCAAGCCAACCAGGTCCTTGAACCAAAGCTGCTCTATGCCTTTTCATCTATTTAGTTTTTCTCCCTCTCCCTCTCCCCACAGTGGTGTGATTGTTCTTTTACTCCTTCCAGGAGGACGCAACAGAACTGGTGACCATAGCACAGGCTTGAATTCTCAAGCTCTGCCGGCAGTGTAGCAAAACAGTCTGGATGAAGACCTCATCCAGAAGCCGGCTTATATGGCCCCTGGGGATCTGGCACCCATCAACTCCTTCACTGGTTGTGTGGCTGCCCAGGAGTTTATGAAGGTCAGCGTGAGTGGAGACGGACAGTGCTGGGCCTGGGCCAGGTTCCTTTCCGGCCCTGCTGCTTGCTTTCCAGCTCTGATTAACCAGTGATCACATTCTCTTTCTAACCGACTCCTCAGGGCTGCTCTGGAAAGTTTATGCCTGTTATACAGTAGCTGTACTTTGATGCCATTGAGTGTCTCCCTGTGGAAAAAGAGGCCTTCACAGAGGACACGTGCCTTCCAATATGTGATTTGGGCCCATGGAGAAGACATTATTGTGGATCTTTTTAACGTGGCTTTTCCCTAACCCTCTCTTCCCTTCACATGACTCAGTGCCAGAACCATTATGATGGGCACATGGCTGTATTTGGCTCTGACCTGCAAGAGAAGCTGGGTAAGCAGAGATACTTCTTGGTGAGAGAACCTTGTGGTCAAAAGCTACCTTTAGGTCCCCTAGGCTCTGGCCACCTCTTCTGGAGTCTCCTCGTGGTGTACAAGGGATGGTGTTGGCTTGTACCCTCATCTCATCCCTCTTCCATTTTCTTCACACCAGGTCCTTTATATCCTGGTCTTGTGCCTCTTTCCTTAGAGGACCATGGATTTTTATGGCACTGTGACTTAAATATGCAGTCATAGATCCTCTTACCCTCTCTTGCCATCTGCAGGGGTAGTGAGGAGTGAGGAGTGGTTTTGTTACCCAGTGACCCTAACCATCTTGTGTCTCCCTTCTTGGCCACCTCCCAGGTGGGTGCAGGGGCCGTTGGCTGTGAGCTACTCAAGACCTTTGCCATGACTGGGCTAGGCTGTGGGGAGGGTGTGGCAATCACCATTACAGACATGGACACCATAGTAAAATCCAATCTGAATCGACAGTTTCTGTTCCGACCTTGTGATATCAAGGTGAGTGGAATGGATATGGTATGTGGTTCAGCTTTGTTTTTCACTTTTCTCCTGTCTTTTTCTGGTTATCTGTCTTATTTATTGCCTTTGGACTTTTTTTTTTTTTTGGTATGCGGGCCTCACACTGTTGTGGCCTCTGCCATTGTGGAGCGCAGGCTCTGGACCTTCAGGACCAGCGGCCATGGATCATGGGCACAGACGCTCCATGGAATGTGGGATCTTCCTGGACAAGGGCACGAACCCATGTCCCCGAAACGGCAGGTGGACTCTCAACCACTGTGCCACCAGGGAAGCCCACCTTAGGACTTTTTGTTTGTCTCTTTCCTTCAGTTCTTACCTTATTTCTTTTCTCTACCACTCACTCTTTCTTCCAGGAGATATTTATTGAAAACTTATTACATCTTTCATTTGTGAGTTTAAACCTGTCCCCAGCCATCTTTTTTTTTTCTTTGGTTTTTGGTTACGGCTAATGTGGAACTCTGGAAGCTAGATTATAGAGGGATCTATCTGGGGCGTCTCTGTAAAGTTCAGTGTTATTTTGCCTGCCCAGTGTTTATCTTTCCTTTCATTTTATCATGCAAATACTAGGTACTACTTAAGTAGTTAAAATATATAAGATAGCAAATGAAAGGTTTCTGCTTTTGTCTAGTGAGAAGACATAGTAAATGAGAGATTCTCTAATGCAGTGGAGGTTGGCAGCACTCTTTCCTCAAGTCCAAAAGATCACAACTCTTTTAAGAATACTAAGACATTATGTCCTTTTTATCCTCATTTTATCAGGTGAAAGGGTAATTTTCCACTCTGTTCTAGGAGGCTGTCCATAACCCCAAAACACAGTATTTTCCAAATGACCAGACCAATTCATGATGATACAGAACTGTGCATTAACTAAAGAGCCATTCAAAATACAGAGAAAGACAGTGGGTATTGATGTGGATCAGTATTTCACCTTTCAACTAAACGTTAAAGAAATATTGCTTGTCAAGTTTTCATATATATATTTAAATATCAACAGTCATCTGAAAATGTTATTGATTTTTTTTTTTCTGTGAGGCTGGATATCCCTGATATCTTTCAAGCAAAACATGTAATACATTAAAGTCAGTAAATAATGAAAATTCAGCTATCTTCTAAGACATTATATAAGTAAAATTTGTAAAACTGTAAATACAGATTGACTCCTGTCATTAACGCTTTGTATTGGAGTTTCTTTCATAGTGTTTGTACTATATAATGGAATTATTCCATATTTATTAATTAATTAATTTATTTATTTTTGGCTGTGTTGGGGCTTCCTTTCTGTGTGAGGTCTTTCTCTAGTTGTGGTAAGCGGGGACCATGCTTCATCACAGTGTGGGGGCCTCTCACTAGTGCAGCCTCTCTTTTTGTGGAGCACAGGCTCCAGACGCGCAGGCTCAGTAGTTGTGGCTCTGGCCTAGTTGCTCCGTTGCATGTGGGATCTTCCGAGACCAGGGCTCAAAACCATTTCCTCTGCATTAGCAGGGAGATTCTAAACCACTGTGCCACCAGGGAAGCCCCTCCAATTTTAAATGGAGTAATAATATTTTAAAATGTTCTCAGATTAAATATCAAACGTAGGAAATCTTGATAGCTGTGCATCAGATAAAAAAGAAACCGCAAACTTTGTTTTAACTTCATTTTGGACAACTGCTAGAGCAAATAATAAATACCATAGCACTGTATGTGGTTAGAACATAACAAGGTGAAACATAAAGTGTAGGGACAAGAATGAAAATCAAGATATAGAACTGGAAGTGCCATGAGAGGGTGGTTTGCAGTGTGGTAAAGGAAATCCTCATTGGAAAGGTGGTATAACCGCAGAGAATTAAAGATGGTATACGAGAACAGGAAGAAATCTCAGGGAAGAGTATGCCAGGTGAAGTTAACAGTGTGAGCAAAACCCTGAGTTTGGAATATGACTGCTATGTTTAAGGAGTAGAGACAGAGATAGATCATGGTAAGAGAGAAGGTTGTCAAAGGAATAGGGACCAGCTCATTTCACCCTTAGTGAAAGTGGGAATCAATAGAGGGCTTTGAGGAGAGGAATGTGATCTGACTTGGTTTCAGAGGATCCTTTTTGTTTTTGTATGTTCAGAGGACTTGGTTTTCTTTGCGTGAATGCACTCCAACTCGTGGTGCTAGTAAAGAAAAACAGTGGATGTTCGGTAGACAAAAGAACAGATACTCAACCCATTGTCTCCTATTGTATCACTGTTTTCCTTTTTTATTCACGCCATTCCTCATTTGTCCCAGCCCAAGCTGTGTGGCATTTGTCATAGACCACAGAGCCTCCTGACCTCAGAGCCTAGGTCTTGTGCATCATTACTTAAATCAGTTTTCAGAACAGCTCTGTAAAGTTTTGTTGGGTGATTATGTGAATGACAGTTCTGTTTCTGCATCACTACCCAGAAATTGAAGTCTGATACAGATGCTGCATCTGTGAACCAGATAAACGCACACATCCGTGTGATGAGCCATCAGAACTGTGTGGGCCCTCACACAGAGCATGTGAATGATTGATAAATTCCTCCAAAACCTGGATGGTGTGGACAATGCCTCGGACAATGTGGATGCCCGTGAGTTTTGGGGATGGGTGAGGACGAGGCGAGAGTAATGTGTGTGTTTTAGGGAGTGTGTGTCACCGTGTCCTATCCTGATGTTATTTTCCCCACCCTCACCTGCTGCAACTTTCTCACAGGCACGTATATGGACTGCTGCTGTGTGTTGTACCGAAAGCCTCTTCTGGAGTCAGGCACACTGGGTACCAAGGGTAATGTGTAAGGGTTTATCCCCTTCCTGACAGAGTCATACAGCTCCAGCCAGGACCCTCCTGACAAGTCCATCCCCAGGTGCACACTGAAGAACTTCCCGAATGTCATCGAGCACACTTTGCAGGTGATCAGCCTTGCAGGGAGAAAGAGGTGGAACAGATATGTACTGGGACAGTGTCTCAGTTGCCAAACTCTTGTTATTCCGATGATGAAGCCTCAGTGTATGTAATATCTGCCCTCTCTTTAACTCTTCTTCACTCACTTTAAACCTAGGAGCCTAATGCTTTTCATAATGATTTTTTTAACTTGAAATTTTTATTTTGCAAACATACAGGGAAGTATTATTTATACCATGTGAAATACTTTATGTGAGAAGTGTATATCTAAACGGTGAGGATATGTTTCTTTGTGTACAGGATACTATTTTGTCGTTGAACAAAATTAACTTAATATCATCTCTGCTAGTTATTTAGATATCTCTAATATTAAGTCCATATTTAGGAATAATTTTCTAATTGTTTCCCAAAATATGTTTAATAGTTCGTCAGCATAGTTGTGTTTATATAGTACACATACATACAAAAGAGCATAACTCTCATGTACATTGACAAAGTAAAAGCACCCCATTAACTGGTCCTCAGAACTTGGCCCTAATTACAGTCCCCTTTCAAACCACAAATAACCATCCTTTTATCAAAATGATTCTTAACCCAGTCTTTGAGGCTATGTTTAGGAAGTATGGGAACAGGAAGAAAATGAGCAGTAACAGTTCAGTCTGTCACTTTTCCTTCCAGAAGTGATGAGTTTATACTTGTGGAGTCAGTTCAGTATGTGTCTTTCTCCCTTTCCATGCATCCCATGTTGGTGTGTGTGTGTGTGTGTGTGTGTGTGTGTGTGTAGATACAGAGAGACGGAGAAAAAGATGTGTTTGTGTGTGTATGTGTTCATTTCTATACATATAAATCCTCTCCTAGGTTATGGTTCTATTATTGTGTTTCTCTCTACCCAGTACGCAGAAAGGCCAATAAAAAGGATTTTAAAACTAATATACTATGTGCCCTTGGACTTAACCACTTCATGCTTCAGATTCCTTATCTGTAAAATTGGAATGACAGTAGTAACTCTCACAGGAATTCTGAAAAACATGTATACTTAATATGCCCTTGTGACTTTCAAACTAAGCTTTAAATGTGTACATGTTTGCTTATTTCTTATTAACTCCCTGAGGTGTAGTTTTACTGTTACAGTGTTTGTCTTTAAAATCTGGAAACACAAGTACAGATATGCCTGATTGTCACAAGACTGTGGCACAGCTGGCCTTTGAACCTGGATTTCGAGCATCAAGGTGCTCCAGATCACTTCACCAGTGACTATTTATTGACCTCCGAATTCACAGGAGTCAAACCTCTATCTTACTTTCTTCCCAGTCCCCAGAACCTGCATAGAGATCGTTCATGTTTTATTCTTGGTGTGAACTTTTTCTTGAATTGATGCATGACATACCTAGGGTAATGTGTACATCTTAATAAATTCTGCATGAATGTACACTTGTGTGTAAACCTCTTCCCAGATTAAGATCATAGGTTTTTACATTGAAGTGGTGAGGGCTTGACAAATGTGAGGAGACACATTGGGAGGGTTTTCTTCCTCTGTTCTCCCATAACAGCCATGCTCTTCCTATTTGCTGTATTTCCTGATGGTGGTCCTAAAGCCTACAGAAACTTATTTGTTTCCCGTAACCCACGTAGTGTTGATTTGCTCTGTCTGCCATGGATGAGTTTGAAGGTCTCTTCAAGCAGCCAGCAGAAAACGTCAACCAGTACCTAATGTGAGTAATTCTGTCCAAATCCTCGCTCACCGTGTCTGCTGCCTGTCAGTCAAAGCATTCTGTAACCAGTGTAACACTTAGGACCTGGTCTACTTTTCAAATAATCTAATGATTCCTTGGGCCTTATACATTTGGGAGTCAGCACTGACTTTTCATGCTGTTAAGCTCCCTCTGGGATCACTGTGTAACTCTGAGTTTGTGTCCTCTCTAATTCTTGATAGGGATTCAAAGTTTGTGGAGCAAACACTGCACCTGGCAGGCATCCAAACCCTAGAGGTGCTGCAGGCTGTGCAGCTCAGCCTGGTGCTTCAGCGGCCACATACATGGGCTGACTGTGTGACGTGGTCTTACTAGCACTGGCACAACCAGTGCTCCAACAACATCAGACAGCTGCTGCGTAGCTTTCCTCCGAACCAGGTATTACACTCTTCTGGGCTCCATTTGTCAGAATAGGCTTACTGGAAGCAGTTTGTTACACGCTTTTGACATGGTTCATTGCAGTTCATCCATTTGTGGCAAGACCACCAAGTCCCAGAGATCTCATTAAATGATTAAGTGAGTGATTTTTGAAGTCAAAGACCTGTTCCTCCCAACCTCTCTCCTCTACCTGCCCAGCCCTGTTCTCTCAAGCAACATACTTGGTACCTATTTCCCTTAGATATGACATGAGTCATTCCAGATTCCCTGTCAGGGCTATAGAGATTGTAGAAGAGAAATTTTGGTGTTAAGAGCACAGGACCTAGGTGGCTTCAAGTCTCAACTGCATTTGATATTGGGACTAATCATGTATTTTCTCTCTGTGCCTTAGTAGCCTCATGTAGGAAGTTGGAATAATGGTGACCTAATTTCATGAGAGTTCTATGAGGGTTGATTTATATTTACTAAGTTAATAAGTTAAATATGTTACTACACGACTGGCAATCCATAAAAGTTTCATAAATAGCTCTGTGTCTGGCACAAAGGGAGTGCCCAGCAATATACTAATTTGGGACTTCCGGGCTTGAAAATGAGGAGTCACAATTATGAGACAGACCTCTCCTCTCAGGTCCCACTCTCCCACATCTTTCTGTTTTCCTAGCTTACAAGCTCAGGAGCCCCTTTCTGGTCTGTGCACAGCCGCTCATCTTTGATGTCAGCAATGAAGTCTCCTCCCTCAGGTCTCCTACAGTCGGGTCAAATGTGGGTACGTGGATGGGAAGGAGGCTGCAGCTCCTTAGGTGAGTACTGATATGCTTACCCCTCCATACCTTGCCTTCTCTTAGCCCCTGCATCTGGACTAGGTGATAGCTGCTGCCAACCTGTTTGCCCAGGCCTATGGGCTGAGGGGCTCTCAGGACCGAGCTTCTGTGATCATACTCATTCAGTCTGTGCAGGTCCTTGAGTTCACCCCGAAGTCTGGTGTCAAGATCCATGTTTCTGACCAGGAGCTGCAGACCACTTCGTGTGTTTGTGAGGATGTTTATCTAGTTGGCCTAGAGCTAGCATCCTACTTATCACCTACCTATGCAAGCCTCCCCTGTACTTGTGTTTTGCCACTGGCTCTGCTCTGAGATCTCAGGCCTGAGATTAATCCACACTGTCCTTTGGTCCTTGCTTCTTCCAATTTAAAATAAGGTTGGTTGGTTGAGGCAAGTTCTCTGATGCCCTACTACTTTGTTCTTCCCACTGTTTCTCCCTCAGGTGCACCAGTTGTCCAGCTCTTTTCTGTGTGTATGTTTGCTTTGTTTTGTTCTTTCTCTGTTTCTTTTTGTGTCCATATGCAGGGACAAATGGATATGATCTTTACCAGTAGGCTCTCTGCCTTGATTTCTTCCTTGATTCATTTCATTATAGATCTCCTCATCCACCTCCCCCCTTCTTTGGTATGCCTGTTTACCCTATTGTTATTTATTTATTTACTGATTTATTTATTTATTTAGGCTGTGTTGAGTCTTCGTTTCTGTGTGAGGGCTTTCACTTCTTGTGGCTCACGGGCCTACTTGCTCTGTGGCATGTGGGATCTTCCCAGACCAGGGCTCGAACCCGTGTCCCCTGCCCTGGCAGGCATATTTTCAACCACTGGGCCACCAGGGAAGGCCTAACCTATTTTTAACCTCCATATATCTTTCCTCATCTCCCTCTCTAGATAGCCCTCCTCATCTCTCCATCTCTAACTAGCCCCCAACTCAAATTTCCCCCCCTCTACCGTATTCTGTCTCATGCTCTGTAAGTCTTCCTCTACATTTCATCTTCTTTGTATATATCCTTCAATTTCTTCGTCTGTATATCTCTCCCCTCCTGATGTATCCCCCGCATTTCCCTTCCGAAATAACTACTCTCTCATGCTCCTCTTTGTATATTTTCTTTATTTATCTCCCTACGTGTCTCCCTTTCAGGTGTTTTGAACTTTCCCATTCTCTGAACGTTCTCATAATCTTCACATTTATCCTCCTTGGTCTCCCTCTTCAGATTTTTTTCACGTCTCTCCCATTTCATATTACTCTCTTCTTTGCTGTCTGTACACTTTCCCCCTATGTTCCTTTCTGTATCTCTTATCCCACTGTCTCTTGTTTTCCCTCGTATCTTCCTTCATGTCTCCCCATCTCTCTCTATGTCTTTCTCTTGAAGTATGTTCTCATTGACTCCTTTTTTTTTTTTAATTGTGGTAAGAAACACAAAGGATTTACCATCTTTAAATATAGTAGACTTCCAGTTTGGAAGGCTTAATATTTAATGGAATGGATTTTAAGGCTTAATATTTCATTGGATGGATAGATCACATTTTTCTGTCCACTCATTCAGCAGTGAACAACTTCTGTGCTTTCACCTCTTATCTGTCATGATTAACGCTGCTGTCTATATCCTTTCTTAGTGGCTTTACCTGTTGCCCTCAGTGTCTCTACATATCTCCATGTCCCACACACCTGTCTACCTTTTTCTTTTCTGACATGTTTTCTGCCCTATCTTTCCCCCTTCTTTTCTCTTTCCCATGATGTCTCTCCTTTTCAAATCCTTTATCTGCCTGAACATCTCTGCCCCACCCTGGATTCCTGCTGGCACCTCAGACCGTGAACAGGGATTTAACATGTATCTAAGGACTAACGTGTACTTCCTCCCTTTCCGCAGTGGATAATCACCTGCAGGAGCTCAAGCCATGCTGACCAACCAGAGAGCCTCGCTGGGTTCAAGATCTACCCCATCAACTTTGAGAAGGTGCTGTGATGGGGACCTCAACCGTGTATGAGAAATGGCTGAGCCACCCTAAGCTTTTTTGGGGATTACAGGCCTGACTGTAATTATGTTGTTTTTGTTGTTGTTTTTTTTTTCGGTACGTGGCTTTCTCTCTCTTGTGGGCTCTCCCTTTACTGAGCACAGGTGCCGGATGTGAAGGCTCAGCAAACATGGCTCCTGTGCCCAGAAGCTCCCTGGCATGTGGGATCTTCCCCGACTGGTGCACGGACCCGTTTCTCCTGCATCGGATGACCCAAGTATCTTTTGTGGTCTGGGCTAGTATTTGGCTGGTCTGGCAGGTAATTGAGGTGAATATACCTCAGTTCCCAGTATCCAGGAAAACTTTTTCTCCTTAACTCTGTCTCTCCTGTTCTTCCTCTGTATCCACTCACAACAGGATGATGACAGCAACTTTCCTATGCATTTCATTGTGGCTGTATCGAGTCTCTGGGCAGAGAGCTATAACATTCCCCCTGCTGACCGGCATAAGACTACAATAGTCTATACCTAACCTTGCATCCTTTTCCAAGTTTAACTCTGCCACATTTGAAGTCTTCTGTAGACCTTGAACGTCTCTAACAACTACGTCTTCTCATCACCTTCTGTATTACAGATCAAGCTGATTGCAGGGAAGATCATTCCAGCCATAGCAGCTATAGTTGGCCTTGCAGGTCTGGAGCTGTACAAGGTAGTTCAGGGACACCAACAGCTTGAGTCCTATAAGAACAGCTTCATCAACTTGGCCCTTCCTTTTTTTTCCGTTTCTCTGAGCCCCTTGCCCCACACCATCACCAGGTAAGGGCTTGCTTTTATAGAAACCTTTGGTGTTGCCCATCAGTGATTGATGCTATGTGTGTGTGTGCATGCGTAGAAGTTGTGTGTATCTTATTTCGGTAGAACTGGCTCTAGTTTTCATCATACCTGGTGAGAGGCTTTTTAAATTTTGTGTATCCTTTGTTCATTGTTTGAACCTGTGCAAAGTAGGAATGGAACTGGCATGTTTGTGAAATGAAGAGGAGCGTATGATTAGGGCTTGCTCCCATTTTACTCTTGGTGCTTTACTCTGTGCTTTGTCCCATAATACTACAACCAGCGTGGTCACTGTGGGATTGCTTTGAGGTACAGTGGCTGCAGCCTAATGGTGAAGAGATGCCCCTCAAGCAGTTCCTTGACTATTTTAAGGTAAGACCCTTTCACTCACTGCACCTGTGGTGGTGGTTGCCCAGGTTACTGGTACTGTCCATCCCAGTGACCCTGTTGCCCCTCCTCGTTTCCACCCTCTTCAGACAGAGTACAAGTTAGAGATCATCATGCTGTTCCAGGGTGTATCTATGTTCTACTCCTTTATCAAGACAGCAAGTAAGATCAAAGATCAACTCAGGCTTGAGTTGGGTCAGTGTGCAAACAGAAACAGGTCCTGCCTGGGGTGGGAAACATCAGCTAGCTATGCAACTCATCTTCACTGTTCTCTTAACTTTGTCTCTGTAAGTCTTTCCTCTCTGTTTACTTCACAGACTCTCTTTCTCCTCACTACAGGATGTCAGCAATAGTGAAACGAGTATCAAAGCAAAAGCTGGGACACCACATTCAAGCACTGTTTCTTGAGCTGTGCTGCAACTAGAGCGGCAATGATTTGGATGTCCCCTATGTACGATACACCATTCGCTATTCACTCTACACCCATCTACCTCATTCTCAGTCAAATCAATCTATTTCCATTTCTCTTATAGTTGTCGCAAATGCTGAGCCTTAAGTTCTTCTGAGGACTTTTTGTTGTTGCTGCTGCTTTCTACTGTTTGGAGTTGGAATTCTTAATAAAGAGTTATTAATCCAAGTGTGTCATATCCTTCTTTTGTCAAAGGCCCGTACCCTGTTGTCTGTGGGAAAGACCAGCCTTTCTTTAGCTCTGTAGGTTCAGGTGATAGTATGAAAGGGTCAGCCCCTCCCACCAGCATGGAATTTGCCTCACATCCAAGCTTATGAGAAAAGATTAAATCCAACTGTTCTGGTAAACCATTGGTTTGCTATTTTTTCCTTTGTCCTCTCTGTTTAAAAAGAAATAGAGGGGGAGTTCAGGAAGATGGCAGAAGAGTAAGTCACGGAGATCACCTTCCTCCCCACAGATACATCAGAAATACATCTACACGTGGAGCAACTCCTACAGAATACCTACTGAACGCTGGCAGAAGGCCTCAGGCCTCTCAAAAAGCCAGAAACTCCCCACGTACCTGTGTAGGGCAAAAGAAAAAAAAAGAAAAAAACAGAGACAAAAGAATAGGGATGGGACCTGCACCAGTGGGAGGGAGCTGTGAAGGAGGAAAGGCTTCCATACACTAGGAGCCCCTTTGTGGGCGGAGACTGCTGGTGGTTGAGGGGTGTAGCTTTGCAACCACATAGGAGAGCACAGCAACGGGTGCGGAGGGCAAAGCAGAGAGGTTCCCACACAGAGTATCGGTGATGACTGGCACTCACCAGCCCAAGAGGCTGGTCTGCTCAATGGCCGGGGCATGCAGGAGCTGGGAGCTGAGACTCGGGCTTGGGTCAGAGCGCAAGGAGAGGACTGGAGTTGGCGGTGTGAACACAGCTTGAATGGGTTAGTGCAGCACGGCTAGCCGGGAGGGAGTCCGGGAAGAAGTCTGGAGCTTCCAGAGAGGCAAGAGACATTTTCTTCCCTCTTTGATTCCTGGTGCGTGAGGAGAGCGCTACTTAAAGGAGCTCCAGAGAAGGGTGCGAGTTGTGGCTATCAGCGTGACCCCAGAGATGGGCATGAGATGCTAAGGCTGCTGCTGCCACCACCTAGAATCCTGTGTAGAAGCACAGGTCCCTCCTCATGCCTCCGTGAACAGGAAGCAGAGCAGCCCGCCAGTGTCAGGGTCCCGAGATCCAGGGACAACTTCCCCAGGAGAATTAATTGTGCACCTCAGGCTGCTGCAAAGTCACGCCAGATGTGGACACCACAGGCCAGACCTGCATCCATATGCCTCCATCCCCACGGCCTGAGAGAGGCAGAGCCACTGAATCAGTGGCTCCTTTAACCCTGTCCTGTCTGAGCGAAGAACAGACACCCTCAGGCAAGCTACATGCAGAGGCAGGGCCAAATTCATAGCGGAAACACAGGAGCTGTGCGAGCAAAGAAGAGAAAGGGGGCTTCTCTGGTGGCACAATCATTGAGAATCCGCCTGCTAATGCAGGTAACACGGGTTCGAGCCCTGGTCTGGGAAGATCCCACATGCCACGTGGAGCAACTAGGCCTGTGAGCCACAACTACTGACCCTGCACGTCTGGAGCCTATGCTCCACAACAAGAGAGGCCACAACAGTGAGAGGCCTGCACACTGTAATGAAGAGTGGCCACTGCTTGCCAAAACTAGATAAAGCCCTCACACAGAAATGAAAACCCAATACAGTTAAAAATAAATAAATTAATGAAAGTACACTTAATTAAAAAATATATTTTTAAAAAACATTTCACACCAGGGTCAAAAACAAAAACAAACAACAAAACACAGACAACAAAAACAAAAAAAGATAAAGGGAGATCTCTCCCAGCAGCCTCAGGAGCAGCGGACTAATTCTCCACAATCAACTTCATGTACCCTGCATCAGTGGAATACCTGAATAGACAATGGTTCATCCCATTTTGACGGGTGGACTTTGTGAGCAAGATATATTATTTATTCCTCTTTTCCTCTTTTTGTGAGTGTGTATGTGTATGCTTCTGTGTGAGATTTTGTTTGTATAGCTTCGCTTTCACAATTTGTCCTATGGTTCTGTCAATTTTTTTTTTTACTTATAAAATATTTCTTTCCTTAATAATTATTTTTTATTTTTGTTTTAATAACTTTTTAAATTTTATCTATCTTTTCTTTTTCCTTGCTTTCTTTCCTTCCTTCCTTCTTTCTTTCCTTCTTTCTACTTTTTCTCCCTTTTATTCTGAGCCATGTGGATGAAAGGCTCTTGGTGCTCCAGCCAGGAGTCAGTGCTGTGCCTCTGAGGTGGGGAAGCCAAATTCAGGACACTGGCCCACAAGAGACCTCCCAGCTGCACATAATATCAAATGGTGAAAATCTCCCAGAGATCTCCGTCTCAATGTCAAGACCCAGCTTCACTCAACAACCAACAAGCTATGGTGCTGGACACCATATGCCAAACAACTAGCAAGACAGGAACACAACACCACCCATTAGCAGAGAGGCTGCCTGAAATCATAATAAGGCCACAGACACCCTAGAACACAACACTAGACCTGGAAATTTTCACCAGAAAGACAAGATCCAACTGCATCCACCAGAACACAGGCACCAGAGTCCCCTCCACCAGGAAGCCTACACAACCCATTGAATGAACTTTAGCCACTGGAGACAGACACCAAAAACAATGGGAACTACGGACCTGCAGCCTGCAAAAAGGAGACCCCAAACACAGAAAGATGAGCAAAATGAGAAGACAGAAAAACACACAGCAGATGACGGAGCAAGGTAAAAACCCACCAGACCTAATAAATGAAGAGCAAATAGGCAGTCTACCTGAAAAAGAATTCAGAATAATGATAGTGAAGATGATCCAAAATCTGTGAAATAGAATAGAGAAAATGCAAGAAACATTTCACAAGACCTAGAACAAGTAAAGAAGAAACAAGTAATGATGAACAGCACAATAAATGAAACTAAAAATACTGTAGAATGGATCAGTAGCAGAATAACTGAGGCAGAAAAAATGGATAAGTGACCTGGAAGTAAAATAATGGAAATAAAACTGCAGAGCAGAATAAGGAGAAAAGAATGAAAAGAACTGCAGACAGTCTCACAGACCTCTTGGACAATATTAAATGAACCACATTCGAATCATATGTGTCCCAGAAGAAGAAGAGAAAACGAAAGGGACTGAGAAAATATTTGAAGAGATTATAGTTCAAAATATCCGTAATATGGGAAAGGAAAAATTTAATCAAATCCAGGAAGCACAGAGTCCCATGCAGGATAAATCCAAGGAGAAACACGCCAAGACACATATTAATCAAACTATCAAAAATTAAATACAAAGAAAACATATTAAAAGCAGCAGGGGAAAACAAACAAACAAACAAACAACACAAAAGAGATTCCCCATAAGGTTAACAGTGGATCTTTCAGCAGAAACCCTGCAAGCCAGAAGGGAGTGGCAGGACATATTTAAAGTGATGAAGGAGAAAAATCTACAACCCAGATTACACTACCCAACAAGGATCTCATTCACATTTGATGGGGAAATTAAAAACTTTAACGACAAGCAAAAGCTGAGAGACTTCAGCACCACCAAACTAACTTTACAGCAAATGCTAAAGGAACTTTTCTAGGCAAGAAACACAAGAGAAGAAAAAGATCTACAAAAACAAATACAAAATAATTAAGAAGTGGGAAGGGGAACATACATATTGATAATTACTTTAAAGGTAAATGGGTTAAATGCTCCGACCAAAAGACACAGACGAGCTGAATGGATACAAATCCAAGACCCATATATATGCTGTGTACAAGAGACCCACTTCAGACCGAGGGACACATACAGAATGAAAGTGAGGGGATGGAAAATGGTATTCCATGCAAATGGAATTCAAAAGAAAGCTGGGGTAGAAATTCTCATATCAGAAAAAAATAGAATTTAAAATAAAGACTATTACAAGAGACAAAGAAGGACACTACATAATGATCAAGGGATCGATCCAAGAGGAAGATATGACAATTGTAAATATTTATGCACCCAACATAGGGGCACCTCAGTACATAAAACAAATACTAACAGCCATAAAAGGGGAAATCGACAATAACATATTCATAGTAGGGGACTTTAACACCCCACTTTCACCAATGGACAGATCATCCAAAATGAAAATAAATAAGGAAACACAAGCTTTATGTGATACATTAAAAAAGGTGGACCTAATTGATATTTATAGGGCATTCCATCCAAAAACAACAGAATACACATTTTTCTCAAATGCACATGGAACGTTCTCCAAGATAGATCATATCTTGGGTCACAAATCAAGCCTTGGTAAATTTAAGAAAATTGAAACTCTATCAAGTATCTTTTCCGACCACAATGCTATGAGACTAGATAGCAATTTCAGGAAAAGATCTGTAAAAAAATACAAACGCATGGAGGCTAAACACTACACTACTTAATAACGAAGTGATCACTGAAGAAATCAAAGAGGAAATCAAAAAATACCTAGCAACACATGACAATGGAGACATGACGACCAAAAACCTATGGGATGTAGCAAAAGCAGTTCTAAGAGGGAAGTTTATAGCAATACAATCCTACCTTAAGGAACAGGAAACATCTCAAATAAACAACCTAACCTTGCACCTAAAGCAATAAGAGAAAGAAGAACAAAAAACCCCCAAGGTTCGCAGAAGGAAAGAAATCAAAAACATCAGATGAGTAATAAATGAAAAAGAAATGAAGGAAACAACAGCAAATATCAAGAAAACCAAAAGCTGGTTCTTTGGGAAGATAAACAAAATTGATAAACCATTAGCCAGATTCATCAAGAAAAAAAGGGAGAAGACTCAAATCAATAGAATTAGAAATGAAAAAGGAGAAGTAACAACTGACACTGCAGAAATACAAAATATCATGAGAGATTGCTACAAGCAACTCTATGCCAATAAATTGGACAATCTGGAAGAAATGGAAAACTTCTTAGAAATGCACAACCTGCCAAGACTGAATCAGGAAGAAATAGAAAATATGAACAGACCAATCACAAGCACTGAAATCGAAACTGTGATTAAACGTCTTCCAACAAACAAAGCCCAAGACGAGACGGCTTCACAGGCGAACTCTATCAAACAACTAGTGAAGAGCTAACACCTATTCTTTTCAAAGTCTTCCAAAATATAGCAGAGGGAGGAACACTCCCAAACACATTTTAGGAGGCCAACATCACCGTGATACCAAAACCAGACAAGGATGTCACAAAGAAAGAAAACTACAGGCCAATGTCACTGATGAACATAGATGCAAAAATCCTCCACAAAATACTAGCAAAGAGAATGCAACAGCACATTAAAAGGATTCATTTAACCATTGATAAACAATGACATAGTTAATGACTATGCCTTGCATATTTTAGGTAAATATTAATACAGTGAACAAGGGAGTGCAAATATCTCAGTAAAGTAACTAATTTCATTTCCTTCAAATATGTATATTCAGAAATGGAATTGCTAGGTTATATGGTGGTACTGTTTTTACTATTTTGAGGAACATCCAAATTATTTTCCATAGTGGTTGTACTAAGTTACATTCCCACCAACAGTCTGTAAGTGTTCTCTTTTTTTCTACATGCTTGACTACACTTTTATGTCTTGTCTTTTTCATAATGACCACTATAAAATGTGTGAGTCGATATCTTTTGGTGGTTTTATGTTGCATTTCTCTTACTAGTACAGAACTTGAGCAAATTTTCATGTGTCTGTTGGTCATTCATAGGTCTCCTATGAGAGGAATATATCTGCTAAAGTGTTCAGCCAACTTTTTAATTAGATTATTCAGCTTTTGTTTTAATTGTGTCCTTTTATGTTTGGACATTAGTCCCTTAGCTGTCATGTAGTTGGCAAATCTTTTCTCCCATTCCATAGAATTCCTATGCTTCCTGTTCCATTGCCTCTTTACTCTGTTCAAATATACGCACACACACACACATATATACACGTATACAGAAAAAAAAACTATAACCCCCACCTAACCATAACATTGTGGACAGTTCCCAGCTACCGGGATCTATTTACATCTGGCGCTGAAACTCTGCCCCAGAGAGGTGGGTGTAATTCCAACATCGCTAGGACCACAGGATGTGTCTCTAGACCCCTAACTACCTTAGATTGCTAGGTAAGGAGTACTCCAATCAAGGCACTTATGTTACTAAGAATGGAACCCACAAAGTCTAGCTCCTGTGACCAAGGGGTTTACTGGTGGGATAAGGGGATTATGATGCAAAGGGCGGGGCTCCAATCAGTCCCCATCTGGCATGCAGTCCTCCTGGCTTGCTTCCTGGGGAAGGGAGCATCTGACCGTGCTGCTGTCTGGAGCTCTCATGTCACAGCCTCAAGCCCAGAAACATCCACGTCTGGGTGCTCTGGAGTGCCTTCCTGTCCTGTGTCCCTACGTGACAAAGGTCTGAGCACTGCCTGGGAAAACTCTTCTACGTGGGTACCAGAGGAATGTGACAGGAAAAGCAGTAACAACCCCAAAGTCCATCAGAGTAGAACGGGCTAACTGGGGTGTGTTCCTAAAATGGAATACTACCCTCCACCCAAAAAGAGTGGATAACGGCTAGTCATCTCAGAAATATAAGGATGAGGGGGAGAAAAGTCAGCTCCAGAATACCCATTGTATATAACACATAAACTTCAAAATTAAGTAAATATAATTTGGGGGTGTGCAGTGAAACTTTATACAAACTACAGAATTCAGAATTCGGGTTACAACTAGGTGGAAGGGGGTGGTGGGGCGGAGTGTCTGGAAGAAACATGGAGTGACCTTTCCAGGTGTCAGCAGTGCCGTTACTTACGATGGGGTGGGGGGTACATGAGTGTCTATTTTATTATGTCTTTCCTTTTACATCACTCTTATATACACTCTGATGTGTATGATTTATTTCACAAAAGTTTTAAGAGCCAGGTCTGTGCCAATCAGTGGTCTGAGAATCACTGTGGACATACACCATTCCCAGGTCACATATTTGTTTTTTAACTTGCTTGGGATGCCAACCTTAATTCACGCAGGAAGATAAAAACTTCCCTTAGTGGCTGCTTTCTAACTTTGTAAAGACTGAAAATTAAACCTGAGATGATGTAGTAAATTAAAACGATAGTGATGTTTTTAGATCAAATTGTATGTGTTAAAGTGTGTTTGATGGCTCGTTTTTAACATTGAAGAGAATTTGGCATATTCATCTCAGATTAGTTTTGTTATTTCAATTAGAAACCTACTAAATAACTCAGTTTAGGTTTAAATGGAAAATTTAAGAACATTGTTATTAAATGATATTTTTTGTTTTATTATTATTTTTTTTTTGATGTGAGGAAAAGAAACCTCAGGTTTTCTGGTTTCTTTTTTTATATTTTGAATTTTATTTTACTTTTTTATACAGCAGGTTCTTATTAGTTATCCATTTTATACATATTAGTGTACGTATGTAAATGGTATTTTTAAAAGAACTAGAGATTCACCGTGTTTATGAGTTTATTAGATTCACTAGATCAGGTTAAATACTAGAAGAGGTGGCAATTAAAGGGCTTAAAAAGAAAATTAGGGAACAGTTCTCAGAGCTTTCTGAGATGCTCTTCCTGGGTTAGAATCCTCAAATTCGGCTCAAATAAAATTTTCCAATTTTTTCTTTAAAAAAGTTTAATTTAAAAAAATAAAAGATTTAATTTATAAATGCACTTAAAAAAACAGTGATGCCCTTATGCCTTTTTATGGCAGTAGACTATAAAAAAAAGATCAGAATTAACTATTTCAGATACTTGCAATGACCAGGGTGGGTATTTGGTAAAGGAAGCAGCAGCAATGTTTTGTAGTTTTCTGGAGGACCAGGGAAAGAGGCCCGTGTGAGCGGGGACTGTGGGAAAATCCTCATAGAAAACCCATCCCTCTGACCAGAGGAACCCAAATAAGAGGTCCCTGTGACCTGAATGGTGGCAGTGTGGTTTTTGTTTTGTGTTTTTTTTTAATAATTTTTATGGGAGTATAGTTGATTTTAAATGTTGTGTTAGTTTTTGCTGTACAGCAAAACAAATCAGTTATACATACACATATATCCATTCTTTTTTAGATTCTTTTCCCATAGAGGCCGTTACAGACTAACAAGAAGCGTTCCCTGTGCTATACAGTAGGTCCTTACTAGTTACCTATTTTATACATAGTAGTGTGTACATGTCAATCCCAATCTCCCAATTTATCCCTACCCCTCCCCTTCCCACCGGTAACCATGTTTGTTTTCTACATCTGTGACTCTATTTCTGTTTTGTAAATAAGTTCATTGGTACCATTTTTTTAGATTCCACATATAAGTGACATCATATGATATTTGTCTCTGACTTACTTCACTCAGTATGACCATCTCTAGGTCCACGCATGTTGCTGCAAATGGCATTATTTTGTTCTTTTTTATGGCCGAGTAATATCCCATTGTATATATGTACCACATCTTCTTTATCCATTCCTCTGGGGATGGACATTTAGGTTGCTTGGCTATCGTAAATAGTGCTGCAATAAACATCAGGGTGCATGTATCTTTTCAAATTATGGTTTTCTCTGGATATATTCCCAGACCTCCTTCCCCAGCCCCACTCTGCAGCCCTTGGGAATCTCCTTCTGAACAAAAGCAGAGATGGCCAGCTGGTTTTTGGTGGTGGGCCTCGCCCCACTCAGGGCCCGTGGGGGGACCATTACTGAGGAAGGCAGACGTGACCCCGATGGGCCCCAAGGCTGCTCCCCCTCCCTCCTGAACCCTTAGGAGCCAGGCCGCAAGGCTGGCCACTCGACGGAAACACCTGAGAGTGAGTTTAAGCTTAAGTTTAAAAAAGGAAAAGGCGACAAGTACTTGCCCCCAGACCCATGAAATCAGGAATTCTACAGTAGGGCCCGGGAGTGGGAATTTTTCTGAAGTTCCCCCAGGTGACTCCAAAGTGCACCTCCCAGGCTGAAAACTACTAACAATTTGATTTGCAGCAATACTCCTTAGACCAAAGGCAACAGTGTCCACCAGCACGGCTGGGCCCAAGCTCTAACAAAGAGAGCACAAAGGCAGCTCCTGTGGTTCCGAGCACCTTCCAACTGCAGACACCATTTATGCCATTTGACTTGGCAAATGCCTTCTGTACAGCAGGACAGGGTGACGATAACTCAGTTCCTTTCAGAGTCATGGAGGGATCCCCTGTGTACAGAACCAGCCTTCACGGTGCTGCAGAACATTGGGAATTCTATTTAAGCTGAATCTAAATTTTAGTTTCCTCCCTGAATTATTTATTCCTCAAAAAATAAATGGTGAACCCCAGGAGATGGTGGTGACAGCGCGTGTTGCTCAGGAGGGACTTTAAAAATCACTGCTCCAGCTGCTGCAGTAACAAATTCCACAAATAAAATGGCCATCGCAGAGCGCTCACCTCCCATCAGGTCACTTGGCAAGCTGATCTCGCCCCAGAACACGTATGTCACTTTACGCTCGTGGGTGGTTGGTGCCTCCATCCGGAATGAGTGGGAGGCACAGCGAAGCTGATGGTGCCCATGTCCTGGCGGAGCACAGCACATCTGACTGCACCCCCTGAAGCCACTGCTTTTATAACACGAGTTGTACTTTTGTAACCAGCAGTGGTGACCCCCAACTTGGCCATCTATTCCCTGCGCCCCCATTGGCGCCCCGGGAGCTCCTTTCGTGGGTCACTGTTCATCCATCCCTCCTCTCTCACCCGCTCCCCAATCTTAGCCTGGAGGTGAGCGTGCGTTTCTGGACCAAACGTCAACGTGTAACTGACACCACAACTAGCCACAGTGCACCCTGCAACCTTACGGGTAAGATTCCAAGAACAGCTGAGAAGCAAGGAGAGCTGGGGTTGTGGACTGGATGAGAAACCTGAATAAAACAAATCCCCACCAGATAATTGTGGCATAAAATAAATCTAATGGCAGACTAAATGGAGTATCTGGGAAGTACCTTGAACCTTCATTCAAAAACACATAACTCCTAAACCACGTCAGTTTTCTTGTTTCCACTTTTAATTCTGCCATTTTCCCTTAATGTTCAGGTTTTAACAAAGACAACAGGGCTATTGCTTGCCAAATCCCAGCTAGGAATTCAGAGCATAGAACAAATCAAAACTACAGCAAAAAAATTATCAATCTGTACAACTAACTTTAGAAAATAGTTTAGTACAATTTTGTTGTAAAACTCATTTACAGGAGGTTAATCACATGTACTTATCAAATTTCCTCCTGATAATACATGAAAACAAAAACTCAATAAACTATGCATAGTAAATCCAAAGCAAATTATATACAAAGAAGCAAAACAAATTTTTAAGTACAATATATGCATGTTCAAAGAACTAAGACTGAAAGAAGGCCACTTTCTTTAACGCCAGGGCAAGGACGAAACTAACAGCTGCATTTTTCACCTGCAGTAAGGTTAACCACCAATCAACAACACTGCTATGACAGCCACATCAGGAAAGGCCACACTGTACATATGAAATGCTTCATGCAAATACATACATCAACAGGAACCACCAATCGATTCCAATGCAATGTCAGGTATGACTGTTTCCTGCTGGGAGAGGCTGTCAGGACACAGGCTTGCTCATTACCAGAGATGATGCACTAATTCTCACGTTGCCAGACCAGGTGGAAGGTGGACCAAAAGTGAACACAACGTGTGAGAACAGGCACCAAACTTAACTGGAAATAACATCGTTTGGGTGGGGCAGCAAAGTACGTACGGTGGGGAGCACTTACTTCACGTGTTGTGTGAGCGGAGTGGGAGAAGTTCCTGACCCAAGCTCTTTCCAGCATGCCTCTTCTCTAAGCTTACAGGTTTTAGATTCTCTACATTGTCACTACAAGTGTCTGCTAAATGAAGCATTTTACCAAGATAGCAGGAAAGTAAACTTAAAGAAACAATGAGCTTTCTTGCCAAAGGCCAGGCAGGAAGCTTACGAAGCCCCTACCCAGAGTGGGGCTCAGCCCGCCTCTGTCAACAGGGAGCAGGGGCTAACTGTGGGGACAGAGCACGTGCTCCCCGAGTGACAGGAGTGTTCAATCCCATCAGCAGAGGTCTGGAAACCAGAGGGAGGGACAAGGGTAACAAAGAAGTAGCATGCTTAAACCTTTGGCAACCAAATGTTTTTTTTTGAAAGCTCTTAATAACCTGCTTCAGTAGAATTCCTGATGAACACAAAGCCCTTTTTGCTTAAAAAGCAGATGACTGAAAAAGTTTCAAATGGTGCACATTCGTCTTCAGGAATGCATGCTTTCTCCCCCAAATTAACTAGGGCTGCAAAGCATTCACTACAAACCGCTAGTTCAAACAATGGTCAACTGTTACTAACACAGATTCTCAGTCTGTGATACCTCAACATCAGTGTGTGTGCGCTTGGAAAACTGGACTTTGACATTAGGCAGCCCTGCCCTCCATCAAGTCTCTCAAATCACCACCCACCATGGCCACCTCCTTTCACAGAAGCACAACCCCTCTAACCAGATCTTCCACCACAGCGGTGTATTTGTGTCAACTTACGATGGTTTCCAAAGATGACAGGCAATCTGTCAACTCTCTCCCTGTTCTCAACTCCCAAGCATTTGCACTCCTCTCCCATCCTTCGCTTTTTAGAGGATGTTTCTCTCCTGCCTAAAATATTGTATCTGGTCTGCCCTAACTGGTTCTCAAGCTGCCTGGTGACCAGTATCCCTTGGGAAGATGTTAAACATCCAGATTTTCATGAGTTGGATTCTCTTGGTGATCCCCAGGCTTCCACAAGCCACCCCAGCACTGCTCCAATACTTGGCAACCACTGGATTTGTAACCCACCAGTTGCAGGAAATTCACAATATGCTGGGGGGATCTGAATGACATTTCAAGAATTATTCTTTCATTTCACATTCTTCTATCTCACGAAGAATGAGAATTTTAGCTAGAGAACTACGTGCTGACTACAATGGGCAGACAAACTCATCACAGAAATGTAACATCCTGTGCCAAGGTGCCTCGTCTAAAAAGGTGCAGGAGTGGAACTTCACCTAACAGAGCTCTGCTTCCCAGGGTCTTGCCCAGGACACTCCAGTTGGTTTAACAGGACTCTGACCCAACGCATTGACTCACTTCTCTCAGGCCACCTGGGCTGTTAAAAACGTCTGTTTGCTACAACAATCTCTGAAAGGAACTGCCCTGCTCCCATCTTTTTTTTTTTTAAATATAAGGTTGGTTCCGTTGAAAATGATTAACATTTTAAGCAGGGGAAAGAAAAGCTGTCTACCAGATTAAATTTTAAGAGGATTCTGTTATTTGCTATACAAATATACATTCCAACTTTTACAGCATCCTCTTAAAATCCTCCAGTCTGACCTTTCCTACAGAAGAACAAGAGATCAACATTTTAAGTCTTCGACTTCGAGGACATTATTACTGATACACAAATGCCTTCTGAAAGCTTTTGCAACTGACAAAATGTACTGAAGATGACCAAGAGGCCCATGTGTTAGGATACATTTTCTGTTTTCCAACAGCACACAAACCCCTTTAAGGAAAAAAAAATAATCTTATCTGGACAGTCCTACTAGCTGGTCATCTGAAATGTGCAGTAATGCTTGTGGCTGACAGTCTCATTTGGCTCCACTACAAAAGCTTCCTCTTCTTCAAGCTACTGTCCTCCTCCTCCAGTCCCCTCTCGTCCCAGCCTGAGTTCCTCTTTGTGTGGTGGCTCAGAGAGCCACGCCTCTCCTGATCCCCCTTGGTGAAGGCCCTGGTCTCCCTCCTGTGGCTGAGTGCCTCCCCTTCCTGGGCACATCTTCTCTCACTCGTGGAAGTATTGGTACTAGCAGCTGGAGGATCACACTGCATATGAGGTCTGTGGTTGTTCACAGCAGCTCCCTTGGCGGGGGCCTGCTGCCTGATACTGGTCACATCCTGGTGACTTCCGGGGGAGCCTGGCTCTCCAGAGGGAGGCGTTGCTCCAGGATACTGGGGGCTCGAGGGCTGCAGCTCACAGAGGCACTTCCCTTTGGCTTCACAGCCCAAGCCCATCCTCCTAAGCAGTCGTGGGTCCCGAAGCCAGTCCTGAAGGGGTGGCCTTTCAGGGTCCTTTGCAGTAACAGTGACAGTGGCTTCTTTGGACTCAGAGGGTGAGGGGTACAGGGAAGAAGCAAGAGACATCTTGGCAAATTCACTGTCTAGCTTGTTGCTGGGCACTCTGCCCTGGGGTCTGGACACCTCTGGGGTGATAGCAGGAGGGTGAGTCAGACTTCTCTGCAGTACGGGCCTGCGTTTCAGAATCTTCATTGCATCGTGTCTATAGTTTTTGTTGCAAGTCTTAATAATGGCACCACGCTTCTGCGCATCCTGAATCAGGTGGTTCCAATGCTGGTTTTCCTTGAAACAAAGAGAAGGAAGAAAATTACATCCCAAAGAAACACTCATATGCTTGGGAAGCAGAGGTTCCAGCTTTCACTTCTGAACAAATAGTAAGTATACTTTCGTGAACAGATTCTCAAGAATCCATTACTTTTCAGACAAGGCTGAAAGGAAAAATAAGGTCGAATACAAAACTATAAAGCCATGCTGCTAGAACAGAACACTGGGAACCACCTCTAAGAAAGTACTTCCATCATTTTACCACTGATACTCAGGCCACGTGGTGAATTAGCTGTCATGCAAATCTGTACCAACTGCCGGTAGCCTCATGTAGCTCTTTAATCTTCAATTAAATAAAATTAAAAATTCATTTCCTCAGTTGCACCAGCCACATTTCAAGTGCTCAGCAGACACATGTGACTAGGGTTAGTATCCTGGACAACACAGACACAGAAGGGCTCCGTCATCCCACCAAGTTCCCTTTGACACTGCTGACCCTAGAGTCTTGCCTGTCTCCGGCCAAGGCTAACATTCTGGAAGAGGAAGGCTTGGTTTCAGAAAGCTCTAACTCTTGAGTGCATGCTGACTGTTCTAGAAAGAGGACCACAGCTTGCATCAAATTCCCAAAGGCTTCCCAAACTCCCAAGGGCTAAACCATCTTAATCTGCTGAGATAACTATTCCAAAGATGTCGTCTCACTTGTGTCTCTTTTCTAGAAGAGCTTAAATTATGAAAAGCACATCTAAACGGAAAAACAAAACAAAAACCCAACTCACGCATCTCTCCTCTCTTCCTTTTAGAGTTTCCTCAGCAATAAATTGCTTCTTTACAACCATCAGAACTTGGGCCTCTTTAGACAGAAGAAAGAGAGAGTATGAGGGAGGAAAAAAAGACAGAGACTGAAGGAAAGAGAAGGAAAGGATAGCTCCCCTCATGGGGGCTCCTGCACTATTCATGAAGGTGGGTAAGGGTATAGCAGTGAAGCTGCATACATAGTACTGACCTGCTGTGTGACCTTGGTCAAATCACTTGACCTCTCTGAGCCTGTTTCCTCACTGTAAGGTATGAATAGTATTTTATTTAAATGACTCTAAAATGTGCGTTGAAATAAAATAAAATAAATAAAATGCACTTTATTTTCACATTTTACCATTTCTGACTTTAGGGTGCCTCTAGGCCAGACAGCAGTTTCCATGTATGTAATCCTGGAGGAATTCATGGCTGGGCGACTACAACCTCTTGACTTTTAGTCAACAAACCACTTCTAAAAAGAATGAGTCCTGGCTCTTGCCTGAAAAATCTTTCCACAGACATCCTCTGATAAGACAAGAAAGTACCAGCACTACAACTTGGAGAATGGAGATCAGAAGTTGGAAAAAACCCCGGGACCACAGTGGGGCCCTCTCATGACACGCCTCTGACTGCACAGGGAATGGTTCGAGCGTCAGCAAGGGTACATGGGATGGTGAATGGGGACGACCAGAGTGTTAGTCTGAGAGTGAGATGCTTTCAGGGGTATCTTAGTCTACCTATTTTGCTGTTTTTCCTAGGTATGAACAAGAGTGGTATGACACTGGGTTGGCCAAAAAGTTCATTCAGATGCTACAGAAAAAAAAACAAATGAACCTTCTGGCCAACCCAAAAAAATCTGTCTAAAGTCTAAAAGAGTTCTTTCAGTCACTATAAGACAAAAATTCTAAGTGAAAATAAAGTGTCACAGTTCAATAGTGGAGCATAAAATAATGACGCACATTATATAACTATTGGCTTCTTGGATTTGATAAACTATGGTGGCAATGCAGACCTCACAGGGCCTTTTAAAGTAAGTCACGTAAATCAAGTGCACGGTACGGTGACCGCATGCATCAGGAAGGTGCATGTAAGCAGTACCAGGCTCAGATCTCCCTGACTCAGGAGAGCTCTTGAGAGTCCTACCCTGTGGCTGGAAAGCAGATGTAAAGCAGATGGCCTTGCTGCTATTTCTGCCAATTCTACTGCACCTAAACTTGCTGTTTAATCCAATCCCTAGATCACAAAAACAGTTCTGAGAAGGGGCTATTAGTCTTGATTTCTCAGAGGAAACCGAGTGCCTTAATCACTGATTCTATCTCCATAAGGGAAACTGGGCTGAAAAACCAAAAAAAAAAAAAAAAAAAAAAAGAGGCTCGGGAAGGGGGAAGCCCAAGGACAAATACGCAAGTTGGATTGCGAAGTCCAAATGATAAAGTGGAAGTTTTTCTACTCTGTTCTGTCAGTCTCTTTTTGTCACACTGGCTTCCCAGAGTGAAGATAATAATGTCTATACTGCAGCTAGACGTCAGTGGTCTTCAAATCTGCGTGACGGTGACTCTGGGGCTCACAGAGACTTACTCGGGGGGATGTGAGCACGTTTTCTGGGAATCAATTTCCAAACCTCAGCTTCCAAACCCCAGTTCCCTATGTCCTCCTGGGGCTTTTCTGCCCTTCCACTCCATCCTTCACAACCACAAGTCTCACCTGTCCCAAATCTGACCACAGGGCACACAGCTAGGGGAGGTAAACACGCCTGGGTGTCAAATAGAGGGGGTGGTAAACAGAGGGGTGCCCATGAAGGCTCCTGCAATCAGGGCATCTAAGAGACACAACTCTATAAACATTTTACTTTTCGGGTTTGAACATTATCAAAATTCAACTGTGTGAAAAGAGTAATTGTTAATATGTTACTCAACTGACAAGATATCATTTGTTAATACTCAGATCCTTATGGTCACAGGAAAAATATATTTTTTTAAAAAAACTCTTCGAGGTAACTATACATTCATAGGAAGTTACCAAAACAGTCCAGAGGTTCCACACACCCTTCACACAGTTTCCCCAAATCGTTATGAAAACCAATTCTTTAAATTTTCAAATTTACATGTAAAGTTTTTGTGGCAGAAAAGCCTAATAGTCATATTAACAGAAAGCCTTTTAATTATGAAAATATATAAACTACCCCCACTGAATTTTATCCTAAACAGTATAAATGGCAATTCAATTTTAAAGAGCAGAAAGAATAGCACTGCTCTCTATTCCACTGGATATATTTAAGAGTGGCATAATGGATTTATTTTTAATAGCTTTCTTTTAAAATGTCAAATATTTACAATACATTAGAAACAAAATCTTTATCAACACTTAACGATGAAACATTTTCAATATAAACTTAAAAGCGGAGGATACACAGCTTTTAAACATTCTTTCAAGGGGGTACACAAACAACAAAGGTTGAAGACCACAAATCTAGGTAAGAGCTGAATGAGAAAGACTGTATTTGGGTGCCCTCTGGTGGAACTAACCAAAACAGGGGAAAATCCTACTGAGTTGGCACCTCTCCTGAGATAAAACAATGACTCTGTTAAATACAGAAATTAGAGAAACTGAGTTATTACACCTAATGAGGCAGGCAAATACATGCTTTATCTAGCTGTGGTTCACCAAATTAAGCTGTACTATTACTATTTGTCGACTACACATGTAAACTTGCCCCTCCTTCTACAGGAGTATCTGTACGCATGGATGAGCTCTGATGCCACTCACCCCTCAAGGGAAACAGCAAGCAGTGCTGCTCTAAGTGCCAAGACAGAAATGAAGATCCAAGCACTTTCCTGCAAATTCCCCCTCTCTCTGGCATTAAGCTAGGCTAATAGCCACATTTACTGAGTGTTTACTAAGTGCTAACCAATCTTCTAGCACTTTACATATATGGGTTTACATGTCTTCTTAACAATTCTACAATGTAGATACAATTTTTTTAAAGCTCATCTTGAGAGTACACTACGGATACCTGGGTCTTGGGCTAAGAAAGGGTGAGCGGTTTAGGCATTATAAAAGCTCCCAGGAAGAAGCTGCTGGAGGACAAAACAACCAGTGGGAAGAGGCTCATTATTGTTTGTAGCCTCAAAATCATTTCCACTTTGATGAAAAATAAAAACAAAACCTCAACCCGGTATCAGTCATCATGAGCAAACTCTGGAGTTCCCCGGTCCTCTAGAATGTACCTACCATCAGGGTCCTCAAATGTCCCAGGATGAAGAGGCTGTACTTGGCTCGTGTGATGGTGACATTCAATCTCTGCAAACTTGCCAGAAACCTAAGCAATAGAAGGAAAAAAAAAAGAGTTACTTCTTTCTTCAGAAAGACTCGGCATGTCAGTGTAGGTGAGACACAGGCATTTCAGACAGCTTTTCTTGGGCTCCTGCTTTAAGCTCGTGGTGCAGGATCCGACACAGAAGCAATTCCCATTAAGGACAGCAAACAAACAAGAGGCCCAGTGCTTTCCTTCAAAGTGATGCATCTGTCTGTCGATTTCCTATTTTGACTTGGATGAGATATTGGAAATTTTAATGGTATGATTTTTAAGCCTTCAAAGATCCTAAAAATATGATAGTAGATCAATTATGACACATACCATGGAGAGGAGCATGCCCCTGCAAAATATACTGGATTCAATAATCTGTTTCACTCTTATCAAGTGAAACAACAGATTCACACTGTGACATGGGTTAATACACAAGGTACCAAGAGAAGCAGACCTAACAGTGGATCAACTTCACAACTTAAAAAAGAAACCTTCATGATATTACTCAATTTTTTATATAAGAAAATAGAGCAAATGATGGTATTCTCTAACAGTGATTAAAAAGATCTAACTCTGGATCATAAACAAGCAAAGAATCAATGATGACAGTTACCCACCCAATTGAGCCTTGCATGGCATTTGCTCTGACACATGTAACAATAATACAGTCTTTCTCACGACCCTGGAAGGCATCCACGGTATCTACTTCTGCTGGCCTATTTACGAAGAGAGAAACATATTTGCTGAAAAAAGATAATTATTAAATATACATATTTATACAGTAGTATTTCTTACTTTTGTAGTGCTATCTTTTAAAACTGGAGTAGAATTCACATAACACAGAATTCACCATTTTAAAGCACACCATTTGGTGGTGTTGAGTCCATTCACTACAGTGTGCAGTCATCACCGCTATCTAATTTCATAGCATGTCCATCACCCAGGAGAGAAGCCCTGTGCCTATCAGCCATCAGTCTCTATCTCCCCCTCCCCAGGCCCTGGCAACCACTAATCTACTGTCTGTCTCTATGGACTTTTCTACATGGGAAATTTCATATAAATGGAATCATAAAATATGGGACCTTTTGTGTTGGGCTTCCTTCACCTAGCATAATGTTTTCAAGGTTCATCCGTGTCGTAGACTGGTAACAGTACTTCATTCCTTCCACGACTGACTATTCGCTTGTACAGATACACAATTTACTTCTTACCTATGTACCATTTTGGGACATTTGGGTTGTTTCCACTTTTTGACTATCATGAATAATGCTGCTACGAACATTCATGTACAAGCTTTTGTGTGAACCCTTTCTCAATTCTTTCAGGTATGTACCTAGGAGTGGAATTGCTGGGTCACGTGGTAATTCTATGTTCAACTTTAGGAGGAACTGCCAAACTGTTTTCTGCAGTTTCTCATCAGCAATGTGTAAGTATTCTAATTTCTCCACATCCCTTCCAAAACTTGTTATTGTTTTTTTTTTTTTTTTTTGTAATGATAGTCATCTTGGTGGGTGTGAAATGATATCTCCTCACTGTGGTTTTGATCTGCATTTCCCTCATGACAAATGATGTGGAGCAGCTTTTCATGTGCCTGTTGGATTTCTGTTTATCTTCTTTTGAGAAATGCTCTTCACATCCGTTGCCCGCTTAAAAAGTTAGATTATCATTTTATTAAGTTGTATGAGTTCTTTATATATGCTGGATATGACTTGTCAGATAAATATTTTGCAAGTATTTTCTCCCACTCTGTGTGTTGTCTTTTCACTCTTTTGATAGTGTGTCCTTTGAAACACATAAGTTTTTAATTTTTATGAAGGCCAATTTACTTCTCCTTTGGTTACTGGTGCCTGGGTATCATATCTAAGAATCTGTTGCCTAATCTGAGGTCATATAAATTTACCTTTGTTTCCTTGTAAGTTTTATAGTTTTGTCTCTTAGACTCAGAGCACTCATTCATTTTGAGTTAATTACTCTATACAGTGTGAGACAGGGGTCTAAATTCATTCTTTTGCGGGTGGATATCCAGTTATTCCAGCACCATTTGTTGAAAAACTATTATTTCCCCAATGAGTAGGCTTGGCACCCTTGTTGAGTATCAACTGGCCATGAATGTATGGACTGATTTCTGGAATCTCACTTCTATTCTATTGGTCTATATATGTCTACCCTTATGACAGTACCAGTGTTGATAGCTTTGTAGTAAATTTTGAAAGAGGGAAGTGTGAGCCCTCCAACACTGTTCTCTGTCAAGCTATTTAGGGTCTCTTGCACTTCCATGTGAATTTTAGAATAAGCTTGTCCATTTCTGTAAAAGAAGGTAGCTGGAATTTTGACAGAGGTAACAATGAATCTGTAGATCAACCTGGGGAATGGTGCCATCTTAACAATATTAAGTCTTCCGATCCATGGACATGAAATGTCTTTACATTTATCTAGTACTTTAAATTCTTTCAACAACGTTTTGTCCTTCTGTGTATGAGCTCACACATCTTTGGTTACATTTACTCCGAAGTATTTTGTTCTTTATGATGCTAGTGTAAATGGAATTTTAAGAAATTTTCCTTTTCAGACTTCTCTAGAGTGTAAAGAAATACAACTGATTTTTGTATACTGATCTTGTACCTTACAACTCTGCTGAACTTGTTTATAAGGACCAGTAGTTTGCATAGATTTTTTTAGGTTTTTCTAGATGTAAGAGTATGCCGTTTGTTTTTTGTTGTTATTGTTGTTAGCTTTTTGCGTGTGTTTTTTTGTTTGTTTGTTTGTTTTTGGATTTTTTGTGGCCACACAGCATGCAGGATCTTAGTTCCCTGACCAGGGATCAAACCCATGCCCCCTGCGGTGGAAGCATGGTGTCTTAACCACTGGACCACCAGGCAAGTCCCAGATTATGCCATTTGTTAAGAGACACTTTTACTTCTTCTTTTCCAATATGGATGCCATTTATTTCCTTTTCTTGCTTAATTGCTCTGCATAGAACTTCTAATACAGTGCTGCACAGAAGTAGTGCAAGTAGAGAGAGTAGAGAGTGGCATCCTTCCTCATCATAGGGGGAAAGCTTTCAATCTTAGCATCAAGTATGATGTGTTAGCTGTGGGTTTTTCATAGATGCTCTTTATTAGGTTGAGGAAGTTCCCTTCTCTTCCTAGTTTGTTGAGTATCTTTATCATGAAAGGTTACTGCATTCAGTCACATGTCTTTTCCACATTTATTCAGATGATCACCATCATGTGGGGTTTCCCCCTTTAATACGGTATATCACACTGACTGATTTTCATATGTTGAACCAACCTTGCATTCCTGAGATAAATTCCACTTGGCTGTGGTAAATAATCCTTTTAATATGCTGCTGAGTTCAGCTGCCATTATTTTGTTGAGAACTTCTGCATCCATATTCATAAAGGATATTGGTCCATAGTTTTCTTTTCTGGTGATGTCTCCATGGCTTTGGTATCAGGGTAATAATGGCCCCATAAAATGAGTTAGAAAGTGTTCCCTTCTATTTTTTGGAAGCATTTGCATAGGACAGGTGCTAATTCTTAATGTTGGACAGAATTCACCTGTGAAGCCTGATCCTCTGTTTTTCTCTGTTGGAAAGTGATTACTAACTCACTCTTTTTACATTTAATAGGTCTATCCAAAGTTTCTGGCTTTTCCTAGAGTCAATTTTGGTACTTTGTGTGCTTCTAGGTGCAGAAACTTTTGAGTTAATGGATTTCTAATATTTAATTTTTTTATTTTACTGTTGAGGTATAAAGGAGACAAAAACATGATCTTCACCCTATACATGAAGGCACTAAAAGGGTTAAATAATTTATTGTAAGGGAAAATGTGAATACATGATTCTCAGTAGAGTTAGAATTCAGATAACAAGTCATCCAACTAAAGGTAAAGGCCTGAAGAATTTCTCAGTCACTTCCATTGTCAAGTGTAACGGTGATGACATTTGAACTGGCAGGAGGCACTCCATCTGCAGGGGCGACACGTGTAACCACACTCCCTCCCAGCACAAGTCTATGGAGCCAGGGTCCTAGTCTCCTTGTTCTATACTACCAGGGTCTAAGACCACTCCCTAGAGTTAAGTTTCCTTTGCTTCTTTCCTTCTATCCCCTCTTTCTTCTTTTTAATTCAACAGAAAAACTCAAAATCTCTGTAAAAATAGAGATGCCTCACCCTTTTCTATCAAACTCTTTGTCCAAATCCTTCTGAATCATCGTCTTCTGAGCCTTGTAATGGGTTATTATGCCAATGTTTCGGAAAGTAACATCCCTTCTTCTGTCTTTCATAAGTTTAATTATTTCCATTACCAGTTTTATTTCTTGAACATTTACATATGAGCTAAATAAGATGAAAACAAAAAAATACAACACATCAAAACTAATAGCAGCCCAATTGCTAAGTTAAGTTCCACTTTGTTTTCCACTACAGTAAAGGGTACATAGGTAGGTTTCATCTTTATTCAGTCAGCAGTGATTCAAAGAGGCTGTTATAATGACCATTAATATTGTACATATGAATAAATATAAAAATAACTGCCCAGTGAAACACAAAGTTGTAGGAGAGAAAAGTGGTTCGAGTTACGTGATGTTAAGGCACCAGTTTCTTCACTTATTAAAACAGGGATAGCCACAGTGAGAACGAAAGTATTCATAATAATAATGAAGATATGACTAATGAATAGCTAACATTAAGGATTGACTATCTTCCCCACACTGAGAAAAGTGCTTCAGATGTACTACCTTCCTGCATTCCCCACCACAGGTCATGCAGATCATGCACCACATGACCGAGAGGATGGCAGCCACACGGACTAAATGTGACCCGGCTCCCAGAGATGAACAAACACGGGGCCCTACAGCAGGATCACGTCCTCTGTCCTTGCTGGCCTCATCCTGCACTCCCAACTCATCTCCTGAACTACAATGCGTTCCCTCATCACCATACCAAATGCAACATGTGTGCACACTGGGGGATGCCCTGCACGCGCAACTTTATTCCCGAGGCTACCTTATCTGTCTCACTTTAAAGCCTTAAATATTCACTATTCTAATTTCAAGACTTACTATACGGACAAGCCAGTCAGCTAGCTTTCTTTTCCATACCTGAAAGCTTTATTTGGTCACCTCTCAGGCCAACTCTCTTCCCGTGACCATCCATCTCCATAATACTTATGCGGTAAACTCTCAATCCCCTGCTCCATTCCAACAGACCCCACTACAACTTCCACAGTCCCTCTGGAATAGCAACCCCCCAGCCAACTGCTCCGTATTTCTGACTTCTTCACTGAGGGGCCCCTCCTTCCACCACTATTAACTAATATCTTATTCTCATGGAGGACACCACTTGCTTTGCAGCTCTCTCTTGACACAGAGGTGGAATTTCTATTTCTTCATACGTCATGATGCAGGGGTGGCATTTCTATCTGTGCTAACAAATGCAGCCTCCGGGCTCCTCCTCCTTTATTCTCTCACAAGAAGCCCCGGCTCCTCTGAGATGCTTGCTAATTAGCAACCACTGCTCCTTTTGTGCTGTCATTCACAAACCACCTGATTCACAATCCAACATGCTGGAAGTATTGTCCACCCTCTGCCTCACACCTTGATTCAACTGTATCTGTACTTATCCGTCACAATACTTAACCCAACTGGAACCATTAATCACCACGGTGATGGCCTGGTTAATGTCTGTCTCGCCTGTTGGACCACAGCAGCCTTGCACTGGGGCCACGTCTGTTTTACTCACAGCTGGGATCTCAGCATGGATCTACTGAAGTGCTGACCGCATTTTAGGTAACATAACCCCCATTACCCAGTTAAGAAAAAAAAAATCAAGACTGAAATATATAAAGACATCAGTAATTTATGATTGAAAAGGTGAAGTTATCAACCCAGCTAAAAGAAAATGATTGTGCACTGGCACTAGGCAGAGAGATTTATATGGAAAGTATTTTGAATTTAAATATGAACAGAAACAATACAAAAATTCTGGGACCATCAGTGGGGACTGAAGAAAAAGGAGAACTTACTCATTATCCCGCTTTTCTGAACCATCTTCAACATCAAACACGAGGTAGGGTTGAAATGGCCAGTCAGATGAACACCGAATGGTCTCTGTCATTCTACAAAAGAGCAGCCACCATTTAGAATGCAAGTCAAATTACAAGAGAAAATGTTTTAGAATTATTATTACTATTTGTTCTTTCTGTGGAAGAGAGCAAGGGAAAGTTAAGAGGACAAGAAGGACCTTCTTTTTAAGTAAAATTAAATACTTGTAAATAACATATTTTAGTGAGAGGTAGCAGGTGAATTTCATTTCTATTCTAGTACTAGGGAGAATGACCCATGTAAATTAAAATATAACAATCATGATTGGAAAGTTACTCATAATACAGTAAGTGAAAAATGCATGCTACAGTATACTATGTAGAGCATGGTGTGCTTTTTTCCTCCAAAAAAAGGAGAAAAAGTAAAAAAAAAAAGATGTGCATAGTACAAGGACTGGAAGTAGATATAACAAAATGTTACCAGTGATTACTTCTGGGTAGTATCAATAGGGGTTGGGTTTATCCCTTTCTTTTCATTTATCTGCATTTGCTACAATCAATAGGACTTTTGTAATTAAAATTATTAAACCTTTGTGTTTTTAATAACAAGACCTAAAAGCACAACAAAAGAGCTATTCTTCCTAAGCAGCCAAACCTACAAATAAAACAGGTGAACATGCAATGAACAGAGCTCACCTATTTGTTTTCAAGTTCCTGTTATAAATGTAATTAGAAGGGAAGAGACATATGTCTGGGTGCATCCTGTACTGAATGGTGAGCTGTAAGACAGGCAGCCTGCCAATCACGTTGTGCTCCACGTTCTCTTCCAGAAGGTTGTAGAAGCGGGCCATCATCGACTGGTCATAGCCATACTCCTGGGCCTTCTGAAAGGAGGAAAACAAAACAATAATCTGCAAGAATTCATGTGTACTTTTCCCACTATTAAAAAAAAAAACAAAACAATCACTGAGCTCTCAAATGTACAAGGTATTACCAACAACCAAAGATTCAGAGAGAGAAGATATTTCCGACTCCAGCCCTAGAAAAGCCATGTAGCTTGACTACAAAAGTTAAGGTATTTTCCCCTTATTTAGAAAACCCACATACTGCTTATGAACGAGATGTGATCTTGTGAATGACCACAACTGTCGCTATTTTATAGGTGCTAACAGGGGTCACCTGAAAGAATCAATGATAAAAGCAGCAAAGAACTGTAACCCAGATTTTAACAATTATTTCTGGGCTATGCTATCACAACTAGAAATAATGAATGCCATTGTAAATAAGCCTCTGAAAGACCACTTTCTTCATCCATCCATCATATACCAAGCAGCTAAAATTTGGGGTGCTGACAGTCTACAGTGAAGATCAAATGTCACAGAGCTTACATTCTAGTGGAGGACACAGGCAACTAAGTTGATTTCATAAATCCAAGAAAGGGTTACAAAACCTGTGATCTGAAACACAGTGACTTAATTGACAAACGAAGAAAACTGTCTTAATGTTATCACGGTCGTGCCTTGGGATATACTTTTCAATGGTAGCATCATATCAAGATTCAAAAAGTATTACGTCTTAAATAATCTAGAAGCAAAAAATGTGCTCTGGAAAACCCACTAGGATGATGCAATCTTTATGAGTGACGTTGACAATATGAGCGTTGAAGATGTATGTGCAAAGTTTTAATAAACCTGTTTCACAAACTATCAGAGTGGAGAAAACAGGCGTTACTTCTTATTTATATTAGTTATATATGTGATTATTTACATATGTGATATTAAATAGGTTTGTATAATTAAAGAGAATATTTTTAGTAGACATTTGGCAATTTCATCTATACCCCCCAAAGTTTATCTATTCAAGTTAGCTAAAAAACCTCATTTATTTCACTCTGTGAAAAAAGAAAGAGGTTTATATGAGGTAACACATCTACTTCCAGAAAAAAAAACTGAGTCCATCCTACAAAATGATGGAGATTTTTATGTTTTGACATGAACATATATCCCTGATCTATTTACTGACTGGAAAAAAAGGTAATTTGGTACAGACTGATTCTTCCACCTTTAAACAAGGTCAAAACCTACATACAGGGCTTCCCTGGTGGCACAGTGGTTGAGAGTCTGCCTGCCAATGCAGGACCCAAGGGTTCGAGCCCTGGTCTGGGAAGATCCCACATGCCACGGAGCAGCTGGCCCCATGAGCCACAATTACTGAGCCTGCGCGTCTGGAGCCTGTGCTCCGCAACAAGAGAGGCCGCGATAGTGAAAGGCCCGCGCACCGTGATGTGGAGTGGCCCACACTTGCCACAACTAGAGAAAGCCCTCACACAGAAACGAAGATCCAACACAGCCATAAATTAAAAAAAAAAAACCTACATACATATACACAAATTTATACATTCCCTATAGCCATCTGACATTCTGAATCTAGTAACTTATTTACTGTCTGTTACCCACTAGAATGTCAGCTTCATGAGGGCGAGGATTTTTTTTCTCTTTGTGGTATGCGGGCCTCTCACTGTTGTGGCCTCTCCCGCTGCGGAGCACAGGCTCCGCACACGCAGCCTCAGCAGTCATGGCTCAGCCGCTCCGTGGCTTGTGGGATCTTCCCGGACTGGGACACGAACCCGTGTCCCCTGCATCGGCAGGCGGACTCTCAACCACTGTGCCACCAGGGAAGCCAGAGGTCAGGGATTTTTGTCAATTTTCGTCACTGTCATGACGCCAGAACTTAAAAACAGTGCTTGAATTAGCCTGGCACTCAATGAACACAGACTGAAAAAAAGTCAACACACACATGCCCACAAACTGTTCAAATACTCACTAAACTGTTCATAGTACTTATCCCTAGGGTTAGAAAGGCATGCTGAGAAAATTAACTTTGTAATTATTTTCTGAATCTTCTCAATAAGCCTCTATTATTTTTGCAACAATAAGAAAAGCCCAAATGGATTTTTCTCATTTCTGCTGTTTTTAATCAATCACCAAAGGAGACAGTGAAGTTGAGGCCTATCGACAACCCTTTTCACTAACCACGTGCTAAGGCCCTTCAGGAAGTTAAATCAGTAGGTTTCTGAAATACTGCAACTATTCAAGGAATGCAGGGCAGAGCTGGCTCCTCCTAGGTCTCCACAAGCAGAACCCCCCACAGCAGCTCTGTCCTATGGACAAGGTTTTCACTCAGGGACATGGGCGCTCCTAGGCTACTCCCTTGAACAGTCACGCACGAGTGTTCAGACGTCAAAGAACTGCACTATCATTTTGATGATTCCAAAGTCAAAAACAATACTAACCAAAAAAACCTGCTTTCTTTCCATAACGTAACAGAAATGCTGTGAAAATGGTCTGTTCTCTGGGACAGTTTATGCAGCCACTACTCTATATTTGTACAAATAATCTATGTATCAGTAAAATGCTCAAATTTCATTAAACTTCAAAACCGTCATCTAGACCTATGAAGATTACCCAAAACATCTGAATCCTGATTCTGCTGTGCATTTCTAGGAGCCATCTTTAGTGAGATTTAAGAAACGAAGTGAAGGGAACCACAACTTTGGTGCTCATCTTCCCACAAGCACAGCCCACAACCTCTTTCCTTTCACCACCTTCCCTTTCAGAGGATGTGAGGGACACCGGCATTTTCCTGTGCTATAGGATACAGAATCCTAAAATTGAAAACGTTACTGTAAGAATAATTTCTCTTTATACTGTTTTCCTCAAATTTGCACATATTGAAAGATAAATCAGGAGGTTGGATTCTATTCCCTGCTTTTAAAGTTTTTCTTTTATTATTCTTTTGGTGTTTATGTTACTAAAATAAATCAGATACAGCCCTTAGAACAGCTGCACACTGCCTTTCCCAAAGGAACAGCCCACTGCACATGGGACATCCTCCTCCTAAACTTCTGGTCTGTGACACTCACACTGCTCCTGTCACACACACATAAGCACATTATGAACAAAGGAACATTTCCGGAGACTTTCACTATGAAGGCTCTCAACAGTGGTTCTCTTTTCTCAGCCATTCCCTATTTATCCTTGCAAATAAGAGATGATGATCCAAGAAAGACCGCCCCGCCGCCCCCAAAAAAAAAAAAAAAAACCCAAACAAGCCCCTACCACTTTAAAGCAACACGAATGTGAAAAAACATACCATAGAAATGACTGTGGGAGGGAGCTGCTTAGGATCTCCTACAAGGATGAGCTTGTTGCAACGATGTATGAGTGGAGTAAGAGTTTCAACTTCACAAGACTGTCCGGCCTTGGTAAGAGAGTACAGAATGGAGACATAATCAGAATTATCTCTATTATTTATTTATCCATATACAGTCTATCCAATTCACAAGTGTCCTAACCATTCAGAAACATACACTTTCTCCTTCTGCACCAAAGATCAAAAATAAGAACTTCCTTTGGTTAGAAAACAAAACAACAAAAACATTCTAAATGCCGAAGCGGGGGAAAAAGACCCACACACGTTTTGAAGTCAGCCACCACTCAGGTGCCACTACCACCTGGGAAGCAGCCCATAAGCAAGAAGGGCCATGTCATGTCCCCAGTTTGTCTTCTTTGTCCCTGCTGGGCACATGCCTGGGGGGACTGTGTGTCTGTGTGCCCCACCCCCTCTCTCTTCCTTGCTCCTCAGTAGGCCGCTTCAGTTGCAAGACTCAAGCTTCTTTTCAATTCAATGGCATTTCCTTCAATTATTTCATCACTTCCACCTTTTCTATTCCTTCGTTTTGGTGAATACTGGATCTTGGATCTCCTGGATGGGTTCTCTGTACCTCATTTTCCATCTCTTTTGTCTTCTGGCTCTACATTCTGGCAAACAGTAGGTACCCAATAAATGTTTGCTCAATGAATGAAGTAGAAATAAAGATGTTAGCTGAAAATACGGTGGCTCAGAGCTGTCCAGAGTTATATTAAAAATGCTTCAAAAGGTCACCAGAGGGCTTCCCTGGTGGCGCAGTGGTTGAGAGTCCGCCTGCCGATGCAGGGGACACGGGCTCGTGCCCCGGTCCGGGAAGATCCCACATGCCGCGGAGCAGCTGGGCCCATGAGCCATGGCCGCTGAGCCTGTGCGTCCAGAGACTGTGCACCACAACGGGAGAGGCCACAACAGTGAGAGGGCCACGTACCGCAAAAAAAAAAAAAAAAAAAAGGTAACCAGAGATATCCCAAGCAGGAGCTAGAATAATCCTTGGGAGGGATTTTATGAAGAACAATCAGGAATCTCTAAGACTACAGTCCCGATACTGAAAAAGCAATTTTCATCGTGGTGGGTCATTAGCAGCGTATTTCAACATAAGAGAATACATATGTAATGGCAGGTCAAAATCAGATGCAAAGACCACTTTGTCAACATCTCGGCAGCCACTCTTCATCTAAGACTTACTCCTTACTCCTAGCAAAGCTGTATGGCCGACTGCTTACTGACCTCATCAACAATGACACAACTAAAGGGGACACCCCCTTGCCCACGGAAAGCAGCCTCGAGCAGCAAACCACCACTCGTGCTCAGTGTGCAGCAGATGATGTGGGACTCTAAGATGATGATGTTCTGTGTCTTTTGTGGGCATCCTTGAACCTAAGAGAATAAAAGTTCATCAACATTCAGTTGTATATAAATTCTTAACTACACTTATTATGTGGCAGAATAATGTCTAGTAAATGTTAGGTAGGAACCTCAAGCCTAGAAAAGAGAAGAAACATTCAAGATAATCAGAAGCCACCAGAAAGAACACTTTGCAGTGGAGTCTAATCTCAGAACATGAGTTAATAATAAGCACATTAAGAAAAATTTATTCAGGTTTAATTTGGTCGAAGTGGATTACAATTCTTACAGCCTGACGTATGAGGGAAGGTATCAGAATAAGCAAAGATTAAGTAATTCTACTGAGTTGTGAAGCAATTATCTGAGTAAAACCAGGATCAGAACTAAGCCTGAACATACACTTTGCTGTTAGTTTTTAAGTATGTAATATTGTTCTTTTATAAGGGATAGTACCAACAAAAACGCCTGTGAAACTGACAAGCATTCTAGTTCCACAGTGGAATCCAACAACCTTGGTCCAGACTATAATGGAATAAACTGTGATGGAGACTAACAGTATGAATGACACCTCACAATGCATATCATTCAGTGTTCAAATTAATAAACTAGTACTCTCATCATAGATTCAGGTAGCCTATCTCCCCTCCTGAAAAAGCTGTCGTGAATCATCCCTGAACATGTGATAGATTCAACCATGGAGGCCAAGGCATGTATGTGAAGAGAGGGTGGCAACTGTGGCCTTCTGGTGCTCACATGTTAACTGTCACATACCTCTCCTCTCAGCTATCTAATGAGTAAAACTGCCAAGGACAATTAATTTAATGGCCCACAGAACAATGTGATCAGCGGCAAAAACCATAATACAGGTAAACATGGACTTCATCCTTAAATGTGGGAAGATTAATTTTGGGCTCAGCTTAAAGTTTTAATAAAAAGCTTTCCACATAACTTTTGATTTAAATAAACAAACTGCTAGTGGAAATACACATTAAGTTCAATTATATTTATTTAGCCACACAGAGAAGGTCAATAATACATTCAAGAGGAAAACCACAGCTCAAAAATACAAATACCATTACCGGTTGAGTATTACCCTCTCTTTCCCTGACCGCCAATTCATTTCATTAAGGGCTGCATGCTGGTGATGGGGTACACACCTGGCTCATTCTAGCTTTGACCAATATAAATGTTAGTTGATATTTTTATATCCAAAGAAAACTGGGAAAAGTTATACATGTTATAGAAGGATTTTTTGTGATCAGAAACAAGTAAAAGGAGTGTATGCTTTCAGCCAAAAACTGAGAAAAAAGGTGCTTATATTTCTTGGGCCACATCCCAGCCACTGTCACTCTACCTGAATTCAGATGTGTATTTTTTTTTTCCTGTATCTTCAAATAGTTACTTATTTATTTATTTATTTGGCTACGCTGGGTCTTAGTTGTGGCATGTGGGATCTTCCCGGCAGCGTGTGGGATCTTTTAGTTGCAGCATGAGGGATCTTTTAGTTGTAGCATGCGGGCTCTTAGTTGCAGCACATGGGATCTAGTTCCCTGACCAGGAATCACACCCACACCCCCTGCAATGGAAGCAGAGTCCTAACCACTGGACAGCCAGGGAATTCCCCCAAATTTTTAAATGTAATTGAGAAAAGACCACAGGTTGTCTGAACTATTTCATAATTTTAAAAAAGAAAAAGTAATACCAGTAAAGTGCTACACGTGAACTACTTACCTCTTTAATTTTAGAAGAAAGCTCCTGCCTTTCTTGTGAAACTTTGGCCATTTTTTCATCTAATTCTTGCCTCTGGAAAAAATCAGAATGCCATCATTAAAATTAAATTAAGCATTTTAAAATGCTTTCCAATGGACTGCCTCACATTTCAAAAGGGTGAGCCAGTACTTTACCAATGAAAAACTGATTCACCCAGTGTGTTTTCTCTATACCAGTCTTTCTGTATTGCTGTGTGTCAGAGTTTAGCTAAGCTACTCCATGGTACTGATGCCCTGGCATCCATTTTGTTTGGCCAAGCAGCCTGCAGAGACCCCAAACTAACACTAGGCCCCTTCACACACATGCACGCCCTAGATGGCAGCCCGTGGAGTCACCGGCCCACCAGCCAACATAAGCTCTTGTGATCAACAGTCTCCTCTGCCATCCAGTGCCTTCCCCTTATATGCCCTTTAGATAAGAGACCCTCTAAGCTACTTACCAAAACCCTGCTCTTTCAGTTAAAATTGGCCAATCCAGCCCTAGCCTGGGAACCCCAAAGTACTCCACGCATGGACTCTGATCATGACATGTGCGCCAGGGCCTGCCTCTCTCTGTCTGCACTCTCCCTTGACCTGCCTGTCATGCCCCACGAGACATGCCTTATACCTCCCTCAAGACCTGTGAAAATAAACTTCTCTATTTCGCTTTCTCTTGTGGTCTGTTTTTAAACATCAGCTCATTGTCCAGCAACCCGACAACCAGCACCCCATGCTTCAATCAGTAGGTGCTAATTTGATAAATTCTTTTATTTTTTGTGGCCACCCTGTGCAGCATGAGGGATGCTCATGAGGAACTAGGGTTCCCTGAGCAGGGATCGAACCTGAGCTCCCTTCAGTGTAAGTGCAGATTCTTAACCACTGGACCACCAGGGAAGTCCAATAAATTCTTAATAGTGTGTATGATTCAGTTCTGTTCAGAGTACTGCAGGTACGCTTTCTGCTTAAGCAGGCCAACCCTTGGGGCATCACTTACGTGTTATCTACTCTGCCTTCATGCTATTAACAGTGGCGTTCAGTGGCTAAAACAGACTGCACGTGGCCTGCAAAGTCTGAAATATTTACTATCTTGTTCTTTTAAAAAAAGTTTAACCCCTAATGTAAGGCATACCATCTCTGTGTACATTTTTGTACACAAATTATGCTATTCCACAATGAAAGAATGGCATCAAATACTCACCAACTAGTTTATCTATGAGCTTTTAAAAAACACTGATCAAGACATGTTTAGATACCTGTAGTTCCCTTCCACCTCGGCATAAAGCACGCTGGCGAGAAAGTTCAGCTAGTTGATGATCTAGAAATTCCTTTCTTCTGTGAATCTCATGAATATGAGAAGGTAAGTCTTTTTCTTTAAAAAAAAGATAAAAAGCTGTTGATTCTAACAAATACACACATATGCATACAAATGAGAAGAAAAACTAGCTTTCAAAACTAGACTACTTCTAGGGTCTCCAAATTACCTTTAATGCCCATGCCATTTTCTACCATACAAAAAGAAACAGAAATCAATTTATATATACCTTTATTCAGTACTTACTCATTCTGTGGTTAACTTGGCTCTCCAAACTGAATTTTAGGACCTCAGTATTAATACACTTTTCTGGACCTAGACGTACTAAATTTATATCTCCACAGTTTCCTGTTGATAGAAGTCACACTTAGAGGTTAATAAGAATGCTGTCAATTTCTGTACATAATAATTATTTCTAAGCAAATATATTAACAATCAGAGAAAGGAGCTAACATGAACTATTAATCAACCAAATACCTGGAACTGCGCTAGAGGTTCCACACACATTCTTTTAGATTTGCTTCATAAGAATCCTATAAGGCAAGAATTTATTTCCACCTAATAAAAGCTACTGAGGTTGCACAAGCAGTACACTGCAGAGTTGAGATTCTATTACACTAATGCTTCTCAAACTATGTTCTATACATCACTCCATGGTAAAATGTATTTGGGAAATGGCGAGTGAAAATAAAACAAATTTCTTGACCATAGGATATTTCGAAGATGAAGACTTTTCTCTATTAATGCAGGTCTGAATTCCCCAAACAGAATCTTACAGGACCATCAAATGCTTTTCTGCAGAATACTGAGAACCACGGTTTTGAAACACTGTTCCACATCACAATGCCACTCCAGGATCTAAGGGACACAAGATGCTGGAAATTCTGGAATATGGTAATTCCAAAAACTGTCAGCATCATTTAACTGGTTTATTAACCACATTTTAATTTTAGGTTAGCACATTTCAGATATTATTTAATCTAAAAGTCTCCCACTGCTTCACTGAACTACTAAACTATAGCAATCATGCAGCGTTTATTAGCACTTATCCCAATCTGACACATCACATACTTGTTTGCTATCTCCTTCCACTGAATCCAAGTCCCATAAGAACCAGGTTTTGTTTTGGTCACAGCCTAGAACCGCAGCTGGCACGTAAGTACAATAAACATACACTGAATGAATAAATGAACTCATTATACAGCTGTTCACACATATTTTTGTTCCTAGTTCAGCTCATTCTTCTAAAATTTGAAGCCATCTTCTCTGACCAACATTTACTTGAAGGTGTCAAAATTGCTAACTTGTGTTTCTACCAGAAAGGTGGATGAGATTTATAGCCACTATAAGCATCTAAAAATGCTCCAGAAATTAAAACAGACATCCTTTAAATTGCAGGGTGAGCTCAGAAGGATGTAAGAGAAATTCCTAGGGGCCAAAAACAAAGAGAAAGGTGAAAAACAGAGGTGAAAGCCCCTGAGCTGCTGTGGCTTCCCTGGAGGGAACAGGGTGAGGGCTGGTCACTCTCTAGATGCTTAGGTGTTTGTTTTTTCATTTACATACAATCAAATGCAGAGATTTAAAAATCCTTAGTTCTACAGAGTTTGACAAATATCTACATCAGCAAAACTACCATTCCAATCAACATATAGAAATTGTATAATGGGGGCTTGGATTTTAACGTCCACTAGAAAGCAAGAGGGCATGGAAGAGGTGGAGGGATGAAAACGACATGAATCTATCTTGGCCTGGGCTTAGCTGGGAAAAAAAACTCTCTTCTAGGACTTTCCAACTATAGGCCCATGCCACATGTGGACTTAGAGCCTAAACACATAATACAGAGAATGACAAAGGTGACCCAACCAAAATACAGTTGAGATTTTAAAAATGAGAATACAGTGAACAATGTTATACCAATATATTTGAAAACCTAAGGTGAAGTGGAGATTTTTCTTGAATAATATGAATTAGCAAAACTCACTCAAATGTAGAAAACTTGAATAAACCAACAATTAAAGACATTCAGCACACAGAAACTTACCCATCTGTCAAAAAACAGACAAAAAACAAACAAACAAGAAGCCCCCCAAAAAACAACACTAAAAACAAATTAACCTTCAAGTAACAGGTAATTCCCTGTCATATATGAAACATCCCAAATAAATGTCTGTATAAATTCTTTTTTTTTTTTTTTTTTTTTTTGTGGTTCACGGGCCTCTTACTGCTCTGGCCTCTCCCATTGTGGAGCACAGGCTCCAGACGCACAGGCTCAGCCGCCATGGCTTATGGGCCCAGCCTCTCTGTGGCACGTGGGATCCTCCCGGACCAGGGCACGAACACATGTCCTCTGCATCGGCAGGCAGACTCTCAACCACTACGGCACCAGGGAAGCCCTGTATAACTTCATTTTTAAAGTCTGTATAACTTCAATACTAAAACCAAAGATATGACAAAGAAAAATTATAGGCTGCCGTCAGTTAAAAAAATCAATAGCAATCCAGCAATGTGGTAAAAAAATAATAGTACACAACCAAGCAGACCTTATTCTAGGAATCAAAGGTATTTTCAAATTAGTAAAGCATTGTAGGGAATTCCCTGGCAGTCCAGTGGTTAGGACTCGGCACTTTCACTGCCATGGGCCTGGTTTCAAACCCTGGTCGGGGAACTCAGATCCCTTAAGCCTCGGGGTATGGAAAGAAAGAAGAAAAGAAAGAAAAGAAAAGGGGCTTCCCTGGTTGCGCAGTGGTTGAGAGTCTGCCTGCCGATGCAGGGGACAGAGGTTTGTGCCCCAGTCCGGGAAGATCCCATATGCCGTGGAGCGGCTAGGCCCGGGAGCCATGGCCACTGAGCCTGCGCGTCCAGACCCTGTGCTCCGCAACGGGAGAGGCCACAACAGTGAGAGGCCAGCGTACCACACACAAAAAAAAAAAAAGGAAAGGAAAAGAAAGAAAAGAAAGAATGAAAGAAAGAAAGAAAAGAAAAGCAGAATTCCCTGGTTAGGACTCTGTGCTTGCACTGCCATATGGTGAGGGGGAGGGGTATATGAAGGAAAAAATACTGCATGCAGTAAAATTCAACACCCATTCATTAAAAAACTCTAATTAGGTGGGGACTTTTTTAACCTGATAAAAGCGTATATACCAAACCCCAGGAACAAACATCACACTTAATGGTGAGATGTCCAAGGTATTTCTGTAAAGGACACCCAGGACCACTGGACATAGTGAAAAGAAGCAAAAATGAAAGTACTGAATAAGAAGAAAAAAGCCGTCTTTACTGACAAGAGATGTCATTTTCTCTCTAACAAAAATATTAAAAATCCAACCTAGACACTACACTTGTGCCACCTTCGTCCCAGCCTTCTCGTGTTGTCAGCCCACACCTGAAAAAGGGCTTATTACCCTCCCTCAGGGAAAGGAAAGTGAAAACCACACGGGAACTGTTCTCGGTTGTATAATTTGATACAACTACTTTGGAGCAGAACCGGGCACTATCTAGAATCAGCACAAATCCTTCAACCCAGCATTCTCATTTCTAGGTATATATACACTAGACCAGTGTTTTTATAAACTCTTTTGACCGTGATCTATAGTATGAGGTACACTTCACATTGAAAGCCAGTACACTCATACCTCAACAATAAAACAGGTTTCACAAAACAATACTTTACCCCTCACTACCTACACTCTAATCTTTTCTGTTCTCTTCTGTTCTATCTTATCTTGTGTAAGTATGCTGGTTCTGATCTCCCTAAACTGATTTCACAATCCACTAACTGGTCACAAGCCACAGTGTGAAAGCACTGCCCTAGCAGCCTGTATGAATACTCAGGAGACGTGAGTAAGAACACAGTACTCCAGTGTACTCCCTTCAGCTGCTGTACAGTACAACACAATACAACTCAGTCACGGCAGTAAACGTTTTCATCCTGCACTGGAGAAACAGGCACAAGTACAGGAATTAAGTTTGAAATAACAAAAAAAAAAAAAGGGAAAGAACTTACATTTCTATCAATGGATAACGAATGAACTGTGCACTCATAGATGAGACACCCTATAGCAGTTAACATGAATGACCGTATCCATATACAGCGATACATAAAGTCATAGTTCTCACAAACATAATGGTGAGTAGAAAAGTTGCCGTTCACAATGCATTTTCAGTTTTAAAGGCAAATGACCTCTAGATGTAGCTAATACATGTGCAATAAAAGGGGAAATATGTGTGATCCCTGCGAAGACAGACGACACATCCTGGCTGCTCCTGCAGCTGGTGTGGCCACGGGACTGAGTTCTGGCCAAAAGGAAATAAGCAGAGGTGCTACTGGCAGCGTCTCAGAACTTTCCTTAAAGCACAGCTAGTATATCTGTCCCTTTTTCCTTGCACTTGCTAGATGGGACTACTGGTGCTGGAGCAGCTGTTTCTGACCATGAGGTGCACTAAGGAGTGGGGGGGTCCCACGTAGTGCAGCAACAAGGTAGAAAGACCCTAGGTCTCTGAAGACTCGGAAGTAGAGTCATCACGCCAGTATCATCCCTCAGCTGCCCATCTCTGGGCTTCTGAGTAAGCAGGAAATAAACTTCTATCATAGTTAAGCCACTGTAGTTGGAGTGTCTATTATTTGAAGCCTAATTGAATCTTAACTGATTTAGGTCACTGCCAGGTAACATCAAGGAAAATAAAATTTGCTTAGGGAAGACGAGATACATGTGCTTAGAAGAGCAGCCCGACCCAGAGCCATAACCACGCCACTCAGGATGGCTGGTGTGAGAGGAGGTGTTAAGGTTAAGGGCACAGAAATGACTTTACACATTCGCTCAAGCATTCCGAATCCTCGGTGGCAATGCTCTTCAATCTGTCAACTGTACTGAAAAGACTTGTCCCTGTGGTATACTTTACATCTCAACTCCTCAGCTTCTCCGCCTATAAAATGTAGATAGGTTATTTATTGCATGGCTCAGAGGATTACTCTGAGTACTGACACATAGTGAGCACTCGGTAACCATAAGTGATGACTGCTCTAGCTTTTGTGTCACTAAACATCTACTAAGTCCCAACTGAGTGCCAGGCACTGTTCCAGGCACGGGGGTTACTACAATGAACACATTTTTAAAAGCCCTTGCCTTGGTGGACCTCGTTATATTCTAGCTAGACTGAACCATCCACGGTTCTCTGGCTTCTGGTCCTTTTTATGTACAGTAAGTTCCACCAGAGTCCTCTCCCCACTTCACTTCCTCATTGCTCTTCCAAGTTTCATCTTAGATATCATTTCCTCTAAAAGTCTTCCCTAACCCCTACACAACTGAATCAAGGGCTGCTCTAAGGTGTTTCAAACGGCACAGGGCCTGACACAGAATAAATGCTCCAAAATATTCAGTAAACAAAGCAGTAAGTACACATGGGCCACAGCCTCAAGTAGAAAAAATGACCAGAACTGGCTTGCTCTTTGTCATTCAAAGTTACCACACTAAACACTGAAAACAAAAACAAATGAAAAGCCCACATAAGTATCATACCTAAAGGATTCTTCTTGTCTTTACACTTCTCGTTGAATTCAAGCATAATTTTTTTCGTAAGTTCATCAACAGCTGTATTGGAAGGTGCACACACAAGGACACGGTTTTGTTTGATTTTGGCATTGGAGTTCTCATCTGAATGCCCCCTCTTCTGGTTCGACAATTTGCAACAAATAAACAAACAAACAAAAAAAAACAAACAATACTGATAAGCTCTATTGTGCAGTGTTATAGTTCTTCTCTACTGTCACATATATTTGAAAGTTCCCCTAATAAATAGTTAAAAGTAAATAAAAGCACCTACATCTTACACTGATGTTAAAAAATTACTCTGGCCGGGAATTCCCTGGCCAACGAGTGGTTAGGACGCAGTGCTCTTACTGCCAAGGGCCCAGGTTTGATCCCTGGTCGGGGAACTAAGATCCCACATGCCGCATGGTGTGCCCGAAAAAAAAAAAAAAATTACTCTGGCATAAAATCTAACTTCTCTGAGCCTTACCTTACTATCCACTTATTTTATTCAATGTTCAATCCAAAATGTAACCCAGGAATACATTCAAGATTGTCTCCTGGGATTAGCCGTGACCTATAATAAAGCCCGAAGACCACTATTCTAGCCCATAGAATTAGTTTCACACAAGATAACATTTTCTGTTCCTTTTATTTCTTATAACCTTCTCTACCTCTGCTACCGCTTTATCTGATATAGTTCCACACAGTATCAAAAAGATACACAGAAGTGAAGGGAAAAACACACTTTAGTACTTATTTACACGTTAAAGTAAAACAACATACTCAATTAAGGGCACAGATGCCCTCGTGCACACTCTACCTCTGTCAGTAGGCGGTACAGGAGGCCCACAATGGTTTTTGATTTTCCTGTCCCGGGTGGTCCATGAATCAGACAGATCTTGGCAACTGCTGGGGAGTGTTTCACCATGGCATATGCAGTTTCTATCGCTTTCTTTTGGTCTTCATTGAAATCTTTTAGGTAGGCAATCTATACAAAAGACACTAGTGAGAACGAGCGGTTCTTCCTGGGATGGCACAGGAGAGCGAGAGAGTGGAAGACATCTGTTTGAACTGCTGCTGACCTTTGTCAGACAGAAGCTTTGGTGATGATCAGGCAAAACCCCAAAATGACCCTTAATCTAAGAACCACTTTCACTACTGGAAAGAGCTACTGATGAGTCTACAGGCCTCAGTCCACCTACAACCACAACAACTATATTTTTATTTGTGATTCTTATAAAGATGATCACAATAAACTGTTTTGTACTTTTCTTCTCTTTATTCCGTGGTTCTTCCCATTTTAGTCAATCCTCTCTTTAGACAGTAAAAACATTCCAAGACTTCCTTTCCTAACACAAGTGATACAGTCAAAACAACAGGGATTTGGGGTCAGATCTGAGTCTACACCTCAGTTTCACTCAAACGCTAGGTCTCTAAACTCCTAACCTCTCTGGGCTTCAGGCTTTGACAATCATTAAATCTGGGATTCCTTAGAGGGTGGGAACTGACTGAGAAAATGCATATGAAAGTCCTAACACAAGACAGGGGTTCAAATAACATTCCTTTCCTTCCGCCTGTCTCTGTGTTAATTTCCTGGAACTTACACCCAACTCTTACAACAATGAGAAATATGTGTTCACACAAAAATCACAACTTCGTCGTCACACTGACAACAGTACCAGTCAATGCTCCACTGATCATTCAAATGCAAAAGTCATTCCATTAAACCTCCTCTTACTCCTGTATTTAATTATCTAACAAACAGTTAAGTAGGATGTTCACCTCACATTTTAATGCTGCTCTGCAAGCATGTTTTCAATTCCTTTTTGGACTCTACCTTTTTTCCTGAGGTAAGCTGACTAACTTAACACAAAGAACTACTTTGCAATATTAAAGAAAACTAAGCACTAAAAACGTCACTGGGCACACATGGTGACTATGTCTTTGTTGTAGACAACAGGGAATGTGTGACAGATAAAAATAACATGCTTTAACATCTTGACATGAAATGTTCTGACTTTCCCTGTTATCAAATGACTGTCACTCACAATTCTCTCAGATGCTGTTGTTAGTAAATCTTTTGTACAGAAGTCCATGGGGTTTGGATTCAGAACGGCTCTGGCCAGTTGGTTCCGACCACTCAGCAAAGACATGGCTTTCAACTTCCTCTGTGTAGTCACCAGAGAGCTGATTACAAGACATTTCACGAATTCATTTAAATTGACTGGTAAATTATGTTGAGTCTGGATGGAAAGGGAACACTCAGATTTCCCATTACGCACTATTATCAAGAAGGAGAAAAAGCAATTTCAGTTACCAGTGAATAACAGTGTCCAGTTAAAAAGGTTATTCAGAACAAGGTGTTTTGTAACTTTTTTTTTTGTGGTATGCAGCCCTCTCTCAATGTTGTGGCCTCTCCCGTTGCAGAGCACAGGCTCCGGACACGCAGGCTCAGCGGCCATGGCTCACGGGCCTAGCCGCTCTGTGGCACGTGGGGTCTTCTCAGACCGGGGCACGAACCCACGTCCCCTGCATCGGCAGGCGGACTCTCAACTGCTGCGCCACCAGGGAAGCCCTGTAACATGTTTTTTATACATCATTTAAATAATTTTCTCAGTAAGTATCTACTGACTGCCTCCTAAGAACCAGGCAACATTCCTGTCCTCTGGAGGCTTATTTTTTAGAAGAAGGGGGCAGATAAGCAAATAAACATGTCAGGTGATGGTAAGTGCTAGGAAGAAAGCCGAGAAGGGGGATGAGGAAGTGATGAGGGTTGTGAGGGAGTGTTGTTGTAGACAGGAGAGTCAGGGGAGGTTTTCCTGATATGATATTTGAGCAGAGCCATGGCATTAAGTGAGTGAGCCATGCCCGTAACCGGGGAAAGTGGGTTACAGGCAGAGAATCAGCAACTGCAAAGACAATGGGGCAGCAAGGTGCCTGGATTATTTTCACAACAGGGAGAAGGCCAGAATGGCTAGAAGGAAAAGCAGGGAGAAGCGAGCTAGAAGACCAAGATGGTAAATGCAGCTACACTTCAGAGGGCTCTGCAGTTAACCACTCTGAACATGACTCTGAGTCAGGTCAAGAGCACGGGACAGCTCCGCGCAGGTAAGTGACACACGCTAAGTCACACATTAAAAGAATCACTTATCGCGAATGAAGAATAAACTGCAATGGAAAAAGCACAAGAAGACAACTTAAGAGGCTAAAATCTAGGTAAAAGTGAATGGTCACGTGGGCCAGGAGGCAGCAGGAGAGGTGGCACTTGGATGTAGGATATATGGCCAAGGAAGATCCGACAGGACTTCCTGATGCATTAGATGGAGCGTGCGAGGGAAAGCAGGACTCGAGGATGACTCTGAGGTTTTGGGCTGAGCAACTGGAAGAATGGGATGGAGGTCCCACATGCTGAGTGGGGAAAAACCAGAGCAACAGCAGATGTCAGGCAGTAAATCAAGTGCTTCCTTTTGGAGTAGGTTTGAAATGTCTAATAATCTCCAAATGGAGATGTCAGGTAGTTGGATGCATGAGGAGTTCCGGGAAGGAGACAGAAACCATTGCTAAATCTTAGAAACAGAACTTTGGCAAATGTAACCACTTGTAAGAGTTGAAAGCACAGATGAAGCTAGATATCCCTGGTGCTCAACGCATCTTGCACAAAGAACTGAGCTCTGACCACACAATAGTGGACATGGCACACCAGTTATGATGCGGCACGATGTTAAACTCTAAGAGCTTTGTTGCTATTTTTAAGGTATGATACAAAAAGGGGAAGGAATAATGATCACATATTCTCTTCCCGTAACAGAGACTAAGAGAGCAGCAATGTCAAAAAGGCAGCTTGGCATATATCAAGCATGTGGACTTCGTAGTCAAACAAAATTAGGTTTCAATTCTGGACCAAGTGTTTAATAGTAAGGATGCCTTTGGATATGTTACTTAACATCCCTGAACTCTGATTTCCCAATGAGCAGGGAACAAACCATTCTGCTTTGCAGGGCTCTGGGAAAAGATGATAAATGTGTACAGGAAGGACAGGGCACACTGGCTGGCACACAGTCAGTAGTCCTTAAATTCAAGCTAACATTATTTTTGTTATGCTACCTTAGGGAGAGAAGTCCCTACACCACAATGGATGGGAGTGATGAAACAGTAAACCCCTCCAGTTGCCTTACAATTAGTTCTGTGTTTGGTCTGCTCATCAATAATTAGCCCCCAAACCAAGGCTGGAATGTGATTTAACAAACAGATGGTTTGCAAACTGTCTGTTTTATAACAAACACACTGACAGATGAAGGAATTTACTAGAAGGAGAAGACATTACAAAAGAAAGCTTTAAAATCCTAAGTCTAAAGCAATACGTGCTGGGCCTTTTCCAGCTGAGTCTAGAAAAACTAAAAGAGGACTCTGAATGGTAAGTAATCAACCTAGCAAATACAGTCTGGTAAACATAGAGCAAACATACATCTGGTAAATGGACAGCAAATAGAGGGCTGGTAAATGTATAGCAAATACATGGCTAGTAAAGCCTAATTTAGAGGGAGATGAAAAGATGAGCTGCTGACAGATTTCTCTTCCATGTCTCATTAGGTACTTACTGACTGAAGTGCGGCGGAACGTATGAACATAGCCACAGTAATGTTCACGGGGAACTTGCAGGCGATGTCTCTCTATATCCTTCTTCTCTCCATTTACTCTTTCAGGAACCAAAAACACCAAATCATTTTCCTTTGGATGAAGCTGTTTAGCTAGTTCACATTCCTCAAGATAAACTATAACACAAGAAGAAGCCAGCATTTATTCTAACAGAATTATTTTACATGAGATTAAAGGATATTAAACGCTTGTACTAAGTTCAAGCAAGTATACAGCACTAGCGGACTTTGTACATACTTCAAAATGATAGTCTAAGCTAGTCAGCATTGACAAATATTGATCACATAGCATTATAAAAGTCTTCTTAAAAGCTGCTACAAAGCCAAAATAGATGAAGTCATAATATTCAAAAGTAGCTAATACATTTCTTTTCCTTGAAGTTTACCTTAGTTTTTAATCAAGGAATTTTCACTTTTGTGCCCTGCTTTCAAAATCCCGAGAGAAAATCTGGAAACAGATCCATGTACACGTAAGAATTTTGAGCCTACTAGTGGCATTTCAAACAAGGGGGAAAGGACAGTAGTAAAATAAATGGGGCTGGGAAAACAGAGCAAGCTCTAAAATTAAAAAAAGTTCAGTACCAACTGCCAAATCCAGCAGCAACATACTGAACCAAAGCACGAAGTACTAGGATTAAGTAGACTGAACTACTAAGTCAAAAAAGAATTTTAAAAATGCATCATGTAAGAAATGTCTATTTGAAGGCATCAGAGAGCAAATACAACAATGAAGAATCACTCTGTTGAGATCCAGAAGAAGGTGGAGATCCGTAAGGGTCAGCCCAGTATTTTCCCTAGAAACATCTGAACTCTTCAGGGAGTGGCAGCCAGGAATTTGAGCAGTACCTGGGATAGCCTTGTACAAAAAAAAAGAGACAAAAACTGGAGTCCAGGGCCTGCATAGATAAAGTAGGCATCCTGGTAGCCCTCAAGCTTCAGGTAGGGACCATGAAGGACTACACCCAACAATGAAGGCAGCTTCAATTCACCCGAGTACTTCAGGAAAGCTCAATCCTTTAAGCCGGATTAAGATGATCCCACATTGCTAGTACTCCCAGAATCCTGGCAGAAGCAAAGAAAAATCCTCTCTGGAAGAGGACATCCTATCATCCTAGGCCCCTGATTATTTTTTAAATAGCTTTCCAAAGACAATGACCAACATATTAGAAATAAGCAAAGCACCAGGAGAGAATACATGAACTACTAGAATCAACAAACAAACAAAAAAGGGCTGCACAAGGCACTACACAGAGTACAGTCCTTGAATTGGTTCTAGGACTCCCGCAGGCACCAAAATCCTCAGATGCTCATGTCCCTTATGTAAAACGGCATAGTATTTGCATATAACCCACGCACATCCTCCAGTACACTTTAAATCATCTCTAGATTACTTATAATACCTAATCCAATGCAAACGCTATGGACATAGTTGTAAATCCAACATAAGTGGTATGTAAATAGGTGCTGGTGCATAGCAAACATGTTTTTCTGGAATTTTTTTTCCCTGAATATTTTCAATCCACGCTTGAATCCGATGACGCAAATCCCGCAAATACAGAGGACCAACTGTATGTATAACACAGTTTAAAATATAGAGTTAAAATACGTAACAATAATAATATACAAAGTGGAACAGATAAACAGGGTTAAAGTTTTTTAAGATTTTGCCTTATCTATGGAGACACTTAAAGTATCAATGAAATCTGTAAACTTTGAATCATGTACGCTCTAAGTTTTCACCTAAACTACTAAATGGCAAAAGAGGTACAAGTTGACGTATAATTTCCAAACTAAAAGAAAAGAAAAAATGAATGGTTCAAAGGTCTCACATATATGTAAAGAGTACACTCTAGTTCTATCAGTTTTTTCTTTATATATGTTATTAGGTATTCAAAATGGTCCTATCTTCTGTTCACTGAACTTGCTATCATTGTGAAATACTCGCTTTTAATCTCAAATAATGCTCTTCTGCCGTAAAGTCTATTTAGTCTGGTATTAACAGAGCAAAACAAGTTTCTTTTAGTTGGGTTTGCATGAGTAGCTTTCTCCAATCTTCCTCTTCTAACCTTTCTGTATCCTTATGTTTACATGTATTACTTGTAAACAGCATATAACATGCCAATACTGATCTTGAAATAACTTTTTCTACCCAAAGATACTACGGCTACTTAGAAAATTGAAAGCTCACATACAGGATAAAACATATAGATGGTATCGGTTATATCAGGTAGCAAGAAAGCTCTCAAAGACTAGCCTGTCTAAAGGGCTCAGGAGCCAACTTGAAGAAACCAATTACAAAGACTTGAAACAAGTGTATTTAAGTCCATGTGTTCATAACGAGAAAACATTTTTTTAAAGTTCACTGGTCAACCCAGCACTTGCAGAGAATTAAGTCATTAGTTTGAAAACTGGTCAGGAGTCAAGTATCAATACTTATTCTACCCTTCTTTATAAAGTATACTACTGAGTAATCAAATAAAATGGAGCACTTTTTCTTTACAGAACTACAATAGCAAATAAATGAAGAAATGATCAAATAAAAATATCACCATTTTGTATCCTTTAGTAAAATAATTAATCTAGGCATTAAGGATCAACGGTTATAAGTATTACAACAAGAGAAATTAGAGATCAAGCACCTCCTGATAAAGGAACACACCAACCTCAGCTATGAACTAGTTTTGCCAAAAATATTAGGTCAAATGAAACTGATCAAGCCTCTAGATCCAACTATCAATTTACAAAAAGTACAAAGGACTGAAAAACATACTAAACACCACCAGGGGGATGCTATCAGCAAGACACAGACACAGACCCTGTAATTCTACAGGGTCAACAACACAATTTCTTCAAAAAATAAATTACAAAGCGGGAGGGATCCATGAAGGAGACAATTGTAATTGAAGAAGACATATTAACAATGTCAGTGAGTGGACCTAACTTGGATCTTAATTCAAGCAGGCTGAAATAAATTGTTCTTTATGAGGAAACGGAAAACTTGAACACTGCCTAGCTATCTAATATTAAGAAATCATGGTTCATACTTTAGCAACAAAATAATGAATTATCAGCAAAAATACTATGAATTTTTAGGTCCATCTCTATTAGAGATAGTCACTTAAATAATTATGACACCAAAAGAAAAAAAATCTAACCAATGATGATCTGCAAAACCTCTCCCTAGAAAACTGTAAAACATTACTGAAAGTAAACCTAAATAACTGACAGTATGTATCGTATTCAAATCAGTATTAGAAAGATGTCAATTCTTAACAAATGTCCACATCTTTTTTTTCTCTAAAACTTACATGGTAATGCAAAGGGACAAGAATAGCCAACGTACTCTTAAGGCCAAACAAGGTAAGCAGACTTGCTCATTAATGTTTATAATAAAGCTTAATTAAGTAAAATTAAGCAATGTGATATGGGCAGAAAGGTAGGCAAATGATCCAACAAAGAAGAAAGGAGTCCAGAAAAAGGCGAGTGCATTAAATGGACATTAGATTTGTAACAAATATGACACTGCAGACCATGGAGAAAGGATAATCTTTTCAATAAACACTACTGGGGTAATTACATCTCCATTAGGGAAAAAAAAATGAAACATGGCCCCTACATCTTACTCGTGTACAAAATCCATTCCAGGTCGGCAAAACAGCGAAGCCTCTAGAAAAGGGATTGGCAAACTTTCTGTAAAGAGCCAGATTTTTCTTTGCAGGCTACACATGGTGTCTGTTGCATATTCATCATCATCTTTTCTTCAAAAGCTTAAAAAAATGTAAGAACCTTACTCTTGGGCAGTATAAAAACAGGATACAGGGTAGATCTGCAAGCTGTGGTTTGCTGACACCTGTTCTAGATGTTAAGATAATATATTTATGACCTGCAGCAGGGAAAGGTCTCTTAAACCTTTGGCACAGACCATTAACCATAAAAAATACACAGATGCATTTGTTATGTTAAAAAATAAAGTCTAAACAAGAATAAAATAAGAATTTTAAAGACATCACTAAGAGAGACATAATGCAAGCCAAAGTGGGAGGATGGTTTATATCCAGATTGCATAAAGAACTTGCTACAAATCAGTAAGGAAAAGACAACTAACAGAAAATGAACAAGAGTCTTTAATAGGTGCTTCCCTAGAGAGGTTACTTGAGCATCTACTAAATATATGAGAAGGTGCTCAATCTCACTGATAGCCAGGATATTACAAAATAAAACCACAAATGGCCATCAATACACACACACTACAATGGCTAAAATGAACAGCACAATCAACACAAATGTGTTGGCAGAGACATGGAGCAACGTGACTTCCATACGCTGGTGGGGTGTGTCATTCTGCATGACTAGCTTGGCATTATCTACTCATGTTAAGCTCATGCATAATACCCTGAGACTCTGAGACCCACTTCAGGAGACAGACTCCACAAAAATGCCCTCGCATAACACGAAGAGACACATGAATGACCATAGTAGCATTATTCATAAAATGCTGTGTGTAGAAGAAGGCCTGAGGCTGCTCTCATTACAAAGGCCTGCTTACAAGGTTGGCCCCCTTGGAATCTGGGAACTTGGTTTTCCAGACAGCTCTCATCATTTGCTGATGACAATGGCTCACTGTACCTTACCTGTTTGCCAATTTTTTTCTCTACAGCTTATGTCAAACACCCACTTTACTTGTGAAAGTCATGAATGTGGGCTAGGCAGAGGGTGTTTTAGGCACTGGGTCTCTAAGCTTCCCTGGTAGATAATGTGTCACATGGGTTGTCGCAGCCCACTACTGGGAAAATTAAGTGTGTCCTGTGTGACTTCGCTGGGAAATGACTCTTGGAAACTTGCTCCTGGTTTCCTTTTTCCCTTTGCTGATTTTGCTTTGTATCCTTTTGCCATAGTAAGTCACAGCCATGAGCATGAATATAATTCCTGTGAGTCCTCCTAGCGAATCACTGAACTTGGGCATGGACTTGGAGAGCCCTGACACACAGGCCTAAACTGCTGAAAAAATGTCCATTAACGGGAGTTCTCTGGCGATCCAGTGGTTAGGACTCGGCGCTTTCACTGCTGTGGCCCGGGTTCAATCCCTGGTCGGGGAACTAAGATCCCACAAGCTGCATGGCACTGACAAAAAAAACTTCTTTAAAATAATAATCATAAAAATGTCCATCAACAGTAAAATTGTGACACAGTCACATATTGAAATACCACCACAGCAATGAAAAAAATACCAAAGATGCACACAAAATTGATGAATTACGAAGACATGTTACGTGAAAGAAGTCAGACACAAGAGTAAATGCTATGTGATTCTATCATACCATCAAGATAAATGGATGATAAACCAGTGATTTAAATATTAGAAAGAAATATAAAACTACTACAAGAAAATATGGAAGTATTTATCTGATTTCTAAAACCAACTGAACAGTAAAGAAATAAATACGGTATTTTTGAACATGTGAAGATAAAAATTGTCTGCCTCAAAAAGTGCATGTGAAACTGAACAGCAAATAATGAAATTGAAAAAAAATTAACAATGCATACAAGTAAGAAAATAACCTCCCTAAGAGATAAAAAAAGGACAAAAGGCATGAACAGACAATTATCCGCCCCCCCCCCCAAGAATATAAAAGACCAATAAAGATTTGAGGACAAAAACTACAACTTCAAATGAGATACATGTTCCATATAAAACTGAGGGATAAGTTTAAACTAGCAAATGAGAAGAGATACATTCTTACATTCTTATGTCAGAAGTGAAAATGGTATTCTTTTTGGTAGACAGAGGCAATATGAACCGAAAGTCTTAAAATGCACACACTGTTTGATCTAGCAAAGGGATTTATTCAGTGTAACAGTAAAAAATCATAAGTAATGTACATGTCTAACTAGAAATTACTGGTTAAAGAGAACGATGGAATACACTTACAATGGAATAACTACAAACACTGAACATGCTCTTATTATTTACCTCTGAAAAGACATTTATAATAGACTAAATGAAAATAAGTCAAATGTAAGCTTCACGAAGGTGGAATTTTATGTTTTCATCACAGCTACATACCTAGCATCTAGAATCATACACTATCAGGTAGTATAAAGTCAGTAAATATTTGCTGAATAAATACATGAAAAAAGTCACTTAGGTAAAATAACCCTACCCACCCACCCTTCACTCAGATGAATAGGAAGTCTAGCAGTAAGATATACAATACTATGTTCATAAGATGATCTCTGAATGATGGGAACTGTGAGTGATGTTTATTTTACTATTGGCTAATATTATCTGAATAATCTACAGTGAACATATAATACCTTCCCCCCCAAATATATGTACACGCTTTTTTTCTTAAGTGAATCTATGGAGTGGGATGGACTGCAAGGGGGAAGGAGACAGACGGAGAATTTATACTTTTTATTTTAAAGGGTTCTAAATGCTTGGTTTATTTATAACTAAGACATAACTGTGACACCTGCTCCAGACAACTCATGAAGTGAGAGCAGAGACGGCAGAGAGATTTACTCAGAATCTGTACGCACGATCATGTCAACACCCCCTCCGCCCCCGCCAATCAAACTCCCTCACTCACCTTCTCTCTCCCTTGCCCAGCATCTAGGGACACTTTGGCCTGTGGTATTCTGCTAGCACAATGGTTAAAACCATGAATTTTATAACTGTCCCAGTAATTATCCTCATTAAGTAAAGACTTTAAACATACTCTTTGTAAGAGCTTACAAATTCACCTCAGGAAACCTATATCCCAGAAAATGCAAGCACTTATTATGTTCCCTCAAATAGCAATCTCCAATTATTATATGATAGAGCCCAAGTTACATAAGAAAGAACTCACCCACAAACTCCCAGTATTTTTTATAATCAGCAGGAAATTTTCGTAAATGCAACTGATGGAATTTCTCTTTGTTTGGAGAGCTGTTCCATTCCTGTGCCACCTACGCAAAGCAAAAAAAGCAACTTAAGAAAGCAAAAACATCTGAAAAGCCAATGTTAAACGGCAAAATTTTCCAAAGTAAGCAACCATAAAATCCAGAACCTAGAACTCCTGTGTGACACAAACATTAAAAATTAATTTGGGACTTCTGGTTTCCAGCTTGGCATGTAAGGAACTTAGAAGTCGCCACTCCATCCTAACAAGTAAAAAGAGACAAAAAGGTGGATACAGAAAATCACAACTTGCCAGCGCAGAAAACTCTTAAGTAGAAACCTCCATGCCAGGAGGAAATCCTGAACTGGATGCGACAAACTGTTGGAGGCTCAGCATGACCTCTCTTAAAAACTCTAGGGGGACCCAGTCATAAAAGGGACTCCACACTTTGGTGAGTCTTACCTCTAGGAGCTCGAACAGGCCCTCACAGTGAACACTGGAGAAAATTCCCTGTGTGCTTCCAGCGGGGGTGGGGGGTTGGTGGGGACTGGGGTAAAGGAACCATTGTGTAATACACCAGAGCATTCCTGACCTTCTTAACAAGGCCTGATCTATGAGATGCTATTTTACCGGAGTCAAAGTTGCTGGGATTTTATCAGAGCTTAAACTACTTGAGGGAAGAAAACCAGCTCCAGCCCATTCTAACCATCCTGTCGCACCCAAGGAGGTGGGGGGAAACTAAGAAGCATGTGGTGTAAAGTTCTTAGTCCAGAGGCAAAGGCTCACTAAAAGAGTGACACCTTATCATAGGACTATGGAATGGTCTTCCTTCCCCCATACCTCATTTCTATATCACTAAAGGCCTATTTACTGCTGTTCCTTTTATTTAGTAGATTACGTCTGCCTTGCAACAAAAAATTACAAGGCATACTCAAAGGCAAAAAACACAGTTTGCACAGAATAAAGAAGCACTAAAACCTGTCAGATATGGCAGGAATACTGGAATTATCAGACCAGGATTTTTTTTTTTAAACTATAGTTAATATACTAAGAGTTTAATGAAAAAAGGAGGCCATGAAATAATAGATGGGTAATGTAATGAATGAGATGTAAAGTAGAAAGAATCAAAAGGTAATGCCAGAGATCAAAAACACTGTAACAGAAATGAAGGATGCCTCTGATGGCCTCATTACTACACTGGACATTGCTGAGGAAACAATCTCTGAGCTTGAGGCTACAGCAATAGAAGCTACCAAAGCTGAAAAGCAAGGAGAAAAAAATGGGTAAAAAAAAACACACCCCAGAATATCCAAGACTGTGAGATAATGACAAAAGATGCAGCATACACATAATGGAGATACGAGAAGAAGAGAGAGCGAAAAAGAAGCAGTATTTGAGGTATAATGACCCAGAGTTTTCCAAAATTAACATCAGACACCAAACCACAGATCCAGGAAGCTCCAAGACCAAGCAGAATAAATGCCAGAAACTACACCTAGGCATATCATATTCAACCTTCAGGAATATGAAATATCAAAGATAAAGGAAAAAAAAATCATGAAAGAAGCCTGTGGGAATAAACACCTTATTTATAGAGGAGGAAGGATAAGAATTACATCTAACTTCTCCTCAGAAACCATGCAAGCAAGGAGAGAGTAGTGAAATATTTAGACTGTTGAAAGAAAAAATCCTACCAATCTAGAATTCGGAATGCTGAAAAATTATCCTTTAAAAGTGAAGGAGAAGGGCTTCTCTGGTGGCACAGTGGTTAAGAATCTGCCTGCCAACACAGGGGACACAGGTTCGATCCCTGGTCCAGGAAGATCTCACATGCCACAGAGCAACTAAGCCCGTGAGCCACAACTACTGAGCCCGCATGCCACAACCACTGAAGCCCACATGCCTAGAGCCCGTGCTCCATAACAAGAGAAGCCACTGCAATGAGAAGCCCGCACACCGCAAAGAGTAGCCCCTGCTCGCTGCAACTAGAGGAAGCCTGTGCACAGCAATGAAGACCCAATGCAGCCAAAAATAAATAAACTAAATTTATTTAAAAAAGAAAAAAATAACTCAACAGTAAGAAAACAGACAACCTGATGAAAAAGATGTGCAAAAGGCCTGGACAGACACCTCACAAAAGTAGATATACAGACCGTAAATTAGTATATGAAAAAATGCTCCATATCTTATGTCATCAAAGGAATGCAAATTAAAACAACAAGATACTATTACACACGTATTAGAATGGCCAAAATCTGGAGCACTGACAGGACCAAATGCTGACGGGGATGTGGAACAGTAGGAACTCTCATTTATTGCTCGTGGGAATGTAATGGCACCATCACCTTTTTCTTTTTTTTCTTTTTTTTTGCTGAGCCACGTGGCTTGTGGGATTTAGTTCCCTGACCGGGGATCGAACCTGTGCCCCCTGCAAGTGGAAGTGCAGAGTCCTAACCACTGGACCACCAGGAAATTCCCAAGATGGTACCACCACTTTGGAAGACTGTTCGGTGGTTTCCTATGAAACTAAACATATTCTTACTGTAGGATCCAGCAATAGTGCCCTCACTATTTATCCAAATGAACTGAAAACTTATATTTACGTTAAAAACCTGCACATGGATATTTATAGCAGCTTTATTCATAACTGCCTAAACTTGGAAGCAACCAAGATGCCCTTCAGTGGGTGAACGGATAAACCAACTATGGTACAACCAGACAATGGAATATTATTTAGTGCTAAAAAGAAATGAGCTATGAAGCCATGAAAAGACACAGAAGGACCTGAAATGCACATTACTAAGTGAAAGAAGACAATCTGGAAAGGCTACATACTGTGTGATTCCAACTATTTGACATGCTGGAGAAAGCAAACTATGGAGACAGTAAAAGGATGAGTGATTGCCAGGGTTGAGACTGTGGAGGGGTGAACAGGCAGAGCAGAGAGGATTTTTAGGGCAGTGAAAGTACGCTGATATTAAAGGACTGATACATGTCATTATACGTTTGTCCAAACCCTTAGAATATACAAATCAAGCGTGAACCCTAATGAAAACTATGGACTCTGGGTGGTAATGACGTGTCAATGTAGGTTCATCAGTTGTACAAATGTACTACATTGGTAGGGGATGTTGATAATGGGGGATGCTATGCAGAGGTTCTCTAGCTCGCTGCAACTAGAGAAAGCCTGTGTGCATCAACCAAGACCCAACCCAGCCAAAAATGAATCACATAAATTTCTATATATATTTAAAAAAGATAAGTACTGAGTACTATCTCCAAAATTTACGCCCAATGAATTCACTTCTCTTTATTTCCATAGCTACCACCTAGATCAAGCTACCATCATCTTTCTCCTGGGCTATTATAATAGCCCCCGACAGGTCTACTGCATCTATGCTTACCTTTCTACAGTTATTCTCTAATGAGCAACTAAGAATGTTTTCTTTAAAACAAAAAAGTAAACTATTACATATTGCTACTCCCCCAGCCTAAACACCAACCAACTAAAAATCCTCCAACATCTTCTCACTGTACTGAGAATGAAACCCCAACCTGCACTTACAGGGTTGTATACCATCCAGCTCTTGACTGATTTCTGCAATCTTACTTCATTTCCCTTTACCTCTAAGTTACCTCACTCCAGTCACATCAGCCTAATCTCTTTGCTCACATATGCTCAGTTAGGCCTACTTCAAAGCATTATAGTCTTGACCCTCCCCCCTCCTCTGCACAAAACCCTCCTCTCCTGGCTCTCAGCCCGATCTCAAAAGCAGCCTCCCAATGTCGCTCATCATATCAACCTGTTTTGTTTCCTTCACAGAACAAATTATAACAGGAAATTAGCTAAAAATGGTGCACTCTCCCTATAAGGGGTGTGGGCACTAAGAATCACAGCTGGTACTCCAGAAGGGCCCCCTTTCTGCCTGCTCCTTGTCTACACAACCTAAAAAGCAGCTGCCAATTACACTCTGCATACACGTGCATGCACACACAGGTAACCGAAGGGGACTGCAGACAGACCCAGCAAACCAAAACTTTAAGAAAATAGAGTATTTGCCAAAACTGACCAAAACAATTGGTCCCTGTCAAAATAGTGCACATTTATCTAATATTTTTGTGTGTTAAACGTAAGGATTAAAAACTAATATATCCTCTATCAGTCACATCCGTGCACAAAAGACTCATATTTCTTTTTTCCCCCCACACACTGTATTTTATTTTTACAAGAGATAAATAAACTGACACCAAGCATTGCAAATGGATGACCACAACAAAAGCAACAATGATTGCAATTACCAAACACGAAACAGACTCATACTATGTCATAATATTGACATTCAGTCCAGGAATCCTCCACTGTAACAGCTCCTTTACTTTGCTGTGAAAATTGACTTGTATACTTTTTGCCTCTGAGTCCTGTGGGATTTTTTTTTTATTCAAGAGACTCATATTTCTAAAAGTTGAATTTGCTCGTTTGCCCTTTGGGGCAAGGGATAATTCTACGCAATGTCATTGCATTCCACCTGCAATAAGACATAAGAACTGGATAACCAAACACTGCGTTTCATGTCCTAAATAGGATACCAACCACATTTCTGTCAAAGGACTCTAAACACACTTCAGCATTCCATTAACAAACAATATTATGAAGTCAAATTACATCCAAATGAGGATAAGAAGCCTTGGCCCAAGACTGTGGTTGATGCCACAGTCTCTGGCTTATAAGAAAGAATAAACATTAAAAGTAATCAAGGTATCTGAGAATTCTCTGGCAGTTCAGTTGTTAGTGCTTTCACTGCTGAGGGCCCAGGTTCAATCCCTGGTCAGGCAACTAAGATCCCACAAGCCACACGTTACAGTGGGAAAAAAAAAAAGGAATCAAGGTATATTAATAATACCATTAATAAATGTTGGCCTATATAAACTAGAAATGCTAAAACAATGCTGTTTCACTACATGGTTAAAGAAAAAGAACAAGATTGCAAAAATAAGAAAAAAAGAACAAGATAAAACTTCATGGTAAAGATGACAGATTGAACACAGGCATTTCCTTTCATTCCCCTGAAACCCCACTAAAACACCCAAGGGATTTTTCACAACAGGATTAATTCATTAGGATGAAGAGAACAGAAGACGAGGCAAGAGTATCAAAATCTGGGAAGCTGGTAAGCAGATGGATGAATGGTTAACTAACTCAGCAAGTCCAAGAAGCTGAACTCTAAGAAGGAAGTGTCTGACATACACCTCTAGGAGGAGGAGGGCTGAAGGGAGACTGCCCATCCCTGTTCCTAGCAAAAAGCTAGAGTGGTTTCACTTCTATAAAGTGTGACCGTCTCTGCCTGTGGGGCAGCAGATAGAGAGGGGATACTGTACTTAAAAAAAAAAAAAAAGGTGGGGGGGGCGTCCCTGGTGGTACAGTGGTTAGGCATCTGCCTGCCAATGCAGGGTCCACGGGTTCTATCCCTGGTCTGGGAAGATCCCACGTGCCGTGGAGCAACTAAGCCCATGCACTACAACTACTGAGCCTGCGCTCTGGAGTCTTTGAGCCACAACTACTGAAGCCCTCGCCACAACTAGGGAAAAGCCCACGTGCAGCAACGAAGACCCAACACAGCCAAAAATAAATAAAATAATTTTAAAAATAAAATAAAATAATTTTTAAACAGGGAATTAAGCAAATATTTAGATACTGAATGCCTGGACCTTTCCCTCTGCCCCCACCCTCACCCCACAGTCAGCTCCCCATCAAGCCTATGCTTTCCAGGCAGTCGATCTGAAGATTCTTCTTGGGGAAATCTGACCTCACTAAGAGGGGAAAAGAAAAGACTAAAAACAGTGACATGAGGGTGGGGATGAGGCTTCCCAATAAAATGCCAAATGGTCAACAAGCCTATCCCTTTCACTCAGAGCTTCTAATCGGTTTTAAAATCTTACATGTAACAAAATATAGATTATAACTATACCTAAGCATGTAATCTTAATATAAAGAATGAAACTAATTTGGATTTCACCATGTGATGGTGTCCTTCAGATCACATTTGACTTCCACAGTGCAAATAATAAAGGACCATTTTAGTAAAAGTATCTCTTTTCCTAAGCATCTCTTTTGACCTGTCATTATTTAAATGCATCCTCTTTTCTTATAGCATTAAAAAGTTGAGATATAGTTCACAATATAAAATTCACCACTTTAAAGTGTGGACACTACAGTGTGTTTTTAGTACATTCACTATTTTGTGTAACCATCACCATTATCTAATTCCAGAACATTCCCACCATCCCCAAACAAGCCTTATACCTATTAGCAGTCAGTCCTAATTCCCACACCCCTCCCTCACCCATCCCCTGGCGACTACTAATCCACTTTCTGTCTCTACGGATGTGCCTATTCTGGAAAATTCATATAAATGGAATTACACAATGTGTGGCCTTCTGTACCTGGCTTCTTTCACTTAGCATAATATTTTCCAGGCTCATCAAAGAACAGGTAAAAGTACATAGAACGGGTCATTCCTTTTAATAGTAGACTAATATTCCATTGTAGGCATATACCATGTTTTGTTTACCCATTCATCTCCTGATGGACATCTCGGCTGTTTACAACTTTTGGCTATTATGAACAATGCTCCCATCTGCTTGTTAGTATCCTGTTCTTAAATGTGAGTAAACCAACAAAAATCATTAGACATGTGAAGAAAGGAGTTAACATGAAAGGTCTGTAGACACTAAAATGAATAGGAAAAAAGCAACTGGGAAAACAGGGACAATGAAAAGAGAAGAAAACTTTCAACTAACTTTAAACTTATCATTAATTAACTTCAGGTAGTAAAAAATACTGTGCACATGAAGAAAGCACACAATCCTATAAAAAGGAATAATGAGAGGACAAGAGTACTGTGAAACTAAAAATATGCTCAAAATTTTTTTCAATAGACTTGGACGCTGAGAAAGTCTCCAAGGAAGGAGAATGACGATGACAACAACAAAGACAGAGATGGCAAAATAGAAACAAATTTTAAGACATGCAAAGTTTCAAAATTTATCTCCTACACATTCTTTTCTCAGGAAGCTTGAAGGATGTGCCTTACTAAAATGAGAGGGTGACAAAAACAGACAACCCTGGGTACAGGAGACAAAGATCCAACACAGGAAAGAAGGAAATGCAAGCCCTAGGATGAGGATGGTGAGCATTTCAGGTTAACCAGCCTAAACCAAGAAGATGAAATTTATCAACTATCTGATGTGCCTGATCATACTGAGAGACCTAAACATCCAAGAGACAGCCTGAAGCTAAATTAGTAATAAGTACATAGAAAATTAAGTAAACAATAAATCCAGAGAAAGCAAAGAGTCGGAAACGAAAAGTAGTTACAACTACCACATGACTTAGTCGCGGACACTTTTGTTTTTAATTCAAAGACCTTATTCTCTTTTGTTTAAATTAATTTATTTTTGCTGTGTTGGGTCTTCGTTTCTGTGCGAGGGCTTTCTCTAGTTGCGGCAAGCGGGGGCTACTCTTCATCGCAGTGCGTGGGCCTCTCACTATCGCAGCCTCTCTAGTTGGGGAGCACAGGCTCCAGACACGCAGGCTCAGTACTTGTGGCTCACGGGCATAGCTGCTCCACGGCACATGGGATCCTCCCAGACCAGGGCTCGAACCTGTGACCCCTGCATTAGCAGGCAGATTCTCAACCACTGCGCCACCAGGGAAGCCCAGTGGACACCTTTTATATCGTCAAAATAATAACAAATACTGACCTAAAAATTACAAGACTACTCCATAGTGAGGATGGGAAAACAGGAGAGGTGTGTGTGAACACAGGGCTGGGAAGAGAGGGTACTTCCTGTAGTGGGTAATTACAGAAAATGTCTAGTACTGAAAAATTAACAAGTCAAAATAGTGGCATGTTATTTAGAAATATGGAAGTAAATAACAAAAGGATCCCTCAAGGATCAAAAATAATTACTTGGGGAGGTGAGAGTGGCTGATTTTTTTTTTTTTTAATAATGGGCCTTCCACAAGTATTTGACTATCTTAAACTTTGTGTATATACAAACGGAACTTGTGCTCATTCTGTTTTGAAAAGGTTCTGGCTACAGAAATGTCCTGAAGGAAGAAATCTTAAAGATAAACATATAAATACTTCTGAACTAAGGGAAAAATAAAATCACAAATGTGTCCTAAATTTAAGGGCTATGAATGGCCTCTAAGCAATTTAGTGTTTTCTGGAAAGGATAAACGTTCAAGAAAAAAATAAGCTCCAAGATGAAGAAAATCTCTGTATATTCCCCAGCTTATTTAACTGTATACACTGTTCACTGAACTAACGATTTTGTAAGGTAAGAAAATCATTCTTGTAATACTATTTCACATTGTTCTTAAGGAGAGAGACTGAAGAGCCTTTATCAGTTAGTTGTTTCTAATGGTTCTGAAACACTAGTAAAATAATTCTTACGACAATGGCTGAAATTTAGGGCATAAATTGACACCAACTTGCCTCTTTGTGCAGTACATCTCCTTTGCCTTTAACAATTCTAAGCTGGATCTTTGCAGTCTCTCTGCCTGCGATATACTTCCTATGGCCAACTCCTTCTGCTCACTCTGGTCTCGGTGTGAATACCATCGCTCACAGAGGCCGTCTCACCTTTCAGTCTCAAGTGCCTGCTCCCTTTTGTTCTAGATCATTCTAGAGCACTCTAGAGCCTTTTGTCCCGATCTGAAATGATCATTCCCAGAAGGCAGAGGCCTTGTCTGTCGTGTTCACCACTTTACCCCCGCCAGGTCTGTGATAATACTGGGCAAGTATCAGGCACCCGAGGATCTGCTGACTGAATACGTGGGTATTTACCTCAGTGCTCTTGGTTTTGAAGAGTCTTGTTGCACACTCACCTTTTGGGTTTTTGTTTTTTAACCAATTTGAAAAAAAGGAAAAATCGACCTGCTGTGAGAACACCAAAAACATCCTTCAAAGTGCAGGTGGATGTTTACACTAAAGAATTACTGTTTTTCTGAGGTTCAAATTTAACTGGGAATCCTATATTTTTCTTGGCAATCCCAGTCAGGCAGTAAGAAAGAGAGAAGAACCAGAATGGGATGTGTTGGGGTAGGGGGGCAGCTAAAGGCTGCTATGAGGCCTAAGAAGTTGGGAAGACAGATGAGAAATTTGGGATTTACTGCTTTGTGCTGACCAGTGTAACTTGCCCTTTGCTACCTCCTCAAGAAAACTTCAGTAAAGGTTTACACTACTTTTCAAAAAAATAAACGCAGATGAGAGACTATGTCCTCTGAGCAGTCTTCCCTTATTTTACACCGAAAAACGTTTCCTCCTCCTGTGCCACCTCTGGACTTGGTAAACTAGCACTCTGAATTGTGTCTGTAAGCTCCAGAAGGGCAGAGTTTAAGGGTTTCCTCTGTATCACCGGCATCTAGAACAGTGTGGGGCACAATGTCTGTTCAACATGAAATCTACAAGCTACATCTAAATCAAAATGCGATCAGTTATTTTAGCCGTACTCAGCATGGTAAAGAAACGTAATTTCAAAGTCTGAAGGTATACGATTAGAACATATACTTACAGTTTCAAAAGTATTCAGGATCATCAAAGGGAAAAACACATTAAAATAATCTCTACCATCTTGAAATCTCACAGGCACAGGTCTTGTGATGGACTGACAAAGAGTTGAAGGGGGTCCGCACTGATCAAAGTCCACAAACATTGCGTATTTCCATTTTAAGACCTCTTTAACGAAGGTGTCAGAGATGGACTGTGCTGACAAGAAAACGTTTACTGGAGAGGAAGGTGAAAAAGATCTGTTTTCACAAAATGGAACTTTGTAGCCTTGCCTGTTGGAATTATTTGGAGTATGAGACTGGAGAACGTTGCACAAACCCTTCATTTCAGCCACTGGCTTCTGAGACACCACAGAGACTGGCTGTGGTACTTTCAAAGCAGATTGTACCCCACTTGACTTATTTTGCAGAGTTGGTAAGAGCGCTGACGTATTTACCAAAGACTTGTAAAGACCAGCAATTCGTGAAGTACTACTGGAGGTAAATATCTTAGCAGTGGGAGGTCTCGAAGGTTTAGATGAAGAGAGAGGCAAGCCAGGTCTACGAAATGTATCTTCATCTGCTGCTTTAGCTTCAGAGTGTTTGGAACAGTATTCACCCTGGTTTTCCAGTGTTTCCACACAATCTTTGTATTTACATTTTGTGCTACTCCAAGATTCCAACTGAGGCCGACTCACAGAATCTTCTTCTACCTGGACTGTATCTTTTCCATGAACTACTTCAATGAGTTCATCATTCTCTTTCTCCATTTGTGAACATAAATCCATATCTTCTGGATCACATTGTGTTAAAAATATATTATCCTCCTCTATGTCACTGTTGGATTCAGGTTCTCCCTCCTTCAAAGCTGCCTCTGCTGCTTTTTTAATGACCTCTTCAGGTACATAAGCTGGACCATAACCCCAATCATCTGTGATATCCTCTACATGAGTCAAGCACGAATTCTCTTCATTCTCTTGAACTGAATTCTTGTTGTCTGGTCTCTGATCTTGCCGAACTGAAAACACTTCACATGGACTTTCAAACTCAAAAAAATGAGAATCCGATTCCTCAAACCGCAAAAGGGACCTTGTATTTTCTTCCTTTATTACATTCTGTTCCACATTTGTGTTAGCTATTGAAGTATGATGCTCTGGACATCCTTTCTCAATGCATGTCTTACCCTGTTTAATGTGTTTCTTAAAACCCACAATTCTTTCATCATCATCATCATCTTCATCAGATTCTGAAATAATAATGACGTGTCCAGAGCAGGTTTCCCTGACACTATTTTGGTTGGCTGTCAAACATCTTCTATCATCTTTAACTTTTCTTTGTAGCTGGGATAAACTTCTTTGGGTTGAACCTGATGGGAACTTAGTAACACTGGCTTGAGCTATTAAAGATAGTATGTGGAGGTCGCTGTCTATCTGAGAATCTGTTAAAGGGTCAGACTTAGGACTGATGCTAAGGACCTGTTCTCTTAAATCAGAAGAAAACTCAACAGTACTCTTGCTAATTCCCATATCTCTTGATTCAAGTCCAGTCACAGGATCTTTAAAGGGAGGTGTTTTCTCCACAAAAATATTGGTCATTTCTGTGAATGAGACCAAATCTTTATTACCAACATGACATTCTAGTATTTGACAACTGATATCAGGGGTGGAGAAAATGCCCAACTCTTCTTCCTGTACTTGTTTCTTTTTCAGCAGTAAACTGTTTTCAGGTTTTTGTTGTCCATTTTTATCATCCAGAACACCATTAGGGCCTAAAGAGAGATTGTGTATGAAGCCATCTCCTTTCTGAGCTCCTGTATCTTTCTTTGAACAGAAACTTTCAATGCTAGATACAGTCAGGTTTTCCTCTAAAGTGGTACTTTTCCTGTCTTGCTTTTTCATTACATGCAATAACTTAGCACAGATTTCATCTTTATGTGCCTTAGTTTTTGCTTTTGAGGTTTTGCCAAGAGCATCATCCTTTAAAGATAAATCCTCATCTGATGTGGACACTTTTTCCAGAGAGTCATTGCTAGAATCAGTCAACAAACCTGTTGATGTGATTATTCCTCTGTCAAATACCTTTTCTGGACCATTTCTTGAAGTACAATTCTGTGGGGTATATGAGGAATTCTCTTTTACAGACATATGCTTCCCTGTACTTATTTTAACTTGGCCTCGAGCTCTTTCATTCACAAGCCTTTTACTACTCGGCTTCAAGCACAACTCAGCTGAGAGATGGTCTTTGAGTTTCAAATCTTTTAGATAAGTTTGCTCATTATCCTCTTCTATGGCATTATGTGCCTTGCTGAAAATACTCTCTTTCACTTCACATGCATCAGCTTTCATCGGTTCTTTAGAGAATGTTGGGCTGGAGTTTTCCAGACAGTGCCTTTGTTTTTTAGACTTCTTCCCTGTTTGTTCACTTTCTTCTTTATTGTAAGATGCAGGAGGTGTTTTACATGGAGGAGTCAGATCCACAGAAGTGCTACACTGAGGCACTTTGAATTTTATGTTTCTAATAATTTGCTTTAAACAAGTTTGTAACTCATGGGTTTCCTGACTAGTCAACTGCCAACCTAAAGATATATTTCCTCGTAGGTATAAGTTGAGCTTATCCCAGAATCGCTTACAAAGAGTCTGCTGCCCAAGCTGATAGCCTTCTTTAAGGAGACTTCTGATCAGCTGCACACAAGCAAGTTGTACAGAGTTAGATGGCACTGAATGCAGTGACAGAGATATCATTGTTGTGCCTTTGGAGCAGTTTCCAGATGACTTCTCAGAACTCCGAGCAAACGCGGTGGTGGGAAGCTTGGCACATTTTACGATGGCTTCCACCCACTGCTGGGAACTAACCCACAGCAAATGCAAACACTTTTTATTTCTATGCAGTTCAATCACTGACACCAAAATCAGAAGGAAAAACTCAGTGACTGTGTCACACACGGCGTCCGTCTGGTTGAGGACGTCTTTGACTTCAGAATGCAGATGATGAATAACCTCCACTATATAAGCCACACCCAGATCCTTAAGATCCATGAGGGACTGCACAAAGGGGATGAACCACAGAAACGTGCTGTTATGAACACGCATGTCTTGACCGATATCTGACTGAAGCACATTAGCTAATGTTTCCATTTCTTCATACATGTTAGGACAATAATCTGGGCAAATGGCTGATCTCCACCCTGAATCCTAAAATGAAAGAGATACTGACATTCAGATAAACAAGCACCATTCATGACAGGTTTAACACAAAAGTTGCCAACAAGAAAATACACTGCTCAACTTTCCTGTGTTGATGTACATATATGGACCCCCAAGAAATTGAAAACAGTCCAATTTTGAGGTGAAGCTTTCATGAAAAGGTTAAATTTACAAAACCTCCATGTACTCTGGACCTCTTTCCTTCAGTTGGTTTCGATTTCTAGTCACGTGATTTATCTCCCTCATGCCATAAATGTTCTACCCTTCCAAAATGTACTTAAAAATTAATCTCTCAAACTGTGCATGCTCTCATTACAGACCATTTTTCCTCATGAGCTACTGTTCAATCAGAAACTGTTTTATGCAACAGTTGATTCAGAATAGCTACATATCATAAAATCAGCAATGCAACTAACCACGTAAAACACTGACTATACAATATAAAGGCAATACAATATCATCTGAATTCTCAAAATGTTTTATACCTTTTTGGTCTTTTCAGGGTTATAATTGTATACCATCTGGCTGCAAGTCACCATATCATCTAAATATGACTCCGGTTCTGACTTGGTCCTTAAATATTAAGAACAAATAGAAATTACTGAAATGAAGGGTAAAAAGAAGAGAAAAATCCTACTGTTAAAGTCAATTATAGTAGACTTCCTCATACAGATTGTTGGAAATCCTGACACAGGAACTGAACGAACCTCACAGAGCTGTTCCGTATGTTCTGGATCTCTTTCCTGTAGCTCACATTGTTGATAATGGTTTGAAATGCCTCAATAGGATCAATCAGTTGACCCCAGACCTTAGATCCAAGACGATCCAGAATCACCATGAAACAGTGTAACGCTGGCCAGAAAGGATCCACACTATCATCTGAAACACAATGGAGTAATTTGCCAAATTACAACACAATTAGAGAAAGGGACTAAAATATATTGAGAATTAAGCATTCTTTACCTGGGTAGCAACAAAACTGAAAGCAAAGCAGGAAGTAATTTAAAGTAAAGTCTTGTCAACTACAGGTTTTAGAAACCTGGCAAACTTTTAAATAATGTCTGCATTTTTTTTTTAAAGCAATACACCTCTGTTAAGAAATCTTGTTGTGTGGAACAAACTGAGATAGTCCAGATAAACTCAACTTTCTCACCCTATTTGCCAACCTGAAAGAATCGTTCCTCCTCTGCTTCTTCCAGACCTTTATACTCCCATCCTTCAATAAATAACAGAGGTAAAGTAGAAAAAAAAAAGGGAGAGAAAGAAAAACTTGGTATTTTCAGATCTAAACAAAGTCCATGATATGAGAAATCCTGAATTGTGTGTGTCATTCAGTTGGAATAAAGGACTGAACCCCTCATCCACTGGATAAGCAGAGATACATACTCTTTATCCATCCATTCTCAACAAGGCTTTGTTGTTATCTCCATTCCATCCAACTGGCAGGAATTCCCATTACTCACACACTCTTATGCCCGGTCCTTCCCCTCTTCTCTACATGCAGGGGCAAAACACTGCCCTGCTCAAAGACCTTCACTTGCTCCTTAATGTCTTCTAAGGAAATTAGAAGCCCTCAGTCAAGCATCTGTAAGATCTTACTCTATTCTTTCTTTCCAGATTTATTTTTGACACTCACATAAAGATACACCACCTACAGAAAAAAACAGATAGCTGGCTTTTTCCAAGTGAGAACCAGAATGGCTTCACTGTTAGCACCACCTGTCATCTTCCGCAGTATTCTTAGGAGGCAAGTGCTCTAACTCACCCAATTACTGTCAACCTTAGAACTTTCTGCTTTATTTCCCTCAGGGCTCTTAGAGTCTACTTTTTTTTTTTTATCATAGTCGTTCGTGTAGAACTGCTCATATACTTTTTTATCCTCTACTGAAGCTGTCTTATGTCTAGGAAGCTCTCAAATAAGGAAGAAAGTCATTAGTTAGGTGAAGACAATTATGGAATGTTTCTTAAAGAGGGGACTTCCCTGGTGGTGAAGTGGTAAAGAATCCGCCTGCCACAACATAGGCAGAACACTCTATGACATAAAAGACCCTTTTTGACCCACCGCCTAGAGACATGGAAATAAAAACAAACAAATGAGACCTAATGAAACTTCAAAGCTTTTGCACAGCAATGGAAAATATAAACAAGATGAAAAGACAACCCTCAGAATGGGAGAAAATATTTGCAAATGAAGCAACAGACAAATGATTAATCTCCAAAATTTACAAGCAGCTCATGCACCTCAATATCAAAAAAATAAACAACCCCATCCAAAAATGGGCAGAAGCCCTAAACAGACATTTCTCCAAAGAAGATATACAGTTTGCCAACAAACACATGAAAGGATGCTCAACACCACTAATCATTAGAGCAGTGCAAATCAAAACTACAATGAGGTGTCACCTCACACCAGTCAGAATGGCCATCACCAAAAAATCTACAAACAACAAATGCTGGCGATGGTGTGGAGAAAAGGGAGCCCTCTTGCACTATTGGTAGGAATGTAAATTGATACAGCCACTATGGAGAGCAGTATGGAGGTTCCTTAAGAAACGAAAAATAGAACTACCATACGACCCAGAAATTCCACTCCTGGGCATATACCCTGAGAAAACCATAATCCAAAAACAGTCATGTACCACAATGTTCACTGCAGCTTTATTTACAAGAGCCAGGACATGGAAGCAACCCAAGTGTCCATCGACAGATGAATAGATAAAGATGTGGCTATACATACAATGGAATATTACTCAGCCATAAAAAAGAAACGAAATCGAGTTATTTGTAGTGAGGTAGGTGGACCTAGAGTCTGTGGTACAGAGTGAAGTAAGTCAGAAAGAGAAAAACAAATACTGTACGCTAACACTTACATATGGAATTTAAAAAAAAAGTTCTGAAGAACCCAGGGGTAGGACAGGAATAAAGATGCAGACATAGAGAATGGACGTGAGGACACGGGGAGAGGGAAGGGTAAGCTGGGACGAAGTGAGAGAGTGGCATGGACTACCACATGTAAAATAGCTAGTGGGAAGAAGCCACAGAGCACAGGGAGATCCGCTTGGTGCTCTGTGACCACCTAGATGGGTGGGATGGGGGTGTGGAAGGGAGACGCAAGAGGGAGGGGACATGGGGATATATGTATATGTGTAGCTGATTCACTTTGTTATACAGCAGAAACTAGCAAACCATTGTAAAGAAATTATACTCCAATAAAGATGTTAAAGAAGGAATCTGTAGACTCCACTCGCTGCAACTAGAGAAAGCCCATGCACAGCAACAAAGACACAACACAGCCAAAAATTAATTAATTATTTTTTTCAAAAGTAAGTTAACTTCCTTGGGCTTCAGTTTCTTCTTTTATGAAAGTAACGTGCTGAGTTAAACTCTAAAGGTCCTTTCCAATTAAAAATTCTGACTCTGTGACCAAAACCATAAAACGGTCATTCTTTCTTTCCTCCACATCATACACCCAAGTTCTTACCGTGACACTAGTATTTTCAAAGTGCACCATCATCACAATAGTCAGCAAATAAAGTTTATTACCATCTGATTGCCTCTCCATGGCGTGAAGTATTGATTGCATAAAATCATTCTGTTTGTTTGAGCCCAACAACAGTGAATCCATGGTTTGCTCCTCAAGAATGGTCAGCAACATGCAGATACCTGTAAGATCACGTATAGTTTTCTTGAATTGATTAAATAAAACTGTTCTAATGTCTTCTCCAGTTTAGTTGGCAAAAAGAATAACAAGACAGTAAGATGAAACCAAACAGTATCCAGTGCCTCAGACATTGAAGTCTGAGATATTCATATACAACTCCTCCTCCTAAGAACAGAACTTTAGACTGAATAAAAAGGGAAAATGGCACGAACCTGGTTAGAAAACCATTTCCAAAATGACTACCACACAATTTGCATCTCATAATATCAAAGACCCCTTAAATTTTAAGATCACTATATTTCAAGTACCAGTCACTGCCAAATATACACATGACTGTAAGACTCTGAATCAATGAAGTAGGACAGAACTACTTTAAGTCAATATACAACTTGATGAAAACCAAAGTTAGTATCGCTTTCTCCCAGGAAATATTTTACAGATGGGAAAAGAGGTATTAAACCTCTGTTTCAAGAGATCAAAACCCTATTAAGTTCAGCTGCTGTGCTAATACGGTAACATCTAATACTGCCTTAAATAAAAGATCTATTTGCCATACTTGAAAATGTACCTCTTACACAGATGATTTCTAGGATAAGAAATGTTTAAAGACAAGATGTTGTAATAGTCAATTTAATGACAGAACAAGAATTGTGAACTATGAAATCCTTTATTTAGCAATTTTGATCAGATTACCAGAAGAGATCCCTTCCCTTGCAGGATAATCGTAAGAAATATTGGAAAATACTAATTATATGTGTGTAGGAACAATACTCACCTAACCAATAGTTTTTGTAGTTGGCAGTATCATACATGTGTGAAGGCAGAAGAATCAGTTTACCCTTCTCAAGGACAGAAGAAGTATCAATGTCTGGACTTTCGAAAAGCCCCAACTCAATAACTTTAAAAAGGCAAGTCAAAACCTCCTGTAAGTCATAATAATCATCTCTGTTCACTTTCCCCAAGTTTCTTGCTGTCAGGATAGCCCAACGTGAAACCTAAAAGTGTAACACATTCATTACTTCATTTAACACACAATTGTCTACAGAAAGAATACAGTTAAAATAAGATTCTCTACAGATTACAGAGGACACAAGATACATCAAATACTTTAAAAAAATCATTGCACCGTATATCTTAAACTTATACAGTGCTGTATGTCAATTATACCTCAATAAAACTGGAAGAAAAAAACTATCATATAGAATAAAGTACTTTAGGAAAAATACATGATTTTCAGACATTTAAAGGAAATAAACCAAAAGGTCCATGATGACAGAAAAAAAAAAAAAAAGACGGAAGATACTAATTACAATTGAACTTTGAACCACACACAAGGGTTAGGGGCACCTACCCTCTGCGTAGTTGAATACACTAATATAATTCGAATATAACATAGTTGGCAGCCCTCCATATCCTGGTTCTGCATCATGGATTCAACTAACCTCGAACTGTGTAGTACTATACTACATGCTATTAAAAAGAATCTGTGTATAAGAGGACCCATGCAGTTCAAACCCCTGTTGCTCAAGGGTCAACTGGAATGCGACATGTGAACCTTACTTGATCCTGATTTGATCTAACCCTGATAAAGCATTTTTGAGAGAGTAACTTCCACTCAAATACTGACTAGAAATATATTATTATTATTATTATAAGTGTGTCGATGTAATTGTTCTTTTTAAAGAGCACTTACCTTTTTGATACACGAACTAAAGTATTTTATGGATGAAATGCTCTGATGTCTAAGATTTGCGGTAACTAAACAGGAGTAGAATATTGACCACATATTGATAACAGATGAAGCACAGTGATGGATATATGGGGGTTCACTACACCAATCTATTTTTGTATGTTTGTAATGTTCCATAATAGAAAGTTAAAAAAGGAAAAATGAAAAGAGAAACCTCAGAAGAAATCAAAGGTCACCTCTACATGGCGATATAGCATAGGGAAGTGATTTTAAATTTATTCTGCACTACAAACTGAATTTAGTGATCACAACCAACCTTAAAAACTAAATAAATTTTTTTTAAAAAAATCAGTGGGCTTCCTTCATAGTAACAGTAAGTACTGTTTTGTGAAATGTTTAGGTCACGTATGTCTATATGTGTGTGAACTCGATGAAGAATATTTTTACTTAGGTTATGGGCAGAAAAGTTTGCAAAACATAGAACTAGTGGACAAAAGAATGGGCTCTATGCCAACATAATTAAGTAATGGATTTTAAGCTATCGAAAAAAAATACAAAGGAATCAATGAGTCTATAACTTATGATAAACAGATGAATAAATGAAGAGCAGGGAAAATGGCTCTTGATTATAGTATAATCAATGTCAAGTGCTGACTGGTAAAACGTGTAAAGTGCTGGGGTTGAAACTATTTTGCAATCTTAGAAAAACTGGCTCAGGGAAGAACCATCAGGTAATGCTAAATTTAGAAGAACATTTTGGTGAGGAGTAAGGTATTTATGTGATCTTAGAGTACTTAAGAAATAGACATTGTACAGTGAAGAAACTGGACAACACCTCAACTAGATGATCAAAATTAACATCACCATGAGAGGCCGGATGATATGGCATGCCGTATATCTGACAGCCTGAGAAGGACATAACATCCTTCACTTATGTAGTTTTCCAGTTGGAACGTATAACCGAAGCCTAACCATGCGCAAGCATCAGACAAACCCAAAATGAAAAGCATTCTATTTTTTGTAAATGGGAGGGAGGCAGAAATGACTATTCTTCAGAAATGTAATTGTCATAAAAGACAAAGATAGGCTGCGGAAATGTTACAGATTAAGGGAGACTAATGTAACACAACTACATGTAAATCCTGATCCTGGTCTGGATACTGGAGTACAGGGGGAAAATGCTACAAAGTACACTGGATCACACGACACAACTGGAAAACAGACCTTACTGTGTCAATGTTAAAGTCACTGAAGTTTATAATATTGTGAGAATATACTTATTCTTAGGAAATATACACTGAAGTATTTAGGGGCAAAAGGCTATGATACATGCAACCTACTCTCAAATGGTCAGAAAACAAACAGCTTTGTAGTTAACTGAAAGCAAATGATAGAACAAATGGAGTGAAACATTAGTAATTGGTGAATACAGCTAAAGAATATACAGGTGTTTTCTACTTTTTTTATTTTTGAGAATTTTCTGAAAATTTTAAAGTATTTTCAAATAAAAACTTTAAAAAAAGCATTAGGGCTCTGGATCAGGCTGCCTATATACAAATCCCAGTCACCATACTAGCCTGTGTAACTGTGGTTAAGTCTCCTGACTCAGTTTCCTCACCTACAAAAACACATATATAATGAAGAATACAGTCATTCCTGGCCCTGCAGACCCAGTCACCCAGTCTGCAAGTTCTTGGCCCAGGTCCTGGTTGCTCAGCTGGACCTGCTTCCTCTACTGCTTTGCAGCTTTAAGAAAGCCAGTCCCGGAGAGCAGCTGGCTGTACTTTCTGTCAGTCTTCTTTCACAGGCAGGAAAGCCCCACCCTTATTTTAAGCACAGGCCTCGACTCTGGTTCTACCCTTGCCTGGAGTAGACTTGTAATTCTTATTATCATGCACAAACTCAGTCCCCTGCTACCTACAGCCACCCAGGCCGACATACAGGTTTCCACCATGTATCACTTTGTATTTCTGTTCCATTACTGGTCCAAAGAAACATTTACCCTTTAAAAAGTGGGACTATACCTTTTAGAATTCCACTTTTTGAATTCTTTTCTATCATTGTTTGGGTTTGGCACAAAGGAGACAGAAATTCACCACCATTCTGACTGGAAACCCCATTACCGTGTTCTTTCTTCGCCACTTAAAAAAAAAGCCTCTTTACTATCCTTCTATTGGCAGAGCAACCCTTCGTGGCTATTGTCTTAACGTTGTAACTCAGTTCTAGAGGCCAATGTGCACAGGTCCTACTGCACACGCTGCCTCGCCACATGATGTTAAGTCCTCAAACTCGAGCAATCAGCTCAAAGTCAGGTTCCAAGCCTCTGGTGTTGCTCTCTGCTTCTGTCTACCTACTGTTCTGATTCTCATGTTCCTCTTCCTGTTTGGCACCTAAGAACTGAATCTCCTTGTTCTCCCCTCTACCCCATCACCTGTTAAAAATCTCATCTATTAGCAAAATAATTATTTCAAGTGTTTTAACTGGTATTTCCATGTGCTTGGAGCGGGGCAGGCAAGCAAGAAAAGCAAGAGAGAACTCTCCTTCTTCGTTAGTTCAGGTCAACACACTGAAAGTTCAGATTATTCCCTCATTTGTCTTTTAAACTGAAGCATCACCTGTCAGAACTGTTTCCCTACTCTTTTAACCCTCTTCTTTGAGCCCCCCAGCACCCCCTCCTGAACTACAGTAATGTTACAACAACAAGAGAATAACTTTGGCAAATATTTTAAACAAAGTACACATCAAAAACCTCTATTATAGTTATCTGTAATATAGGTGCAAAAATAAAATATCCCCTCTTCCACTGCCTAACACTCACACTCACCATTTCATTGGGATGGACCAAAAACAAATAGATCCCTGGATGTTTGTCAAAAACCTGAAAGGAGCAGTTAGCTTGTTCCATCCGGCAAAGTGCTTCAACGCATAATTCATCTAAATAGAAAAAATAAGGCAGTAAACATAAGACATAAATCTTATCAACGTATCAAGATTCCCTAAATTTGGCTCCTTCAGTTGCTCTGTAAGTAAATGAAAAGTTGCTCCTTTTTTTTTTAAACTGAGGCATAAAATTGCTGTAAATGTAGGAATGATATTTAGCTGCTGAAAGACCGGTAGGTTGATCATAGTGTGTGCCTATGAATTGCTCTGACTTTCCTAGTACAAACATCTTTTTTCACACTGGGCATAATTATCTCCAGAGAGCACCTTCTTAGAAGTATGGCTATAGGTCCAATTCCATTAGCATTTTACATTTTGATCCATGAGGACTTTATCTTGTACCCCAGGGATAAAATCAGCTTTGCCCCACAAATGGCTATTTTGTCCTACTCTCAGTTACTGAGTAATCCATTTTCTCCAGTGGTTTGAAATGCTATCATCAGCAAAGAGTAAATTCCCCAAATATATTCGGTTTACTTCTGGAGTCTCTACACTGCTCCATGAGTCTATCTGTACCAGCACTATCTTAATCCCTGTTGCTTCATGGAAATTTCTTCATCACTCTTTCAAAAGTATACTGAATAGACTCATACGTTTACCATATCAGATGAATCAACTTTATTTTGTCAAGCTTCAAAGAATATTGTAGTGACAGTGGTTAGCTTTGGGAAGGAGGGACAATGACTGGAAAAGTAAGAGGAGAGCTTCTGGTGTGTTGATGATGATTTGTTTCTGACCTGGGTGCCAGCTACACAAGTATGCTTAGTTTATGAAAAATCAAGCTTATATAGTTTTCTGGATATGGTACTCTTTAATAAATGTTTGAAAAATGACTTGTTCGAATTTAAAAATCTAGTTATTTTGAATTTATTTAGAAAGAACTGATTTATCTAATAAATCTTTAGATATACTTTTCAATTTACTGAAAATACAGAGGATAGAGAAACAAGTCAAATAACATGACAAGGAAGAAATCAGAAAAGTCCAGGAAGCACATTATTCTTTAGGGCAACCATCTGGTCTCAGCAAGTCAAAGTTATGACAAAAAAAAAATCTATCTATCTATCTATCCATCTATCTATTTATCTAACTATATCTATACCTGTGCACACATACGTAAAAGTAAACTATTCTGGATTAAAAGAGATGTAAGAAATATGGAACCAAATGGAACCAAATGCACAGTCCCTGATTGGACTCTAATTTAAATAAATCATCCAAAAAACACATTTTGCAACTACTGGGAAAATCTGAATGTGGACTAGATACAGTAGTGGGTGCCTTAAAGGTACTGTTATTTCGTTAGATTTGACAGATCAGGAAAATGTCTTCAAGAGATTCATATTAAGAAATGCAAATATAAATGGCCAAAATCTAGGCAGACATAATATGCTATGCCATTGTGATTACTGAAAACTACTACAGACCAGTGGTTCTCAACCTGGCGATTTTGTCCCCCACTGGCCCTGACCCCCAACTCCCAAGGGACGTTTGGCAATATCTGGAGACAATTTTGCTTGTCACAACTAGGGTAATGGGGAGAGCAAGTCACTACCAGCATCTAGTGGAGAGAGGGCAGGGATGCTGCTAAACATCCTACAATAAACAGCATGTCCCTCACACACCAAGATTTATCCAGTCCAAAATGTCAACAGTTCCAAGTATGAAAAACCCTGCTACAGACAAATTCCAAGAATGAAAATTAATTGAATGGATAGAAGAATAAATATGTGATGAAGCAAATACAGCAAGATATCAGCAGCTGTACAATCTATGTGGTGTGTATATGGTATTCACTGTGTAATTCACTTTTCTAGGTTTGGAAATGCTCAAAATAAAACATTTGGAAAAAAAAGTATCCTAAGTATATGTTTAAGAAACAGATTTTCAATATAGATAAACCCAAATTCTTACAATTCTTAAAATATAAAAATGATACAACTGTGAAACACCCAAGATACTCACTAACACGCTCATGTAAAAGCAAATAAGGATATTTCAGTATTTCAAGAAGAGCAACTCGAAGCTTATTTTTAAAGTCTTGGCCAGTAAGGTCAAACAGCTGTGCCTCTCCATTGTTGTCTACTATATATAACTCGTCATCGTCTCCAATTTCTCCCTTCATGGCCTTTTCAAAGTGATTTATGAGACGTGAGGTTTCTAATTCCCATAAAACCTACAGGAAAAGAAAAACGGGCAGTGTGCTTTATATCTTATTAGCAACAAAATATACTGGATGTGACGATCCTTCTAGAAAGCCTTTTCCTAAGCATAAAAATTCAGAAGTTTAAAGAAGTACCAGGGCTTCCCTGGTGGCACAGCGGTTGAGAGTCCGCTTGCCGATGCAGGGGACACGGGTTCGTGCCCCGGTCCGGGAAGATGCCACATGCCGCAAAGCTGCTGGGCCCGTGAGACGTGGCTGCTGAGCCTGCGCGTCCGGAGCCTGTGCTCAGCAACGGGAGAGGCCACAACAGTGAGAGGCCTGCGTACCAAAAAAAAAAAAAAAAAATTATATTAGATTTAAAGAAAACAGTCACTGAACATAAAAGTGGCTTTTATGATACATGAACATGAGTACATAGAGCATGAGATGTTTACAACATTGCTCTTGCAGAGTTTTGTTATCAACAGCACTGTCAACTATACTCTATTGAAAAGGAAATGAGAAGTTGGAGCTTCTTTACACAAGCTGGGCCTTCTCTGACTTCCCTCCTATGTTCCAGCCATAGGTAATTACCTTGAAACATCAGCTTTAGCATAAAGGCATTGGTTAGCTTCATCGCTAGGCAACTTTGTAAACGTAAAGTTTTCCTCAAAATGTTCATAACTTATCATCCCCTCCTCTCTTCTATATTATTATACGTAACTCTATGGTCTGTATTCCATTTCTCACCAGATAAATATAATAAACCAATATTCAAAGCCACATATTTAAAATTATATGTTTCACTTTGGTTCCTGTGAATGAAAAAAATGTTTGTCTTTATTGATTTATAGCACTTAACATTAAAAAATGAAGAGAGGGGAAAAAGAGAACTATTAGCCAATAAAAGAATAACCCAAGCCATTCAGATACCTGGTTGTTAAGAAAGTCAAACACAACGACATTAAAACATGAACCCAAAAATACCCCATACGTCACTTCATTTCATGAAACTGTTTCACATCAAAATGTCTAAAAGTGGAGGATTATAAAATTCTGCTTTAGATTTCAATTCAATTCCATCAATCAATAAGCATTTATTCAGCACCTACTATCTACCAGGCTATGAGTTACATACTACACGTATATTAGCATTCACAGTTTAAATCACGTTTTCAGTTCCCTGAATGCTTCCAACAGAGTTTAAATTTATTCTCTTCCTAGTTATCAAGCTCTGAAAAATACTGCCCAATTAATGTAAAGTACCTTATGTAAGAATGGCAATTCATCCCTTGCTTTGTGGTATTCCGCCACACATTCTAAGCAGTAGCAGAGGTCTTCATCAGCTGTTTGAAATTCACTGGAGTGGGTCTTGGATGCATAGCGTTGCAGGAAGTCAATGGTGGAAATACCACCTGGTGTACACCAACAACATGTGCTCATTCTGTACCTGTATCCAGAAAAGAAGACATGGAAAGACTAAAGAAAAAAAAAAAACAAAAAACACACAACACTTCAGGCCTATTCTGGTGGAGAATGGGTACATTTCCTACTAATGATCATGTCTTCAACTTACAATGTGCCTCGACCACATCCAGAACATTCTGCTGGCCAGCTTATCAATCACTGGCTAAACTCAATCTGGGCTTACTCGTAAAAACTTTACCTGTGACACATGAAAAATAATGAAATGAAAGCAGTTAGTAATAAACATCATAAGGCAACATACAGCTGTGTTATAAAGCCGGCTCAAAACTATACAGTACTGATGGGAAATTATGCACAGAGACATAGAATTATCAATGTTTTCAAAGTACAGATTTTGGAGTGTTCTAATCATGTACTGGAGTCAAGTGAAAAGCTCAGGAAACCTTTCACATTCCCTGAGGCCCTGCTCCCGAAATCCCTGGAAACCTTAGAAATCCCCAAATATTAGTCCATACCAATAACAAAAACTCATATAGAGAAGAATTTTCTCTTGGTTTGGAAGTATATATACACATGAATTTGCACATGTGTGTATGAACTGCTGCCCATAACTCACTGCTCGTCAAGGCAGTATAAACTGTAATGGCTGCAAATATAATAGCTACAAACCTATTCCTACTAAGTTTGAAACTTACAGTTTTCAACTGTCTCCAATTTGGGGTTTTATACTACCATCAGAGCCTCCACCATCCAAACTCAAGTAAAAAGGGTTAAATGAAATTAATTTCAGAGATTGGTTCAAGATGGCGGAGTACAGGATGTGCACTCACTCCCTCTTGCGAGAGCACCGGAACCACAACTAACTGCTGAACAATCATCAACCGGAAGACACTAGAACTCACCAAAAAAGATACCCCACATCCAAAGACAAAGGAGAAGCTGCAATGACGAGGGGCGCAATCACAATAAAATCAAATACCATAATTGCTGGGCTGGTGACTCACAAACTGGAGAACACTTATACCACAAAGTCCACCCACTAGAGTGAAGGTTCTGAGCCCAATGTCAGGCTTCCCAACCTGGGGGTCCGGCAACGGGAGGAAGAATTCCTGAAGAATCAGACTTTGAAGGCTAGCAGGATTTGATTGCAGGAATTTGACAGGACTAGGGGAAACAGAGACTCCACTCTTGCAGGGCACACACAAAGTAGTGTGAGCACTGGGACCCAGGGGAAGGAGCAGTGACCCCATAGGAGACTGAACCAGACCTGCCTGCTAGTGTTGGAGGGTCTCCTGCAGAGGCAGGAGGGGCGGTGGCTGTGGCTCACCGTGGGGACAAGGACGCTGGTGGCAGAAGTTCTGGGAAGTACTCCTCGGTGGGAGCCCTTCCAGAGTCCGCCATTAGCCCCACCAAAGAGCCAGGTAGGCTCCAGTGCTAGGTCGCCTAAGGCCAAACAACCAGCAGGGAGGGAACACAACCCCACCCATCAGCAGATAAGCAGATTAAAGTTTGACTGAGCTCTGCCCACCAGAGCAACACCCAGCTCTACCCACCACCTGTCCCTCCCATGAGGAAGCCTGCACAAGCCTCTTAGGTAGCCTCAGCCACCAGAGGGCAGACAGCAGAAGCAAGGAGAACTACAATTCTGCAGCCTGGGGAAGGAAAACCCTATTCACAGAAAGACAGACAAAATGAAAAGGCAGAGAGTGCTTTGTACCAGATGAAGGAACAAAATAAAACCCCAGAAAAACAACTAAATGAAGTGCAGATAGGCAACCTTCCAGAAAAAGAATTCAGGAAAATGACAGTGAAGATGACCCAGGACCTTGGAAAAAGAATGGAGGCAAAGATCGAGAAGATGCAAGAAAGGTTTAACAAAGCCCTACAAGAATTAAAGAAAAAACACCTAGAAGAATTAAAGAACAAACAGAGATGAACAATACAATAACTGAAATGAAAAATACACTAGAAGGAATCAACAGCAGAGTAACTGAGTCAGAAGAACGGATAGGTGATCTGGAAGACAGAACGGTAGAATTCACCTGCTGTGGAACAGAATAAAGAAAAAAAGAATGAAAAGAAATGATGACAGCCTAAGAGACCTCTGGGACAACATTAAATGCAACACCATTCACATTATAGGGGTCCCAGAAGGAGAAGAGAGAGAGAAAGGACCCAAGGAAATATTTGAAGAGATGATGGACGAAAACTTCCCTAACATAGGAAAGGAAATAGCCACCCAAGTCCAGGAAGCGCAGAGAATCCCAGGCAGGATAAACCCAAGGACAAACACGCCAAGACACACAGTACTCAAATTGACAAAAAATTAAAGACAAAGAAACATTACTGAAAACAACAAGGGAAAAACGACACGTAACATACAAGGGAAGTCCCATAAGGTTAACAGCTGATTTCTCAGCAGAAACTCTACAAGCCAGAAGGGAGTGGCACGGTATATTTAAAGTGATGAAAGGGAAGAACCTACAACCAAGATTACTCTACCTGGCAAGGAGCTCATTCACATTCAACGGAGAAATCAAAAGCTTTACATACAAGCAAAAGCAAAGAGAATTCAGCACCACCAAACCAGCTCTACAACAAATGCTAAAGAAACTTCTCTAAGTGGGAAACACAAAAGAAAACGACTTACAAAAACAAACCCATACCCATTAAGAAAATGGTAATAGGAACATACATATCAATAATTACCTTGAACATGAATGGATTAAATGCTCCAACCAAAAGACACAGGCTCGCTGAATGCATACGAAAACAAGACCCATATATATGCTGCCTACAAGAGACCCACTTCAGACCTAGGAACAGTTACAGACTGAAAGTGAGGGGATGGAAAAAGATATTCCAGGCAAACGGAAATCAAAAGAAAGCTGGAGCACCAATACTCATATCAGATAAAATAGACTTTAAAATAAAGAATGTTACAAGAGACAAGGAAGGATGCTACACAATGATCAAGGGATCAACCCAAGAAGAAGATATAACAATTATAAATATATATGCACCCAAAATAGGAGCACCTCAATATGTAAGGCAACTGCTAACAGCTATAAAAGCGGAAATCAACAGTAACACAATAATAGTGGGGGACTTTTTTTAATGTTAATTTATTTATTTTTTGCTGTGTTGGGTCTTCGTTGCTGCGTGCTGGCTTTCTCCAGCTGCAGCAAGCAGAGGCCACTCTTTGTTGTGGCGTGTGGGCTTCTCATTGCGGTGGCCTCTCTCGTGGAGTACGGGCTCTAGGTGCGTGGGCCTCAGTAGTTGTGGCATGCGGTCTCAGTAGTTGTGGCTCTCAGGCTCTAGAGCACAGGCTCAGTAGTTGTGGCCTGCAGGCTCTGTAGCGCAGGCTCAGTAGTTGTGGCGCACAGGCCCAGTTGCTCCACAGCATGTGGGATCTTCCAGGACCAGGGCTCGAACCCGTGTCCCCTGCACTGGCAGGCAGACTCTCAACCACTGAGCCACCAGGGAAGCCCGGAACAGAAACAAAGTGCACAAAACACAAAAGGATGGGGGCATGTCAAAGGGACATAATAGACACCAACCTGAAGAGCTCCCAGCGGCCAAAGCTGAAACAATCTGAGTAACAAAATAATGTAATATTGGATTATAACCCACAGTATAAATATACATGAATCCATACTGATACAAATGAATGAATAAACAAATGTGGGGGAAGGAACAAACTTTCCTTATGGAAGAATTGCAAATAATATATACAGATAATCCCCATTCCAGGAAGTGGAGCTTAAGCCCACCCTATCTTGAGCGAGGGCTGGACTTGGTGAAACACTTCCAAATAAGAAAGGATGCAAAGTGAAAATCACACTTATGGTGGAGACACCTGGCAAACACAACCTCAAACCAAGTGATCAAGGTTAACATCACCAGTGGTTAAGTCATGTTGGTAACCCCTGACACAATGTGATGAGGCAGGAACTTCAACTCTGCAGTATGCTTCCCCAAACCCACAACCCCAGTCTATTCATGCGAGAAACATCAGACAAACTCAATGTATTAGCCAAACAGCTATTAGCCAGTCTTTGACAAAAATGGAGAAAACCACACCCAAGGGAAATCAAACCAAGTGTTCTATCGTATGGAAACATTTTATTGGGAATTGGGCCAGGAAATTACCCAACAAAACCGGTCTTGAAAACTTGACCTTCATTATCTAATGAATGTATATCAGCCTGATGGGAAAAAAGTTACAAACCCAACTGTAAACCCAATGAAGTTCATTGCCTAACTGGATGATCCTAATCCATGCATTCTCATCAGGAGTGACATCATCCTCAAGGAGATGAAAACTGGTTAGTGGAACACATCCTACTCTTTTTACATATAAAGCACAGGTATATGGACATTACGTAAAGAAGTATATAATATATATTGGTGGGATTAAAATTCATGGCAAATTCATAGGAAAGAAATGTCTTAAACGTTTCCTTTCAGAGAGGGAGAAGGGACAATAAAAGGTTAAGAAACATGACCCAAGTCATTGAATACTTGGGTACAGAAACTTGACAATGTTACATTTTTGAATGCATTACCACCCAAAAATTCAGACTGCATAATAAGCTCTGCTAATGGGACACTGATCACATCTTGACAGTATTTATAGTTTCTGTACAATCAAAAACATGGATTTGTCTTGTGAACTGATTTTTAAAATTTATTAAATATTAACTGTATACTTTCTTCAGGCTTCTGAAAAGAATGCAGGGCAGCTTTCAACATTAAAGTATAAAGAAAAAGACATTTTAGAAGGCAATTTAGAAAGGGAGAGAAATCAAAACTTATGTACAAGAAATTTAATTTCAATAAGGCCTAATTTAGGAGCTTCCTGAAAAGTAGAGCAGAAAAATAGCATGAGTTACACAGTCCTTGTGTGAAAAATTTAAAAAGTAATATGCTAGTTCAGCTGGAGGGTCCTGCCCTTTCCTAACACTAATTCTAATTCAATTACATTTTTTAAGGGTGCTGCAAACTAGGAAATATGAAGTAACAGAATAGACACTATGTTTCTGCAGAATATAAATTTCACTCAAAGAACTTCTCATACTTGAAAAACCAGTAATATAATACCAGGAAGTTAAAAGTCTGCAGAAGCTGTGTTTTTCCAGTGATGTAATCTAATTCAACAAGTTTCACCCTTCTAGACAATGCAAGGACAGAAAATGAAACTCAGGGAAGATTTCTCAAACATCAGTTGTTTCAAGCTTGACTTGAGCAGGAAACAAGACTGCAGTCAACTGCAACTTTGAAAAAATCAAGGTACTGAAGTACAAATAAAATGTTGTATACATTTTTTTTTTTCTTTTTGCGGTACACGGGCCTCTCACTGCTGTGGCCTCTCTCGTCGCAGAGCACAGGCTCCGGACGCGCAGGCTCAGCGGCCATGGCTCACGGGCCTAGCCGCTCCGTGCAGCATGTGGGATCTTCCAGGACTGGGGCACGAACCAGTGTCCCCTGCGTCGGCAGGTGGACTCTCAACCACTGCGCCTCCGGGGAAGCCCAAAATGTTGTATACTTTAAAATAATTATTAACAGAGAAGTTAGTTAGCAAAATAAACTTTCTAGTAAAAAAAAAAATTATGGAGGCTGCTTTTTATTTCACTCACTCAGAGAGCTGGCTTACTTCCACATTCCAGAAAGCAAACTAAATGTTCTCAAAGTAGATAGGAGGTACTGCCATATAACAGATAAGTGCCATGGAATTTAGAAAACAGAGAGAACAGTGCTACAGCAAATCAACAATAGAAACATGTTTCCATAGTTCCTCTCAAAGGCCATAAGTGGGTGTGGTTATGTTCCTAAAACTAAAATCATCATTGGCCTGATAGCTAAGCCCAAAAAAATCTCAACAGGGTATACTGAAATTTTTCTTTTAAGGGAAAACTGCTGGTAGATGACTATGAATCTTGCAAATTTTTGTACAATTCAGTTCTTCTGGAGGACAGTTTTGTTAAGTTCATCAGTGTTTTTACTGCTTGGAATCATTACTGAACCACAAATGGGGGAGTCCAGGGAATCCTCAAGCTGCATGACAGAAGTAAGAGCGGCTCCTGTGCATCAGAGAGACAGTATTTTTGCCAATAACATAGGATGCTTCACCAGAGGTATAACTGTAATTTTCTATTGACTTATCCAGGGGATATCATTTATCAATAATAGCTGGACAGAAACTTCAAATAACAATCACTTTCTTCTATCCTTCCTAGCTAAACTTTTTGAAAATTTATTTATTTTAAACTTCTTCACAATTGCTTTTATTTATTTTTTTTCCTCGGCCACGCTGAGCGACTCGAGGGATCTTAGTTTAGATCCCTGACAAGGGATTGAACCCGGGCCACGGCTGTGAAAGCGCCGAGTCCTAACCACTGGACCACCAGGGAACTCCCCTTGAAAAAATAATTTAGATTCACTTCTTTAGCTCCTTTGCACTCTGGCTTCTACCTTATGTTTCACTGAATGTTTTCACAAAAGTCCCTAATAATCTCTTTAATACCAAATCCAGTAGGTTCTTTAATGGACTCCTCTAAAGCATATGAAACTGCTAAGCATGTATTCCTTAGCTACGACAACACAGCATTCTTCTCTCACTTCCTCTACCCAGCCCCCATAATCATCTGTTCCTTTTCCCCCTGCTTCATATCAACATTTCCAAAGGTTTGTCCTCAGGACTCTAACCCTTCATTCAATATCCTCTTTGTGGGTGACAATTCAACCTATTTCTTCAACTACTATTTATAATGAAGCTTCCCCAAAGACTGAGAACGTAGGTAAAACTCAATGCCATGTTTGTGTTTCAGCTACTCAATAAATGATAGCCTAGCCTAGAATTCCACAAAGATATACAGCTGCCCTTCAGTTTCTGCAGGGGATTGGTTCCAGGAGTACCCCCCATGCACACCAAAATCTGCAGATGCTCAAGTCCCTTCCATAAAATAGTGGAGTACAGGGAACACAGTTGGCCCTCTATATCCACACATGGGAAACCCAAAGATATGGAAGGCTGACCGTACTCAATATCCAACTGTACAGTGAATCTATACTCACTTGACAGTTGCCTCAAAGTAAACAGGACCAGAACAGAACAAAGTCCTTCCCGTCAATGTGTTATCTGTCCTGTATTCTCTGTATCCACGGTATTACCATGACTTCACTTTTCAAACCAGTAACCTGTGAATTCTCCTATGCTATCCTCCCTTAGCCCCCATCTCTACAAGTTCTATACAGTCTACCACCTTGATTACCTCTGTACTTTACTCTCAGTGAGACTGCCATTTCCTTAGTTCAATACATTTTCATTATTTGTCTGGATTACAGAAGAAACCTAAATGATCTGCCTCTTGTTTGATCCACCATCAATTCTTCCTCCAAAGTGCTGCCAAAGGCCAAAGCCAAAACCAGACTCTAAAAGCACAAATGACTCCTCTACCTTTGGCCGATAAAATTAAAATTTCTGACCTCACCACACAAGGCTCTCCATGACCTGGCTTCAGCATCATCTCTTGACATTCCCCCTCACTTGCACTTCCTAAAATGCTTCCTGGTGTTTGGCATTACCTGCCTTTATGGAAGCTCTTCCATCTGCCTTGGACACCTACTCTTCATACCTTTGCCTGCTTCTTAACCCTGGATGTGCCTCAGACTCACCAAAGGAACTTGGCAAAAAAAATTAGCAAAGGCACATGGTGAGATACCACTGAGAAAATTCAGATGCGTTCTAAAAAAGACTCCACCAGTACGTCTGATAAAAAGCCAGATTTGGGGGACATCCCTGGTGGTCCAGGGGGTAAGACTCTGCACTCCGAATGCAGTGGGCCGGGGTTCGAGCCCTGGACTGGGAACTAGATCCCACATGCATGCCGCCACTGAGAGTTCGCAAGCCACAACTAAGACCCAGCACAGCCAAAATAAATAAATAAGTAAATATTTCGGGGGCGGGGGTGGGAGGAGCCAGATTTGAGAACTACCTCTGAGCATCATCATGCCTGGAGGCTTGTCTGACTCATTCCCTACCTTCCAATCTGTCTTTGATGACTTTTTTCTCCATCCCCTCAGGACTTTGTACATGGTCTCTATCACTGCATTTACCATGTTAGGCTGAGCTGTTTACTTATCTGTCTCCCACCTACAAGCTCCATCCTCAGCAATTCTGCGTGTGTTAGGGGGCAAGGATCCGTTCTGTATTTTTTTTTCTTTTGTCTTACTTCTCAGTGCTTGGCACATAATAAGTGCCTGAAAAAAAAAGTCTTAAGTGTCTATTTAACAAATAACTGCCGACACTTCCCTGGTGGCACACTGGTTAAGACTCCGCGCTGCCAATGCAGGGGGCCCAGGTTCGATCCCTGGGTCTGGGAACTAGATCCAACATGCATGCCACAACTAAGAGTTCGCATGCCACAACTAAGGAGCCCGCCTGCTGCAACTAAGACCCAATGCAACCAAATAAATAATAAAACATGTAAACATTTAAAATTAAAAAAAATAATAATAATTACCTGGGGTAATGGCCTACAGCGAAGCCATCCTTTCAGTCGAGATTCCTGGGTTTATTTGAGAATGGGTGAGGATCTGCATTCATATATAACCAGACTCTGGCCCCCAACATTTCTGAAAAAGCAAAACAAAACAAAACTGAGGAAGTGGTTTTTAGACTCGCTCTCTCACCTGGGCTTCACATCAATCCTTATAAAGAACCACCAAATATTACCATTTGATGACAGGGCTCAAGCTCTCAGAGGTTAGACAACATGCCTGTGGATCTAACAAGGAATGAAGAAACAGTGCAACTGCCATTCTGACTCCACAGGGGGAGTGGCTCCACGGGGGACCTCGTCCCCACGCTGGGGACAGCGAGGCACTTTGTCATTAAGTCCCGCAATTAGCAGGTGAGTTCAGCCCTACGATCGTCAGTAGCTAACATCTCTGCCGCTTTGACTGACCAGCCAAGGGCTCTTCTTCCTTCGAGCCTCGGGCCCGATTCCTTCTGGGCCACACAGGTCTTGCCACATCGTCGCTCCTGGAAGGTGGGGAGGACGGCAAAGGGCCCTCTGGCTGGCTGTCAGCGCTCCATCGCCTTCAGGTGGGGCAGGGAGGGCTCAGGTGGCCACTCGGGAGGGGCACACTCTCCAAAGGCACGAACCCCAGCAGGAGAAAGCAGGGGGCGCCGAGCGGACAGAGACTTTCTGTAGTGAGACACCCCACTCACTCCCACAGAAACTACGCAGCGCCCAGACTCAGAAGAGCTCACACGGGACGGCACTGCAGACGACGCGAAGGGAGAGGACCGGAGGGCGCCCCAATGGGCGCCGCAACTGTCCTGAGGGACGCGGCCGAGCTCACGCCGCCCCTACCCCACCCGCCCGGGCCTCACACGCTGCGACGGTTACACCGTGCGCACTCCCACGCTCACCGGGCCAGCAGCCGTGAGTTCAACGCTCTCCTCACCCGTCTCGGCCTCCCCCCGGCCGCTAACCAGCCTCCGCCTCCATGCCTCAACTCAACAGTCGGCCGAGAACGGAAGTGCGGGCCTGCGATCAGTCGCCAACATCCGTAACCGACCACCCAACCGAAGAAGCCCCGAGCGCAGGACCCGCCCTCTGCGTGGCGTCGGCCGTCCGCAGGCCCCGCCCCGGCCGCCGCTTTCTTGTTTTGGTGCCCCGAGGGGCGGGGCGTGGGAAGAGACACGCCCGGGCTCCGCCTGGAGGCCGGGAAGCCCGGCGCGGCGTCACTTCCGGGCTCCCAGGGCCGCCCAATCAGGAGCGTCCGTGAGGGGCGGGGTCTGGGGGAAAGATTGAGGCCGAGGTTCCACCGCGGCCTTGACCCGGATTTCTCCGGGTAGCGGCCGCCCACCGATGCGCCCACCCCGGGCGACCTGGACGCTTACCCTGCTGTCTTTTCCGCCCAGTCCTTTTTCTTCCCTTTTAGACGCCTCAGGAGTTTCAGCAGGGGTGTTACGGGTTGCGAAGGAATTGTTTTTCTCTTTCGATTTCCTTTAAAGACCTAAAATATAATATGTAATCAACACGTACTTTGGGGGAAGTATATACTTTGTATCATAGAAAAGGGATACATTAAGTATTGGAAAGAGGAAAAACAGTACAGAATATAACAGTAAAACCCCCTGGGAAGCCTACCCATTTTTTTTTTTCTTTTAACGCTTACTGCTGACTTCGACGATGAGGCGTCACCACTAGCTTATACTCTAATAGAGGAGACAGAAAAACAAATAATTACTAGTTCTGATCAAGGCTCTAAAGGAAAGCAGAGGCTGAGTTAGGCCCGATCCAGACCGGTCAGCCAGCGACGATCTTACTGAGCAGAAATCCCTAACCAAAGAATGAGAAGGGGTGAGCCAGGGAAGAAGTGGGCAGGGTCCTGCTGAAGAACATTCCAGAAAGAGGGCGTGGCTTATCGGAAAGCCCCGATGCCTGTTATGGAAATTTAACAATCCCAGCGGGAGGCAAAGACTGTTATTCTCGTTTCTAGATTTTTCTCTGTCAGGCAGACTGTTGGCCAAATTCAAATCCAGTGTTCAAATACGAAAGTTACAAAACTGTGCGGAACTATATTGCACTATAAATTGCGTAGGTATCCTTTTTAAAATAATATTAATACTTTTGTAAAATAGGGATCTGGCTGGCTATTAAAAAAAAAACTTTTTCTGAAAGAGAAGATGGAAAAAAAAATCACCGGAATCTCTATTTCCCTGAGATAACCATTTTAATGTGTATCCTTGAAGAATGTATTACATACGTTTTTATTAAAGTAGCCATGAAAGGATATTTATAAAATGCTAAGCTACTCACCACAGTGTAAGAAACGGAATATTACCGTGAATCCTGAACAGAGGGGCTCCTCCATTTTATAGGGTAGCTTGGGCTAGGGACACACAGAAATGTTTTAACTTCTTATAAAATCAGAAAAACAAGTGGAATATTACGTTGAAGAAAATCTTTTAATATTTACCATTTATTTGTCTTTATACCAATACAGTCATAAAATATAAATTTTGGTATTTTTAAGGAGGAGAGTGCCCCTGAAGGCAAAAAGTGCCTAGGGCCACTGAAGCCATAATTTCATCCTGCTTTGGAGCCCGCTGTGGGTCTTTCCTTATGATATTACCACGTTTGTCTTTAATCTGTAAACATATGAAGCTTAGCGTGTTTTTGAGCTTTATCAAATTAGACTGAATGCATTTTTCCGTGAATTGCTTTTTATACTCAGAGATTCATTGACCCAAGGTATGCTCAGGAGTTGTAGAGCAAAAAGTTTACAAAACTTGAGGGGTGTCTTTAATATTTATTTGAAATGAATAGCACAAATTACAAATTTTTTAAATGGACAAACCCCACAAATACTAAAAATTCAGAAAAAAAAATATTTAAGCTGCAAACACAACTCTATAAAAGTTATATATTTGGGCTTCATACACTTTTATCTCAGCAATGAGGTTGAAGATCATTTTCTATACAAGGAACACAAATGTAATTCAGTCTCTTTTCTAGTAAGATTGATGAAATTTTATGGTGTTTATGAACATTTCAAATTAATAATTCGTTTGATAATATGCACATTTTAGGATTGTCAAGTTTAAAAAATTTGGATCAAGCCTTTTTTCACAGATAAGCTGTAAGAATTCAGAACACATAAAGTTTCTGGTGTAATGATTGAACCTAAGTACTTGGAATTGATAACACATTACTACTAGGTTGTCATAGATTTTCTCATTTTTAGATACAGATTGTGAGTTTTATATGTCAGTATTTTATGTCAAATTTTCAGTACTTTTTCCAGTTTGATCATTTGACTCATTACTCATCATTATTTGGATCATCAACAATCCAAGAACATGTTACACATTATTTCTATTTGAAATGGATCTGTTCTTAATGAATTACTAAAATATTTGTTATATTATAATTTCTATTGACTTCATCAACATTAACCTTCATTGTAGCCTCTTAGTCCATTATTCTGTCAACTTTATATAATTTATATACAATTATACACAATAAGTACACATTTTAGGTGTATGGTTGAGAGATTTTAACAACTCCATAATTTCATGTAACCATCTCTAATCATGATATAAAACATTTTCTTCCTGCCAGAAAAGTGCCCTTGGGACACTTGGCAGAAAATCTTCTCCCCATTCACCCAATGGAAACATTGATTTGACTTCTATCAACATATCTATCATCATAGATTAATTTAGACTATTCTAGAACTCTATCAATGGAATTATACACTATGTATTCTTTTGACCATCTGCTTTTGTTCAACAGGAAGTGTATGAAGTCCACAGATGTTACTGTATGTATCAGCAATTCATTTTTATTGCAGAGAAGGGTATCATTCAATGAATACACCACAATTGGGTTTTTTTCTTTTAGTCATCTACTGATGAATATTGGGTGGTTTCAAGTTTTCCACTGTTAATAGATAAAGCTGTTGTGAACACTACTGTACAAGTCTTTTTATGCTCATATGTTTTCATTTAACATGGATAAATATGCAGGAGTGGAATTGCTGGGTTACAGGGTAGGTGTGCCTTTAACATTACAAGAATTTACAAGCCATTTCCAAAGTGATTTTACCATCTTCAATTACCATAAACAAAGTATAAGACTGCCATTTGCTCCACATCCTTGTCAATACTACCCCTATTGTAAGTATTTTAAATTTCAGTCATCCCAATGGGTTAAAATGGTGCCTCATTTGTATTTCCCTAATGAATAATGATGTAGAACATCTTTTCTTTTCTTTTCTTTTGTGGAATGCGGGCCTCTCACTGTTGCGGCCTCTCCTGTTGCGGAGCACAGGCTCCGGAAGCACAGGCTCAGCGGCCATGGCTCACGGGCCCAGCTGGTCCGCAGCATGTGGGATCTTCCAGGACTGGGGCACGAACCCGTGTCCCCTGAATCGGCAGAAGGACTCTCAACCACTGCGCCACGGGGGAAGCCCTAGAACACCTATTCATGTGCAGATTGAGAATTAGTGTATCTTCTTTGTGAACTGACTGAGCTTTCAGGCAGAGCACAGAGGATTTTTAGGGCAGTGAAAGTACTCTGATATTAAAGGACTGATACAGGTCAGTATACATTTGTCCAAATCCATAGAATGTACATATCAAGAGTGAACCCTAATGAAAACTATGGACTCTGGGTGATAATGACGTGTCACCGCAGGTTCCTCAGTCGTAACAAATGTACTACACTGGTAGGGAATGTTGGTAATGGGGGATACTATGCATATGGCGGGGGGCAGCAGCGGGTATATCAGAAATCTCTGTAGCTTCCTCTGAATTTTGCTGTGAACCTAAAACTGCTCTGAGAAACTAAAGTCCTTTTTAACCTTATGGTCAAACAGCTCAGACGTTTGAATGGAAATGGCAGGTAGGTAGATTAATATTTTAGCCTGGAGTTTGGGGGAGAATCTGACCTATAACTACACATTTGGGAGCCATCAGCACATAGATGTTATTTCGAGGCACCGGGAGAATGTGAAGAGTCCAAAAAGTCTCGAGGAACATGAGCATTTAGAAGTTGGGGGCAGTTGGGGGAGTGTAGCAGAAAGTGGTAATTGATTCTACCTGTATAGAATCAAAGATAGCTAATACTGGGCTTCCCTGGTGGCACAGTGGTTGGGGGTCCGCTTGCCAGTGCAGGGGGTGTGGGTCCGTGCCCCCGTCCGGGAGGATCCCGCATGCCGCGGAGCACCTGGGCCCGTGGGCCATGGCCGCTGGGCCTGCGCGTCCGCAGCCTGTGCTCTGCGGCGGGAGGGTCCGCAGCGTTGAGGGGCCCACGTACCACAAAAAAAAAAATAAAAAATAAAAAAGATAGCTAACACCATGGCTTGTTTGTATGGTGATAACAATGCAGAATAGAGATGACAATTGGGAACAATTGTCCACAGGGGTATTTACCCTTTCAGCCATTTAAGGAAGGTTGAGCTAAATCCGAGCTCCAGACATGAGCCCAGATGGGTTGAAGACCATCCTATTTTTTGTGGCTACAGTGATGGCTCAGAGTTGGGCACAAGCTCTAATTTGGGCACTGGGAACGAAACCCAGGACTTAAGCAAGAGCTATTGTTCTCTTCTCTGAATGGCATCCTCTATTTAAGTAATAATAAGGATGCTATAACATGGGGCTCTATGAAGGCACCCCTCAGGACCAAGGGGCCCCTTGTGTGGATTGAAGATGAAGTGGACTCTGGAGAAGGGAGAGCTGAGAATCAGCAAGAAAACACATTTTGGGGACTCCGAGTAGCTGGATCCATCCTCTCCCTCTGGATTTTCAGTCTGAGAGTCCCCGGATTCCTTTGAGCTATCTGAGTCTCATTTTCTGGCACTTGCAAGTCAAGACTTCTAACCTATAAACTCACAATCCCACTCCCCGGAGAGAACCACTGTCAACACTTTGGGTTTAATTCCTCCGTTACTCTGTAATGCAACTCTATTTACACATTTTTTTTTCTTTTTTGGCTGCACCACGCGGCATGTGGGATATTAGTTCCCCCAACAGGGATCGAACCTGTGCCCCCTGAATTGGAAGCAAGGTGTCTTAACCACTGGACCACCAGGAAGTCCCTATTTTTTTTTTACTGTTACAAAATTAAGAAGATAATATGTACACTTCTGAATGAAAAACAGTATATATTTTAGTTGATGATACTGTTTACCTTGTATGTTAAACAAATCTATCACTATCATTATTTTTTTTAATTTATCTATTTATTCATGTCTGTGTTGGGTCTTTGTTGTCATGCGTGGGCTTTCTCTAGCTGCTGCGAGCAGAGGCTGCTCTTTGTTGTGGTGCGTGGGCTTCTCATTGCAGTGGCTTCTCTTGTTGTGGAGCACGGGCTCTAGGAGCGTGGGCTTCGGTAGTTGTGACACACAGGCTCAGTAGTTGTGGCCTGCGGGCTCTAGAGCGCAGGCTCAGTAGTTGCGGTGCATGGGCTTAGTTGCTCTGTGGCATGTGGGATCTTCCCAGACCGGGGATTGAACCCATGTCCCCTGCATTGGCAGGCAGATTCTTAACCACTGCATCACCCGGGAAGTCCCTCATTATCATTCTTTAATTACTGCCTAATATTCCATTCTAGGAATACACCATCATATATAGTAAATTTCCTATGAAAGAACATTCATTTTTCTAGTTTCCATATTATAAATGTGCCATTCTTTTACACTAGTTCTATTATTTCTTTAGGTCCTAGAAGTGAAATTGCTGGACCTCAGAATATGTACATTCTTAAGGCTTTGATGTATTCTACCCGATTGTCCTCCAAAAGGAACATGTAATTTATATTCCCATCAGCCTGAAGATTGGTATGTTTGACAGATAGAAGGAGGTGACTAAAGGCAAGATGCTTATTAAAAAGAAAATATTCATTTGTTCTGGGACTTCCCTGGTGGCGCAGTGGTTAAGAGTCCGCCTGCCAATGCAGGGGACATGGGTTCACCTCCTGGTCCAGGAAGATCCCACATCCTGCGGAGCAGCTAAGCCTGTGCACCACAACTAATGAGCCCATGGGCCACAACTACTGAAGCCCACATACCTATAGCCCGTGCTCCACAACAAGAGAAGCAACCAGAGTGAGAAGCCCGTGCACTGCAATGAAGAGTAGCCCCTGCTCTCCGCAACCAGAGAAAGCCTCTGCAGCAACGGAGACCCAACACAGCCAAAAATAAATTAATTAATTAACTTTTAAAAAGAAAATACTCATTTGTGCCCTGAATATTTATCGAGTGTCTATTATTTGCACAACACCATGATAGGTGCTGTGGATATACTGGTGAATGAGGACTCCTAAACTTGTTTCTCTCTATTCTTCCTTCTCTGATGACGGCAAGCTTGGAAACATGTCTAGCTTTGTGGATGAATTAACCAACATCACACAGCATGATGCTACACTCAGGAGACAAGGGTGCTGCACCTTGGCCCAGAGGGTGGCCTCACTGTATGGGATATTGCTCACCCACACCTTCCTTTCTATGTTCTCCCCTGTACAGATGAGGCTAGAAGCCTGGGCACTTTATTCCCCTTGCCAGCAAGGGAAGTCTAACAGAGGCAGTTTTTCCAGAAGCAATGGAAGAGACTGCTGGATTCTTTGTTTTTTCCAGTTAAACACCAGAAGAATTCTGTGACTGGCTTTGAGAGGGCATCTTGTATGAAAAATACTTATCTTTGAACACTAGAATCACACTCGGGAAGATGAGATACGCACACCATGACAGGCACATGGGAACCGAAACCAGCTTCCAGGAACACAAACGTCCCTGTACCACTTACCTAATACGCACACACACTAAAATATACATCTAAACAACTGAAACACAGAAAAAAATGGCATGCATTATTAAAATTGTTAACATTCTCTGTTTTGCTGAATGCACGTATAGTTGAATCCACACCATGAAAATGTTCATTGGGGAATTCCCTGGCGGTCCAGGGGTTAGGACTCTGCGTTTTCACTGCCGAGGGCCTGGGTTCAATCCCCAGTGGGGAACTAAGATCCCATAAGCTATGTGGCACAGCCATAAAAAAAAAAAAAAAAAAAAGAAAATGTTCCTTGGACATGACTACCCTCTGCTGCCATTAGAGGGACTTGGGATCCTGTTGTTGTATGAAAACCATTAGTTGTAAGTATTTTCAATATGATAATTTTCAATATAATAGCACAGAAAATATTAAATCAACTCATGTACTCGCCTTTCTTTTCACATTCAGACAAACTTGAATATGAAATGTGAATCAATTTTTAATGTTCCACAGTATGTTATTATTTTCATACCCTTCCTTTGGCTGTTGCACCTTCTTCAGTAAAATCAATAGTGGAAATAGCATTATTGACACGTACATAAACACAACCAGACCTAGAAAAATGGACAAGAGAGTATCAGCCGCTTAACATTGTTCATCTCCGTCTTCTCCCTCACTGTCATCGTCACAACAAAAGATGTCTCGAAACAGGAAGACTGGCTTGGGGGTTGCCAGAGTCTGGATCTCAGTCCCGTTTTTCTCCATCTTCTTCTCTAATTTTTCTTTAAGCAATGGTAGACTAGTCTCATGAAGGTAGTCTATAATCTCTAAAGAAAAGAAACTGAATCTTGAGATGATCTGACAAAGCCTCTTCCCAAGGTCAAAGGACGGACGGCACAGATGATGACAATGCATTGTTACTGGCACTACTGTGTGCAAGACCTGGCTCTAACTGCTTTATTCATAGTCACTCATTCAATCCTCTCAAAAATGCTATGAGGTAGGCACTATTGTTCACCCGTGTTTCAAATGAGGCATAAAGACATGAAGCTCATCCAAAGTCATAGAGTCAGGAGGGCGAAGCCAGGATTCAAACCCAGGAAGTGCTGTCCGCTGAAAGCAAGGAGCATTTTGTCACACACTGCAGGGTGCAGTGTTACCCGAACCAGTGGTTCCCAAACAATGATGCTGGGCAGGCCACTGGCGACTCATCTCTGAGCTTGTTAGAGAAAAATCTAGCCTCTGGACCCAGACTAGAGACTAGGATCGACTGGGTCTGGGATGAGACCCAGGTATGTATCTTTTTTCCCAAGTTCCCCAACTGACTCCGATAGTCCAGGTTTGGGAATTACATATGTAAACCACCTACAAATGGCTGCAGAGAAGAAACTGTACCTCCAGTTTTTTGTGGATCAGTGGGTGTGCAGGCATGTGGTGTGAGCATGTGTGCTGTGCAATCCAGAAGCACTCGCAGCTCCTCACCCAGTGCTTGCTAAACGCCCGGCGGCCTGGTGACCACACTTCTCAAGCTCATTATCTCATTTAGTACTTTTGAAAGTCCTGTCAGGTAGGGGTTATAATTTGCCAATTTTTACCATTTTCCATTTGAAGAATCTGAGGTTCCCAAAAGTCACTACCCAAGGTCACACTACCAGCGTGTGTCCCCATATGCTGCGTTTTTAACTATTCAGATATCGAAAATACTGACCTGGAAAAGTCTTCTTCTGCCAAAACGGAACACAGGAAGCTTTCAGCTTATAAAATTTACTTTGGACATAAGATGGAGGAACACCCCTTTAGAAAGGAAAAGGTGTCAAAAAGTTAGTGGCAGTTTAAAAATTAATCATTTCAGTCCTGTGTACTAAGTGCATTGATTGAGGGGTGGTCTACAGACCTAAGCAGCTTTCTTAATCCTCATGTCTACACATGTGAGAAAAATAAGACACGTATGAAAAGCTATTGTTCATCTGGTTAAACACACACACACAAAAGGAAGAAAAACAGAAGTACAACAACACGGATTCTGTCTAAACTAGAATAATCTAAACTACCAGTTGAGAAGACAAGGTGTAACACTAGCTCACAGGGGCTGATGCTAACATTGTCTTCAGCCCCACCCTGAGGGCTCTCCGCAGAGCAACAAATAACGCTCACGACCACTCTGTGTGGGGCCTCCTATGCTTATCCCTCGTTTTGGAGATGGGGAACCCAAGAGAAGATGCCCAAGATCTTACAGTGAATAGGGGGGAAGGGCTGGGACTTCAATTGGGTCCACTCCAAATTCTACTTTTTTCTTTCATTTTTTTTGATATCAGTGTTTTTTAATGGAAGTATAGTTAATTTATAATGTGTTAGTTTCAAGGGTACAGCAGAAAGATTCAGTTGTACATATATATATATATATATATATATATATATATATAATTTTTTCAGATTTTTTTCCATTATAGATTATTACAAGATATTGAGTATAGTTCCCTGTGCTATACAGTAGGTCCTTATTGTTTATGTATTTTACATACTGTAGTGTGTATATGTTAATCCAAGCCTCCTAAGTTATCCCCCTACCTCCCGCCCGCTAACCCTTTGGTAACCATAAGTCTGTTCTCTATGTCTGTGAGTCTATTTGTGTTTTGTAAGTAAGTTCATTTGTATCAGTTTTTTAAAGATTCCACATATAATTGATATCCTATGCTATTTGTCTTTCTCTGTGTGGCTTATTTCACTTAGTATGATCATCTCTAGGTCCATCCGTGTTGCTGCCAATGGCAACATTTCACAAATCCTACACTCTTAACCACTACCTTCAGGCTAACTATATATTTGTCACAATGCAAAAGCAGGGGTCTGGATTTTTTACTTTACAAAGCTAAATAAAGTGGATGCTTACGATATTCTGGTGAGTCAAATCCACTTTTCATTTACAATAAGTAGGACGGAAACAACCACATCTTAAATATTTTTTTAAAGTGAAAATCACTAACTTCACTTCCTGGGCACTCATTTCCTAAGCCACAAAAGCGTGGCATATTTGTTTCAGTAATTAATTAATCTAGTTGTTATATGATTAGTGGGAATAACTGGATCTGCTAGGTATGTGGAAGTACAAGATGGCTGGGCTCTCTCTGCCTCTTCATGGCAGCAGCTGCCCGCCGCGTGTGCATGGCATGACACGCACTGTCTCCTTGCTGTCGTCCTCATCACGGTGCTGTTACAATGCTGCGCAGATGAGGAAACCGTGACGCAGAGGCAAGTGAGGGAATGACCTGCCCAAGGCTGGCTAAATTAGGAGCAGAGTCCCAGGACTTGACGCCCGGTCCACCTGACTGCAAAGCCCAAGATCTAGGGCATCTATGCCTTCCCTCTTCCCACAGCGCCCCACACACAGGTTGTTCTGCAGATCAAAGCTCAGGCTTCAAGAAGTAACAATAACTGACCTGGACATTTTCAAACGAAGTAGGTGTTACATCTCATTACGTGGAGATGCTTTCTTTAAAATCCTGCCTAAACAATTCACAAGGGAGGCTTAACGAACCTGAAGAGATCGAACTTCTAATTTAATTATTTTCACTGTTTTAATTCGTTATTAAAACTTTGAGGATGTACTATTTCCAATGGTATTTGACTGGATGCCATGATGTCTGTTTTACAGCTTTGAGATTTCTAAACCTTAACCAGAACAATCAATATTTAAGTATATAATTCTACTTAAAATCATTAAAAACCCATTTTAATTTAAGAAATGTGATCTGAGGCAATGTCACAAGATACACAAACATTTATTGGAAAAGTCAGATTTTTCAAAAGGGGTTTGATATTACAAAGGGAGGGAGCTGTCGACATGAATACTTCTTAGGATGGGAGTTGGTGGGGTACACAGCAGGACAGCCTTCCTTCAAAGCCCCTAACACCCTCCCCTCTCAGGGACCCACACCCAAGAGCTGGTGCCCCACCCCTGAGACGAGCTAGAAGAGGAAAGGGTTTGGAACCATGGGCATGTGTCTGTGACTCCCAACAGGGCCTGCCACGAAAAGATTCCAATTCTCCAAGTTAAAAAAAAAGGACTGATTGTTCTTTGTCCATAATCCCAAGGTGTAAATAACTAACCAGCAGAACCAGTTTACACCCTTCCTAATGGATCAGTGACAACCTCACGCCAGCAGCCACGTTTCTGAAAGGCAGCCAGGTTGTGGCAGCCCTGTTCCCCTCAGCACCCTTCCCGAACTAAAGGCCAGACAGTCCCTCAACATCCCCACCTCCCAAAGCCCACCAACCCCTGAGCCCTGTGATGCTCAACAGTTTGCATTGCTTAGAGGGACTGTGCTTTGCCAGCCAGCTCTCTGTTGCTTGGCCAGCAGTGAACTCAGGTCTTCAGAGTGATGGCCTCTCCTCCAGTGGCAGGAACTGATTGAAAATGCAAGGACCATAGCAATGAAGACAGACAGTGACAACCGATGAAATCTCACTCCTCAGAGGAGAAATGCAAAGGAACAGCACACCGAAACCACTGAGGCAAATCCGAAGAGGAACAGGAGCTTGATGTGGTCTCAAAATATCTCCCCGTGGCCGTTTCTTTTCACCAAGAGAAAAACTTACTTTTCTACAGTGGGGCAGTGTGGCAGAGGCCGCCAGAGCCAGGGGATCAAAATCAGAACCACATGCCTCATGATGGGATGTGACATGGTGACACAAACACAGCCTCCCCCGTGACTGATTCCCGTGTAAAATACAAAACCCGAATCTAACAGTGAAGAAGCGTCTGACAAACTCCCCAGCTGAGGCAAGTTCTCCACAATGACTAGCCTGTATTTTCCCACAATTTCAACATCGTAGAAGACAAAGACATTAACAGATACACACTACTGTATATAGAATAGATAAACAACAAGGACCTAGTGTATAGCACAGGGGACTATATTCAATATCTTGTAATAACCTATAACGGAGGGACTTCCCTGGTGGTGCAGTGGCTAAGAATCTGCCTGCCACTGCAGGGGACATGGGTTCGAGCCCTGGTCCAGGAAGATCCCACATGCCGCAGAGCAACTAAGCCTGTGCACCACAACTACTGAGCCTGTGCTCTAGAGCCCACGAGCCACAACTACTGAGCCCACGCGCCTAGAACCCGTGCTCCTCAACAAGAGAAGCCACCGTAATGAAAAGCCCACGAGCCGCAATGAAGAGTAGCCCCTGCTCGCCCCAACTAGAGAAAGCCCACGCGCAGCAATGAAGACCCATCACAGCCAAAATTAAATAAATAAGATAATAAATATATTTTAAAAAATCTATAACAGAAATCATTTTGCTGTACACCTGAAACATTGTAAATCAACTATACTCCAATAATTAAAAAAAAGAAAAGAAAAGGCAGAACAACTCTGCTGTTTAGAAGACTCTAAGGAGACAGATCCTGGACTGGATCTTAAATCAGGGGGAAAGTGTTATAAAGGACAGGACTGGGACACTGGGTGAAATTTGCATGGGGGCTGTGTTTTAGACAATAGTAGTGCATCAGTGTCAGGTGCCCTCAGTACGATCACTGTGCTGATGCAGAATAACAGCCTTGCTGAGGACATGGCGTCCACCACTAACACTGAAACGGTTAAGGGAAAGAATTCTATTCCCTTGTAGAAGGGAGCGGGAAAGGGAGGGATGATAAAGTCAATGTGGCAAATGGTAAAAGGCTAATTATGGGCAAAGGGACCATGGGTTCTTCATCCCAGTCATAGCTGGTGTGCTCCATGAAGCTTTTAAGAGACTCTGCACACATTTCATTCACTCTTCTCAGGTGTCTTGGGGTGGAGGTGGTGGTTGGAGCGGAGGGAGGACTGGTCTGATTTACCTGGTCTGGTACGTAGACAGGGTGTTCCCAATACATATATACACAAATACAATTTATAGATGAGTTCCATAAGCAGCAGGAATTTCAGTCCTGTTCTTCAAATCTGAGAGGCATTTATTAGAACTCCTCTCTGATTTTTTCATTAGATTAATATTAAACAAATGGCCTTACCCTATGGTGCTAGCAAGATCTTCCCAGTCTATTTCATTAACATCTTCCACATTTATTTCATTCAACCTATGAGAAAAAATAAAAATTAAGTTTTCAAGCCAAAAATCAACAGGATCCACATCTTCATGGGCTCACAGAATATTAAGAGCTGGAAGGCCTCAGCGTGTTCACCCCTGCTCCAGCTCCCCTGTTACACAGGCCCAGTGTCACTGGCATGCTAACCCAAGGTCAGCCCAAGGTCTTGGGCTGAGCTACAGACCAAAAAATCACCCTTCCTCCTCCTGAGCCCTTTGCATCTCCCACCAAGCCTAGTAAAAAACACAACTTCACAAGGAACTATATTAAATATGCTGTGATAAACCATAATAGAAAAGAATGAAATATGAAAAAGAATATATATATGTATAACTGAGTCACTTTGCTGTATAGCAAAGGTTAAACACAACATTGTAAATCAACTATACTTCAATTAAAAAAAAAAAAAAACACAGGGACTTCCCTGGTGGCACAGTGGTTAAGACTCCACACTCCCAATGCAGGGCGCACGGGTTCGATCCCTGGTCAGGGAACTAGATCCCACATGTATGCCACAACTAAGAGTCTGCATGCCACAACTAATGAACCTGCCTGCTGCAACTAAGACACGGCACAACCAAATAAATAAATACAATATTAAAAACCAACCAACCAAACAAACAAAAACACAACTTCACCATTCAATGTAGACACACAAGAGTAGTATACATGTGTACTCAGCACTTACTAAGTGACAAACACTGGGTTAAGACCTTGATACCCACTAATCCATTTACCCTCAACACCACCTGATGAAGCTAGGGGATTATGTCCTTTCCACAGGCCAGGAATCAGGGTTGAGAGCTCGGGTCATTGGCTCAAGGTTTCATGACTCATAGGTGGTACCCACATTGGAACCCAGGCCAGCCTGACGTGAGATGCCCTCCTTGGCTCTGCTAGTCTCTGCTGTCTCTGGTAGAGGAGAAAAACCCCAGCCAGGCCAGCGTGGAGAACGAGGAAGCCCACCAATGAAGGAGAAGCAGGCTTCCTGACAGAGCGCAAGAATAATGAAGCTGGACAGGGCGGCCAGAATCCAAAGGTTTCTTCTGCTCTTTGCTGTTCCTCATTGGACATGAGGCCAGGTCCACTAGACTCGCAGTCTTTGTAAAACAGTTCTGTGTCTCCCTGTCGATCAGGGGAGGGAGGACTCTGCACGGACCAGGAACTCAAAGACAAAAGTAAAGACCAAGCAGCAGTGACGCCAACTAATGCATGCTAGAGAGCAGTAGGGCTCGGCCTGAAGTATTTACCTCCATTTTCCAATGGACAGAAGTAAGCAATGTCTATGTGAAAGCCTTAAAGACTCAAAGAGCTATGTTTATTGAGTGCATGCTACGTTTTGCATGCATTATTTCATTTCTTCGGCCAATAACACTAAGAGGCAGGTACTGTTATTATCATCCTCATTTAAGATGAACAAACCAAGAACTAGAAAGGCAGGAAACACATCCAAGGTCATGCACGTAGAAAGTGCTGGAACAGGAATATGAACCGTGGTAATCTTACTGCAGATTCTGCTGTTTAACAATTACTCTTTGGCTAGAGAGGAAAACGGGTAAAATATCGTCACTTTCTATTTCTGTACCTTTCAATGAGGTTGATCTTGGCCTGTAGGGCATTAAGTCCCCGGTATACGTCCCGACCATTTGTCCTCTTCTTGGTTAGAATTTCCGTCCTACATTGAAAGAAAGAAAAACAGTTTATTTTCGGGGTAAAGTTTCCATTAAAATGTCCTTTGTTTTCCTCATTTAAATTGTCCTTATTCAGAACCACTTTATAACTTTTGCAACTCATCACAGCTAAGATTTACCACCATCAAGAATATACCTTTTTAAAAGTTTTTTAAAGTGGGAGAGGGTAAATAAAGAGATAGAAAGTTGATGGTTATTGAAAATGAGTGATGGATACAAGGAGTTCTAAGTTGGTGTGTGTTACACAATTTCCATAATAAACAGTATAATAAAAGGGAGGAAAAAAAAAGAATAAGCCTGCTTGCAGGTGCTAAAGGATGCTGTGTAGACTCAATTTATTTTTGCTTGTTTATCAAACAGAGAGATATTGCTCTTATTACCATTATAGCTGCTGAAACACCAAACTACACAGATTTACTAAAGTGATCAATGACTCCATGATTCCTCTAAGGCCCCAAGTTCAAGGCTGAGGGAAAGGGTTCCCTGAAGTTCCTAATGAGAGAAGCAGCCCAATTAAAAATATTTAAAAAGTGCTTCTCTTGAAGAGTGAAATCTGTCACAATCTGATGGACAGATCATGAGCTGTGACATTTACTTTCTTGAGCAGGGAGGTACATGAGGCACACACAGAGAAACTGAGAGTTTTTACTAATAGCCGCCCATGTTCACTGGTTTGAAATGTACCCGCTGATGCCATTTCAATGTTTCATGAAGTAAACCTATGCTCAGCATTCAAGTTTCCTACTTTTTTCTTCAAATTAAAAAAGAACCCTTGCATGTTATTTAATTATGCTGATTCTGAAGCACGGCTCCCCTTCATCATTTCCTTTTTAAGACACTGACATATCATCTTCCAACCGAGGCTTTATAACCCACTCCTTTTTTAAAAGTAATTAATTAATTAATTAATTAATTTTGGCTGTGTTGGGTCTTCATTGCTGAACGTGGGCTTTCTTTAGTTGTGGCGAGCAGGGGCTACTCTTCATTGCGGTGCATGGGCTTCTCATTGCAGTGGCCTCTCTTGTCGCAGAGCACGGGCTCTAGGCAGGTGGGCTTCAGTAGTTGTGGCACACAGGCTCAGTAGTTATGGCTCACAGGCTCTAGAGTGCAGGCTCAGTAGTTGTGGCACACGGGCTTAGTTGCTCCACGGCATGTGGGATCTTACCAGGCCAGGGATCGAACCCGTGTCCCCTCCATTGGCAGGCGGATTCTTAACCACTGCACCACCAGGGAAGCCCCCACTCCTTTTTTTTTTTTTTTTTTTTTTTCCGGTACGCAGGCCTCTCACTGTTGTGGCCTCTCCCGTTGCAGAGCACAGGTTCTGGATGCACAGGCTCAGCAGCCATGGCTCACAGGCCTAGCCGCTCCGCGGCATGTGGGATCTTCCTGGACCAGGGCACGAACCCATGTCCCCTGCATCGGCAGGCAAACTCTCAACCACTGCACCACCAGAGAAGTCCCCACTCCTTTTTTTAAGCCTAAGATATAGGGGTAGAAAGGGCTCTGGTTCCTCCATATTACACACTTCCCCCCCAAAACATTATCTGTCCTTATTTCCTGAGGGTAGTCTTCTAGTAAGATAAATATTCTACAGCAGAACTGTAAGGTATATAAACAATACTCAGTATAATCTAGCAGTTTGCTTTTAACGTACAACATGCCCACTCTGGATTTCATTCTTCTTTAATGGTCAAGATGACGGAGCCCCCTTTATGCAGGATGATGGAGCCCCGTTTATACAGGAGACCTGGGTCGTGGGCTGTAGAACCACTGCTTCAAGCTGTCATGTTGCAGCTGAAAGTTAGCTCGGAATCCCTCCAGGGCTGGGAAAAGCTACGTTGGGCAAAGAACATGCAGCAGCATCTGGACCGAAACTACTTCTTCATGATGGATGTACCTAAAGATGTTCTAGGATGAAAGAGTATGACTGCCCTGCTTTGGATGAAGACAGAGGAACTGCTGAATTAGAAAGCACAAGTAAAAAGGTGGAGGTATTACTGATCACTACACTTGTGATTTCCCTCCTAAATATCCAGACGTTAATTTTGTATTTCTTTCATGCTATAAATAGGTAACAATCTTGTTTTATGAAGAAAGGGACAGAGTGAAGAAATCAGAAGTCAATATTCAATATTAAAAAGATTCAAGTTCTGTTTACAAAACAGAAACAGACTCACAGATACAGAAAACAAACTTATGGTTACCAAAGGGGAAAGGGGGCAGGAATAAATTTGAAATTGCAGATTAGCAGATACAAACTACTATATATAAAATAGATAAACAACAAGGTCCTACTGTACAGCACAGGAAACTGTATTCACTATCTTGTAATAAGTTACATTGGAAAAGAATCAAAAAAAATAATATATATGCACAACTGAATCACTTAGTACACCAGAAACTAACACAACATTGTAAATCAACTCTACTTCAATTAAATAAATAAATAAATAGAATAAAAAGGTCCAAGTTCTTTATGAAGAAGCCACACAATGAATCAGGGGTGGTTAAATGCTAACTTAAATCAGCTTTCGATATTGAAGTGCTTGGAGCAGCGGATTAGAGAGGATCATTCTTGACCTACTGTGAGGCTTTCCACGTGGTCGTTACAGATATTCTTAGTAACCTCAGCAGTCCACCCCTCTCCGGAAGTTGCTGAGAGAGGGGCAGGGAATGCTTCTTGTTGAAATTTATGTAAGAAGCCTCAAACTTACCACTTACTTTGACACTGCATCCAATTCCTGGTTTCCACTTTTGCCTCCACTTCTACCCAGGATATGCCTTTGTACAGTTTTTCCCAAACAACTGACAGGCGACCTTCAGGATTCTCTTGGAGTTTAGAATCCATCTCGTTTAGCTCCTGGGGAGACATTTCCTTTAGAATCACTTCTTCAACAGCCTTGATTAGTTTCTGGGTGTCCGTCTTGCTCCAAGCACCATGATTTCTTTCTGTTGACATAAAAGGATGGTCTTGAAGTTGCTCATCTATTTGCTTTCAAACACAATATTAACAACAAAATGATGATGAGGGGTATCTGTCATTTGACATCTCTCCAAACCCACAGAAGCTACAACACCAAGAGTGAACCCTAATGTGGACTGTGGACTCTGGGGGGTTAAGATGTGTCAAGGTAGCTTCACGGATTGTAACAAATGGACCACTCTGCTGGGGGGTGTTGAGAATGGGGGTGTGCCGTGCATGTGTAGGGCAGGAGATAAGTAGGAAGTCTTTGTACCTTCCTCTCACTTTACCTGTGAACCCAAAACTGCTCTAGAAAAATAGTCTTTTTTTTCCCTTAATTTATTTATTTTCTTTATTTTTTTGGCTGTGTTGGGTCTTAGTTGCAGCACATGAGATCTTTGTTGAAGCACGTGGGATCTTTTGTTGCAGCGCAGGCTCTTTGTTATGGTGCACGGACTTCTCTCTAGTTGTGGCGTGTGAATTTTCTCCCTCTAGTTGTGGTGCATGGCCCCTGTAGTTTGTGGCATATGGGCTACAGGGTGCGTGGGCTCAGCAGCTGTGGAACACGGGCTTAGCTGCCCCGCGGTATGTGGGATCTTAGTTCCCCGACCAGCGTCCCCTGCATCTGAAGGAGGATTCTTTACCACTGGACCACCAGGGAAGGCCCAAAATAAAGCCTTTATAAACAAAAAGGTAAATCAGACACTTTTCAGAAGACAATGGGCAACATCTCAATTACACAAACATAAAACTATCAGTTATGCACTTCCCTGGTGGTGCAGTGGTTAAGAATCCGCCTGCCAGTTCAGGGGACACAGGTTCGAGCCCTGGTCCAGGAGGTTCCCACATGCCGGGGAGCAACTAAGCCCACGCGCCGCAACTATTAAGTCTGTGCTCTAGAGTCCGCGTGTCAGAACTACTGAGCCCTTATGCCACAACTACTGAAGCCTGCGCACCTAGAGCCCGTGCTCTGCAACAAGAGAAGCCACGGCAATGAGAAGTCCGTACGCCACAACAAAGAGTAACTCCCGCTCGCCACAACTAGAACAAGCTCGCGCGCAGCAATGAAGCCCCAACGCAGCCAAACAAAACAAAACAAAACCAAAAAAACTATCAGTTACATGCAAATCAAAATGAAACTACGAAAGTGGCCAGAGTTTCCTTTTAAGGACCAATCACACTCACACACACATACACACACACACACACATACACAACCAACTGCAAAGAAAAAAAATCCTTTCTTAATGCAATCTTTTTTTTATCTTCGAGAAAGCTGTTCTTCCTGTTTCTAAGAGTAATACCTACTGCAAGAAATTGTGAGGTTCCCAAACATTTAGTGGAAAGAGAATAACCAAACGACTTTCATGTTATATAAATAACTCTCCCCAAGAGTTTCTGGAGTGAAATTAACAGCTACAATGGTGTCACCACAGTACTTGATGAAGGCACCTGTGAATTTCTTTTTTTCTTTCTTTTTTTTACATATTGCACTCATTAAGCTATTTTTTTTAATTAAAAAACATTATTTGGCTGTGTTCGGCCTTAGCTGCAGCACGTAGGACCTTCGTTGTGGCACACAGGTTTCTCTCTAGATGCAGAGTGTGGGCTTAGTTGCTCTGCAGCATGTGGGATCCTAGTTCCCTGACCAGGGATCAAACTCATGCCCTCTGAAGTGGAAAAGTGGATTCTTAACCACTGCACCACCAGGGAAGTCCCAGCACCTGTAAATTCCTAAAGCCAGTCCTTGGTGCAGGGCATCAAAAGCTTCTATGATTCGCTCTTCTTGTCTACATGCTCACAGTCATGTTAAGGAAGAGGCCGCAAGCTGGAAGGCTACAGATATCTTCGATCTGGCCTACAGAATGTTATTGTTACTATTTCCCCAATAACAATTTGGATGAATATTTAAAAATCAAGAGAATCCCAAGAGGGTTTTCCCTGGTAGGGCAGTGGTTAAGAATCCGCCTGCCAACGCAGGGGACACGGGCTCAATCCCTGGTCTGGGAAGATCCCACATGCCATGGAGCAACTAAGCCCATGCACCACAACTACTGAGCCTGCGCTCTAGAGCCCACGAGCCACAACTACTGAGCCCATGTGCCACATCTACTGAGCTTGCGCTCTAGAGTCTGTGCGCCACAACTACTGAAGCCAGCGCGCCTAGAGCCCATGCTCCACAGCAAGAGAAGCCACCACACTGAGAAGCCCGCACACTGCAACAAAGAGTAGCCCCTGCTCACCGCAACTAGAGAAAGCCCGCTCACAGCAACGAAGACCCAACACAGCCATAAATAAATAAATAAATAAATAAATAAATAAATAAATTTATTTTAAAAAAGAGAGTCCCAAGAAAAAAAAGATCTTGATTTCACACACACGTGCAAATCCAGATGTTTGCTTTACTTCTTGGAAACTGGCAGAATTGGCTGTGCTGAGTCTTCGCGTGGCACCGGTGGCCAGAGTTGGTGGCACAAAAGGCGTGGTCTCCACCACCTCAGAGTTTACCACGTGCGGACATGCAGACGCCTTGCTGGGACCCGCTGCACGGCTCTGCCTGCAGGGCCGGAGCATGTGAGCCTCTGGGCTGAAGCTAACACCCACTAAGGACTGTCTTCTGAAAGCAACTGGGGACTTTTTAAGGTGAAGAATATAACCAAGGAAGCTTTTTATGAAAGAAGAGAACAGACAAGAGACGACTGACACTGGCTTTGGGAAACGTCCCTGACTAACAGGCCCTCCCTTTGATGGTTTCCCTGGTCACCTGGGGGAAAGGACCTTGGTGGCCCAGGTTCTCCTGCCCACCGGCTGAGTGGGTTTCAGTTTACCTGGCAGTTGGAGTCACACTGAAAGCTACTGACATAACGTGTGGCAGAAATCAGTCTGGTGAATAAAGGCTGCATCAATATGCATGAAGAAATAAATGAATCAGTAAGAGAATGGCTGAAAGAGTGATGACTCTCTCAGAAGACAGGCCTGCAGTGATGCCTGGGCCCTGGGCCACTGTGGGCTGATTTGTTCACCAAAGTGGGCTCTAGAGACCACGACTTACAACTGCTGATCTGGGAGAACTTCAGGGCCACAGAGAGGCTACTTCCAGACATCATCTCGCCAATCTTTCTCCAGTCGTTTCCATGGAGGGACTGGTATATCTTTAGCTTCTCGGTATCTCCTTTGCTATACCTTAGAGGAAGGGAAAACAGATCACAGCTAAGCGTTAACCACAAGCTTAAAACCACTATTCTCACTGCAGCACGCTGCGACGCTGGGAGAAGCTGTATAGGGCGGGCTGTCAGGAAACCTGCTCAGCGCAGTCCTACCAAGGTCCTGAGCCCAGATACTTCCTGTCTCGGCATCACAACCATGAGCATCCTGTAAGTCAGTCACCGCAGTCCCTGGCTCACTTACACAGAGGCCAGGACAAATAATCTGATCATGCTATTCCCCAGCCAAATCCATAAAGGCTTCACACAATAAAACCCAAACTTCTGACTGTGCCTGCAAAGCTCGGTGCTCCCTAAGTTCAACCCTATTGGCCTTATCGGCCTTTCTCACCTCGAAGCCTCTGGACCTGTGTTGGGAATGGCCTCCCTCCACCGCTGGAAAGCTCCTGCAAGCTCTTCAGAAGCAGCTTAAATGGTGCATCTTCAGAGAGGGCTTCCCTGACCACCTGGTTGGAGGTGTCCTGCTGTCCTCTCCCACAGGACACTCTGCTGCTCTCTCACTGCCCCCATCACCACTGGCAACTGTACGCTCGTGGCTTCCCTGGTTTATCTGACCCGTCGTCTAGGCCACCACTGGCCAATGGAAATATGAGCCACAGATGTCATTTAGAATTTTCTAGTGGTCAGGTGAAAATTAATTTTATTAATTTTTTTAAAGATAATTTATTGGCTCAGGCAATTGAAAAGTCCAGATACAAGTGGGCCCTAGGGTGAGCTTAATCCAGGAGCTCAGTCAAATCACCAAGGACCACTTTCCACCATTCCACTCTGCCTTCCATGTGTTTGGGGGTTTTATTTAGCGGCAGCATGCGGCATGTGGGATCTTAGTTCCCCAACCAAGGATCAAACCCACACCCCCTGCAGTGGAAGCACGGAGTCTTAACCACTGGACAACCAAGGAAGTCCCTAATTTTATTTAGTTTTAATGAATTAATAACATATCTTGTTTAACTCAATATACTAAAAATGCAGCCATTTCAACATGTAATCCGAACCTAAAAGTATGAATGAGATACTTTACACTCTCTTCTCCACACCAAGCCTTCTAAGTCCATTGTATACTTCACTCTTCAGCGCATCTCAGCTTGGACTAACCATAGTTCAAGTGCTCCATGGCCACATGAGGCTGGTGGTCACATGGATGGACAGCACAGCTCTGGAGGGGAAGTCCTCGGAGGGTGGGGACCCTGTCAGTTTTCTACACTTTGGAACCCGGTAATGCTTGACAGACAACAGATGCTCAATAAAGATGAGACAGGGACTTCCCTGGTGGCGCGGTGGTTAAGAACCTGCCTGCAAATGCAGGGGACATGGGTTCGATCCCTGGTCTGGGAAAATCCCACATGCTGTGGAGCAACTAAGCCTGTGCGCCACAACTACTGAGCCTGAGAGCCACAACTACTGAAGCCCGTGCGCCTAGAGCCCATGCTCCACAACAAGAGAAGCCACCGCCATGACAAGCCCACAAACTGCAACGAAGAGTAGGCCCTGCTCGCCACCACCAGAAAAAGCCCGTGCGCAACAACAAAGACCGAACACAGACAAAAATAAAAGATGTGACAGATGCCTTAGCACAAATCGGTCACAGTTTAAGGAAGTTAAGAGGCAGCAATCCCACATAAAAGCAAATACATTAAAAGAAAAGAACTAAAGTGCACTATAATATATGCAGATTTTGAGATTAAACATCTTAAATGTTTAAGGGGAAAAAAGCCATCATTATGACATTTTATAATTCCTTTTTGGTGGGAAGGAAGAGGGGTCAGAAGTGGTAGTTTATGTTATTACTAATGCAACACAAAAGCAGCCCTAATAAAATACTAACCATTTCTAATGAGGATGATCCACAACTACCGGGGGACAGTAAGATCCTAGCATTCTCAGAAATGGATCTAAAATGCAGAGCATGGTGAACAGAGATGCGAAATCCTTCACCATTAAGAATCAAGCTTTTTAGCAGTTTCCTTTATAAGGCAAGCAGGGTCTTCCTGAGATTTAAAACAAGACTTAAAAGTACCCTTGAAGCAACAAAAAAGAGGACATGAGAGAAAAACAGAGTGTACGAAAATGAGGAAACAGGTGTACTGACCTCCATGGCCCCTTGGAGCCTTACAATTCTTTGATTTTTGACTTTCTATGGTTTTTTCACTTAAGAGTTCCTTAAGTTGGAAACATACTTTAAGGGTAAATGGTCAGCACAACACAAGTAATATGGTACCAGTGAATGAACTTTATTATCAGAATGACAGACCTTCATTATTTGAAAAATGCCATTTCCCACAGTGATGTAACAGGTAGAAAAACAGGTTACCTCACTCATTTACCAAAAGCATCATTTTGGTCCCACTTAAAATGTCACCCTTAGTGAATTTCCTTAAAGTACATGGCGGGGGCTTGGGAAAAAGAGAGGGCAGGTTTCAGTCTGTGTGGAGGCGCCTTTCCTCTACTTCCGGTTTATTTCTTTTGGTAAAAATTTTTAAAAAGAAGCCGAGGTCATATCAATGTTACGTTCTGATAGTACCTATGTCCTGATTCAAGATCACGGCGCTCAGTAGGACCCAACTGGCCGTGACAGATTCACTCCATCTGCCTCCTGGAAGTGAGATCAGTAGTTGAGCCCTAGGTGGCTGTCTGGGCCCTCAAGGGTAGGAGCTGATGCTTTCTCCCTCATCCCTTTGTCCTTAAGCAGAGTGCTTACCCACCACTGACGCTCAGTCTACATTTGATTTATTTGGAATGTTGGAAACAGAACATAATTGGGTATTTTATTTAGGAAAAAAGGGAGGACAGAAAGGCTACCGCCACATGAAGCTCTGCATTGATGTTACCGAATCACACTTAAATGACCTCACACAAATGCTCACCCCCACCTTCAAATATTTACTGAAAACCCAAAGCACTGGGCTCAGTGCTGAAGGGCACACATCACACTGAGAAGGAACGTCTGGGTTCGCAAGGAGCTTACAACTTAGGAGACTGCCGAGAAAACTGCACAGGTGACGCTAAGAGGCAGCGCGTGGAGAATGCTACAATTGACAGCATAAAGTAAAAGCCAGGGATTTAGAAAGGGGAAGATGACAGAAGATTTATTCAAGAGGTGGAAACTGAAAGGGACTTTGGAGACATACACCTGACGGCACATCTGGTTTCACACACCAAACTCTTCACGATTTTGTTGTGTACGTTTTGATTTACAGTATCAGCAAAGACTAGAGAAATGCTCTGCTCAAGTTTTTTCTTACCTGCCTTTGTAATTGTTGACATCAAACATCTTCTTTGCTCGACAGTATATGAGTTTCCAGGGCCAGGCAATGCCCTTACCTAAAGTCGGAAGAGAGGTGGTCAGAGGGACAACCGGAGCGTGGCATGAAACACAGTCGCAATTATAAAAGAAACCCAGAAGGGCCCCTTTTTACAGCACACGCTATCCTAGACCCCAGGTGGAGGGTGCGGTTTCCTATGTCCTGCAGAAAGCCGTCTTGGGGAGCAGATATACAAAATCCCCAGTTTCCGTGGCCATCTCTGGAAACTAGATGCTTAGTATGTAGGGGCTCTAGCTTCTGTTCTGCTAAATTCACGGAAAAGACCCTTATTAGGCAAAGAGCTTTTACCGTAATCTGGAGGTGGAGGACACACTCCAGCAGCTCCCCATAAGATAAACAAAAAAACTTTGCAATTGAATAAGCTTCTTCCTGCTTTGCCACTCTAAAGATGAAAGGATCCCCCAGCAGGGGCTCACTGTTCTGTTTTCCTTTGTGCATTTCACCTAAGAAATTATCCTCTTTAAATTCAAGAGAGATTTTTTTTCCAGTCCAAACCTACATTGCTTCGTGACCTTCTAACTTCCCCAGGATACCTCCAAGAGGAGGGTTCCAGCTCAAAGCGCAAAAATGGCTCTACTTAAAAAAACGTCTGAGACTCTGGTGTATACCAGAGTACTTTGTGCAGTGTATGCAAAAAATACACAATAGAGGTCAAGAAGAGAAACCAAAACCGTAATTGTTACCAAGTAGGAAAGCTGGAAGCTGATCATCTAATTTGTTAGAAAATCTGTAAAAGCACTATCCTTGGGAGACGTGAACACATTCCAAATCCCTGAACGTATAGGCTGGCAATAAAAATACTATTAACGTAGCAGCGGCTAACATGCACTGCATGTACTGGACGGGCCAGGCATTGTGTTCAATACTCACCATGGTTATCTGTGCAAGGCTGGAAGGCTGCAGATGGTCAAAGAGGCCACAGTTCTAAACTTACCAACGTGCAATCTAAACGAGTACTTTCTTTTTAAGTCGGTGATTAGAGATTTCTCCTCTGGGTATCTGTCTGTGTACAGCAGCTTGTCTGCATTCTCGATTCCTGTCAGAGACAGAAATTCTCGCACATTTTTCTCTAACTGCTTATTTTCCTTCACGGAAATCTTGCCAAATTTAATAGCGACACCTAGGATTTGGGGAAGGAGAAAAAGGTACACAACTGTCAACAATGAATGAAAGCGAACCACCGTTTTGTCTTTAGCAATCACAACAGCACCCGTCAGCTCCTCCCCACCTATCGGGGAGCAGCCCCTGCTTGTGCCCTTGACATTGGCTCTCCTGCAGAGTTCGGCCAAAGCCACACTGTCCTCCCAAAGTCTTCCCTGGCCATCCTACTCCAATGTGACCTTTCTTGTGTCATCAATTCCTTTTTACACAGTTATTTAAGAAATAAATTAACAGTAATAGATATTCATTAAAAATTCAAACAGTGTTGAAATAAAAGTTTAAAAGAAGCGCCCCCCCCCCCACTTCACTATCCTCTGCCCCTCCTCCCCCCAAGGCAGTGCTGGGAACTGGGTGGCACAAACATGAACATGTATATTCTCTACGAATATATGTTGGGGGGAGGTGGGGACAATGTCACTGCAATTTACGTTCTATTCCTCGTCATAACTCAAAGCACTCAAGTCTCCTTATTATTGACTGCATTACACAGTACATTTTCCTAATCTTAAACTTATTTTAAAAATCTTTTATCACTTGCAGTACACAACCTTACATTTGTAGTTCATTCTGAAACCCAATAAGCTTTCTGGGAGGTTCTTGTAACACAGTGAAATCAAGAAGGAGACCAAGCTGGGTGTTGCCTGAAGCCATGCCCACTACAACCAGCTCACCCTCAAATTAATATCCTTGAAATTACACCTCATCAAAGCTGATGATGTTGATATGCGTGTTTTAATTTGATTTCACTTGTGCCCCCCTCCCAGTGTCTCAACCACTTAACCTCCTCCCCCTCTTCTTCCGGGCTTGATCTTCTAGTCTGTGGATCACCTGGATCCATTAGTCCCGTTTTTCCTCGCCTCCCCTACCAGAAGTTGGGCACAGAGGAGGAAAACTAGTGCACTTCAGTTTGGTAATTTTACAGTGCAGATAATGATTCTGGAAGGAGATAAAGCTGAAAGTAGCTAAGGGATGCTCTTTGTGAATCTATAAATATGAACCACTCACAAAAGAAAGTCAGGGCTAGTTACGCATATAGAAAAGTTCAACAAATATTCAAGTCCCACAAGCTTACCCTGGGCTTTAAATTCTTTAAAGCGTCCCAAGTCATCCCGATATATTCACTTAATTGTAGTGGCAGCCCTCTCCTTGATATCAGGGAGGAACTCCTGGAGCTGCCTCACAGTGGAATCCAAATCCACGTCTGAATTATCTGAATCTCTCGAATCTTCAGATAAATATTTCGTTTCAGGATCTTTAGCCGACTCCAAATTGCTTTCTTCTTCATTTGTGGGTTCTAATCTAAGGAGAAAAACTGGATTGATTAACACTGACAGGTCACGTGCCCTAATGGCTTTCAGATTCTTTCCTTACAGTGACTCTCCCTTTGACTACGACAGCATTAAAGCTGGAAGGGATCTTGGAGTTGATTCCGTCTGTGATGTCTGAACTCTTTAATGTAGCTTTACTAACTTGGATACACCTCAGAGGCTGCCTGGAAGGTAAACATGTCGCCTTAAGCCCTATTTCCACCAGGCATTGCTTATGTTACTATTTCTCAACTCTATTGTTTCAGATATTGACTTCCTCATAAGCTCAGCCCTCTTCTACACCCATGGATACTCAAGACACCTCCCCCCCACCAATGAGTCGTTTTATAATAATGGTTACTAATTAGTTAAGTCAATATTCAGGGTTTACATCGTTACAATTGCTTCCTTGCAGTTAACAATGGCCACATATTTTCCCCTTGGCAGTATAAAGAAAACATAGTCTTCTATGTATCTATCACTAATTCATTCCCACAGACTTTCTGCCAGATGTGCAAAGGTGTTCTCAGCCAAGGGCATCAGCTAACCACCCAGACAGGAAACTGAAACAAAACAAAAACAAAAACAAAACTGTACGCATTTGTCTGAGCAAAGGGTCAACAGCTTTCACAGGTCCACAGCCCCATACAAGTTAAGAACCACAGGCCGAGAACATTCCTGCATCATTATCAGTGATCTAAAAATGTCCCCAAAGAGAGGGCACAGAGGATGATGTGAGTTGGGCCCTCTGCCATTTAACTTCTATGTGAAACTATTTTAAGCCAGGACAATCTAGCAAATGTAAGAACGTCACAGAGTAGAAAAGGGGAGAAAACCTGTCCCAACTCCCAGGAACTGAAATAAAGTGCTTCAAAAAAATTCCTGCATCTACTCATCGGCCAGTATACTTAAATGATAATTATATAAAGAACGATATCTAAGTTTCTTTTATTAGGGAGAACCCTAAGTCAAGTTTTTTTCCTGTTCTGTGGCATTCTAAGTTCTCTGATCCTTTCTCCTCTCTCTGTACATATAGACAAGGTAATTGTGGGGTCTTAAAATTCTTTTTAAACTTATACATAGAATTTCAGGGCTGGAATAATTCTTAGTGAAAACAGACTGTAACTGCCTTATTTTGTACATGAAGAACGCAAAGTACCTGCCAAGTTACTCAGTTAAATGTGCACGACATCCTATACATTCGATGGTCTATCTCTTTATGATTTCTGCCACTTCCTATGGCCGTGCTGAACAAAGAGGTAACGGGCAGACTTCACACCCAAGACGCACACCATCAGAAGGCTCTACACCCACACGTTACCTCTGCACCTCTTCCGAACAGGCCTGGGGTTTCTCCTCTTGTGGCCTGGGTTTCACACTTTCTTCAATCAAGGTACCAGTACCTTCCACTGAATCAAAGCGCGTGTCCTCAGAGCTCGTCCTGAGCACTGAACACTCACCAGCAGGTGCCACGGCAGTATCAACAGAAGATCTTCTCTTCCTTTTCTTAGACTTTTTCTTAAGGCCACTGGACTCCTGATTGCCCCCTGCAGTCCCGACCTCACCAATCACTTGAGATCCCTCTGAGTATATGTTCTCAGCGCTCTCAGGCGCAGGCAAGGCCTCGAATTCCTGGTCACTTGGACGCTTCCTCTTTCTTGTCTTAGACTTGCTTTGATCTGCAGACACTGGTAGTTGTGCGATTTCACCTTCTTGGCCCATGGGAGGCTGGGGTTCCTGCTCTTGGGATTCTGATCTGGGCAGGGTGATGCTTGCACCCAGACTCTCCTGGACAGCATCACAGGACCTGACTTTCCTCCGATGTTTTTTTATGCTTTTTCCCCCGAACTTTATCATGCAGTTCTGACTCATTTTCACGTGACTTAGTAACTAAATGTGCTTCAGGCCCTTTTGTTGACTTTTGCCGCTTGCTTACATCAATGTAAATGACATCGACATGCTTTCTAAAATTCTTGGGTGTGTTCACAATGTTTTCTTTTTTTTTTTAATTCTGTCTCAATTATCCTTTATTTGTAGTTTACCTTGAATTACTCTGGTAACCTATTGAAGTTTTTTTTTTTCCTCCAATTCGCGCTGTCTCGGCGCACGTACGTGTCACCAGCTCTTTTTTTTTTTTTTTTTTTAATTTATGGCTGTGTTGGGTTGGGTCTTCGTTTCTGTGAGAGGGCTTTCTCCAGTTGTGGCAAGTGGGGGCCACTCCTCATCGCGGTGCGCGGGCCTCTCACTATCGCGGCCTCTCCCGTTGTGGAGCACAGGCTCCAGACGCGCAGGCTCAGCAATTGCGGCTCACGGGGCCAGCCGCTCCGCGGCATGTGGGATCCTCCCAGACCAGGGCTCGAACCCATGTGTCTGGCATTGGCAGGCGGACGCTCAACCACTGCGCCACCAGGGAAGCCCCCACAATGTTTTCTTTATCCACCAGGATGTACACAATACCTGTTTCCTTATAGACTCCCAAAGCACATTTTCCTCTCTTTTTATTCTTTTTCGGTATAGAAGTGGTCTTTTCAGGCTCATCACACATTTCTGATTGTTTCAAAGCAGAAGAAACAAGATGCTGGGCATCCTTTCTCTTTTTTTTTTTACCCTTAGTTATGTCAGCCGGTTTCTTTGCCAGGGAGGAGTCTCTGAATCTTTCATGGGGATGCCTCCCATGTCTCTCCTTATGTACAGAATGCTTGATCTTTTTCTAGACGAAAACTGGAGTGTGGGTTTCCAATCTGCTTGATCCTCCTTCCATTTTACTCCTATAGGGAAACAGAACCACATGGTTTCTTTTTGCAGAGCATTTTAAACATTAGCCTCAGGAGGAAAAAAAAAATCACACAAAAACGAAACTGCAGGACAAATGGCAAGCCTGGAGTCATGATTATAAGTTTTCCATTATTCTAAATGTGTAGCAAGCTCACTGTAATTCACTTGTCTGGTTCCATTGCCTTTATGATATGGAAAAAATATAGTTAATTGAGAACAGTGCTCTGCCATGATCGGGCCCTTGTTCCCCCATGGCCTCATCTTCTACCTCTCCTCTCAAACTCTGTTGCTCCAGCTACACGGGACTATTTTTTTTTTTTCGGTTCCCCAAACATGCTCCAATCCTTTCCCTGGCTTGAGGTCTTATAAATCACGACTCCCTCACTCTGGGCCGCTCTCCGCTGTCTCCTACCCCTCCCTGCCTCCTTTCATCCTTCAGAGCTTGGCTTGAGCATCGCTTCTTCCAGAAAGCTTTAAAAGAATATAAACATTATGATACCATGCATCCTGAGTTAAGACAATATAAATGTTATGATGACGTGTATATTGAGTTAAGAGAATACATACATGATGATGCCATGTATGTTACATTCAAAACACAAAATCGTTTCATGTATCTTTTCTGAATGGATACATATGTAGTAAAACTATGAATAGAGCACGGGGAATATAACTGGTAAATTCAGGGATTAGGGACAAGTAGAGAGCCAGTTACTCTTATATCTTCAATCTTTTATTTCTTAACTGGAGTAACGAGTACAGGGGTATTTGTTATATTTTTGTCTACTCTTATTTGTCTACTCTTTTAAAGTGAACTGAAATAGTTCACTTTCTAAAAAGCAAGGGGCAGAACAAGAATACAGACTCCTTTCACTGAAAAATAAGCATTAAGGACTTCCCTGGTGGCGCAGTGGTTAAGAATCCACCTGCCAGTGCAGGGGACACGGTTTCGAGCCCTAGTCCAGGAAGATGCCACGTGCCACAGAGCAACTAAGCCCTTGCACTACAACTACTGAGCCTCTGCTTTAGAGCCCATGCTCCACAACAAAGAGTAACCCCCCGCTCGCTGCAACTAGAGAAAGCCTGCGGGCAGCAACGTCGACCCCACACAGCCATAAATGGATCAATAAATTTATTTTTAAAAAATACAAGCGTAAAAACAAGCAACTGAAGGATGTAAACATACTGTTTCAAGTATTTACCAAAAAGAGAGAGAGAGAGAGAAAAGAAAGAAACCTTTCCTGACCCTTTGAGCTTGGTCCATTCCCCAAATGCTATACTTTCATAGCAAACTATTTTTCTTTTGTAGCATTTAGCCCAGCTGTGGTTCAGAGCGGGAACATCAAGTATCCACTGACCTCAAACTAGTAGATCGCATCTTTGAGAAAGAGGCTGAATGGGCCTTGTTAGTGTCCAACAAAATGTCCAAGTTCTGCAATAAGTTGGAATGAAGTTTAATAAGGCTCCAATGTCAATTCTTATACAGAGCACGTGCATCCTGGAGTTTAAGTACAGGAATAGAAATGTACTTCACAAAAGACATGGTTAAAAATATAATTTTACAAACACATCTTACAACTCTCCTTGCTCCGTATTGCTTCTGGGTTTCAATTTTTAAGATTTTATTTCTCTGCGACTAAAAGTAATACTAAAGGTAATACGTTTACATGGTTCAAACATCAAAATAATCTGCCCTTATTTTCCCTCCTTTCTCACAGAGAAGGCAGCATCTGTATATTCTGATCTGCATTTTGCTATTTTCACTTAACAACAGATCCTGGAGACCTCTCTGTGTCAGTGGTCTTTCAAGTCTGAATGCTTAAGCACCTTTTCTACCAGAAGGTACCTACTTTCTCCTCGGTAGTCAAGAAACTATAAGAATTGTCTAGCTGGAAGGATGGGGAATAACAAACATATGGACTGATACCTATAAGCCAAAACTACCAGCCTCAGGATCTCACCTCCAACGGAGGCAACAGGAGCTTTGGTTAAGGCCTTCCTACCTGGTGTCACCCAGAGATGCACAGAAACCCCTTCTTAACCCACTTCTTTGCAGCTTCCATCTCCAAGACACGCCCCCTGAGACTGCTCCAGTTAGAGTGCCTATGACCTTAGAGCCACTAAATTCAAGAGATACTTTCCTGGCCCATCTTTCAGGATCTCTCTCTCTCTATCTCTCTCTCTCTCTCTCTCTCTCTCTCTTTGGCTGCACCACGTGGCTTGGCGGAATCTTAGTTCCCTGACCAGGGATCGAACCCGTGCCCCCTGCAGTGGAAGCACAGAGTCCTAACCAATGGACCACCAGGGAATTCCCTCAGGATCTCTCAATAACAATGAACAGAGCAGATAATTCCTTTTAGTATTTTTACCTTCCATTAGTTTCTTTCTTTCTTTTTGTAAATACCTTCTATGCTTCTCCTTCTGGTCTCTTGAACTCAGCACCACGTTTTAAATATATAGTCACGTCCCACTAAAACCTTCTTATGGCTTCTCCATTATTCTTTGTAAGTTTATTTATTTTATTTTATTTATTTTTGGCTGTGCTGGGGCTTCGTTGCTGTCTGTGGGCTTTCTCTAGTTGCCGCGAGCGGGGGCTACTCTTCATTGTGGTGTGCAGGCTTCTCATTGCCATGGCTTCTCCTGTGGCAGAGCACGGGCTCTAGGAGCGCAGGCTTCAGTAGTTGTGGCGCACAGGCTTAGCTGTTCTGAGGCATGTGGGATCTTCCCGGGCCAGGGCTCGGACCCGTGTCCCCTACACCGGCAGGTGGATTCTTAACCATTGCACCACCAGGGAAGTCCCTCCATTATTCTTAAAATAAAGTTCCAAATCCTTACAGACCTACCATGCCCTTCATGAGCTAGTCTAGTCCATGCCTACCCCTCCACCGCTCATTTCTCCCTGGGTTTCAGACATCCTGTCTTCTTTCCGTTCCCAGAATACACCGTGATCCTTCTCGTTATCAGGGACTTTACAAAAGCATCTCATTTCCCCAGGAATGCCTTTCCTCCGTTACCTTTCTGCGCTATAACTGGTCTAAGTTTGAAACTCACTTTCTCTCATCACTTCTGGGTCCCGCCTTCTCGTTACAATGTTTCTCAACAATCCAGCTGCTTGCCTACTGCACTTCGCTCCGTTGGGACAGAACCGGCCTCCTAAGGGCTGGGATCTTCTCGTCCGTCTGGCTCCCAAATGATTCCCCGGCATTCGATATGTATGGATATACATTTACTCACACTTATTCGGAACATACCACTTCCCGCCTTTCAGGGACGTGCCCAAGCCTGGTCCCGATCCCCTCCCCACTTTGGGGTGCCCTGGAGACCCTGCTCTGCCCCGAGGTGGGCGTTCCGGGGCTGAGAGGGAGGAACGAACGAGAGGTTCCCGAGTGGAGGGGCCTGGAGCGGCTGCGGAGAAAACAGGCGCCACCCTCATCCCTGGGGACCTGGGCCAAAGGCGGGCCTCCGGGGAGGTGAAGACAGCAGCCACACACCTCTCGGCTCAGACACGCCAACTGGGAAAAAAGCCGGAGCAACTATAAGGCGCTTTCACTTACCTTCCGAACGCGTGGCCACCTGCCTTCCAATCCGGAAGTGCTGGTGTGGCGAAGGCGGAAGTGGGTGTGTCACTTCCGGCCCGCCCCCTTCGGCATCGCCCTGCCGTAGCAGCTCGCTGGCTGTGGGGCTGTGACTCGCGTCGTTTTCTGCCCAATTTGCTCCCGGGCTTGTTGCGAGTGGGGTGGGACAGGGTAGAGCGGGATCCTAAAACTAAGAAAGTGGGACAGAGCCCTTCCGCCGACTTGCTTATTCGTGCATGCATGCCATTTATTCAACAGTTTTTTTTGCTGAGGTCCGTCTGCAGTCTAGGAGTGAACAAGATGCTGAGGGCTAACCTGAGGAAGACAGAAAACAAACTAATCAACCAAGATAATTTCAGATTATCCTCTAAGGAAAATAGATCAGAGTAATGTGATAGGGAGCGACTAGGGACAGTGAGAGCTAGGTTAGATAGTAAGGAAGGCCCTTGGACGAGTGACCGTTGAGTTCTAAATGAAAAGGGTGAACAAAAATCGATGGAAGAGTGTTCCAGGCTGGGAGCAAATCCAGGGGCCCTGAACTTGGTTGCTGCAGGAACTGAAAGAAGGCCAGGGTAGCGGGAGCACCGTGAGTGACGGGGACAGAGGTAAGGGGTGAAGTCAGGGGATGGCAGGGGGTCAGCGGTGTGGAGTCTAATGCATATTGAACTTAGGTGGAGGTTAGAGGTAGAAGAAACCTTGAAGATCTATTCCGATTCTCCCATTTCCACTGAGTCCTGAAGAAACTTAGCTTATGATTAAAAGTAAAGCTTTAAGCAGGCCATCAAGTCGAGGCCAGTATACATGCCACCCAAACTTTTAGTCTTACTGCATAGTGAAGACAATCACACCAGCAAAGAGATTTCTCATGGAATCCTATAACAACCCCCTGTTTTAGGAAATCTTTATTAGGTAATATCAGCCTTACTTTGTGGATGAGAAAACTAGGGCTTCATGTAACTTGTCACAGGGGAACTTATGTGGCCCCAGCTAGGATTCAAACCTGTGATCTTCCTACTACTGCAGTATCCTGCGCCTTGCTGCACCACCTGACTTCCTCTGTGTGAGCTGCCAAGCAGCTTTGATTAAAAAGTGCACAACACGCACTTATGTGAAAGTCTGAAAGTGAAGCAGACTAGAGAAACCATAAAGCGTACATCATACACCTGTCACCACCCAAGGGCCTCTTCAGGCCTTGGATGGACAGTCGGAAGTCTGTCTGATTTGCTCTGGAAAGGCAGTGCTGCTGTTGTCCACTGTTGCTGTGCAAGGCCGTGCAGTGAAGGTTTGTTGTCTGTGCAACTTCTCTGTGGTGAACCCTTTACCCAGAGCCTTGTGGATATTTGCACATTTAATGAAGATGATAATGATGGGTGAATGACGGCACTAAAGGCTGGAACTAGAAGGCAGACTAGGGATCATCCAGGCTAGTGGTTCCCAAAACACTGCACCAATCACTCGGGAAGCTCTTAAAAAGTGCAGATTTCCCACTTTGCATACAGACTGCATACCAGGCACCATTATTGTGACATTGAAATCCATAGACATAATAGCATTGTAGTTCTGTGTGAGACTGTCCTTGTTCTTGGCAGGTACATGTATTTAGGGTCAGATATGATGCTGTCTGCAGATCTTTTCAAAATGGTTTAGCAGTGTGTGTGTGTGCATGTTCACACACACACACACAGAAAGTAAACGTGGCAAATACTAAGGACCAGTCAATCTAGGTGAAGTCTATATGGGTTTTCCTTGTACTCTTCTTTCAAAGTTTCCATAGCTTTGAACTTAAAAAAAAAAATCCAAAGGGGAAGAAGGATTAAAATACAGATTCTCAGATCCCATTTCCAGATATTCTGATTCAGTGAATCTGTATTTTTCAACTTCCCTTTTTTCTGTTGCACAAAGTTGGGTACCATTGATTTCATTCAACTCTAGACTTTCCCCCCCTACACATTTCACAGAAGAAAATACCGAGGACCCAAAAGGTGACTAATTTGAGATCACACAGTGGTTTAGCAGTAACATCAGGCTTGGCATGCGGATTTCTATTTCATTCTGAAACACGTAACGCTCTGCCCCGGTGTGTGTGTGTGTGTGTGTGTGTGTGTGTGTGTGTGTGTGTGTGTGTGTCGCTGGGAGAAGTGGGAAGGGGCGGCGAGAGGGGTCGTGGTGAGTGGGGGGGTGTATGTGTCTTTGACTTGGAAGTCAAGTGTAGCTGGCCTTCTAGAACTCCGTCGCTTTTAACACAGCCCAGTGGTGATTCTTGGGTTTTTCTCAGGTCTACTTAAGAAAACTCAAAACACGTCCACTGAGGTGGCCGCCAAAAAGTTTCCTGAAAGTAAATCGACCAGCCCTGTTCCAGTGCCATTGGTCTCCTGTCACCATGGAAACGGACGGTTCCATTCTTCCTCAAGGGGTGGTCGTGATTTTCTCTCCTTTTCGAATCCACAGCGCAGAGCCCAGAAGGCGCTCTCAGGAGCCAGAGGGGCTTTTGTAGGTCTTAGTGCTCCTTGCAACGAGGGGGCGGCGCGAGGTGGGCGTGCCTCGCTCCGGAGGGAGCCCGGCGTCTGGTGTCCACCCCGGCGTCCGGGTGGTATGTCCCGGGACTGGCGGAGGGCCCCTCCGAGTTCCGCACCAGCCCCCTACCTGGGAAGGCCGCTCGATCCAGCCGGCTGGTCGACTCGCCACGATCCCCAGGATGCCAGAGGCCAGGACCTCCTGCCACGACCTCACGCGACGGAAGAAGAAGCAGCCGGTGCGCCACACCGTCAGCCAGATCTGCCTGCCCCCGCGGCGGCCCCTGACCGTGGCCGACATCCAACCGGCCATGGAGAATGAGAGGCTGGGGGTCGTGCGGGATTCCATGTTTCAGAACCCGCTCGCTCATCGTCAAGGTGAGCCGCCCCCACGCCCTTCACCCTCTTGCACTCGTCCCCTCACTGGGCACCCACGCGGCCGGGGGTTTCCACCCATCCTGCCCCAGCCCCACCGCCCCGCTCCAAGCCTGGCACTGGGAGCTCCAGCTGTGGTCCAGACAGACCTGGACCCCCAGGCGGTCATGGGCAGGCCGCATCACCTCGCTGAGCCTCAGTTTCCTCATCCTCAAAGTGGGAGGATAATGGCACTCATTAAAGGGAGTGACTGGGAAGATTGTATAAGGTAATCCCTGTGAGATCCCTGACACGTGGTAAGTGCTCCACGTTGGCGGCTATTTGCATATGTATTCACGCAGGGTGAACCCCCAGGGTGACAGACAGGTAGCAGCACCCTTACCACCAGCTTCCTTACCACCAACCAGCCCTCGCAGGGTGCAGGCCGCCTGTCCCGATTCCCCTGAATGCCTGGGCTGCTGTTATGTAGCCAGTGTTCTGTACGTCCCTTGGAAGCATCACATCACACGCTAATTTCCACCCAATCATACTCTTAACCAGAATTACGACCCTAAGAGACAAAAAGCGCGAATCTCTGCCCCAGGAGTCCCACAGACACAAACGAGCGAGGGAGCCGCCGTTTCCAACTAGGTCGCCGCCTCTTTGATCGCACGCTCCCTTACATTAGTCACGTTTCGGGAATGGTGATCACCCAACGCTGGCGTGGCATCAACGCTCCTTTCCGGGGCCTCAGGGAAGGTCAAGTTGAAGTTTGGCGCTTGGGAAGCTGGTCATGGAGCAATTTTACCTTGCGCCACTGGAGGGCAGTGTGCCTTTAAAAATGTGCGCAGTTCCCCAGATTCCGGGGGTGGACGGCGCAGGTGATAACCGTGGATTCAGTAACAATTATTTATCTGAACGCCAGGAGCTGTTTAGAGCCCAGAGGTTTTGGTTGTTGTTAGTTTTTTGTTTGTTTCGTACAGGGAACCTGGGCTTTCTTAACATCGTGGTAGAATTAGCTGAGTTAACTGGCTCTTGTGAAAACATGGATTCTCTGCTCTTGCCCTACCCAAACTGTTTCCTGGACCAGCAGCTGGGAGAAGCTGGCTTATCACACTAGGCACCCTTTCATCTAACACCTCCCCTTCCTAGGCCTCCCAAAGTGGAGCAAAATCCTTCACTTATTTATAGGTGAGAAGAGCCACTCTCAGAGGACAGATGGCACAGACAGATGGGGTTCACCACTCTGGGATCAAGGGGAGAATCAATTTCCTCACCTCTGATCATTGCTTTTACTCAAGCAGTTACTGGGGGACCAACGCCTTCCTAGTGAAATACAAAATGGACAGTGTAATGGAGTTATTCTCCATGGTGAATTAAGTGTGATGCACACCCCAAGCTATAACATAGCCATAGAGACACATACATACATATAGGTATATGCATAGATATATACACCTTGTATATACACATATGTATGCACACATACACACATGTGTATGTACAATATACATGTGTTTAACATGTATAACATACATCTCTAAGTAAACATTTCCCCTCCCATTTTTCCTTTTGCTCGTGCTGCATATCAAGAAAGACAGTATTTGGCCTCTGGATGGCACTAGCTGAACAGCTTCCAGATGAATTCAGTCCTAATTCCTGAACTTGAACTTTGGGTTGGAAAACGTGCGGGAGACACTGACCCACCACCGAGGGTTCTGTCTTCAGAGCATGTGACACAGAGCAGGGCTGCCCCGTCAGCGGTGACTCGGCTCAAGCAGCAGGGGGCGCCCTGGTGATCGTGCCCAGCTTGTCTCCTGTCAGGAAAGCAGGTGTTTCCTTCTTACTTTTCTCCCTCCAGTTCTTGATGGGCCTAAGGTAGTTTCAGTAGCAGTGAAGATTATGTCCACATTTCAATACTGACCACCACCACCAGATTTTTCTACTAAAATCTGGCCTAAGTAAAAGCTGCAGAAACATTGAGAGCAAGGAGTAACCTTGATTATTACCTTCTTCAGACCCCTCCTTACACTGGCGACGCTGAGGAGGTCTGTGGTGGGTTCTTTGTGCCAGGTTCTGGCAGAGCCAGGGGTATAAGCTTCGTTCACTGGCTCCCAGCCCAGCTTTACTTTTACCACTCCAAAAAGCTTCCTCTATTTTAAAGGAAATTTAAATTATGAAAAAAAAACTTTGAGGTTTTCAGCTCTCAAGAAAAGAAGATTGAAAGTATCCAAGATGGTGGAGCCTTTAAAAAAATCTTTTTAAACAATAATGTATTGCTGAAATTTCTGTTGAGGCATGGCTTGTGGATTTCTTGACTGTGGCATGTCAGTTTCACAATCCCAGATTTTCAAACCCTTGTTTCTGTGCGAGTTCTCATTGTGTGCAGCAGAGGTGGGAGTGCCCTCTGCCTGGGGTGTCTGCAGGAGAATGATTGGAACTGAAGTATATTTTGGTTTTGTCTCCGTCTGAATCTGAACGTTGCATCTGTATTGGGGGAACATAGCACCTGAGAAAGAGTCATTGACTCCCCCATGTTGGGAGGTTGTTGCTCAGATTGTTTTCTCCAGTGAATAGGATTGCAATTTTCTTTTTCATTTAAAATGCAGACACACTGCCTGAACGAACACAACACTGCTGTTTCACACCCATGGAATTTACCGGGACGTACACACATCAGTTATTCAAGAACATGTCTGCCAGATGTCACCGTAACCAAGTGAAAAGTGAAAACCTCAGACATCCAAGCAGATATTTTATCAGCAAGAGCTCAACAACTCTTTGCCTCATTTAAAACCAAGCCAGCTGGCTATTGAGTGGGGCTGATTGAAACAACTGCATGTTTTAATGTGGCCACAAGAAGATGCAGGTGTTTTCCATTAGAAAGGGCATCTATTCTATTGTATAAAGTGACGTGTGGTTAGCCAGTTTTCCTTCAAATGTGACTCTCTGGGAAGAATAAAATTAAATAGAGAAAGAGCCAGGCTTCTCCCTGCTTGATTTTCATTTCCCCAGAACTCTGTGACTCAACAGAGGATCCTGCAACAATAGCCTTCAAGGCTCCTTTACAGAACCTGTCAGGGTGCACCCTTCCTGCCATCAGAACTCGACTGATATCCTGTCAATACAATTATGGGGAGAGACTGTTTGGTTTGCTCCACTGACAGCCTTGAATCTTCTGTTGCCCTGGAGAGGCAGGCTAGGTACAGGGGTGGAATTTATTGAATTGAGCATCCTTAGAGTGTGCAAATGATCACGGCACCCGATGTTTTTCATAATTTCTCACCGACTCTGTTTTTCGGTGGGGCTTTGTGTCACAAACAAGAAGCGTGTACATTTGTAGATAGAGCTATAGAATCACGTCATTCTGGGGTTGGAAGGAAGCTTACAGCCATCTAGTCCAATTCCTTTTTTGAGGCTATTAAGACCCAGAGAGGGGAAGAGACTCACCCAAGGCACTACCCTGACCTGGTCACAGAAGTGGGGTGAGATTTATGTCACCTGACTTCCAGACCCATGCTCTTTGGCCGCGATACACAATTAGTTAATGAATGACAAGCCAGATTGGTTATATCTCTACATCAGGCAGTCAAAAAAATGTTCATTGCTGAGTCCGGTTCCATTATTGTTTCACTCAACATTCCTTCCAGAGTGAACTCTGCTAATTTCTTGGGATTGGTTGACAGCCAAGAAATATTTATTGAATGTTTACTGAGTACTCTGCACCAACCTAAGCTCTCTTGGGGGCATAGAACCAAGTTCAGAACTTAGCTCTTTCCCATAAGGAATTAATTATCTAGTTGGGGAGACAGAATATCTATCTATATCATTATATATATGTATTTCATATGTATGACATATATATTGCTTTGCATAGCCCCTGCATCAAAGAAAGCTCTCAGGAAACATTAGCTCTTACTCTTGTGCATGCGCGTGCGCACACACACACACACACACACACACAGAGATAAGACAAACAATGTCATGGGTCACGCCCCTGTAAGTTTCAAGTTTCTGCACTACCCAGAAAGGTTCAGATTTGTGGGGAGGAAACCCTGAGCACGACTCAGGAGGCTTTATAAAGGAACAGTCCTGAAACTGGACCTTGAAGGGTGAAAATGTAGACTCTGATCAGGAATGGAGATTGGGAGAAACTCAGCCCTCTGGGGCCAGATGACTCGCCCCTCCTTAGATCCTAAGGTTTCATAGACTTTCACCCCAACCCGAGTTCTATTTCCTAAGACTCAGCACCGCTGCTGGGATTCTTATCATCGTCTTCACGGGGAAGAATTTATTTAGAGCCAGTGTGTCCAAATTGGATGCTCTACAAAATTAGGCAACCACACTCAACCACACTAAGAGCCTAACATCTCTAATAAATATTGAGGCTGGTGAACATTGGCACATAGGTAGAGACAAATGCAAAGAAGGTGGGCAGACAAACACACAGTCGGGCAAACAATCCATCGTAGGTCAGTAATTTTTTTTTTTTTTTTGGCTGTACGTGGGCCTCTCACCGTTGTGGCCTCTCCCGTTGCGGAGCACAGGCTCCGGACACGCAGGCTCAGTGGCCATGGCTCACGGGCCTAGCTGCTCTGTGGCACGTGGGATCTTCCCAGACCGGGGCATGAACCCGCGTCACCTCCATCGGTAGGCAGGCGGACACTCAACCACTGCACCACCAGGGAAGCCTCCGTTGGTCAGTATTTTTATCATGTTTGAATGAAATGGGAAAACGTTATATTCCGCTATGTATTGCAGAGAATATGCCTTTGATTGCTCAGATCCTTTTATGTTCAATTTACAATGTAACTGGAGAAGGTAAAACACAAGGAAGGGGGGCTGAAACTGAGCTACCCACCTTAACGACCCAGTCTTGGCAGGCTGGTGGGCAGTTTTCATTTTTCTAGGGAAAGCTATGTGGTTGTCGATCCCTGCAACTCTTTCTCTCTCGGTCCATTTTTTTTTTTTTCTTTTTTCGTCTTTTTAAATGAAAGCTTCCAGCTTCCTGGCGCCTTGGCACATCCTTCGGTGAGCAAGGGTGAGCAAGCAGGGGCTGCAGCAGTGCCCAGCCCTGTGGTCGGTTCAGAAAGGAGACCTGCTCCCTCCCATGCTTTTTACCACTGGCCCGGGTCGGGGGGTGGGAAAGATCTGCTGGAGGAGGGGCCCACCTTCCTCTTTGTTTCTCTAAAAAAGGGGGGCTTTGGCTTTGCAACGTTAATGAAGACCACAGAATGTGGGTTCCTGGGGGATGAGCTCAGCCCCCTTTTGAACACTCCTCACAGATCAGTGGTGGGAAGGCCGTTCCTCCAGGAAGAATTCTGAGTCCTGGATGAACAAGTCGGCAGTGGCTTCCAGACCTTCCAGAATCTTCCAGGCTCAAGTGCTGCTCATAGTAGAATTTAGGCCCCTTTTCCTGTATTTGAAAGACAAAGTTTTCTTGCTTTATGACTGGGCCTGCGGACAAAATTTCAACCCCCTAGTTCTTTCTCTTTTAAAAGAAAGCATTTATTTATTTATTTTTGGCTGCATTGGGTCTGTGTTGCCGCGTGCGGGCTTTCTCTAGTTGTGGCGAGCCAGGGCTACTCTTTGTTGCTGCGCACGCGCTTCTCATTGTGGTGGCTTCTCTTGTTGCAGAACACGGGCATGCCGTGTTATAGGCATGCTGGCTTCCACAGTTGTGGCACACGGGCTCTAGAATGCAGGCTCAGTAGTTGTGGCATGTGGGCTCAGTAGTTGTGGCTCACAGGCTCTAGAGCACAGCCTCAGTAGTTGTGGAGCACAGGCTTAGTTGCTCCACGGCATGTGGGGTTTCCCTGGAGCAGGGCTCAAACCCGTGTGTCCCCTGCATTGGCAGGTGGACTGCTAACCACTGCACCATCAGGGAAGTCCTTGATATTATCTTTAAAGCGATGAGGAGTTTCATGGAAGGGGTGTCATGACAGAATTTGTGTTTACAAGACACTCTGGCCACAGTGTGGAAGACAGAGTCAAGGGGACTGGAGTAGAGAGGAGGAGCCAGTTGGGAGGCAGTTGGAGTAGTGCAGGTGGGAGGTGATGGCTATTTGGAGTACGGTGTGTTGGTGGAGAGAGGGGGCAGTGAAAGGATTTGAGAGCCACGGGGATGGGTTCACAAGGAAGAGAGGACGAGGGGTCAAGGATAAGCTTTGGTTTCTAATTATGCAGCTGGATGCATAATGGCCCATTTACGAGTCAGGGAACAAAGAACCAACAAGAAAATCATGGCTTTAATTTTGGACTTACTGACTTTGACATATTATTGACAAACAGGCAAGGAGAGAAGTGGCTTGAGATACACATTCCTGTGTCACCTGCATTGAGGTGGTAATGACGGTGCTGAGGGAGAAAGCGGAGGGTGGCAAGAGGAGAGGGGCTAGCCTTGAGCTTAGTGATTCTCGAAAGCTTAAAGGCCTTGTAGAGGAGGGTGAACCTGCAAAGGAGGCGGAGGGGCAGGAGGAAAACCAGGACGATGCTGTATATCACGAAAGGGAAGAGAGCGCTTTCAGATGAAGGGACTGTTCAAGAGCATCAGATGCCATTGAGCGGCCAAGCGAGGCGTGACTGAAAACTGCTCATTGTGTTGAGCAGCGTGAAGGTCATTGGTAATGTGAGAGAGCTGCTTTGTGGAGTGGAGGGATTGGAAGGCAGATGGTGGAGGAGGGTAAGAATAAGTGGGCAGTGGGGATTCCCTTCTGGCACAGTGGTTAAGAATCCGCCTGCCAATGCAGGGCACACGGGTTCGAGCCCTGGTCCGGGAAGATCCCACATGCCGCGGAGCAATTAAGCCCGTGTGCCACCACTACTGAGCCTGCGCTCTAGAGCCCACGAGCCACCACTACTGAAGCCCATGTGCCACAACTACTGAGCCCACGTGCCTAGAACCCGTGCTCCACAAGAAGAGCCCGTGCTCCTCAACAAGAGCCCGTGCTCTGCAATGAGAGGCCCACTCACCACAATGAAGTGTAGTCCCTGCTCGCCACAACTAGAGAAAGCCCACGCACAATAACAAAGACCCAACACATCCAAAAATAAATAAAATAAATGAATTTATATAAAAAAAGAGTAAGTGGGCAGTGACCATGTAAAGACAGAAGGATGGATAACTCCTTTGGGAATTTTGGCTGTGAAGGGCAGGGGAGAGACAGCAATGGGTAGAAGAAGGAGGACTGAATAAAGTGATTTAGTTTTGCTGTTGTTTTAATGGGAAAGACTTGAGCATGGTTCAGAGTCAATGGAGAGCCTCCAGTCAGCACTGAATGCACAGAAGAGAGGACGAAACTGTATTGTTTAGATCCCGGGAAGGGCCGAATGGAAGTGTTCCTAATAGAGGTGGACAGAACAGCCTTTGACAGGAGGAGAAACACCACATCTGGCCTTTCGGGGGAGGGCGTGGATAAGACATGTGCCTATGGAGGAAGTTTTGTACTTGGTGTCAGGAGGGCGGGGGAGTGTAAGTGGATGACTTGAGATGTTATCAGTAACTTATAAAACAAGAGTGCCTAGTGAGAGTGAGGTTTGAGGGCAGCACTGAGATTTGGAGAGGCCTGAAGGAGCTTTGAAATAGTCATTGTGAATCATGAGAGCGAGAAAACTGTTGGAGACTACTAAGGGGATCCCAGGCAATTTGGGAGTAGGTCATCATGAGTTTAGAGTTAAGCCACAAAAGCTGTTTTGTGATTTTCTCCAGTTACACTTGATTACCACCTAAAATATGGGGTCAGCCACTTCAGTTTGCTAGGGCTGCTGTAACACAGTACCACAGATTGAGTGGCTTAAACAACAGAAATTTGTTTTCTCTCATTCTGGAGGCTGGAAGTCCAAGATCAAGGTGTCAGCGGGGTCGGTTCCTTCTGAGTTCTGTGAGGGAGGGAGGTGTTCCAGGCCTCTCCCCTTGGCTTCTAGATGGCTGACTTCTCCCTGTGTCTACACGTCTTCCCTCTGTATGTGTCTGTGACAAATTTCCTGTTCTTACAAGGACACCCGTCATATTGGATTAGGGCCCACCCTAGTCATCTAATTGTAACCTAATCACCTCTGTAAAGACACTATCTCCATATGTGGTTCCATTCTGTGGTACTGGGGGTGTAGGATTTAGCATATGAATTTCTCTGCAGGGGGGTTCAATTCAGCCCATAATATAAACACGTACACTCAAGTTTTCAGCTAAGAATATAAAAAGTAAAATTGTACCGGTGTTAATAAAGGGAAGGAAGCTGAGAAAGGGAGTCAGTTTATGAGGGAAAGGTGAAAGGAAAGAAGGGAATCAACTGTTTATGTCCAGGATGAGATGTCCAAATGACCTATTTGTTGACTGGCTACTAATACTGCAGATTTGGAAGAAGATAATGCCATGGGAAACACACCACACTTACAATGATAGAATAGCCAGGAAACTCTATCCTGAACTTTATGGTGACATGATTTATCATGGTCTCCAGTCTTTATTGTATGAGGAAGATCAGAGAGAGACGCAGACAGAGACAGACTGACACACACCAACAGCAGTGTGGCCACACTTAGAACCCAATGGGCCAATTTTTACCCCATGCCGCTTCACTTTACCTTCGGTTTTACTTCTCTTTCAGTAGGCCTGGGATACAAATGAAGAATATCTCTTCAAAGTGATGGTGTCTTTCTCCATGAGAAGAGTTCCCAACAGAGAAGCAACTGAGTAAGTAAGCAATGAAAAGTCTAAATTGACTGTTTGCAGCATTATTTGAGACAGGACGTTCATTGAAAACTCAATCTTGAAAATAATGTATACCTCAAATTTTTAGGGACACACTTTTTAATTTAACATTAAAAAGAACCTTTATAATCTAGCTCAGCTTATAGTTTATATCATGTTCAAACAATGCTCTTCATTCAATAGGCACTATGAAGATAAATACAAAAATTTGTAGTTACATGTCATAAGCTTTCTACATTTATATATATATGTGTGTGTGTGTGTGTGTGTGTGTGTGTGTGTAATATATATATATATATGTATTATATATATATATATATATATATAATATATATATTTATTTTTTTTTTCTTGCAGATAGATAGATAGATAGATAGATAAAGATAGAAAGAAAAGAGTTCGCTTCTCATTGTATTGGTCTGCTCTGGCTGCCATAACCAAATACCACAGACTGGGAGGCTTACACAACAGAAATTTATCACAACAGAAATTTATTTCTCACAGTTCTGGAGGCTGGGAACTTGAAGATTAAGATGCTGACAAGGTAGGTTTCATTCTGGGGCCTCTTCTTTCAGCTTGTAGGCAACACCAAATCTTTGTATGCTCACATGACCTCTCCTTTGTTGAGGGGGAAGTGGCAGGGGAGAGAGTGAGCATTCTGGTGCCTTTCTGGATGAGGGTGCTAATCCTCTCTATCATGGCTCCACCATTATGACCTCATTTAACTGTAATTATCTCCTTATAGGCCCTATCTCTAAATATTAATACATTCACATTTGGGGTTAAGACTTCAACATGTGAACTTGGGGCCAAGGGGATAAGTGCACAGCACTCCTTTTGAAAATAACTTACATATGTATTGGTTCATCGCACTGTTGGTATCTGTCACAGCACCTTGTTTATTTTCTTCAGAGCCTTAGTCCAACTTTTAATAGTTTTACATTTGAATCTGTTCTTCCGAAGGAATCTTCCCTATTTGTGATGTTTCCGTCCATCTCCATTTGTGATTAGGGTAACACTCCTGGTTTCTCTCTACTCCCTTACTTCACTCTTCCCTTGAGAGGTGAAATGACTGATTTGATTGGTGGGCTGGAAGGATAAACGGGGCATGGGTTCCCTTCTCATGAGGAGCCGGCCTGCCCTCTGCACACATTTTTCTGTGCTGCTCCCCACACTAAGTACAGAATCAAGCCCTGCCTGGGCAAGCTCACACACCCACATGGTTGTCCGTGCTGTCTGTAGCTGTAGACTGTTTAGATTGGTAGGGGCCAGATCCTAAGGTGTTAAATATCTTGCATATTACACCAGAATATCGTGATACCTGCCTCGGTTCAGCTCTGCCTGGGTCAGTGTAGATGAATTTATCTCATCACAGGATATTTTTAAAATTAAGAAGGAAACTTGCCCCCTGATAAAAGTCATATCCTCCCACGCAGCCTTTTATTGTGGTCTCCTGTCTGCTTCATTCTTTTGTCTTAATTTTATTGAGAACTTGACAAAGAGGGTTTCTATTTATTGTCTTCCTCAGACTCAAAATGTATCATGCATGGACTGTGAATATAAGGGATAAAAGAGAAGAGTAACATTTGGGGGAGCAATATAAACATATGATATGTGGATTTGTGTGTACACAAACACACACATATATACACAGCACATGTATGTATTTTAAGATACGTAACATGCTCACATGATTCAAAAAAATTAAAAGAAGGAGGTGTAAGGTAAAAAAACAAATGATGCCCTACGTGAACTTTACTCCTGTTTTATAGATTTTTAGAAAAGATATATTTGCCTTTATCTTATGCTTTAAACAGAAGCATTCTTTCCAAAACAATTTATAATAACCTTTTAAAAATAAAAAATGAGAAGGTTGCCTTCCAAGAAATGAAAAAGGGAAAATATAAGGAGAAGAGGGAACCCATGTACACCATTGGTGGGGACGTAAATTGTACAGCCTGTGTGGAAAACAGTATGGAGGTTTCTCAGAAAACTAAACATAGAACTACCATATGACCCCGCAATTCCATTCCTGGGTATATATCAGAAAAAAAGAAAATCCCTCACTCAAAAAGATACATGCACCCCAATGTACACAGCGGTGTTATTTACAATAGCCAAGACACGGAAGCCACCTAAGTGTCTATCAACAGAAGGATGGATAAAGATTATGTGGTGTACACACACACACACACACACACACACACACACAGAGACACACATACACATACAAATACAATGGAATACTACTCAACCGAAAAAAAAAGGATGAAAACTTGCCATTTGCAATAACGTGGATGGACTTGGGAGGCTATTACGCTTAGTGAAATAATAAGACAAGTACTGTATGTTATCACTTATATGTGGAATCTAAAATGTAAAGTAGTGAGTATAAGAAAAAGAAACACACTCAGATATAGAGAACAACCCAGTGGTTCCCACTGGGGAGAGGGAAGGGGGAGGGGCAAGATAGGGTTAGGGGGTTAAGAGGTACAAGCTACTATATATAAAATAAGTAAGCTACAAGGATATATCATACAGCAGAGAGAATAGAGCCAGTATTTTATAATAGCTATAAATGGAGTTATAGCCTTTAAAACTGTAAATCACTGTGTTGTACACCTGCAACGTATATAGTATTGTACATAAACCTATACCTCAATTTTAAAAGATGCAAAAAAAAGAGAAGAATATAAGGAAAAAAGCCTCTGGTCATCTCACAATGCTAGCCCCTCAGCTATTCTCTTTTTATCTTATTGTCATGTTTGATCAACAGATTTTATACATTGCTGTGTTCATTGTATTATTACTTCCTCTTAGTACCTAAATTACACCTTGTAACTGACTGTGTTATATCACATTTCCATCCTTAGTAAAAGTTAATTTAAATATGTAACATTTCAGATTAGTTTTGAGGAATTGACTTTGGGAATTTTATTTTTCGGAACCCAGACATTGTAGGAGTCTGTGCATATGTAATCTGGTTTATTTGCAAAGGTGTTTTAATTGGAACTGGGTGCATAGGCTATATAGAGGCTTTTGTTGCCAGTGTCAGTTGAAAAATTGAAAAGTGCAAACCTAGATTGGGGTCAACAAATTGTTTTCCTGCGAACGCTCAGGCAGCTGGAGTCCCAGCAGCACTGCGCTCAGGGGGCTGGGGGCTGAGGGCTGAGGGCTGCCTCATGAATCAGGATGTGTTTAAGATGCAGTACACGTGCTGCCCCCCAATAGTGGCTGCTTCTTTACATGAGCAGGTTTCCTCTATGGGAAAGGGCACCACAGGATGCAAGATGAATTGGAAACAGCTTCCCAGACAGGCTGGCTCTCCCGAGTGTGGTGGGTAATAGAAAGACACCACTAGCTTGGCAAATGGATCAGATTTTAAACGTGCTTTTCAGAGGTCTTTTGGTGCCAGTGTGAGGCAGAGTGGATTCTACAGGGTGGGAAGAATGCCTGTTAGGATGGCTTTAGACATTCAAATCTTGAACATTGGCCGTTTTTTTACATCTATTTTTTCCTATCCTGTCACTGCTTATTCTATGGATACTGCAGAAAACTCAGACCTACTGAGATGCGCTGGGTGGAAGATGTAAAGAGTAACTCACCAAAGATAGTCAAATAATGAACAGAGTAATGAAGACTCTCCGTCCCACCTTTCACCCAGTCCTAACTATGGTATCTCCTATCGAGCGTGATGACGTCCAGTGACACAGGGCTCAGTGTCTCCTCTGCATATTTGGGAACCTACCGCCAGCCTACCCTTGACCCAATATAAGCTGGATTGACTCTGCAAGAGGGTGTTGTTTCTAAAGCGAGGTCCTGGCCACATCCATGAAGGACTTGCAGGAGAGCTGAACGGGTGCAGTCACCATGACCCCAAGCGGGTAGTGGAAGAGAATGTCGATGGTCCGAGAAGCAGAGGGCGAGGCCCTGCAGAGAGGGTGTGGTGTGTCCACGGCCTTCCCCACAGGACAGGGGCGGGGATGGGCCCCAGTGTGGGTGCACCACGCAGCCGGCTGGGAGCTGACAGCTGGGTCCATAAGATGAGTTAGCACCCAGGCCACACTAGTGGACCGCTTGCGTGTTCTCCTGCCCACCTCAGGTCAGGCAGCGCTGCTAGTAGAGAGAGGAGCCGTCTGTGAGAGGAGAGAGGGGCACATCACTCCCCAGCTTGCAGACGTTCCCAGGGCCACTTCCAGCTGATGCCACCAGAGTAGCAGCACCTGGAGCGCGAGCCACCGTGATGGTGTCCCCAGCCACTGAGACTATCCCGTGGGTGGAACAGAAACTGGCGCCTAGCTCTTAGCTGGAGAGGTCTGAGGGCAAAGGCTGGCTTGAGGCTCCGTGGCTGGGTGAGAGAGGGCGGCTTTTCCAACAGCCTGCACTCGGATGGCTGCCCGGGGACAAGCAGAGGCCTCCGGAGGGAGCTGCACGAGTCGCTGCCTGTGGGGCCCGAGAGCCAAGTGAAGGGCCGAAGGAAGGCGGCAGAGCGGGCAGGGAGGGGCGAGATGGAAGCCTTCGGCCAGACTGTGTCGTCCTTTTCAGGGGCAGGGGCAGTGCGCAGGCCCCCAGACCTGTCTCCTGAGGCCCCCCGGGTGCACTCTGGGTGGAGAACGCGAGGACCCGCCCCGACAGGAGCCACCAGCGGCCAGCGGGCAGCACAAGGAGCCTGGCTTGGGAAAATGAAGCTTGCCTTTTTCTCTCCTGTCGGATCCCCGCCCTCTCCCACCTCCCTTTTCCATCCCCCAGTGAGCAGGACTGCGGGGAGGTAAGGGGCGAAGCGCAGGAGGGGTGGAGCCAGGAGAGTCAAGGAACAGAGCACGCCGCTGAGGCCAGCACGGCCGGGGGAGGGAAGCTGTGTGTTAAGGGCGGGAAGACAGTGCGTCTAGGTTTCGATCAGACTGGCCCGAGCTCTTTAAGGGCCAGAAATGACAGGCAAGCTCCATCGCGCCTCCTCGCGGTGCTGTCAGGGAGTGAGGGAGAGAAAGAGCTGACAGAGCGCCCAAGGCAGTGGTGTGAGAAGCAGAAGCCTCTTCTTCATGGCGCTCTCCTGAGGCCGCCTGTGGGCTGCACTGCTGGATGGGGGCCAGAGAATTAAGTAACCTGTGTTGGAAGCCTGCTGTGTAGGCTGCTAGGTAGGCCCTGAGATTTAAATGATGGGTAAATCCAGGTCCCACACAGCACGGGCCCACACGCAAGAAGCCGGCCCTGGGGGTCATGGAAGACGGACGAAATGTGACAGAAACAAGACAGTTCCTTTGAAAGCATTACTTACAAATCTTGATATCAAGTGGTTTTCTTGCTCTTCCCTGGATTTTCGTCAAGGTACAATGGAAGAGGGAAGGACAAGTTTAAGTGGTAGAAAGTTCTGGTTTCATTAGATCAGATTACTCGAAGGTTTCTTGGGACTTTGACTGAAGATGGTAAACAGGTGTTTTCAAGTTTTTACAAGAAGGTTTAGGCCAGATTTTCTAAAATCCTTTCATAGGAATTTTTCAATGTTGGAAGTAGTATTATCTCAGGAAAATATGATTCAGTTTAAACTTCAGTCTATTTTCCAGGTGAACTGAGAAATCTAATTGCCTAGTTTACTCCAATATTGGTTTTGTAGAATAATTTTAGCAGGAGAGGCAGAAGAGTAACTCAGGCATAGTGTTCTCTTTCTGAGTAAAATGATGTAGGGCACGGAGTGGATGTCTTCCTCTGCCTAATTAGTCAGGGATAAGCCTTGTGATCTAAGAACGAACAACATGCTCTTGTATCCACCGTAAGGGGATGAACGGTCTCGTGCCTGTTAAACAGCAGCACAGCTCCTATTTAGTCCTTTGATTTCCAGAAACAAGAGCCCGATTCTTCCCACCCTAGTTGGCCCTGTCTGGCGCCACTGATGAGAAGTGGCAGTGGAGCCAGTTCTTAGACAGTTACCTTCAGACCAGGGCTTCCCACCCTCAAGGAATGGGAGGGGACATTTCTACCCTTTTAGTTTTTGCTGACAGGAGTAATTGTATATGTATAAATATTACAGCTTTGTGAAACAGTTGGACAAAATTGTTATTCCAGTGAATACAAAGGATTCCATCAGACCCATCTATATTTACAAATCTTGAAAGTGTAGGTTTGCTGTTTAGCTGTGCTAATGCCATTTCAGGCATTTATTTATTTATCTATCTATCTATTTATTTATTTATTTATTTTTATTGAGGTATGATTGACAGACCACATTATATTAGTTGCGGGTATACGACATAATGATTTGATATTTGTGCGTATTGTGAAATGATCACCTCAGTAAATCTAGTTAACATCTGTCACCGTGCATTGTATTATAATTTTTTTTTATTGTGATGAGAAGTTTGTAAGATGTAGGCACTTCAGTTTATTTATTACATCAAAACATACTTTAAAAGACATGTTTAGTTCAGTCAGTGCTGTTGGCTGATTAATATTTCATTTTGTGCAAATCTTAGAGGACATTCTGTGATGACAAGTATTAAGGATCATTGTGATCACACGTGTTTGGAGCATTGTGATGACAGAGATCATGGATCATTTTGAGTTCAAGGAGCATGAGCATTGTGATGACAAGAGCAGGAAGAAATGTGATCCCAAGGTTCATGGAGGACTGTGATAACAAGCGCATGGAGCATTGTGATGACAAGGTCATGTAGTATTTTGCTGACACAGGCATGGAGCATTGTGATGACAAGGGTCATGGATCACTGTGATAACATGCATCAAGGATCATTGTGCTTACAGGGTTCATGGAACTTTGGGATGACCAGGTCATGGATCATTGTGATGACAAGGTCATGGAGAATTTTGATGCCAAGATTCCCAGACCATTGTGTTGTCAGGGGTCATGGAGCATTGTGATGACAGTGGTCATGGAGCATTGTGATGACAGGGGTCATTGAGCATGATGAAGAGAAAGTCATGGATCATTGGGCTGAAACTGTTCCTGGAGTATTGTGATGACAGTGGTCATGGTGCATTGTGATGGCAAGGGAATGGAGCATTGTGCAGACAAGTTCCTGAAGCATTGTGATGAGAAGACCATGGAGCCTTGTGATGAAAAGTCTCATGGAACATTCTTATGAAAAGGGGCATGGAGAATATTGATTACAGGGGTCTGGGAGCACTCTGATGACAAGCGTATGGAGCATTGTGATGAGAAGGCCATGGAGCTTTCTGATGACATGTATCATGGAGCTTTGTGATGACAAGGACATGGAGCATTGTGATTACAGGGTTCCTGGAGCATTGTGATGAAAAGGGCATGGAGGCTTGTCATGACAGTGTTCAAGGAGCATACTGACGACAAGTGTCAGGGATCATTGTGATGACAAGTGTATTGAGCATTGTGATGACAAAGATCATGGAGCATAGTGATGAGAAGACAATGAATAATTGTGATGATGAGCGTCATGGGGCATTGTCATGACAAGTGTTATGGAACATTGAGATCACAAACGTTTGGAACATTCTGATGAGAGAGGTCATGGAGCATTTTGATTTCATTTTGATGAAAATAGCCTGAAGCATTAAGATGACGGGCATGGTGCATCATGATGACAGTTTTCGTGGAGCATTGAGATGAAAAGGAGCATGTAGCATTGTGATAACAGGGATTTTGGAGAATGTTGATGACAAGAACATGTAGCATTGTGATGAGAAGGCCATGGAGCATTCTGGTGACATGCGTCATGGAGCGTTGTGACAACCAGGGAATGGAGCATTGTGATGGCAAGACCGTGGAGCATTTTGATGAGAAGACCATGGATAATTTTGATGACGAGTGTCTTGGAGTACTGTAATGACAAGGGACAGCATTGTGAGAAAATGTGTCATGGAGCTTTGTGATGACAAGTTTCATGGAGCATTGTGATGAAAAAGGTCATGGAACTTTCTGCTGACAAGCCTTTGGAGTATTGTGATGACAATGTCATGGAGCATTGTGATGAAAAGGGCATGGATCATTGTGATGAAAAAGGCATGGATACTTTTCATGACAGGGCTCAAGGAGCATTCTCAAGACAAGTGTCAGGGTGCATTGTGATGACAAGTGTATTCAGCATTGTGATGAAAAATGTCATGCAGCATTGTGATGACAAGGGCATGGAGTATTGTGGTGACAGGCATCATGGAAAATTGTGATGACAAGTGTTATGGAACATTGTGATCACAAGGGATTGGAGCATTGTGATGACAGAGGTCATGGATCATTTTGATTTCAAGAGAAATGGAGCATTGTGATGACAAAGGTATGAGGCAATAGGATCCCAAGGTTCATGGAGGATTGTGATGACAAGCGCATGTAGCATTGTGATGACAAGGTCATGTAGCATTTTGCTGACAAAGTCATCGAACATTGTGATGACAAGGGTCATGGAGCATTGTAATGACATGCGTCAAGGAGCATTTTGATTACAATGTTCATGGAGCATTGTGATGACAAGGGCATGGATCATTGGGATGACAAGTTACATGGAGCCTTTTGATGACAAGAGTCCCGGATCATTGTGTTGTCAGGGGTCATGGAGCGTTGTGATGACCGTGCTCATGGAGCATTGTGATGGGAAGGTCATGGAGCATTGGGCTGAAAATATTCATGGAGTATTGTGATGACAGGGGTCATGGAGCATTGTGATGGCAAGGAAATGGAGCATTGTTATTAGAAAGGAATGGAGCATTGTGATGAGAAGTCCATGGAGCTTTGTGTAGACAAGTGTCATGGAATATTCTGATGAAAAGGGGCATGGAGCATTGTGATTACAGGGGTCTTGGAGCATTGTGATGACAAGGGGATGGAGTGTTGTGATGAGAAAGCCATGGAACATTATGATCACATGCGCCATGGAGATTTGTGAATGACAAGGGCATGAAGAATTGTTATTACAGGGGTCTTGGAACATTGTGATAACAATGGTCATGGAGCCTTCTGATGACAAGGCCGGGGAACATTGTGATGACTGGGGTCATGGAGCATTGTTATGACAGTGATAAAGGAGCATTGTGATGAAAAGGGCATGGAGCATTGGTGTGAAATATTTCATGGATTATTGTGATGAGTGGGCATGGAGCATTGTGAAGACATGGGCACGGAACACTGTGATACATGGGTCATGGAGGATTGTAATGACAAGGGCATGGAGCATTGTGATGAGAAGGGCATCGAGCATTTTGATGAAAAGTGTCATGCAACTTTGTGATGACAAGGACATCGAGCAATGTGATGAGCGGGTTCATGGAGCATTGTGATGACAATGGCATGGAGCATTGTGATTACAAGTTTCATGGAGCATTGGGATGACAAGGGAATGGATCATTGGGATGACATGTGTCATGGAGAATTTTGATGACAAGAGTCCCGGATCATTGTGTTTTCAGGGGGCATGGAGCGTTGTGATGTCAGTGCTCATGGAGCATTGTGATGAGAGGGGTCATGGAGCATTGTGATGAGAAGGTCATGGAGCATTGGACTGAAAATGTTCATGGAGTATTGTGATGACAGGTGTCATGGAGCACTGTGATGGCAAGGGAATGGAACATTCTAATGAAAAGAGGCATGGAGCATTGGGATTACAGGGGTCTTGGAGCTTTGTGACGACAATTGCATGGAGCATTGTGATTACAAGGTTCTTGGAGACTTGTGATGAAAAGGGCATGGACCATTGTGATGAAAAATGCATGGGGCCTTGTCATGACAATGTTCAAGGAGCATACTGACGACAAGTGTCAGGGAGCATTGTGATGACAAGTGTATTGAGCATTGTGATGACGAAGGTCATGGAGCATTGTGATGAGAAGACCATGTATAATTGTGATGACGAGCATCATGGGGCGTTGTGATAACAAGTGATATGGATCATTGTGATCACAAGTGTTTGGAGCATTGTGATGACAGAGGTCATGGAGCAGTTTGATTTCATTGTGATGACAATGGCATGAAGCATTATGATGATGGGCAAGGTGCATTGTGACGACAGGGTTCATGGAGCATTGAGAGGAAAAGGGGCACGGACCATTGTAATTACAGGGGTCTTGGAGCATTGTGATGACAAGGGGATGGAGCATTGTGATGAGAAGGCTATGGAGCATTCTGATGACATGCGTCTTTGAGATTTGTGAATGACAAGGGCATGAAGCATTGTGATTACAGGGGTCTTGGAGCATTTTGATGAAAAGGGCATGGATCATTGTGATAACAAAGGCATGGAGCCTTGTCATGACAGGGTTCAAGGGGCATACTGATGACAAATGTCAGGGAGCATTGTGATGAAAAGTGTATTGAGCTTTGTGATGACAGAGGTCATGGAGCATTTTGATTTCATTGTGATGACAATAGCATGAAGCATTATGAAGAAGGGCATGGTGCATTGTGATGATAGGGTTCATGGAGCACTGAGATGAAAAGTGTCATGGAGCATTGTTATGGCAGCGGTCTTGGAGCATTGTGATGACAAGGGCATGGAGCATTGTGATGAGAAGGCCAAATAGCATTCTGAGGACATGTGTCCTGGAGATTTGTGATGACAAGAGCATGGAGCATTGTGATGACTGGGGATTTGGAGCATTGAGATGAAAAGCGGTATGAAGCATTGTGATTACTGGGGTAATGGAGCATTGTGATTACAAGGGAATGGAGCATTGTGATGAAATAGGCATGGAGCCTTTTCATGACAGGTTTCAAGGAGCATTCTGATGACAAGTGTCAGGGAGCATTATGATGACAACTGTATTGAACATTGTGATGACAAAAGTCATGGAGCACTGTGATGACAGGGGTCATGGAGCATTGTGATGAGAAGGTCATGGAGCATTGGGCTGAAAATGTTCATGGAGTCTTGTGATGACAGGGGTCAGGGAGTATTGTGATGACAAGGGAATAGAGCATTGAGATGACAAGACCCTGGAGCATTGTGATGAGAAGTCCATGGAGCCTTCAGATGACAATTTTCATGGAGCATTCTGATGAAAAGGGGCATGGAGCATTGTGATTACAGGGGTCTTGGAGCATTGTGATGACAAGGGCATGGAGCATTGTGATGACAAGGTGGTGGAATATTTTGATGGCAGGGGTCATGCACCATTGTTATGACAGTGGTAATGGACCATTGTGATGACAAGGGCATGGAGCATTGTCTATAATGTTTCATGTATTACTGTGATGAGAGTGGGTATGGAGCAATGTGATGACAAGGGCTCGGAACACTGTGATACATGGGTCATGTTGGATTTTAGTGACAATGGCATGGAGCATATTGATGAGAAGGGCATCAAGCATTGTGATGACAAGCGTCATGGAGCTTTGAGATGACACGTTCATGGAGCAATGTGATGAGAGTGTTCATGGAGCATTGTGATGACAATGGCGTGGAGCATTGTGATGCCAAAGGTCATGGAGTTTTGTGATGACAAAGGTCATGGAACATTTTGATGACAAGGGCGTGGTGCAATGTGATGAGAAGGGCAGAGAGCATTGTGATGACAGGGTCATGGAGCAATTTGATGAAAAGGGTCATGGAACATTTTGATGACAGGGGTTATGGAATATTGTGATGTCAAGGGTCATGGAGCATTGTGATGAAAAGGGTCATGGAGCATTTTGATGACAGGGTTTATGGATCATTTTGATGTCAGGCATCATGGAGCATTGTGATGATCAAGACATGTAGCATTGTGATGACAGGGGCCATGGGAAATTGTGATGACATGGGTGAGGTAGTATTGTGATGACTAGTGATGGAACATTGTGATATCAGAGGTGAGAGAGCATTTTGATGAGAAGTGCTTGGAGAATTGTGATTACAATGTTTATGGAGCATTGTGATGACAAGTTTGTTGAGCGTTGTGATGAGAAGCGCATGGCATATTGTGATGACATGTGTCATTCAGCATTGTGCTGACAAGCACATGGAGCATTGTGCTGACAAGGGTCATGGAGCATTGTGCTGACAAAGGCATGGGGTATTGTGATGACATTTGTCACAGAGTATTGTGATGAAAATTTCATGGATCATTGTGGTGACAAAGGTCACAGAGCCTTGTGATGACGAGGGCATGGACCATTGTGATGAGAAAGGTCACGAAACATTGTGATGACAGGTGTCACAGAGCATTGTGATGACAGGGGTCATGGAGCCTTGTGATGATAAGGGCATGGAGCATTGTGATGACAGAGACATGAAGAATTGGTCTGACATGTTTCATGGATTATTGTGATGACAGTGGGTATGGTGAATTGTGATGACAAGGGCATGGAGCATTGTGAAGACAAGGCCATGGGGTATTGTGAAGACAGATGTCACGGAGCATTGTGATGACAATTGTCATGGTCCATTGTGATGACAATGAAATGGAGCATTGTGATGCCAAGTGTCATGGTGGATTGTGATGACAAGTGTAATGGAGCATTGTGATGACAAGTGTCATGGAGCATTGTGATGTCAAGTGCATGGAGAATGGTGATGATATGGGCCATTGAGAATTTTGATGACAAATTCATGAAGCGTTGTGATGACAAGTGCATGGAACTTGCTATGACACGGGTCATGGAGCATTGCGTTGACAAGTGCATGGAGAATTCTGATTACAAGAGCATGTAACATTGTGATGAGAAGTGTCATGGAGCATTGTGATGGCAAGGGTCATGGAACATTGTGCTGACAAAGGCATGTAGCATTGTGATGACAAGGGTCACAGAGCATTGTGATGAAAAGTTTATGGAGCATTGTGGTGACAAATGTCACAGAGCCTTGTGATGACGAGGGCATGGACCATTGTGAGGTGTGATGACAAAGGTCATGAAACATTTTGATGACTGGAGTCACGGAACAATGTGATGACGGGGGTCATGGAGCATTGTGATGACAGGGGCATGGAGCATTGGTCTGACAATGTTCATGGATTATTGTGATGACAGTGGGCATGGCTCATTGTGATGACAATTGCATGGAGCATTGTGATGCCAAGTGTCATGGAGGATTGTGATGACAAAGGTAATGGAGCATTGGGCTTCCCTAGTGGTGCAGTGGTTGAGAGTCCGCCTGCCGATTCAGGGGACACGGGTTCAGGCCCCAATGTGGAAAGATCCCACATGCCGCAGAGCGGCTGTTCCCGTGAGCCATGGCCGCTGAGCCTGAGCGTCCGAAGCCTGTGCTCTGCAATGGGAGAGGCCACAACAGTGAGAGGCCTGTGTACCACAGAAAAAAAAAAAAAGGTAATGGATCATTGTTATGACAAGGGCTTGGGGCATTTTGATGACAAGGGTCATTGAAAATTTTGATGACAAGATCGTGAAGCATTGTGATGAGAAGCGCATGGAGCTTGCCATGACAGGGGTCATGGAGGATTGCAATGACAAGTGCATGGAGAATTGTGATGACAAGAACATATAGCATTGTGATGAGATGTGTCAAGGAGCATTGTGATGACAAGGACGTGCAGAATTGTGATGACAAGGGACATGGAGCATTGTGATGAGCAGGGCATGGAGCATTGTGATGGCAAGACCGTGGAGCATTGTGATGAGAAGACCATGGATAATTGTGATGACGAGTGTCATGGAGCACTGTAATGACAAAGGGCATGGAGCATTGTGAGGACAATTATCATGGAGTATTGTGATGATGGGGCTATGGAGCATTGTGATGACAAGGGTCATAGAGTTTTGTGATGACAATGGTAATTTAGGATTGTGATGAAAAGCGCATGGAGCATTGTGATGACATGGTCATGTAGCATTTTCTGAAAAAGGCTAGGAGCAGTGTGATGACAAGGGTCATGGAGCACTGTGATGAAAAGTGTCATGGAGCATTGTGATTACATTGGTCATGGAGCATAGGGATGACAAGTGCATGGATCATTGTGATGACAAGTGTCATGGAATATTTTTATGACAAGAGTCCCGGATCATTGTGTAACCACAATGCTCCTTGACACATGTCATCAAAATGTGCCATGCGCTTGTCATCATCATGCTGCACAACCTTGTCATCACAATGCTCCATAAGCCTTGTCATCACAATGCTCCTTAAAACTTGTCATCACAATGCTCCATGCACTTCTCATCAAAATGCTCTCTCACCACTGATATCACAATGTTCCATCACTAGTCATCACAATACTCCCTCACCCTTATCATCACAATGTTCCATGACACCTATCATCACATTGCTACACGCACTTATCATCACAATGCTCCATGAACCCTGACATCACAATGTTCCATAACCCCTGTCATCAAAATGATCCATGACCCTTGTCATCAAATTGCTCCATGAGCCTGTCATCACAATGCACCCAGCCTTTCTCATCAAAATGCACTACACACTTCTCATGAAAGTGCTCCATGACTTTTGTCATCACAATGCTCCATGTCCCTTTGGATCACAATGCTTCATGCCATTGTTATCAAATTGCTCCGTGAAACCTCTCATCACATTGCTTCATGCCATTCTCATCACAATGCTCCATGCTCTCGTCATTAGAATTCTCCATGACCCATGTATCACAGTGTTCCGTGACCTTGTCATCACAATGCTCCAAGACCCCTGTCATAAAAATGCTCCATGACACCAGCCATCACTATATTCCACGGCCTTGTCATCACAAGGCTCCATGACCCTTGCAATCACAATGTTCCATGACCACTGTAATCACAATGGTCCATGCCTTTGTCATCTCGAAGCTCCATAACGCATGTCATCAGAATGCTCCATGGCCTTCTCATCACAATGCTCCATGCCCTTGTCATTACAATGCTCCTAGTCTCCTGTAGTCAAAATGTTCCATGCCCCTTTTCATCTCAATGCTCCATCAACCCTGTCATCACAATGCACCATGCCCATCATCATAATGCTTCATGCTATTGTCATCACAATGAAATCAAAATGCTCCATGACCTCTGTCATCAAAATGATACAAACCCTTGTGATCACAATGTTCCATAACACTTGTCATCACAACGCCCAATGGCCCTCGTCATCACAATTTTCCATGGACTTCTCATTACAATGCTCCATTAACTTTGTCATCTCAATGCTCCCTGACACTTCTCATGAGTATGCTCCTTGAACCCTGTCATGACAAGGCTCCATGCCTTTTTCATCACAATGATCAATGCCCATTTCATCACAATGCTCCAAGAACCCTGTAATCACAATTCTCCATGCCTTTGTCATCACAAAGCTCCATGATATATGTCATCACAATGCTCCATTGACTTCTCATCACAATGTTCCATGCCCTTGTCATCACAAAGCTCCATGACGCATGTCATCAGAATTGTCCATGGCCTTCTCATCACAATGCTTCATTCCCTTGTCATCACAATGCTCCAATACCCATGTAATCACAATGCTCCATGCCCCATTTAATCTCAATGCCCCATGAACCCTGTCATGACAATGCACCATGCCCTTCATCATAATGCTTCATGCTATTGTCATCACAATGAAATCAAAATGCTCCAAGACCTCTGTCATCACAATGTTCCAAACCTTGTGATCACAATGTTCGATAACTTTTGTCGTCACAAATCCCCATGAGGCTCGTCATCACAATTATCCATGGTCTTCTTCTCACAGTGCTCCATGACCATTGTCTTCACAATGCTCAATACACTTGTCATCGCAATGCTCCCTGACACTTGTCATCAGTATGCTCCTTGAACCCTGTCATGACAAGGATCCATGCATTGTTCACCACAATGATCCATGCCCTTTTCATCACAATGCTCCAAGAACCCTGTAGTCACAATGCTCCATTCTCTTGTCATCACAATGCTACATGACCCCTGTCATTACAAAACTCCATGAACATTTTCAGCCCAATGCTTCATGATCTTCTCATCACAATGCTCCATGACCCTTGTCATCAAAATGCTCCATGACCACTGTCATCACAACGCTCCATGACCCATGACTACACAATGATCCGGGACTCTTGTCATAAAAATATTCCATGACACTTGTCATCACAATGATCCATGCACTTGTCATCCCTATGCTCCATGACCAATGTAATCACAATGCTCCATGACACTTTTCATCACAGTGCTCCATGACCCTTGTCATCACACTGCTCCTAGCCTTTTTCAGAAAATGCTACATGACCATGTCATCACAATGCTCCATGCGCTTTTCATCACAATCCTAAATTACCATTGTCATCACAAAACTCTATGACCCTTGTCATCACAATGCTCCATAGCCCCATCATCACAATACTCCATGATAATTGTCCTCACAATGCTCCATGCCCTTTGTCATTACAGTGCTCCATGACACTCGTCATCACAATTATCCATGGTCTTCTCATCACAATGCTCCACGGTCTTGCCATCACAATGCTCCATGCCCTGCTCATCACAATGCTCCATGTCCCTTGTCATCACAATTCTGCACGTCCTTGTCATCACAATGCTCCTTGACACATCTCATCACAATGCTATATGTTCTTGTCATCACAATTCTCCATGCACTTGTCATTGCAATCCTCCATGACCCCTGTCATGGCAAGCTCCATGCGCTTCTCATCACAATGCTTCACGATCTTGTCATCAAAATTTTCAATGACGCTTGTCATCAAAATGCCCCAAGCCCTTGTCATAACAATGATCCATTACCTTTTTTTTTTTTTTCTGTGGTACACAGGCCTCTCACTGTTGTGGCCTCTCCCATTGCAGAGCACAGGCTTCGGACGCTCAGGCTCAGCGGCCATGGCTCACGGGAACAGCCACTCCGCGGCATGTGGGATCTTTCCACATTGGGGCCTGAACCCGTGTCCCCTGAATCGACAGGCGGACTCTCAACCACTGCACCACTAGGGAAGCCCAATGCTCCATTACCTTTGTCATCACAATCCTCCATGACACTTGGCATCACAATGCTCCATGCAATTGTCATCACAATGAACAATGACATATGTCATCACAATGTTCCCTGACAACTGTCTTCACAATACTCCATAACCTTGTCATCACAATGCTCCATGCCCTTGTCATCACAATGAGCCATGCCCACTGTCATCACAATAATCCATGAACATTGTCAGACCAATGCTCCATGCCCCTGTCATCACAATGCTCCATGACCCCCGTCATCACATTGTTCCGTGACTCCAGTCATCAAAATGTTTCATGACCTTTGTCATCACACCTCACAATGGTCCATGCCCTCATCATCACAAGGCTCTGTGACATTTGTCACCACAATGCTCCATAAACTTTTCATCACAATGCTCTGTGACCCTTGTCATCACAATGCTACATGCCTTTGTCAGCACAATGTTCCATGACCCTTGCCATCACAATGCTCCATGACACTTCTCATCACAATGTTACATGCTCTTGTAATCAGAATTCTCCATGCACTTGTCAACGCAATGCTCCATGACCCGTGTCATAGCAAGTTCCATGCACTTGTCATCACAACGCTTCATGAATTTGTCATCAAAATTCTCAATGGCCCATATCATCACCATTCTCCATGCACTTGACATCACAATGCTCCATGACACTTGTCATCACAATGCTCCATTACACTTGTCATCACAATCCACCATGACACTTGGCATCACAATGCTCCATTTCATTGTCATCACAATGGACCATGACAATTGTCATCACAATGCTCCGTGACATCTGTCTTCACAATACCCCATGGCCTTGTCTTCACAATGCTCCATGCCCTTGTCATCACAATTCACCATACCCACTGTCATCACAATAATCCATGAAACATGTCAGACCAATTCTTCATGTCTCTGTCATCACAATGCTCCATGCCCTTATCATCACAAGGCTCCATGACCCCTGTCATCACAATGCTCTGTGACACCTGTCATCACAATGTTTCGTGACCTTTCTCATCACAATGGTCCATGCCCTCGTCATCACAAGGCTCTGTGACCTTTGTCACCACAATGATCCATGAAATTTTCATCACAATACTCTGTGACAAATGTCATCACAATACCCCATGCCTTTGTCAGCACAATGCTCCATGACCCTTGTCAGCACAATGCTCCATGTGCTTGTCAGCACAATGCTGAATGACACATGTCATCACAATATGCCATGCGCTTCTCATCACAACGCTCAACAAACTTGTCATCACAATGCTCCATAAACATTGTAATCACAATTCTCCAAGCACTTCTCATCAAAATGCTCTCTCACCTCTGATATCACAATGTTCCATCACTAGTCATCACAATACTACCTCACCCATGTCATCACAATTTCCCATGGCCCCTGTCATCACAATGCTACATGTCTTGATCATCACAATGCTCCATGATGCCTGACATCAAAATGATCCATAAACCCTGTCATCAAAATGCTCCATGACCCTTTTCATCACAATGCTCCATGACCCTTGACATCACAATATTCCATAACCCCTGTCATCAAAATGTTCCATGACCCTTTTCATCAAATTGCTCCATGACCCTGTCATCACAATGCTCTCTGCCCTTCTCATCACATTGCACCACGCCCTTGTCATCAAAATGTTCCATGACCTTTGTCATCACAAAACTCCATGACCTTTGGCATCACAATGCTCCACGCCATTGTCATCACAATGCTCCATGAACACTCTCATCACATTGCTCCATGAACGTGTCATCTCAAAGCTCCATGACGCTTGTCATCACAATGCTTGATGCCCTTCTCATCAATATGCTCCATGCCATTGTCACTAAAATCCAACATGACCCATGTATCACAGTGTTCCGAGCCCTTGTCATCACATTGCTCCATACCCACTCTCATCACAGTAATACATGAAACATTATAGACAATGCTCCATGCCCTTGTCATCACAATGGTCCATTACCACTGTCATAACAATGGTCCATGACCCCTGCCATCAAAATATTCCACCACCTTGTCATCACAATGCTCCATGCCCTTGTCATCACAATGCTCCAAGACCCCTGTAATCACAATGCTCCATGCCCCTTTTCATCAGAATGCTCCATGAAAATTGTCATCTGAAGGCTCCATGGACTTCTCATCACAATGCTCCAGGGTCTTGTCATCTCAATGCTCTATTCCCTTGTCATCACAATACTCCCTGACCCCTGTCATCACAAGACTCCATGAACATTTTCAGCCCAATGCTCCATGACCTTCTCATCACAATGCTCCATGACCCCTGTCATCACAGTGCTCCATGACTTTTGTCATCACAATGTTCAATACAGTTGTCATCATAATGCTCCCTGACACTTGTCATCAGAATGCTCCTTGAAACCTGTCATGAAAAGGCTCCATGCCTATTTCATCACAATGCTCCATTCCCTTGTAATCACAATGCTCCATTACCCCAGTAATCACAATGCTTCATACCGCTTTTCATCTCAATGCTCCAAATCCCCAGTCATCACAATGCTCCATGCTCTTGTCATCACAAATCTCCAGGACACATGTCCTCAGAATGCTATTTGGCCTTCTCATCACAATGCTCCATGCCCTTGTCATCACAATGCTCCAAGACCGCTGCCATAACAATGCTCCATGACACTTTTCATCTCAGTGCTCCATGAACCCTATCATCACAATGCACCATGCCCTTCTTCATAATGCTTCATGCTATTGTCATCACAATGAAATCAAAATGCTCCATGACCTCTGTCATCACAAAGCTCAATACACTTTTCATCACAATGCTCCCTGACATTTGTCATCAGTATGCCCCTTGAACCCTGTCATGACAAGGCTCCATGCCTTTGTTATCACAATGATCCATGCCCTTTTCATCAAAATGCTCCAAGACCCCTGTAATCACAATGCTTCATGCCCTTGTCATTCACAAATCTCAAAGACGCATGTCATCAGAATGCTCCATAGCCTTCTCATCACAATGCTCCATCCCCTTGTCATCACAATGCTCCAAGACCCCTGTAATTACAATGGTCCGTGCCCCTTTTCCTCTCAATGCTCCATGAACCCTGTCGTCACAATGCACCTTGCCCATCATCATAATGCTTCATGCCATTGTCATCACAATGAAATCAAACTGCTCCATGACCTCTGTCATCACAATGCTCCAAACACTTGTGATCACAATGATCCATATCACTTGTTATCACAACGCCCCATGATGCTCGTCATCACAATTATACATGGTCTTCTCATCACAATGCTCCATGACCTTCGTCATCACAATGCTCAATACACTTGTCATCACAATGCTCCCTGACACTTGTCGTCAGTATGCTCCTTGAACATTGTCATGACAAGGCCCCATGCATTTTTCATCACAATGGTCCATGCCCTTTTCATCACAAGTCTCCAAGAACCTTGTAATCACAATGCTCCATGCAATTGTCGTCACAAAGCTCCAAGACCCCTGTAATCCCAATGCTCCATGCCTCTTTTCATTAGAATGTTCCATTCCCTTGCCATCACAGTGCTCCATGACACCTGTCATCACAATACTCCATGAACATTTTCAGTCCAATGCTCCATGACCTTCTCATCACAATGCTCCATGACCCCTCTCATCACAATGCTCCATGAGCACTGACATCACAACGCTCCATGCCCCCTGAAAACACAATGATCCGGGACTCTTGTCATCAAAATTCTCCATGACACATGTCATCCCAATGATCCATTCCCTTGTCATCCCAATGCTCCATGAAACTTGTAATCACAATGCTCCATGCCATTGTCATCACAATGCTCCATGAACCCGCTCATCACATTGCTCGATGTCCTTGTCATCACAAAGTTGCATGACACTTTTCATCAAAATGCTCGATGCCCTTCTCATCACAATGCTCCATGCCCTTGTCATTACAATCCTCCATGACCCATGTATCACAGTGTTCCGTGCCCATGTCTTCACAATGCTCCATGCCCACTCATCACAATAATCCATGAAATATTTCACACCAATGCTCCATGCCCTTTTCATCACAATGCTCCTTTATCACTGTCATAACAATGCTCCATGACCCCAGTCATCACAATGTTCCCCGGCCTTGTCATCAGAAGGCTCCATGACCATTGTTATCACAATGTTCCAAGACCCCTGTAATAACAATTCTTCATGCCCTTGTCATTCACAAATCTCCATGGCGCATGTGATCATAATGTTCCATGGCTTTCTCATCACAACACTCCATCCCCTTGTCATCACAATGCTCCAAGACCCCTGTAATCACAATGCTCCATGCCCCTTTTCATCAGAATATTCCATGACACTTGTCTACACAAAGCTCCATGGACTTCTCATCACAATGCTCCATTCCTTTCTAATAACAATGCTCCATTTCCTTGCCATCACAATGCTCCATGACCCCTGTCATCACAATACTCCATGAATATTTTCAGCCCAATGCTCCATGACCTTCCCATCACAATGCTCCATGAGCACGGTCATCACAACGCTCCATGACCCCTGACAACACAATGATCCGGGACTCTTGTCATCAAAAGGCTCCATGTAACTTGTCATCCCAATGATCCATGCCCTTGTCATCACAATGCTCCATGAACATTGTAATCAAAATGCTCCTTGACGCATGTCATTACAATGCTCCATGACCCTTGTCATCACAATGTTCGATGACTTTGTCAGCAAAATGCTACATGACCTTGTCATCACAATGCTACATGCGCTTGTCATCACAATCCTCCATGAACCTTGGGATCCTATTGCCTCATACCTTTGTCATCACAATGCTCCATTTCTCTTGAAATCAAAATGATCCATGACCTCTGTCATCACAATGCTCCAATCCCTTGTGATCACAATGTTCCATAACACTTGTCATCACAATTTTCCATGATGCCTGTCACCACAATACTCCATGCCCTTGTCATCACAATGCTGCATGACATTTTTCATCACAATGCTGAATACACTTGTCATCACAATGCACCCTGACACTTGTCTTGAGAATGCTCCTTGAGCCCTGTCATGAAAAGTATCCATGCCTTTTTCATCACAATGATCCATGCCCTTTTCATCACAATGCTCCATGACATTGTCATCACAATACTCCAAAGGCTTGTCAGCAGAAAGTTCCATGACCTTTTTCATCACAATGCTCCATGAAACTTGTCATCACAAAGCTCCATGACACATTTTCTCACAATGCTGTCCCTTGTCATTACAGTACTCCAAGACACTCGTCATCAAAATTATCCATGGTCTTCTCATCAAAATGCTCCACGGTCTTGCCATCACAATGCTCCATTCCCTGGTTGTCACAACGCTCCATGACGCATGTCACCAGAATGCTCCATGGCCTTCTCATCACAATGCTACATGTTCTTGTCATCAACATTCTCCAAAATCCCTGTTATCACAATGCTACATGCTCCTTTTCATCTCAATGCTCCACGAAAACTGTCATCATGATGCACCATGCCCGTCATCTTAATGCTTCAGGCTATTTTCATCAAAATGAAATCAAAATGCTCCATGACCTCTCTCATCAGAATGTTCCAAACGTTTGTGATCTCAATGTTCCATAACACTTGTCATGACAATGCCCCATGACGCTCATCATCACAATTATTCATTGTCTTCTCATCACTATGCTCCATGATCTTTGTCATCACAATGCTCAATACACTTGTCATCACAATGATCCCTGACACTTGTCGTCAGTATGCTCCTTGAACACTGTCATGACAAGCCTCCATGCCCTTTTCATCACAATGCTCCAGGAACCCTGTAATCACAATGCTCCATGTCCTTGTCATCACAAAGCTCCATGATACATGTCATCAGAAAGCTCCATGGCCTTCTCATCACAATGCTCCATACGCTTGTCATCAGAGTGCTCCCAGACCCCTGTAATCAATATTCTCCATGCCCCTTTTCATAAGAATGTTCCATGAGACTTTTCATCACAAGGCTCCATGGTCTTCTCATCACAATGCTTCAGGAACTTGTCTGCACAATGCTCCATTCCCTTGCCATCACAATGCACCATGACCACTGTCATCACAATACTCCAGGAACAGTTTCAGCCCAATGATCCATGACTTTCTCTTCATCATGCTCAATGACCCCTGTCATCACAATGCTCCATGACCACTGTCATCACAATGCTCCATGACCCCTGACAACACAATGGTCTGGGAATCTTGGCATCAAAATTCTCCATGACCTTGTCATCACAATGATCCATGACCTGGTCATCCCAAAGTTCCATGAACCCTGTAAGCACAATGATCCTTGATGCATGTTATCACAGTGATCCATGACCCTTGTCATCACAATGCTCCATGCCTGTGTCAGCAAAATACTACATGACCTTGTCATCACAATGCTCCATGCGCTTGTTATCACAGTCCTCCATGAACCTTGGGATCACATTTCTTCCTGCTCTTGTCATCACAATGCTCATGCTCCTTGAACTCAAAATGATCCATGATCTCTGTCATCACAATGCTCCAAACACGTGTGATCACAATGATCCTTAATACTTGTCATCACAGAATGTCCTCTAAGATTTGCACAAAATGAAATATTAATCAGCCAACAGCACTGACTGAACTAAACATGTCTTTTAAAGTATGTTTTGATGTAATAAATAAACTGAAGTGCCTACATCTTACAAACTTCTCATCACAATAAAAAAAAATTATAATACAATGCACGGTGACAGATGTTAACTAGATTTACTGAGGTGATCATTTCACAATACGCACAAATATCAAATCATTATGTCGTATACCCGCAACTAATATAATGTGGTCTGTCAATCATACCTCAATAAAAATAAATAAATAAATAAATAGATAGATAGATAAATAAATAAATGCCTGAAATGGCATTAGCACAGCTAAACAGCAAACCTACACTTTCAAGATTTGTAAATATAGATGGGTCTGATGGAATCCTTTGTATTCACTGGAATAACAATTTTGTCCAACTGTTTCACAAAGCTGTAATATTTATACATATACAATTACTCCTGTCAGCAAAAACTAAAAGGGTAGAAATGTCCCCTCCCATTCCTTGAGGGTGGGAAGCCCTGGTCTGAAGGTAACTGTCTAAGAACTGGCTCCACTGCCACTTCTCATCAGTGGCGCCAGACAGGGCCAACTAGGGTGGGAAGAATCGGGCTCTTGTTTCTGGAAATCAAAGGACTAAATAGGAGCTGTGCTGCTGTTTAACAGGCACGAGACCGTTCATCCCCTTACGGTGGATACAAGAGCATGTTGTTCGTTCTTAGATCACAAGGCTTATCCCTGACTAATTAGGCAGAGGAAGACATCCACTCCGTGCCCTACATCATTTTACTCAGAAAGAGAACACTATGCCTGAGTTACTCTTCTGCCTCTCCTGCTAAAATTATTCTACAAAACCAATATTGGAGTAAACTAGGCAATTAGATTTCTCAGTTCACCTGGAAAATAGACTGAAGTTTAAACTGAATCATATTTTCCTGAGATAATACTACTTCCAACATTGAAAAATTCCTATGAAAGGATTTTAGAAAATCTGGCCTAAACCTTCTTGTAAAAACTTGAAAACACCTGTTTACCATCTTCAGTCAAAGTCCCAAGAAACCTTCGAGTAATCTGATCTAATGAAACCAGAACTTTCTACCACTTAAACTTGTCCTTCCCTCTTCCATTGTACCTTGACGAAAATCCAGGGAAGAGCAAGAAAACCACTTGATATCAAGATTTGTAAGTAATGCTTTCAAAGGAACTGTCTTGTTTCTGTCACATTTCGTCCGTCTTCCATGACCCCCAGGGCCGGCTTCTTGCGTGTGGGCCCGTGCTGTGTGGGACCTGGATTTACCCATCATTTAAATCTCAGGGCCTACCTAGCAGCCTACACAGCAGGCTTCCAACACAGGTTACTTAATTCTCTGGCCCCCATCCAGCAGTGCAGCCCACAGGCGGCCTCAGGAGAGCGCCATGAAGAAGAGGCTTCTGCTTCTCACACCACTGCCTTGGGCGCTCTGTCAGCTCTTTCTCTCCCTCACTCCCTGACAGCACCGCGAGGAGGCGCGATGGAGCTTGCCTGTCATTTCTGGCCCTTAAAGAGCTCGGGCCAGTCTGATCGAAACCTAGACGCACTGTCTTCCCGCCCTTAACACACAGCTTCCCTCCCCCGGCCGTGCTGGCCTCAGCGGCGTGCTCTGTTCCTTGACTCTCCTGGCTCCACCCCTCCTGCGCTTCGCCCCTTACCTCCCCGCAGTCCTGCTCACTGGGGGATGGAAAAGGGAGGTGGGAGAGGGCGGGGATCCGACAGGAGAGAAAAAGGCAAGCTTCATTTTCCCAAGCCAGGCTCCTTGTGCTGCCCGCTGGCCGCTGGTGGCTCCTGTCGGGGCGGGTCCTCGCGTTCTCCACCCAGAGTGCACCCGGGGGGCCTCAGGAGACAGGTCTGGGGGCCTGCGCACTGCCCCTGCCCCTGAAAAGGACGACACAGTCTGGCCGAAGGCTTCCATCTCGCCCCTCCCTGCCCGCTCTGCCGCCTTCCTTCGGCCCTTCACTTGGCTCTCGGGCCCCACAGGCAGCGACTCGTGCAGCTCCCTCCGGAGGCCTCTGCTTGTCCCCGGGCAGCCATCCGAGTGCAGGCTGTTGGAAAAGCCGCCCTCTCTCACCCAGCCACGGAGCCTCAAGCCAGCCTTTGCCCTCAGACCTCTCCAGCTAAGAGCTAGGCGCCAGTTTCTGTTCCACCCACGGGATAGTCTCAGTGGCTGGGGACACCATCACGGTGGCTCGCGCTCCAGGTGCTGCTACTCTGGTGGCATCAGCTGGAAGTGGCCCTGGGAACGTCTGCAAGCTGGGGAGTGATGTGCCCCTCTCTCCTCTCACAGACGGCTCCTCTCTCTACTAGCAGCGCTGCCTGACCTGAGGTGGGCAGGAGAACACGCAAGCGGTCCACTAGTGTGGCCTGGGTGCTAACTCATCTTATGGACCCAGCTGTCAGCTCCCAGCCGGCTGCGTGGTGCACCCACACTGGGGCCCATCCCCGCCCCTGTCCTGTGGGGAAGGCCGTGGACACACCACACCCTCTCTGCAGGGCCTCGCCCTCTGCTTCTCGGACCATCGACATTCTCTTCCACTACCCGCTTGGGGTCATGGTGACTGCACCCGTTCAGCTCTCCTGCAAGTCCTTCATGGATGTGGCCAGGACCTCGCTTTAGAAACAACACCCTCTTGCAGAGTCAATCCAGCTTATATTGGGTCAAGGGTAGGCTGGCGGTAGGTTCCCAAATATGCAGAGGAGACACTGAGCCCTGTGTCACTGGACGTCATCACGCTCGATAGGAGATACCATAGTTAGGACTGGGTGAAAGGTGGGACGGAGAGTCTTCATTACTCTGTTCATTATTTGACTATCTTTGGTGAGTTACTCTTTACATCTTCCACCCAGCGCATCTCAGTAGGTCTGAGTTTTCTGCAGTATCCATAGAATAAGCAGTGACAGGATAGGAAAAAATAGATGTAAAAAAACGGCCAATGTTCAAGATTTGAATGTCTAAAGCCATCCTAACAGGCATTCTTCCCACCCTGTAGAATCCACTCTGCCTCACACTGGCACCAAAAGACCTCTGAAAAGCACGTTTAAAATCTGATCCATTTGCCAAGCTAGTGGTGTCTTTCTATTACCCACCACACTCGGGAGAGCCAGCCTGTCTGGGAAGCTGTTTCCAATTCATCTTGCATCCTGTGGTGCCCTTTCCCATAGAGGAAACCTGCTCATGTAAAGAAGCAGCCACTATTGGGGGGCAGCACGTGTACTGCATCTTAAACACATCCTGATTCATGAGGCAGCCCTCAGCCCTCAGCCCCCAGCCCCCTGAGCGCAGTGCTGCTGGGACTCCAGCTGCCTGAGCGTTCGCAGGAAAACAATTTGTTGACCCCAATCTAGGTTTGCACTTTTCAATTTTTCAACTGACACTGGCAACAAAAGCCTCTATATAGCCTATGCACCCAGTTCCAATTAAAACACCTTTGCAAATAAACCAGATTACATATGCACAGACTCCTACAATGTCTGGGTTCCGAAAAATAAAATTCCCAAAGTCAATTCCTCAAAACTAATCTGAAATGTTACATATTTAAATTAACTTTTACTAAGGATGGAAATGTGATATAACACAGTCAGTTACAAGGTGTAATTTAGGTACTAAGAGGAAGTAATAATACAATGAACACAGCAATGTATAAAATCTGTTGATCAAACATGACAATAAGATAAAAAGAGAATAGCTGAGGGGCTAGCATTGTGAGATGACCAGAGGCTTTTTTCCTTATATTCTTCTCTTTTTTTTGCATCTTTTAAAATTGAGGTATAGGTTTATGTACAATACTATATACGTTGCAGGTGTACAACACAGTGATTTACAGTTTTAAAGGCTATAACTCCATTTATAGCTATTATAAAATACTGGCTCTATTCTCTCTGCTGTATGATATATCCTTGTAGCTTACTTATTTTATATATAGTAGCTTGTACCTCTTAACCCCCTAACCCTATCTTGCCCCTCCCCCTTCCCTCTCCCCAGTGGGAACCACTGGGTTGTTCTCTATATCTGAGTGTGTTTCTTTTTCTTATACTCACTACTTTACATTTTAGATTCCACATATAAGTGATAACATACAGTACTTGTCTTATTATTTCACTAAGCGTAATAGCCTCCCAAGTCCATCCACGTTATTGCAAATGGCAAGTTTTCATCCTTTTTTTTTCGGTTGAGTAGTATTCCATTGTATTTGTATGTGTATGTGTGTCTCTGTGTGTGTGTGTGTGTGTGTGTGTGTGTGTGTGTACACCACATAATCTTTATCCATCCTTCTGTTGATAGACACTTAGGTGGCTTCCGTGTCTTGGCTATTGTAAATAACACCGCTGTGTACATTGGGGTGCATGTATCTTTTTGAGTGAGGGATTTTCTTTTTTTCTGATATATACCCAGGAATGGAATTGCGGGGTCATATGGTAGTTCTATGTTTAGTTTTCTGAGAAACCTCCATACTGTTTTCCACACAGGCTGTACAATTTACGTCCCCACCAATGGTGTACATGGGTTCCCTCTTCTCCTTATATTTTCCCTTTTTCATTTCTTGGAAGGCAACCTTCTCATTTTTTATTTTTAAAAGGTTATTATAAATTGTTTTGGAAAGAATGCTTCTGTTTAAAGCATAAGATAAAGGCAAATATATCTTTTCTAAAAATCTATAAAACAGGAGTAAAGTTCACGTAGGGCATCATTTGTTTTTTTACCTTACACCTCCTTCTTTTAATTTTTTTGAATCATGTGAGCATGTTACGTATCTTAAAATACATACATGTGCTGTGTATATATGTGTGTGTTTGTGTACACACAAATCCACATATCATATGTTTATATTGCTCCCCCAAATGTTACTCTTCTCTTTTATCCCTTATATTCACAGTCCATGCATGATACATTTTGAGTCTGAGGAAGACAATAAATAGAAACCCTCTTTGTCAAGTTCTCAATAAAATTAAGACAAAAGAATGAAGCAGACAGGAGACCACAATAAAAGGCTGCGTGGGAGGATATGACTTTTATCAGGGGGCAAGTTTCCTTCTTAATTTTGAAAATATCCTGTGATGAGATAAATTCATCTACACTGACCCAGGCAGAGCTGAACCGAGGCAGGTATCACGATATTCTGGTGTAATATGCAAGATATTTAACACCTTAGGATCTGGCCCCTACCAATCTAAACAGTCTACAGCTACAGACAGCACGGACAACCATGTGGGTGTGTGAGCTTGCCCAGGCAGGGCTTGATTCTGTACTTAGTGTGGGGAGCAGCACAGAAAAATGTGTGCAGAGGGCAGGCCGGCTCCTCAAGAGAAGGGAACCCATGCCCCGTTTATCCTTCCAGCCCACCAATATAATCAGTCATTTCACCTCTCAAGGGAAGAGTGAAGTAAGGGAGTAGAGAGAAACCAGGAGTGTTACCCTAATCACAAATGGAGATGGACGGAAACATCACAAATAGGGAAGATTCCTTCGGAAGAACAGATTCAAATGTAAAACTATTAAAAGTTGGACTAAGGCTCTGAAGAAAATAAACAAGGTGCTGTGACAGATACCAACAGTGCGATGAACCAATACATATGTAAGTTATTTTCAAAAGGAGTGCTGTGCACTTATCCCCTTGGCCCCAAGTTCACATGTTGAAGTCTTAACCCCAAATGTGAATGTATTAATATTTAGAGATAGGGCCTATAAGGAGATAATTACAGTTAAATGAGGTCATAATGGTGGAGCCATGATAGAGAGGATTAGCACCCTCATCCAGAAAGGCACCAGAATGCTCACTCTCTCCCCTGCCACTTCCCCCTCAACAAAGGAGAGGTCATGTGAGCATACAAAGATTTGGTGTTGCCTACAAGCTGAAAGAAGAGGCCCCAGAATGAAACCTACCTTGTCAGCATCTTAATCTTCAAGTTCCCAGCCTCCAGAACTGTGAGAAATAAATTTCTGTTGTGATAAATTTCTGTTGTGTAAGCCTCCCAGTCTGTGGTATTTGGTTATGGCAGCCAGAGCAGACCAATACAATGAGAAGCGAACTCTTTTCTTTCTATCTTTATCTATCTATCTATCTATCTATCTGCAAGAAAAAAAAAATAAATATATATATTATATATATATATATATATATATATATTACATATATATATATATATTACACACACACACACACACACACACACACACACATATATATATAAATGTAGAAAGCTTATGACATGTAACTACAAATTTTTGTATTTATCTTCATAGTGCCTATTGAATGAAGAGCATTGTTTGAACATGATATAAACTATAAGCTGAGCTAGATTATAAAGGTTCTTTTTAATGTTAAATTAAAAAGTGTGTCCCTAAAAATTTGAGGTATACATTATTTTCAAGATTGAGTTTTCAATGAACGTCCTGTCTCAAATAATGCTGCAAACAGTCAATTTAGACTTTTCATTGCTTACTTACTCAGTTGCTTCTCTGTTGGGAACTCTTCTCATGGAGAAAGACACCATCACTTTGAAGAGATATTCTTCATTTGTATCCCAGGCCTACTGAAAGAGAAGTAAAACCGAAGGTAAAGTGAAGCGGCATGGGGTAAAAATTGGCCCATTGGGTTCTAAGTGTGGCCACACTGCTGTTGGTGTGTGTCAGTCTGTCTCTGTCTGCGTCTCTCTCTGATCTTCCTCATACAATAAAGACTGGAGACCATGATAAATCATGTCACCATAAAGTTCAGGATAGAGTTTCCTGGCTATTCTATCATTGTAAGTGTGGTGTGTTTCCCATGGCATTATCTTCTTCCAAATCTGCAGTATTAGTAGCCAGTCAACAAATAGGTCATTTGGACATCTCATCCTGGACATAAACAGTTGATTCCCTTCTTTCCTTTCACCTTTCCCTCATAAACTGACTCCCTTTCTCAGCTTCCTTCCCTTTATTAACACCGGTACAATTTTACTTTTTATATTCTTAGCTGAAAACTTGAGTGTACGTGTTTATATTATGGGCTGAATTGAACCCCCCTGCAGAGAAATTCATATGCTAAATCCTACACCCCCAGTACCACAGAATGGAACCACATATGGAGATAGTGTCTTTACAGAGGTGATTAGGTTACAATTAGATGACTAGGGTGGGCCCTAATCCAATATGACGGGTGTCCTTGTAAGAACAGGAAATTTGTCACAGACACATACAGAGGGAAGACGTGTAGACACAGGGAGAAGTCAGCCATCTAGAAGCCAAGGGGAGAGGCCTGGAACACCTCCCTCCCTCACAGAACTCAGAAGGAACCGACCCCGCTGACACCTTGATCTTGGACTTCCAGCCTCCAGAATGAGAGAAAACAAATTTCTGTTGTTTAAGCCACTCAATCTGTGGTACTGTGTTACAGCAGCCCTAGCAAACTGAAGTGGCTGACCCCATATTTTAGGTGGTAATCAAGTGTAACTGGAGAAAATCACAAAACAGCTTTTGTGGCTTAACTCTAAACTCATGATGACCTACTCCCAAATTGCCTGGGATCCCCTTAGTAGTCTCCAACAGTTTTCTCGCTCTCATGATTCACAATGACTATTTCAAAGCTCCTTCAGGCCTCTCCAAATCTCAGTGCTGCCCTCAAACCTCACTCTCACTAGGCACTCTTGTTTTATAAGTTACTGATAACATCTCAAGTCATCCACTTACACTCCCCCGCCCTCCTGACACCAAGTACAAAACTTCCTCCATAGGCACATGTCTTATCCACGCCCTCCCCCGAAAGGCCAGATGTGGTGTTTCTCCTCCTGTCAAAGGCTGTTCTGTCCACCTCTATTAGGAACACTTCCATTCGGCCCTTCCCGGGATCTAAACAATACAGTTTCGTCCTCTCTTCTGTGCATTCAGTGCTGACTGGAGGCTCTCCATTGACTCTGAACCATGCTCAAGTCTTTCCCATTAAAACAACAGCAAAACTAAATCACTTTATTCAGTCCTCCTTCTTCTACCCATTGCTGTCTCTCCCCTGCCCTTCACAGCCAAAATTCCCAAAGGAGTTATCCATCCTTCTGTCTTTACATGGTCACTGCCCACTTACTCTTTTTTTATATAAATTCATTTATTTTATTTATTTTTGGATGTGTTGGGTCTTTGTTATTGTGCGTGGGCTTTCTCTAGTTGTGGCGAGCAGGGACTACACTTCATTGTGGTGAGTGGGCCTCTCATTGCAGAGCACGGGCTCTTGTTGAGGAGCACGGGCTCTTCTTGTGGAGCACGGGTTCTAGGCACGTGGGCTCAGTAGTTGTGGCACATGGGCTTCAGTAGTGGTGGCTCGTGGGCTCTAGAGCGCAGGCTCAGTAGTGGTGGCACACGGGCTTAATTGCTCCGCGGCATGTGGGATCTTCCCGGACCAGGGCTCGAACCCGTGTGCCCTGCATTGGCAGGCGGATTCTTAACCACTGTGCCAGAAGGGAATCCCCACTGCCCACTTATTCTTACCCTCCTCCACCATCTGCCTTCCAATCCCTCCACTCCACAAAGCAGCTCTCTCACATTACCAATGACCTTCACGCTGCTCAACACAATGAGCAGTTTTCAGTCACGCCTCGCTTGGCCGCTCAATGGCATCTGATGCTCTTGAACAGTCCCTTCATCTGAAAGCGCTCTCTTCCCTTTCGTGATATACAGCATCGTCCTGGTTTTCCTCCTGCCCCTCCGCCTCCTTTGCAGGTTCACCCTCCTCTACAAGGCCTTTAAGCTTTCGAGAATCACTAAGCTCAAGGCTAGCCCCTCTCCTCTTGCCACCCTCCGCTTTCTCCCTCAGCACCGTCATTACCACCTCAATGCAGGTGACACAGGAATGTGTATCTCAAGCCACTTCTCTCCTTGCCTGTTTGTCAATAATATGTCAAAGTCAGTAAGTCCAAAATTAAAGCCATGATTTTCTTGTTGGTTCTTTGTTCCCTGACTCGTAAATGGGCCATTATGCATCCAGCTGCATAATTAGAAACCAAAGCTTATCCTTGACCCCTCGTCCTCTCTTCCTTGTGAACCCATCCCCGTGGCTCTCAAATCCTTTCACTGCCCCCTCTCTCCACCAACACACCGTACTCCAAATAGCCATCACCTCCCACCTGCACTACTCCAACTGCCTCCCAACTGGCTCCTCCTCTCTACTCCAGTCCCCTTGACTCTGTCTTCCACACTGTGGCCAGAGTGTCTTGTAAACACAAATTCTGTCATGACACCCCTTCCATGAAACTCCTCATCGCTTTAAAGATAATATCAAGGACTTCCCTGATGGTGCAGTGGTTAGCAGTCCACCTGCCAATGCAGGGGACACACGGGTTTGAGCCCTGCTCCAGGGAAACCCCACATGCCGTGGAGCAACTAAGCCTGTGCTCCACAACTACTGAGGCTGTGCTCTAGAGCCTGTGAGCCACAACTACTGAGCCCACATGCCACAACTACTGAGCCTGCATTCTAGAGCCCGTGTGCCACAACTGTGGAAGCCAGCATGCCTATAACACGGCATGCCCGTGTTCTGCAACAAGAGAAGCCACCACAATGAGAAGCGCGTGCGCAGCAACAAAGAGTAGCCCTGGCTCGCCACAACTAGAGAAAGCCCGCACGCGGCAACACAGACCCAATGCAGCCAAAAATAAATAAATAAATGCTTTCTTTTAAAAGAGAAAGAACTAGGGGGTTGAAATTTTGTCCGCAGGCCCAGTCATAAAGCAAGAAAACTTTGTCTTTCAAATACAGGAAAAGGGGCCTAAATTCTACTATGAGCAGCACTTGAGCCTGGAAGATTCTGGAAGGTCTGGAAGCCACTGCCGACTTGTTCATCCAGGACTCAGAATTCTTCCTGGAGGAACGGCCTTCCCACCACTGATCTGTGAGGAGTGTTCAAAAGGGGGCTGAGCTCATCCCCCAGGAACCCACATTCTGTGGTCTTCATTAACGTTGCAAAGCCAAAGCCCCCCTTTTTTAGAGAAACAAAGAGGAAGGTGGGCCCCTCCTCCAGCAGATCTTTCCCACCCCCCGACCCGGGCCAGTGGTAAAAAGCCTGGGAGGGAGCAGGTCTCCTTTCTGAACCGACCACAGGGCTGGGCACTGCTGCAGCCCCTGCTTGCTCACCCTTGCTCACCGAAGGATGTGCCAAGGCGCCAGGAAGCTGGAAGCTTTCATTTAAAAAGAAGAAAAAAGAAAAAAAAAAAAAAAGGACCGAGAGAGAAAGAGTTGCAGGGATCGACAACCACATAGCTTTCCCTAGAAAAATGAAAACTGCCCACCAGCCTGCCAAGACTGGGTCGTTAAGGTGGGTAGCTCAGTTTCAGCCCCCCTTCCTTGTGTTTTACCTTCTCCAGTTACATTGTAAATTGAACATAAAAGGATCTGAGCAATCAAAGGCATATTCTCTGCAATACATAGCGGAATATAACGTTTTCCCATTTCATTCAAACATGATAAAAATACTGACCAACGGAGGCTTCCCTGGTGGTGCAGTGGTTGAGTGTCCGCCTGCCTACCGATGGAGGTGACGCGGGTTCATGCCCCGGTCTGGGAAGATCCCACGTGCCACAGAGCAGCTAGGCCCGTGAGCCATGGCCACTGAGCCTGCGTGTCCGGAGCCTGTGCTCCGCAACGGGAGAGGCCACAACGGTGAGAGGCCCACGTACAGCCAAAAAAAAAAAAAAAAAATTACTGACCTACGATGGATTGTTTGCCCGACTGTGTGTTTGTCTGCCCACCTTCTTTGCATTTGTCTCTACCTATGTGCCAATGTTCACCAGCCTCAATATTTATTAGAGATGTTAGGCTCTTAGTGTGGTTGAGTGTGGTTGCCTAATTTTGTAGAGCATCCAATTTGGACACACTGGCTCTAAATAAATTCTTCCCCGTGAAGACGATGATAAGAATCCCAGCAGCGGTGCTGAGTCTTAGGAAATAGAACTCGGGTTGGGGTGAAAGTCTATGAAACCTTAGGATCTAAGGAGGGGCGAGTCATCTGGCCCCAGAGGGCTGAGTTTCTCCCAATCTCCATTCCTGATCAGAGTCTACATTTTCACCCTTCAAGGTCCAGTTTCAGGACTGTTCCTTTATAAAGCCTCCTGAGTCGTGCTCAGGGTTTCCTCCCCACAAATCTGAACCTTTCTGGGTAGTGCAGAAACTTGAAACTTACAGGGGCGTGACCCATGACATTGTTTGTCTTATCTCTCTGTGTGTGTGTGTGTGTGTGTGTGCGCACGCGCATGCACAAGAGTAAGAGCTAATGTTTCCTGAGAGCTTTCTTTGATGCAGGGGCTATGCAAAGCAATATATATGTCATACATATGAAATACATATATATAATGATATAGATAGATATTCTGTCTCCCCAACTAGATAATTAATTCCTTATGGGAAAGAGCTAAGTTCTGAACTTGGTTCTATGCCCCCAAGAGATCTTAGGTTGGTGCAGAGTACTCAGTAAACATTCAATAAATATTTCTTGGCTGTCAACCAATCCCAAGAAATTAGCAGAGTTCACTCTGGAAGGAATGTTGAGTGAAACAATAATGGAACCGGACTCAGCAATGAACATTTTTTTGACTGCCTGATGTAGAGATATAACCAATCTGGCTTGTCATTCATTAACTAATTGTGTATCGCGGCCAAAGAGCATGGGTCTGGAAGTCAGGTGACATAAATCTCACCCCACTTCTGTGACCAGGTCAGGGTAGTGCCTTGGGTGAGTCTCTTCCCCTCTCTGGGTCTTAATAGCCTCAAAAAAGGAATTGGACTAGATGGCTGTAAGCTTCCTTCCAACCCCAGAATGACGTGATTCTATAGCTCTATCTACAAATGTACACGCTTCTTGTTTGTGACACAAAGCCCCACCGAAAAACAGAGTCGGTGAGAAATTATGAAAAACATCGGGTGCCGTGATCATTTGCACACTCTAAGGATGCTCAATTCAATAAATTCCACCCCTGTACCTAGCCTGCCTCTCCAGGGCAACAGAAGATTCAAGGCTGTCAGTGGAGCAAACCAAACAGTCTCTCCCCATAATTGTATTGACAGGATATCAGTCGAGTTCTGATGGCAGGAAGGGTGCACCCTGACAGGTTCTGTAAAGGAGCCTTGAAGGCTATTGTTGCAGGATCCTCTGTTGAGTCACAGAGTTCTGGGGAAATGAGAATCAAGCAGGGAGAAGCCTGGCTCTTTCTCTATTTAATTTTATTCTTCCCAGAGAGTCACATTTGAAGGAAAACTGGCTAACCACACGTCACTTTATACAATAGAATAGATGCCCTTTCTAATGGAAAACACCTGCATCTTCTTGTGGCCACATTAAAACATGCAGTTGTTTCAATCAGCCCCACTCAATAGCCAGCTGGCTTGGTTTTAAATGAGGCAAAGAGTTGTTGAGCTCTTGCTGATAAAATATCTGCTTGGATGTCTGAGGTTTTCACTTTTCACTTGGTTACGGTGACATCTGGCAGACATGTTCTTGAATAACTGATGTGTGTACGTCCCGGTAAATTCCATGGGTGTGAAACAGCAGTGTTGTGTTCGTTCAGGCAGTGTGTCTGCATTTTAAATGAAAAAGAAAATTGCAATCCTATTCACTGGAGAAAACAATCTGAGCAACAACCTCCCAACATGGGGGAGTCAATGACTCTTTCTCAGGTGCTATGTTCCCCCAATACAGATGCAACGTTCAGATTCAGACGGAGACAAAACCAAAATATACTTCAGTTCCAATCATTCTCCTGCAGACACCCCAGGCAGAGGGCACTCCCACCTCTGCTGCACACAATGAGAACTCGCACAGAAACAAGGGTTTGAAAATCTGGGATTGTGAAACTGACATGCCACAGTCAAGAAATCCACAAGCCATGCCTCAACAGAAATTTCAGCAATACATTATTGTTTAAAAAGATTTTTTTAAAGGCTCCACCATCTTGGATACTTTCAATCTTCTTTTCTTGAGAGCTGAAAACCTCAAAGTTTTTTTTTCATAATTTAAATTTCCTTTAAAATAGAGGAAGCCTTTTGGAGTGGTAAAAGTAAAGCTGGGCTGGGAGCCAGTGAACGAAGCTTATTTATACCCCTGGCTCTGCCAGAACCTGGCACAAAGAACCCACCACAGACCTCCTCAGCGTCGCCAGTGTAAGGAGGGGTCTGAAGAAGGTAATAATCAAGGTTACTCCTTGCTCTCAATGTTTCTGCAGCTTTTACTTAGGCCAGATTTTAGTAGAAAAATCTGGTGGTGGTGGTCAGTATTGAAATGTGGACATAATCTTCACTGCTACTGAAACTACCTTAGGCCCATCAAGAACTGGAGGGAGAAAAGTAAGAAGGAAACACCTGCTTTCCTGACAGGAGACAAGCTGGGCACGATCACCAGGGCGCCCCCTGCTGCTTGAGCCGAGTCACCGCTGACGGGGCAGCCCTGCTCTGTGTCACATGCTCTGAAGACAGAACCCTCGGTGGTGGGTCAGTGTCTCCCGCACGTTTTCCAACCCAAAGTTCAAGTTCAGGAATTAGGACTGAATTCATCTGGAAGCTGTTCAGCTAGTGCCATCCAGAGGCCAAATACTGTCTTTCTTGATATGCAGCACGAGCAAAAGGAAAAATGGGAGGGGAAATGTTTACTTAGAGATGTATGTTATACATGTTAAACACATGTATATTGTACATACACATGTGTGTATGTGTGCATACATATGTGTATATACAAGGTGTATATATCTATGCATATACCTATATGTATGTATGTGTCTCTATGGCTATGTTATAGCTTGGGGTGTGCATCACACTTAATTCACCATGGAGAATAACTCCATTACACTGTCCATTTTGTATTTCACTAGGAAGGCGTTGGTCCCCCAGTAACTGCTTGAGTAAAAGCAATGATCAGAGGTGAGGAAATTGATTCTCCCCTTGATCCCAGAGTGGTGAACCCCATCTGTCTGTGCCATCTGTCCTCTGAGAGTGGCTCTTCTCACCTATAAATAAGTGAAGGATTTTGCTCCACTTTGGGAGGCCTAGGAAGGGGAGGTGTTAGATGGAAGGGTGCCTAGTGTGATAAGCCAGCTTCTCCCAGCTGCTGGTCCAGGAAACAGTTTGGGTAGGGCAAGAGCAGAGAATCCATGTTTTCACAGGAGCCAGTTAACTCAGCTAATTCTACCACGATGTTAAGAAAGCCCAGGTTCCCTGTACGAAACAAACAAAAAACTAACAACAACCAAAACCTCTGGGCTCTAAACAGCTCCTGGCGTTCAGATAAATAATTGTTACTGAATCCACGGTTATCACCTGCGCCGTCCACCCCCGGAATCTGGGGAACTGCGCACATTTTTAAAGGCACACTGCCCTCCAGTGGCGCAAGGTAAAATTGCTCCATGACCAGCTTCCCAAGCGCCAAACTTCAACTTGACCTTCCCTGAGGCCCCAGAAAGGGGCGTTGATGCCACGCCAGCGTTGGGTGATCACCATTCCCGAAACGTGACTAATGTAAGGGAGCGTGCGATCAAAGAGGCGGCGACCTAGTTGGAAACGGCGGCTCCCTCGCTCGTTTGTGTCTGTGGGACTCCTGGGGCAGAGATTCGCGCTTTTTGTCTCTTAGGGTCGTAATTCTGGTTAAGAGTATGATTGGGTGGAAATTAGCGTGTGATGTGATGCTTCCAAGGGACGTACAGAACACTGGCTACATAACAGCAGCCCAGGCATTCAGGGGAATCGGGACAGGCGGCCTGCACCCTGCGAGGGCTGGTTGGTGGTAAGGAAGCTGGTGGTAAGGGTGCTGCTACCTGTCTGTCACCCTGGGGGTTCACCCTGCGTGAATACATATGCAAATAGCCGCCAACGTGGAGCACTTACCACGTGTCAGGGATCTCACAGGGATTACCTTATACAATCTTCCCAGTCACTCCCTTTAATGAGTGCCATTATCCTCCCACTTTGAGGATGAGGAAACTGAGGCTCAGCGAGGTGATGCGGCCTGCCCATGACCGCCTGGGGGTCCAGGTCTGTCTGGACCACAGCTGGAGCTCCCAGTGCCAGGCTTGGAGCGGGGCGGTGGGGCTGGGGCAGGATGGGTGGAAACCCCCGGCCGCGTGGGTGCCCAGTGAGGGGACGAGTGCAAGAGGGTGAAGGGCGTGGGGGCGGCTCACCTTGACGATGAGCGAGCGGGTTCTGAAACATGGAATCCCGCACGACCCCCAGCCTCTCATTCTCCATGGCCGGTTGGATGTCGGCCACGGTCAGGGGCCGCCGCGGGGGCAGGCAGATCTGGCTGACGGTGTGGCGCACCGGCTGCTTCTTCTTCCGTCGCGTGAGGTCGTGGCAGGAGGTCCTGGCCTCTGGCATCCTGGGGATCGTGGCGAGTCGACCAGCCGGCTGGATCGAGCGGCCTTCCCAGGTAGGGGGCTGGTGCGGAACTCGGAGGGGCCCTCCGCCAGTCCCGGGACATACCACCCGGACGCCGGGGTGGACACCAGACGCCGGGCTCCCTCCGGAGCGAGGCACGCCCACCTCGCGCCGCCCCCTCGTTGCAAGGAGCACTAAGACCTACAAAAGCCCCTCTGGCTCCTGAGAGCGCCTTCTGGGCTCTGCGCTGTGGATTCGAAAAGGAGAGAAAATCACGACCACCCCTTGAGGAAGAATGGAACCGTCCGTTTCCATGGTGACAGGAGACCAATGGCACTGGAACAGGGCTGGTCGATTTACTTTCAGGAAACTTTTTGGCGGCCACCTCAGTGGACGTGTTTTGAGTTTTCTTAAGTAGACCTGAGAAAAACCCAAGAATCACCACTGGGCTGTGTTAAAAGCGACGGAGTTCTAGAAGGCCAGCTACACTTGACTTCCAAGTCAAAGACACATACACCCCCCCACTCACCACGACCCCTCTCGCCGCCCCTTCCCACTTCTCCCAGCGACACACACACACACACACACACACACACACACACACACACACACACACACCGGGGCAGAGCGTTACGTGTTTCAGAATGAAATAGAAATCCGCATGCCAAGCCTGATGTTACTGCTAAACCACTGTGTGATCTCAAATTAGTCACCTTTTGGGTCCTCGGTATTTTCTTCTGTGAAATGTGTAGGGGGGGAAAGTCTAGAGTTGAATGAAATCAATGGTACCCAACTTTGTGCAACAGAAAAAAGGGAAGTTGAAAAATACAGATTCACTGAATCAGAATATCTGGAAATGGGATCTGAGAATCTGTATTTTAATCCTTCTTCCCCTTTGGATTTTTTTTTTTAAGTTCAAAGCTATGGAAACTTTGAAAGAAGAGTACAAGGAAAACCCATATAGACTTCACCTAGATTGACTGGTCCTTAGTATTTGCCACGTTTACTTTCTGTGTGTGTGTGTGTGAACATGCACACACACACACTGCTAAACCATTTTGAAAAGATCTGCAGACAGCATCATATCTGACCCTAAATACATGTACCTGCCAAGAACAAGGACAGTCTCACACAGAACTACAATGCTATTATGTCTATGGATTTCAATGTCACAATAATGGTGCCTGGTATGCAGTCTGTATGCAAAGTGGGAAATCTGCACTTTTTAAGAGCTTCCCGAGTGATTGGTGCAGTGTTTTGGGAACCACTAGCCTGGATGATCCCTAGTCTGCCTTCTAGTTCCAGCCTTTAGTGCCGTCATTCACCCATCATTATCATCTTCATTAAATGTGCAAATATCCACAAGGCTCTGGGTAAAGGGTTCACCACAGAGAAGTTGCACAGACAACAAACCTTCACTGCACGGCCTTGCACAGCAACAGTGGACAACAGCAGCACTGCCTTTCCAGAGCAAATCAGACAGACTTCCGACTGTCCATCCAAGGCCTGAAGAGGCCCTTGGGTGGTGACAGGTGTATGATGTACGCTTTATGGTTTCTCTAGTCTGCTTCACTTTCAGACTTTCACATAAGTGCGTGTTGTGCACTTTTTAATCAAAGCTGCTTGGCAGCTCACACAGAGGAAGTCAGGTGGTGCAGCAAGGCGCAGGATACTGCAGTAGTAGGAAGATCACAGGTTTGAATCCTAGCTGGGGCCACATAAGTTCCCCTGTGACAAGTTACATGAAGCCCTAGTTTTCTCATCCACAAAGTAAGGCTGATATTACCTAATAAAGATTTCCTAAAACAGGGGGTTGTTATAGGATTCCATGAGAAATCTCTTTGCTGGTGTGATTGTCTTCACTATGCAGTAAGACTAAAAGTTTGGGTGGCATGTATACTGGCCTCGACTTGATGGCCTGCTTAAAGCTTTACTTTTAATCATAAGCTAAGTTTCTTCAGGACTCAGTGGAAATGGGAGAATCGGAATAGATCTTCAAGGTTTCTTCTACCTCTAACCTCCACCTAAGTTCAATATGCATTAGACTCCACACCGCTGACCCCCTGCCATCCCCTGACTTCACCCCTTACCTCTGTCCCCGTCACTCACGGTGCTCCCGCTACCCTGGCCTTCTTTCAGTTCCTGCAGCAACCAAGTTCAGGGCCCCTGGATTTGCTCCCAGCCTGGAACACTCTTCCATCGATTTTTGTTCACCCTTTTCATTTAGAACTCAACGGTCACTCGTCCAAGGGCCTTCCTTACTATCTAACCTAGCTCTCACTGTCCCTAGTCGCTCCCTATCACATTACTCTGATCTATTTTCCTTAGAGGATAATCTGAAATTATCTTGGTTGATTAGTTTGTTTTCTGTCTTCCTCAGGTTAGCCCTCAGCATCTTGTTCACTCCTAGACTGCAGACGGACCTCAGCAAAAAAAACTGTTGAATAAATGGCATGCATGCACGAATAAGCAAGTCGGCGGAAGGGCTCTGTCCCACTTTCTTAGTTTTAGGATCCCGCTCTACCCTGTCCCACCCCACTCGCAACAAGCCCGGGAGCAAATTGGGCAGAAAACGACGCGAGTCACAGCCCCACAGCCAGCGAGCTGCTACGGCAGGGCGATGCCGAAGGGGGCGGGCCGGAAGTGACACACCCACTTCCGCCTTCGCCACACCAGCACTTCCGGATTGGAAGGCAGGTGGCCACGCGTTCGGAAGGTAAGTGAAAGCGCCTTATAGTTGCTCCGGCTTTTTTCCCAGTTGGCGTGTCTGAGCCGAGAGGTGTGTGGCTGCTGTCTTCACCTCCCCGGAGGCCCGCCTTTGGCCCAGGTCCCCAGGGATGAGGGTGGCGCCTGTTTTCTCCGCAGCCGCTCCAGGCCCCTCCACTCGGGAACCTCTCGTTCGTTCCTCCCTCTCAGCCCCGGAACGCCCACCTCGGGGCAGAGCAGGGTCTCCAGGGCACCCCAAAGTGGGGAGGGGATCGGGACCAGGCTTGGGCACGTCCCTGAAAGGCGGGAAGTGGTATGTTCCGAATAAGTGTGAGTAAATGTATATCCATACATATCGAATGCCGGGGAATCATTTGGGAGCCAGACGGACGAGAAGATCCCAGCCCTTAGGAGGCCGGTTCTGTCCCAACGGAGCGAAGTGCAGTAGGCAAGCAGCTGGATTGTTGAGAAACATTGTAACGAGAAGGCGGGACCCAGAAGTGATGAGAGAAAGTGAGTTTCAAACTTAGACCAGTTATAGCGCAGAAAGGTAACGGAGGAAAGGCATTCCTGGGGAAATGAGATGCTTTTGTAAAGTCCCTGATAACGAGAAGGATCACGGTGTATTCTGGGAACGGAAAGAAGACAGGATGTCTGAAACCCAGGGAGAAATGAGCGGTGGAGGGGTAGGCATGGACTAGACTAGCTCATGAAGGGCATGGTAGGTCTGTAAGGATTTGGAACTTTATTTTAAGAATAATGGAGGGACTTCCCTGGTGGTGCAATGGTTAAGAATCCACCTGCCGGTGTAGGGGACACGGGTCCGAGCCCTGGCCCGGGAAGATCCCACATGCCTCAGAACAGCTAAGCCTGTGCGCCACAACTACTGAAGCCTGCGCTCCTAGAGCCCGTGCTCTGCCACAGGAGAAGCCATGGCAATGAGAAGCCTGCACACCACAATGAAGAGTAGCCCCCGCTCGCGGCAACTAGAGAAAGCCCACAGACAGCAACGAAGCCCCAGCACAGCCAAAAATAAATAAAATAAAATAAATAAACTTACAAAGAATAATGGAGAAGCCATAAGAAGGTTTTAGTGGGACGTGACTATATATTTAAAACGTGGTGCTGAGTTCAAGAGACCAGAAGGAGAAGCATAGAAGGTATTTACAAAAAGAAAGAAAGAAACTAATGGAAGGTAAAAATACTAAAAGGAATTATCTGCTCTGTTCATTGTTATTGAGAGATCCTGAGGGAATTCCCTGGTGGTCCATTGGTTAGGACTCTGTGCTTCCACTGCAGGGGGCACGGGTTCGATCCCTGGTCAGGGAACTAAGATTCCGCCAAGCCACGTGGTGCAGCCAAAGAGAGAGAGAGAGAGAGAGAGAGAGAGAGAGAGAGAGAGAGAGAGAGATCCTGAAAGATGGGCCAGGAAAGTATCTCTTGAATTTAGTGGCTCTAAGGTCATAGGCACTCTAACTGGAGCAGTCTCAGGGGGCGTGTCTTGGAGATGGAAGCTGCAAAGAAGTGGGTTAAGAAGGGGTTTCTGTGCATCTCTGGGTGACACCAGGTAGGAAGGCCTTAACCAAAGCTCCTGTTGCCTCCGTTGGAGGTGAGATCCTGAGGCTGGTAGTTTTGGCTTATAGGTATCAGTCCATATGTTTGTTATTCCCCATCCTTCCAGCTAGACAATTCTTATAGTTTCTTGACTACCGAGGAGAAAGTAGGTACCTTCTGGTAGAAAAGGTGCTTAAGCATTCAGACTTGAAAGACCACTGACACAGAGAGGTCTCCAGGATCTGTTGTTAAGTGAAAATAGCAAAATGCAGATCAGAATATACAGATGCTGCCTTCTCTGTGAGAAAGGAGGGAAAATAAGGGCAGATTATTTTGATGTTTGAACCATGTAAACGTATTACCTTTAGTATTACTTTTAGTCGCAGAGAAATAAAATCTTAAAAATTGAAACCCAGAAGCAATACGGAGCAAGGAGAGTTGTAAGATGTGTTTGTAAAATTATATTTTTAACCATGTCTTTTGTGAAGTACATTTCTATTCCTGTACTTAAACTCCAGGATGCACGTGCTCTGTATAAGAATTGACATTGGAGCCTTATTAAACTTCATTCCAACTTATTGCAGAACTTGGACATTTTGTTGGACACTAACAAGGCCCATTCAGCCTCTTTCTCAAAGATGCGATCTACTAGTTTGAGGTCAGTGGATACTTGATGTTCCCGCTCTGAACCACAGCTGGGCTAAATGCTACAAAAGAAAAATAGTTTGCTATGAAAGTATAGCATTTGGGGAATGGACCAAGCTCAAAGGGTCAGGAAAGGTTTCTTTCTTTTCTCTCTCTCTCTCTCTTTTTGGTAAATACTTGAAACAGTATGTTTACATCCTTCAGTTGCTTGTTTTTACGCTTGTATTTTTTAAAAATAAATTTATTGATCCATTTATGGCTGTGTGGGGTCGACGTTGCTGCCCGCAGGCTTTCTCTAGTTGCAGCGAGCGGGGGGTTACTCTTTGTTGTGGAGCATGGGCTCTAAAGCAGAGGCTCAGTAGTTGTAGTGCAAGGGCTTAGTTGCTCTGTGGCACGTGGCATCTTCCTGGACTAGGGCTCGAAACCGTGTCCCCTGCACTGGCAGGTGGATTCTTAACCACTGCGCCACCAGGGAAGTCCTTAATGCTTATTTTTCAGTGAAAGGAGTCTGTATTCTTGTTCTGCCCCTTGCTTTTTAGAAAGTGAACTATTTCAGTTCACTTTAAAAGAGTAGACAAATAAGAGTAGACAAAAATATAACAAATACCCCTGTACTCGTTACTCCAGTTAAGAAATAAAAGATTGAAGATATAAGAGTAACTGGCTCTCTACTTGTCCCTAATCCCTGAATTTACCAGTTATATTCCCCGTGCTCTATTCATAGTTTTACTACATATGTATCCATTCAGAAAAGATACATGAAACGATTTTGTGTTTTGAATGTAACATACATGGCATCATCATGTATGTATTCTCTTAACTCAATATACACGTCATCATAACATTTATATTGTCTTAACTCAGGATGCATGGTATCATAATGTTTATATTCTTTTAAAGCTTTCTGGAAGAAGCGATGCTCAAGCCAAGCTCTGAAGGATGAAAGGAGGCAGGGAGGGGTAGGAGACAGCGGAGAGCGGCCCAGAGTGAGGGAGTCGTGATTTATAAGACCTCAAGCCAGGGAAAGGATTGGAGCATGTTTGGGGAACCGAAAAAAAAAAAATAGTCCCGTGTAGCTGGAGCAACAGAGTTTGAGAGGAGAGGTAGAAGATGAGGCCATGGGGGAACAAGGGCCCGATCATGGCAGAGCACTGTTCTCAATTAACTATATTTTTTCCATATCATAAAGGCAATGGAACCAGACAAGTGAATTACAGTGAGCTTGCTACACATTTAGAATAATGGAAAACTTATAATCATGACTCCAGGCTTGCCATTTGTCCTGCAGTTTCGTTTTTGTGTGATTTTTTTTTTCCTCCTGAGGCTAATGTTTAAAATGCTCTGCAAAAAGAAACCATGTGGTTCTGTTTCCCTATAGGAGTAAAATGGAAGGAGGATCAAGCAGATTGGAAACCCACACTCCAGTTTTCGTCTAGAAAAAGATCAAGCATTCTGTACATAAGGAGAGACATGGGAGGCATCCCCATGAAAGATTCAGAGACTCCTCCCTGGCAAAGAAACCGGCTGACATAACTAAGGGTAAAAAAAAAAAGAGAAAGGATGCCCAGCATCTTGTTTCTTCTGCTTTGAAACAATCAGAAATGTGTGATGAGCCTGAAAAGACCACTTCTATACCGAAAAAGAATAAAAAGAGAGGAAAATGTGCTTTGGGAGTCTATAAGGAAACAGGTATTGTGTACATCCTGGTGGATAAAGAAAACATTGTGGGGGCTTCCCTGGTGGCGCAGTGGTTGAGCGTCCGCCTGCCAATGCCAGACACATGGGTTCGAGCCCTGGTCTGGGAGGATCCCACATGCCGCGGAGCGGCTGGCCCCGTGAGCCGCAATTGCTGAGCCTGCGCGTCTGGAGCCTGTGCTCCGCAACGGGAGAGGCCGCGATAGTGAGAGGCCCGCGCACCGCGATGAGGAGTGGCCCCCACTTGCCACAACTGGAGAAAGCCCTCTCACAGAAACGAAGACCCAACCCAACACAGCCATAAATTAAAAAAAAAAAAAAAAAAAAGAGCTGGTGACACGTACGTGCGCCGAGACAGCGCGAATTGGAGGAAAAAAAAAAACTTCAATAGGTTACCAGAGTAATTCAAGGTAAACTACAAATAAAGGATAATTGAGACAGAATTAAAAAAAAAAAGAAAACATTGTGAACACACCCAAGAATTTTAGAAAGCATGTCGATGTCATTTACATTGATGTAAGCAAGCGGCAAAAGTCAACAAAAGGGCCTGAAGCACATTTAGTTACTAAGTCACGTGAAAATGAGTCAGAACTGCATGATAAAGTTCGGGGGAAAAAGCATAAAAAAACATCGGAGGAAAGTCAGGTCCTGTGATGCTGTCCAGGAGAGTCTGGGTGCAAGCATCACCCTGCCCAGATCAGAATCCCAAGAGCAGGAACCCCAGCCTCCCATGGGCCAAGAAGGTGAAATCGCACAACTACCAGTGTCTGCAGATCAAAGCAAGTCTAAGACAAGAAAGAGGAAGCGTCCAAGTGACCAGGAATTCGAGGCCTTGCCTGCGCCTGAGAGCGCTGAGAACATATACTCAGAGGGATCTCAAGTGATTGGTGAGGTCGGGACTGCAGGGGGCAATCAGGAGTCCAGTGGCCTTAAGAAAAAGTCTAAGAAAAGGAAGAGAAGATCTTCTGTTGATACTGCCGTGGCACCTGCTGGTGAGTGTTCAGTGCTCAGGACGAGCTCTGAGGACACGCGCTTTGATTCAGTGGAAGGTACTGGTACCTTGATTGAAGAAAGTGTGAAACCCAGGCCACAAGAGGAGAAACCCCAGGCCTGTTCGGAAGAGGTGCAGAGGTAACGTGTGGGTGTAGAGCCTTCTGATGGTGTGCGTCTTGGGTGTGAAGTCTGCCCGTTACCTCTTTGTTCAGCACGGCCATAGGAAGTGGCAGAAATCATAAAGAGATAGACCATCGAATGTATAGGATGTCGTGCACATTTAACTGAGTAACTTGGCAGGTACTTTGCGTTCTTCATGTACAAAATAAGGCAGTTACAGTCTGTTTTCACTAAGAATTATTCCAGCCCTGAAATTCTATGTATAAGTTTAAAAAGAATTTTAAGACCCCACAATTACCTTGTCTATATGTACAGAGAGAGGAGAAAGGATCAGAGAACTTAGAATGCCACAGAACAGGAAAAAAACTTGACTTAGGGTTCTCCCTAATAAAAGAAACTTAGATATCGTTCTTTATATAATTATCATTTAAGTATACTGGCCGATGAGTAGATGCAGGAATTTTTTTGAAGCACTTTATTTCAGTTCCTGGGAGTTGGGACAGGTTTTCTCCCCTTTTCTACTCTGTGACGTTCTTACATTTGCTAGATTGTCCTGGCTTAAAATAGTTTCACATAGAAGTTAAATGGCAGAGGGCCCAACTCACATCATCCTCTGTGCCCTCTCTTTGGGGACATTTTTAGATCACTGATAATGATGCAGGAATGTTCTCGGCCTGTGGTTCTTAACTTGTATGGGGCTGTGGACCTGTGAAAGCTGTTGACCCTTTGCTCAGACAAATGCGTACAGTTTTGTTTTTGTTTTTGTTTTGTTTCAGTTTCCTGTCTGGGTGGTTAGCTGATGCCCTTGGCTGAGAACACCTTTGCACATCTGGCAGAAAGTCTGTGGGAATGAATTAGTGATAGATACATAGAAGACTATGTTTTCTTTATACTGCCAAGGGGAAAATATGTGGCCATTGTTAACTGCAAGGAAGCAATTGTAACGATGTAAACCCTGAATATTGACTTAACTAATTAGTAACCATTATTATAAAACGACTCATTGGTGGGGGGGAGGTGTCTTGAGTATCCATGGGTGTAGAAGAGGGCTGAGCTTATGAGGAAGTCAATATCTGAAACAATAGAGTTGAGAAATAGTAACATAAGCAATGCCTGGTGGAAATAGGGCTTAAGGCGACATGTTTACCTTCCAGGCAGCCTCTGAGGTGTATCCAAGTTAGTAAAGCTACATTAAAGAGTTCAGACATCACAGACGGAATCAACTCCAAGATCCCTTCCAGCTTTAATGCTGTCGTAGTCAAAGGGAGAGTCACTGTAAGGAAAGAATCTGAAAGCCATTAGGGCACGTGACCTGTCAGTGTTAATCAATCCAGTTTTTCTCCTTAGATTAGAACCCACAAATGAAGAAGAAAGCAATTTGGAGTCGGCTAAAGATCCTGAAACGAAATATTTATCTGAAGATTCGAGAGATTCAGATAATTCAGACGTGGATTTGGATTCCACTGTGAGGCAGCTCCAGGAGTTCCTCCCTGATATCAAGGAGAGGGCTGCCACTACAATTAAGTGAATATATCGGGATGACTTGGGACGCTTTAAAGAATTTAAAGCCCAGGGTAAGCTTGTGGGACTTGAATATTTGTTGAACTTTTCTATATGCGTAACTAGCCCTGACTTTCTTTTGTGAGTGGTTCATATTTATAGATTCACAAAGAGCATCCCTTAGCTACTTTCAGCTTTATCTCCTTCCAGAATCATTATCTGCACTGTAAAATTACCAAACTGAAGTGCACTAGTTTTCCTCCTCTGTGCCCAACTTCTGGTAGGGGAGGCGAGGAAAAACGGGACTAATGGATCCAGGTGATCCACAGACTAGAAGATCAAGCCCGGAAGAAGAGGGGGAGGAGGTTAAGTGGTTGAGACACTGGGAGGGGGGCACAAGTGAAATCAAATTAAAACACGCATATCAACATCATCAGCTTTGATGAGGTGTAATTTCAAGGATATTAATTTGAGGGTGAGCTGGTTGTAGTGGGCATGGCTTCAGGCAACACCCAGCTTGGTCTCCTTCTTGATTTCACTGTGTTACAAGAACCTCCCAGAAAGCTTATTGGGTTTCAGAATGAACTACAAATGTAAGGTTGTGTACTGCAAGTGATAAAAGATTTTTAAAATAAGTTTAAGATTAGGAAAATGTACTGTGTAATGCAGTCAATAATAAGGAGACTTGAGTGCTTTGAGTTATGACGAGGAATAGAACGTAAATTGCAGTGACATTGTCCCCACCTCCCCCCAACATATATTCGTAGAGAATATACATGTTCATGTTTGTGCCACCCAGTTCCCAGCACTGCCTTGGGGGGAGGAGGGGCAGAGGATAGTGAAGTGGGGGGGGGGGCGCTTCTTTTAAACTTTTATTTCAACACTGTTTGAATTTTTAATGAATATCTATTACTGTTAATTTATTTCTTAAATAACTGTGTAAAAAGGAATTGATGACACAAGAAAGGTCACATTGGAGTAGGATGGCCAGGGAAGACTTTGGGAGGACAGTGTGGCTTTGGCCGAACTCTGCAGGAGAGCCAATGTCAAGGGCACAAGCAGGGGCTGCTCCCCGATAGGTGGGGAGGAGCTGACGGGTGCTGTTGTGATTGCTAAAGACAAAACGGTGGTTCGCTTTCATTCATTGTTGACAGTTGTGTACCTTTTTCTCCTTCCCCAAATCCTAGGTGTCGCTATTAAATTTGGCAAGATTTCCGTGAAGGAAAATAAGCAGTTAGAGAAAAATGTGCGAGAATTTCTGTCTCTGACAGGAATCGAGAATGCAGACAAGCTGCTGTACACAGACAGATACCCAGAGGAGAAATCTCTAATCACCGACTTAAAAAGAAAGTACTCGTTTAGATTGCACGTTGGTAAGTTTAGAACTGTGGCCTCTTTGACCATCTGCAGCCTTCCAGCCTTGCACAGATAACCATGGTGAGTATTGAACACAATGCCTGGCCCGTCCAGTACATGCAGTGCATGTTAGCCGCTGCTACGTTAATAGTATTTTTATTGCCAGCCTATACGTTCAGGGATTTGGAATGTGTTCACGTCTCCCAAGGATAGTGCTTTTACAGATTTTCTAACAAATTAGATGATCAGCTTCCAGCTTTCCTACTTGGTAACAATTACGGTTTTGGTTTCTCTTCTTGACCTCTATTGTGTATTTTTTGCATACACTGCACAAAGTACTCTGGTATACACCAGAGTCTCAGACGTTTTTTTAAGTAGAGCCATTTTTGCGCTTTGAGCTGGAACCCTCCTCTTGGAGGTATCCTGGGGAAGTTAGAAGGTCACGAAGCAATGTAGGTTTGGACTGGAAAAAAAATCTCTCTTGAATTTAAAGAGGATAATTTCTTAGGTGAAATGCACAAAGGAAAACAGAACAGTGAGCCCCTGCTGGGGGATCCTTTCATCTTTAGAGTGGCAAAGCAGGAAGAAGCTTATTCAATTGCAAAGTTTTTTTGTTTATCTTATGGGGAGCTGCTGGAGTGTGTCCTCCACCTCCAGATTACGGTAAAAGCTCTTTGCCTAATAAGGGTCTTTTCCGTGAATTTAGCAGAACAGAAGCTAGAGCCCCTACATACTAAGCATCTAGTTTCCAGAGATGGCCACGGAAACTGGGGATTTTGTATATCTGCTCCCCAAGACGGCTTTCTGCAGGACATAGGAAACCGCACCCTCCACCTGGGGTCTAGGATAGCGTGTGCTGTAAAAAGGGGCCCTTCTGGGTTTCTTTTATAATTGCGACTGTGTTTCATGCCACGCTCCGGTTGTCCCTCTGACCACCTCTCTTCCGACTTTAGGTAAGGGCATTGCCTGGCCCTGGAAACTCATATACTGTCGAGCAAAGAAGATGTTTGATGTCAACAATTACAAAGGCAGGTAAGAAAAAACTTGAGCAGAGCATTTCTCTAGTCTTTGCTGATACTGTAAATCAAAACGTACACAACAAAATCGTGAAGAGTTTCGTGTGTGAAACCAGATGTGCCGTCAGGTGTATGTCTCCAAAGTCCCTTTCAGTTTCCACCTCTTGAATAAATCTTCTGTCATCTTCCCCTTTCTAAATCCCTGGCTTTTACTTTATGCTGTCAATTGTAGCATTCTCCACGCGCTGCCTCTTAGCGTCACCTGTGCAGTTTTCTCGGCAGTCTCCTAAGTTGTAAGCTCCTTGCGAACCCAGACGTTCCTTCTCAGTGTGATGTGTGCCCTTCAGCACTGAGCCCAGTGCTTTGGGTTTTCAGTAAATATTTGAAGGTGGGGGTGAGCATTTGTGTGAGGTCATTTAAGTGTGATTCGGTAACATCAATGCAGAGCTTCATGTGGCGGTAGCCTTTCTGTCCTCCCTTTTTTCCTAAATAAAATACCCAATTATGTTCTGTTTCCAACATTCCAAATAAATCAAATGTAGACTGAGCGTCAGTGGTGGGTAAGCACTCTGCTTAAGGACAAAGGGATGAGGGAGAAAGCATCAGCTCCTACCCTTGAGGGCCCAGACAGCCACCTAGGGCTCAACTACTGATCTCACTTCCAGGAGGCAGATGGAGTGAATCTGTCACGGCCAGTTGGGTCCTACTGAGCGCCGTGATCTTGAATCAGGACATAGGTACTATCAGAACGTAACATTGATATGACCTCGGCTTCTTTTTAAAAATTTTTACCAAAAGAAATAAACCGGAAGTAGAGGAAAGGCGCCTCCACACAGACTGAAACCTGCCCTCTCTTTTTCCCAAGCCCCCGCCATGTACTTTAAGGAAATTCACTAAGGGTGACATTTTAAGTGGGACCAAAATGATGCTTTTGGTAAATGAGTGAGGTAACCTGTTTTTCTACCTGTTACATCACTGTGGGAAATGGCATTTTTCAAATAATGAAGGTCTGTCATTCTGATAATAAAGTTCATTCACTGGTACCATATTACTTGTGTTGTGCTGACCATTTACCCTTAAAGTATGTTTCCAACTTAAGGAACTCTTAAGTGAAAAAACCATAGAAAGTCAAAAATCAAAGAATTGTAAGGCTCCAAGGGGCCATGGAGGTCAGTACACCTGTTTCCTCATTTTCGTACACTCTGTTTTTCTCTCATGTCCTCTTTTTTGTTGCTTCAAGGGTACTTTTAAGTCTTGTTTTAAATCTCAGGAAGACCCTGCTTGCCTTATAAAGGAAACTGCTAAAAAGCTTGATTCTTAATGGTGAAGGATTTCGCATCTCTGTTCACCATGCTCTGCATTTTAGATCCATTTCTGAGAATGCTAGGATCTTACTGTCCCCCGGTAGTTGTGGATCATCCTCATTAGAAATGGTTAGTATTTTATTAGGGCTGCTTTTGTGTTGCATTAGTAATAACATAAACTACCACTTCTGACCCCTCTTCCTTCCCACCAAAAAGGAATTATAAAATGTCATAATGATGGCTTTTTTCCCCTTAAACATTTAAGATGTTTAATCTCAAAATCTGCATATATTATAGTGCACTTTAGTTCTTTTCTTTTAATGTATTTGCTTTTATGTGGGATTGCTGCCTCTTAACTTCCTTAAACTGTGACCGATTTGTGCTAAGGCATCTGTCACATCTTTTATTTTTGTCTGTGTTCGGTCTTTGTTGTTGCGCACGGGCTTTTTCTGGTGGTGGCGAGCAGGGCCTACTCTTCGTTGCAGTTTGTGGGCTTGTCATGGCGGTGGCTTCTCTTGTTGTGGAGCATGGGCTCTAGGCGCACGGGCTTCAGTAGTTGTGGCTCTCAGGCTCAGTAGTTGTGGCGCACAGGCTTAGTTGCTCCACAGCATGTGGGATTTTCCCAGACCAGGGATCGAACCCATGTCCCCTGCATTTGCAGGCAGGTTCTTAACCACCGCGCCACCAGGGAAGTCCCTGTCTCATCTTTATTGAGCATCTGTTGTCTGTCAAGCATTACCGGGTTCCAAAGTGTAGAAAACTGACAGGGTCCCCACCCTCCGAGGACTTCCCCTCCAGAGCTGTGCTGTCCATCCATGTGACCACCAGCCTCATGTGGCCATGGAGCACTTGAACTATGGTTAGTCCAAGCTGAGATGCGCTGAAGAGTGAAGTATACAATGGACTTAGAAGGCTTGGTGTGGAGAAGAGAGTGTAAAGTATCTCATTCATACTTTTAGGTTCGGATTACATGTTGAAATGGCTGCATTTTTAGTATATTGAGTTAAACAAGATATGTTATTAATTCATTAAAACTAAATAAAATTAGGGACTTCCTTGGTTGTCCAGTGGTTAAGACTCCGTGCTTCCACTGCAGGGGGTGTGGGTTTGATCCTTGGTTGGGGAACTAAGATCCCACATGCCGCATGCTGCCGCTAAATAAAACCCCCAAACACATGGAAGGCAGAGTGGAATGGTGGAAAGTGGTCCTTGGTGATTTGACTGAGCTCCTGGATTAAGCTCACCCTAGGGCCCACTTGTATCTGGACTTTTCAATTGCCTGAGCCAATAAATTATCTTTAAAAAAATTAATAAAATTAATTTTCACCTGACCACTAGAAAATTCTAAATGACATCTGTGGCTCATATTTCCATTGGCCAGTGGTGGCCTAGACGACGGGTCAGATAAACCAGGGAAGCCACGAGCGTACAGTTGCCAGTGGTGATGGGGGCAGTGAGAGAGCAGCAGAGTGTCCTGTGGGAGAGGACAGCAGGACACCTCCAACCAGGTGGTCAGGGAAGCCCTCTCTGAAGATGCACCATTTAAGCTGCTTCTGAAGAGCTTGCAGGAGCTTTCCAGCGGTGGAGGGAGGCCATTCCCAACACAGGTCCAGAGGCTTCGAGGTGAGAAAGGCCGATAAGGCCAATAGGGTTGAACTTAGGGAGCACCGAGCTTTGCAGGCACAGTCAGAAGTTTGGGTTTTATTGTGTGAAGCCTTTATGGATTTGGCTGGGGAATAGCATGATCAGATTATTTGTCCTGGCCTCTGTGTAAGTGAGCCAGGGACTGCGGTGACTGACTTACAGGATGCTCATGGTTGTGATGCCGAGACAGGAAGTATCTGGGCTCAGGACCTTGGTAGGACTGCGCTGAGCAGGTTTCCTGACAGCCCGCCCTATACAGCTTCTCCCAGCGTCGCAGCGTGCTGCAGTGAGAATAGTGGTTTTAAGCTTGTGGTTAACGCTTAGCTGTGATCTGTTTTCCCTTCCTCTAAGGTATAGCAAAGGAGATACCGAGAAGCTAAAGATATACCAGTCCCTCCATGGAAACGACTGGAGAAAGATTGGCGAGATGATGTCTGGAAGTAGCCTCTCTGTGGCCCTGAAGTTCTCCCAGATCAGCAGTTGTAAGTCGTGGTCTCTAGAGCCCACTTTGGTGAACAAATCAGCCCACAGTGGCCCAGGGCCCAGGCATCACTGCAGGCCTGTCTTCTGAGAGAGTCATCACTCTTTCAGCCATTCTCTTACTGATTCATTTATTTCTTCATGCATATTGATGCAGCCTTTATTCACCAGACTGATTTCTGCCACACGTTATGTCAGTAGCTTTCAGTGTGACTCCAACTGCCAGGTAAACTGAAACCCACTCAGCCGGTGGGCAGGAGAACCTGGGCCACCAAGGTCCTTTCCCCCAGGTGACCAGGGAAACCATCAAAGGGAGGGCCTGTTAGTCAGGGACGTTTCCCAAAGCCAGTGTCAGTCGTCTCTTGTCTGTTCTCTTCTTTCATAAAAAGCTTCCTTGGTTATATTCTTCACCTTAAAAAGTCCCCAGTTGCTTTCAGAAGACAGTCCTTAGTGGGTGTTAGCTTCAGCCCAGAGGCTCACATGCTCCGGCCCTGCAGGCAGAGCCGTGCAGCGGGTCCCAGCAAGGCGTCTGCATGTCCGCACGTGGTAAACTCTGAGGTGGTGGAGACCACGCCTTTTGTGCCACCAACTCTGGCCACCGGTGCCACGCGAAGACTCAGCACAGCCAATTCTGCCAGTTTCCAAGAAGTAAAGCAAACATCTGGATTTGCACGTGTGTGTGAAATCAAGATCTTTTTTTTCTTGGGACTCTCTTTTTTAAAATAAATTTATTTATTTATTTATTTATTTATTTATTTATTTATTTATTTATGGCTGTGTTGGGTCTTCGTTGCTGTGAGCGGGCTTTCTCTAGTTGCGGTGAGCAGGGGCTACTCTTTGTTGCAGTGTGCGGGCTTCTCAGTGTGGTGGCTTCTCTTGCTGTGGAGCATGGGCTCTAGGCGCGCTGGCTTCAGTAGTTGTGGCGCACAGACTCTAGAGCGCAAGCTCAGTAGATGTGGCACATGGGCTCAGTAGTTGTGGCTCGTGGGCTCTAGAGCGCAGGCTCAGTAGTTGTGGTGCATGGGCTTAGTTGCTCCATGGCATGTGGGATCTTCCCAGACCAGGGATTGAGCCCGTGTCCCCTGCGTTGGCAGGCGGATTCTTAACCACTGCCCTACCAGGGAAAACCCTCTTGGGATTCTCTTGATTTTTAAATATTCATCCAAATTGTTATTGGGGAAATAGTAACAATAACATTCTGTAGGCCAGATCGAAGATATCTGTAGCCTTCCAGCTTGCGGCCTCTTCCTTAGCATGACTGTGAGCATGTAGACAAGAAGAGCGAATCATAGAAGCTTTTGATGCCCTGCACCAAGGACTGGCTTTAGGAATTTACAGGTGCTGGGACTTCCCTGGTGGTGCAGTGGTTAAGAATCCACTTTTCCACTTCAGAGGGCATGAGTTTGATCCCTGGTCAGGGAACTAGGATCCCACATGCTGCAGAGCAACTAAGCCCACACTCTGCAGCTAGAGAGAAACCTGTGTGCCACAACGAAGGTCCTACGTGCTGCAGCTAAGGCCGAACACAGCCAAATAATGTTTTTTAATTAAAAAAAATAGCTTAATGAGTGCAATATGTAAAAAAAAGAAAGAAAAAAAGAAATTCACAGGTGCCTTCATCAAGTACTGTGGTGACACCATTGTAGCTGTTAATTTCACTCCAGAAACTCTTGGGGAGAGTTATTTATATAACATGAAAGTCGTTTGGTTATTCTCTTTCCACTAAATGTTTGGGAACCTCACAATTTCTTGCAGTAGGTATTACTCTTAGAAACAGGAAGAACAGCTTTCTCGAAGATAAAAAAAAGATTGCATTAAGAAAGGATTTTTTTTCTTTGCAGTTGGTTGTGTATGTGTGTGTGTGTGTGTATGTGTGTGTGAGTGTGATTGGTCCTTAAAAGGAAACTCTGGCCACTTTCGTAGTTTCATTTTGATTTGCATGTAACTGATAGTTTTTTTGGTTTTGTTTTGTTTTGTTTGGCTGCGTTGGGGCTTCATTGCTGCGCGCGAGCTTGTTCTAGTTGTGGCGAGCGGGAGTTACTCTTTGTTGTGGCGTACGGACTTCTCATTGCCGTGGCTTCTCTTGTTGCAGAGCACGGGCTCTAGGTGCGCAGGCTTCAGTAGTTGTGGCATAAGGGCTCAGTAGTTCTGACACGCGGACTCTAGAGCACAGACTTAATAGTTGCGGCGCGTGGGCTTAGTTGCTCCCCGGCATGTGGGAACCTCCTGGACCAGGGCTCGAACCTGTGTCCCCTGAACTGGCAGGCGGATTCTTAACCACTGCACCACCAGGGAAGTGCATAACTGATAGTTTTATGTTTGTGTAATTGAGATGTTGCCCATTGTCTTCTGAAAAGTGTCTGATTTACCTTTTTGTTTATAAAGGCTTTATTTTGGGCCTTCCCTGGTGGTCCAGTGGTAAAGAATCCTCCTTCAGATGCAGGGGACGCTGGTCGGGGAACTAAGATCCCACATACCGCGGGGCAGCTAAGCCCGTGTTCCACAGCTGCTGAGCTCACGCACCCTGTAGCCCATATGCCACAAACTACAGGGGCCATGCACCACAACTAGAGGGAGAAAATTCACACGCCACAACTAGAGAGAAGTCCGTGCACCATAACAAAGAGCCTGCGCTGCAACAAAAGATCCCACGTGCTTCAACAAAGATCTCATGTGCTGCAACTAAGACCCAACACAGCCAAAAAAATAAAGAAAATAAATAAATTAAGGGAAAAAAAAGACTATTTTTCTAGAGCAGTTTTGGGTTCACAGGTAAAGTGAGAGGAAGGTACAAAGACTTCCTACTTATCTCCTGCCCTACACATGCACGGCACACCCCCATTCTCAACACCCCCCAGCAGAGTGGTCCATTTGTTACAATCCGTGAAGCTACCTTGACACATCTTAACCCCCCAGAGTCCACAGTCCACATTAGGGTTCACTCTTGGTGTTGTAGCTTCTGTGGGTTTGGAGAGATGTCAAATGACAGATACCCCTCATCATCATTTTGTTGTTAATATTGTGTTTGAAAGCAAATAGATGAGCAACTTCAAGACCATCCTTTTATGTCAACAGAAAGAAATCATGGTGCTTGGAGCAAGACGGACACCCAGAAACTAATCAAGGCTGTTGAAGAAGTGATTCTAAAGGAAATGTCTCCCCAGGAGCTAAACGAGATGGATTCTAAACTCCAAGAGAATCCTGAAGGTCGCCTGTCAGTTGTTTGGGAAAAACTGTACAAAGGCATATCCTGGGTAGAAGTGGAGGCAAAAGTGGAAACCAGGAATTGGATGCAGTGTCAAAGTAAGTGGTAAGTTTGAGGCTTCTTACATAAATTTCAACAAGAAGCATTCCCTGCCCCTCTCTCAGCAACTTCCGGAGAGGGGTGGACTGCTGAGGTTACTAAGAATATCTGTAACGACCACGTGGAAAGCCTCACAGTAGGTCAAGAATGATCCTCTCTAATCCGCTGCTCCAAGCACTTCAATATCGAAAGCTGATTTAAGTTAGCATTTAACCACCCCTGATTCATTGTGTGGCTTCTTCATAAAGAACTTGGACCTTTTTATTCTATTTATTTATTTATTTAATTGAAGTAGAGTTGATTTACAATGTTGTGTTAGTTTCTGGTGTACTAAGTGATTCAGTTGTGCATATATATTATTTTTTTTGATTCTTTTCCAATGTAACTTATTACAAGATAGTGAATACAGTTTCCTGTGCTGTACAGTAGGACCTTGTTGTTTATCTATTTTATATATAGTAGTTTGTATCTGCTAATCTGCAATTTCAAATTTATTCCTGCCCCCTTTCCCCTTTGGTAACCATAAGTTTGTTTTCTGTATCTGTGAGTCTGTTTCTGTTTTGTAAACAGAACTTGAATCTTTTTAATATTGAATATTGACTTCTGATTTCTTCACTCTGTCCCTTTCTTCATAAAACAAGATTGTTACCTATTTATAGCATGAAAGAAATACAAAATTAACGTCTGGATATTTAGGAGGGAAATCACAAGTGTAGTGATCAGTAATACCTCCACCTTTTTACTTGTGCTTTCTAATTCAGCAGTTCCTCTGTCTTCATCCAAAGCAGGGCAGTCATACTCTTTCATCCTAGAACATCTTTAGGTACATCCATCATGAAGAAGTAGTTTCGGTCCAGATGCTGCTGCATGTTCTTTGCCCAACGTAGCTTTTCCCAGCCCTGGAGGGATTCCGAGCTAACTTTCAGCTGCAACATGACAGCTTGAAGCAGTGGTTCTACAGCCCACGACCCAGGTCTCCTGTATAAACGGGGCTCCATCATCCTGCATAAAGGGGGCTCCGTCATCTTGACCATTAAAGAAGAATGAAATCCAGAGTGGGCATGTTGTACGTTAAAAGCAAACTGCTAGATTATACTGAGTATTGTTTATATACCTTACAGTTCTGCTGTAGAATATTTATCTTACTAGAAGACTACCCTCAGGAAATAAGGACAGATAATGTTTTGGGGGGGAAGTGTGTAATATGGAGGAACCAGAGCCCTTTCTACCCCTATATCTTAGGCTTAAAAAAAGGAGTGGGGACTTCTCTGGTGGTGCAGTGGTTGAGAGTTTGCCTGCCGATGCAGGGGACATGGGTTCGTGCCCTGGTCCAGGAAGATCCCACATGCCGCGGAGCGGCTAGGCCTGTGAGCCATGGCTGCTGAGCCTGTGCATCCAGAACCTGTGCTCTGCAACGGGAGAGGCCACAACAGTGAGAGGCCTGCGTACCGGAAAAAAAAAAAAAAAAAAAAAAAGGAGTGGGGGCTTCCCTGGTGGTGCAGTGGTTAAGAATCCGCCTGCCAATGGAGGGGACACGGGTTCGATCCCTGGCCTGGTAAGATCCCACATGCCGTGGAGCAACTAAGCCCGTGTGCCACAACTACTGAGCCTGCACTCTAGAGCCTGTGAGCCATAACTACTGAGCCTGTGTGCCACAACTACTGAAGCCCACCTGCCTAGAGCCCGTGCTCTGCGACAAGAGAGGCCACTGCAATGAGAAGCCCATGCACCGCAATGAAGAGTAGCCCCTGCTCGCCACAACTAAAGAAAGCCCACGTTCAGCAATGAAGACCCAACACAGCCAAAATTAATTAATTAATTAATTAATTACTTTTAAAAAAGGAGTGGGTTATAAAGCCTCGGTTGGAAGATGATATGTCAGTGTCTTAAAAAGGAAATGATGAAGGGGAGCCGTGCTTCAGAATCAGCATAATTAAATAACATGCAAGGGTTCTTTTTTAATTTGAAGAAAAAAGTAGGAAACTTGAATGCTGAGCATAGGTTTACTTCATGAAACATTGAAATGGCATCAGCGGGTACATTTCAAACCAGTGAACATGGGCGGCTATTAGTAAAAACTCTCAGTTTCTCTGTGTGTGCCTCATGTACCTCCCTGCTCAAGAAAGTAAATGTCACAGCTCATGATCTGTCCATCAGATTGTGACAGATTTCACTCTTCAAGAGAAGCACTTTTTAAATATTTTTAATTGGGCTGCTTCTCTCATTAGGAACTTCAGGGAACCCTTTCCCTCAGCCTTGAACTTGGGGCCTTAGAGGAATCATGGAGTCATTGATCACTTTAGTAAATCTGTGTAGTTTGGTGTTTCAGCAGCTATAATGGTAATAAGAGCAATATCTCTCTGTTTGATAAACAAGCAAAAATAAATTGAGTCTACACAGCATCCTTTAGCACCTGCAAGCAGGCTTATTCTTTTTTTTTCCTCCCTTTTATTATACTGTTTATTATGGAAATTGTGTAACACACACCAACTTAGAACTCCTTGTATCCATCACTCATTTTCAATAACCATCAACTTTCTATCTCTTTATTTACCCTCTCCCACTTTAAAAAACTTTTAAAAAGGTATATTCTTGATGGTGGTAAATCTTAGCTGTGATGAGTTGCAAAAGTTATAAAGTGGTTCTGAATAAGGACAATTTAAATGAGGAAAACAAAGGACATTTTAATGGAAACTTTACCCCGAAAATAAACTGTTTTTCTTTCTTTCAATGTAGGACGGAAATTCTAACCAAGAAGAGGACAAATGGTCGGGACGTATACCGGGGACTTAATGCCCTACAGGCCAAGATCAACCTCATTGAAAGGTACAGAAATAGAAAGTGACGATATTTTACCCGTTTTCCTCTCTAGCCAAAGAGTAATTGTTAAACAGCAGAATCTGCAGTAAGATTACCACGGTTCATATTCCTGTTCCAGCACTTTCTACGTGCATGACCTTGGATGTGTTTCCTGCCTTTCTAGTTCTTGGTTTGTTCATCTTAAATGAGGATGATAATAACAGTACCTGCCTCTTAGTGTTATTGGCCGAAGAAATGAAATAATGCATGCAAAACGTAGCATGCACTCAATAAACATAGCTCTTTGAGTCTTTAAGGCTTTCACATAGACATTGCTTACTTCTGTCCATTGGAAAATGGAGGTAAATACTTCAGGCCGAGCCCTACTGCTCTCTAGCATGCATTAGTTGGCGTCACTGCTGCTTGGTCTTTACTTTTGTCTTTGAGTTCCTGGTCCGTGCAGAGTCCTCCCTCCCCTGATCGACAGGGAGACACAGAACTGTTTTACAAAGACTGCGAGTCTAGTGGACCTGGCCTCATGTCCAATGAGGAACAGCAAAGAGCAGAAGAAACCTTTGGATTCTGGCCGCCCTGTCCAGCTTCATTATTCTTGCGCTCTGTCAGGAAGCCTGCTTCTCCTTCATTGGTGGGCTTCCTCGTTCTCCACGCTGGCCTGGCTGGGGTTTTTCTCCTCTACCAGAGACAGCAGAGACTAGCAGAGCCAAGGAGGGCATCTCACGTCAGGCTGGCCTGGGTTCCAATGTGGGTACCACCTATGAGTCATGAAACCTTGAGCCAATGACCCGAGCTCTCAACCCTGATTCCTGGCCTGTGGAAAGGACATAATCCCCTAGCTTCATCAGGTGGTGTTGAGGGTAAATGGATTAGTGGGTATCAAGGTCTTAACCCAGTGTTTGTCACTTAGTAAGTGCTGAGTACACATGTATACTACTCTTGTGTGTCTACATTGAATGGTGAAGTTGTGTTTTTGTTTGTTTGGTTGGTTGGTTTTTAATATTGTATTTATTTATTTGGTTGTGCCGTGTCTTAGTTGCAGCAGGCAGGTTCATTAGTTGTGGCATGCAGACTCTTAGTTGTGGCATACATGTGGGATCTAGTTCCCTGACCAGGGATCGAACCCGTGCGCCCTGCATTGGGAGTGTGGAGTCTTAACCACTGTGCCACCAGGGAAGTCCCTGTGTTTTTTTTTTTTTTTTAATTGAAGTATAGTTGATTTACAATGTTGTGTTTAACCTTTGCTATACAGCAAAGTGACTCAGTTATACATATATATATTCTTTTTCATATTTCATTCTTTTCTATTATGGTTTATCACAGCATATTTAATATAGTTCCTTGTGAAGTTGTGTTTTTTACTAGGCTTGGTGGGAGATGCAAAGGGCTCAGGAGGAGGAAGGGTGATTTTTTGGTCTGTAGCTCAGCCCAAGACCTTGGGCTGACCTTGGGTTAGCATGCCAGTGACACTGGGCCTGTGTAACAGGGGAGCTGGAGCAGGGGTGAACACGCTGAGGCCTTCCAGCTCTTAATATTCTGTGAGCCCATGAAGATGTGGATCCTGTTGATTTTTGGCTTGAAAACTTAATTTTTATTTTTTCTCATAGGTTGAATGAAATAAATGTGGAAGATGTTAATGAAATAGACTGGGAAGATCTTGCTAGCACCATAGGGTAAGGCCATTTGTTTAATATTAATCTAATGAAAAAATCAGAGAGGAGTTCTAATAAATGCCTCTCAGATTTGAAGAACAGGACTGAAATTCCTGCTGCTTATGGAACTCATCTATAAATTGTATTTGTGTATATATGTATTGGGAACACCCTGTCTACGTACCAGACCAGGTAAATCAGACCAGTCCTCCCTCCGCTCCAACCACCACCTCCACCCCAAGACACCTGAGAAGAGTGAATGAAATGTGTGCAGAGTCTCTTAAAAGCTTCATGGAGCACACCAGCTATGACTGGGATGAAGAACCCATGGTCCCTTTGCCCATAATTAGCCTTTTACCATTTGCCACATTGACTTTATCATCCCTCCCTTTCCCGCTCCCTTCTACAAGGGAATAGAATTCTTTCCCTTAACCGTTTCAGTGTTAGTGGTGGACGCCATGTCCTCAGCAAGGCTGTTATTCTGCATCAGCACAGTGATCGTACTGAGGGCACCTGACACTGATGCACTACTATTGTCTAAAACACAGCCCCCATGCAAATTTCACCCAGCGTCCCAGTCCTGTCCTTTATAACACTTTCCCCCTGATTTAAGATCCAGTCCAGGATCTGTCTCCTTAGAGTCTTCTAAACAGCAGAGTTGTTCTGCCTTTTCTTTTCTTTTTTTTAATTATTGGAGTATAGTTGATTTACAATGTTTCAGGTGTACAGCAAAATGATTTCTGTTATAGATTTTTTAAAATATATTTATTATCTTATTTATTTAATTTTGGCTGTGATGGGTCTTCATTGCTGCGCGTGGGCTTTCTCTAGTTGGGGCGAGCAGGGGCTACTCTTCATTGCGGCTCGTGGGCTTTTCATTACGGTGGCTTCTCTTGTTGAGGAGCATGGGTTCTAGGCGCGTGGGCTCAGTAGTTGTGGCTCGTGGGCTCTAGAGCACAGGCTCAGTAGTTGTGGTGCACAGGCTTAGTTGCTCTGCGGCATGTGGGATCTTCCTGGACCAGGGCTCGAACCCATGTCCCCTGCAGTGGCAGGCAGATTCTTAGCCACTGCACCACCAGGGAAGTCCCTCCGTTATAGGTTATTACAAGATATTGAATATAGTCCCCTGTGCTGTACACTAGGTCCTTGTTGTTTATCTATTCTATATACAGTAGTGTGTATCTGTTAATGTCTTTGTCTTCTACGATGTTGAAATTGTGGGAAAATACAGGCTAGTCATTGTGGAGAACTTGCCTCAGCTGGGGAGTTTGTCAGACGCTTCTTCACTGTTAGATTCGGGTTTTGTATTTTACACGGGAATCAGTCACGGGGGAGGCTGTGTTTGTGTCACCATGTCACATCCCATCATGAGGCATGTGGTTCTGATTTTGATCCCCTGGCTCTGGCGGCCTCTGCCACACTGCCCCACTGTAGAAAAGTAAGTTTTTCTCTTGGTGAAAAGAAACGGCCACGGGGAGATATTTTGAGACCACATCAAGCTCCTGTTCCTCTTCGGATTTGCCTCAGTGGTTTCGGTGTGCTGTTCCTTTGCATTTCTCCTCTGAGGAGTGAGATTTCATCGGTTGTCACTGTCTGTCTTCATTGCTATGGTCCTTGCATTTTCAATCAGTTCCTGCCACTGGAGGAGAGGCCATCACTCTGAAGACCTGAGTTCACTGCTGGCCAAGCAACAGAGAGCTGGCTGGCAAAGCACAGTCCCTCTAAGCAATGCAAACTGTTGAGCATCACAGGGCTCAGGGGTTGGTGGGCTTTGGGAGGTGGGGATGTTGAGGGACTGTCTGGCCTTTAGTTCGGGAAGGGTGCTGAGGGGAACAGGGCTGCCACAACCTGGCTGCCTTTCAGAAACGTGGCTGCTGGCGTGAGGTTGTCACTGATCCATTAGGAAGGGTGTAAACTGGTTCTGCTGGTTAGTTATTTACACCTTGGGATTATGGACAAAGAACAATCAGTCCTTTTTTTTTAACTTGGAGAATTGGAATCTTTTCGTGGCAGGCCCTGTTGGGAGTCACAGACACATGCCCATGGTTCCAAACCCTTTCCTCTTCTAGCTCGTCTCAGGGGTGGGGCACCAGCTCTTGGGTGTGGGTCCCTGAGAGGGGAGGGTGTTAGGGGCTTTGAAGGAAGGCTGTCCTGCTGTGTACCCCACCAACTCCCATCCTAAGAAGTATTCATGTCGACAGCTCCCTCCCTTTGTAATATCAAACCCCTTTTGAAAAATCTGACTTTTCCAATAAATGTTTGTGTATCTTGTGACATTGCCTCAGATCACATTTCTTAAATTAAAATGGGTTTTTAATGATTTTAAGTAGAATTATATACTTAAATATTGATTGTTCTGGTTAAGGTTTAGAAATCTCAAAGCTGTAAAACAGACATCATGGCATCCAGTCAAATACCATTGGAAATAGTACATCCTCAAAGTTTTAATAACGAATTAAAACAGTGAAAATAATTAAATTAGAAGTTCGATCTCTTCAGGTTCGTTAAGCCTCCCTTGTGAATTGTTTAGGCAGGATTTTAAAGAAAGCATCTCCACGTAATGAGATGTAACACCTACTTCGTTTGAAAATGTCCAGGTCAGTTATTGTTACTTCTTGAAGCCTGAGCTTTGATCTGCAGAACAACCTGTGTGTGGGGCGCTGTGGGAAGAGGGAAGGCATAGATGCCCTAGATCTTGGGCTTTGCAGTCAGGTGGACCGGGCGTCAAGTCCTGGGACTCTGCTCCTAATTTAGCCAGCCTTGGGCAGGTCATTCCCTCACTTGCCTCTGCGTCACGGTTTCCTCATCTGCGCAGCATTGTAACAGCACCGTGATGAGGACGACAGCAAGGAGACAGTGCGTGTCATGCCATGCACACGCGGCGGGCAGCTGCTGCCATGAAGAGGCAGAGAGAGCCCAGCCATCTTGTACTTCCACATACCTAGCAGATCCAGTTATTCCCACTAATCATATAACAACTAGATTAATTAATTACTGAAACAAATATGCCACGCTTTTGTGGCTTAGGAAATGAGTGCCCAGGAAGTGAAGTTAGTGATTTTCACTTTAAAAAAATATTTAAGATGTGGTTGTTTCCGTCCTACTTATTGTAAATGAAAAGTGGATTTGACTCACCAGAATATCGTAAGCATCCACTTTATTTAGCTTTGTAAAGTAAAAAATCCAGACCCCTGCTTTTGCATTGTGACAAATATATAGTTAGCCTGAAGGTAGTGGTTAAGAGTGTAGGATTTGTGAAATGTTGCCATTGGCAGCAACACGGATGGACCTAGAGATGATCATACTAAGTGAAATAAGCCACACAGAGAAAGACAAATAGCATAGGATATCAATTATATGTGGAATCTTTAAAAAACTGATACAAATGAACTTACTTACAAAACACAAATAGACTCACAGACATAGAGAACAGACTTATGGTTACCAAAGGGTTAGCGGGCGGGAGGTAGGGGGATAACTTAGGAGGCTTGGATTAACATATACACACTACAGTATGTAAAATACATAAACAATAAGGACCTACTGTATAGCACAGGGAACTATACTCAATATCTTGTAATAATCTATAATGGAAAAAAATCTGAAAAAATTATATATATATATATATATATATATATATATATGTACAACTGAATCTTTCTGCTGTACCCTTGAAACTAACACATTATAAATTAACTATACTTCCATTAAAAAACACTGATATCAAAAAAAAAGAAAGAAAAAAGTAGAATTTGGAGTGGACCCAATTGAAGTCCCAGCCCTTCCCCCCTATTCACTGTAAGATCTTGGGCATCTTCTCTTGGGTTCCCCATCTCCAAAACGAGGGATAAGCATAGGAGGCCCCACACAGAGTGGTCGTGAGCGTTATTTGTTGCTCTGCGGAGAGCCCTCAGGGTGGGGCTGAAGACAATGTTAGCATCAGCCCCTGTGAGCTAGTGTTACACCTTGTCTTCTCAACTGGTAGTTTAGATTATTCTAGTTTAGACAGAATCCGTGTTGTTGTACTTCTGTTTTTCTTCCTTTTGTGTGTGTGTGTTTAACCAGATGAACAATAGCTTTTCATACGTGTCTTATTTTTCTCACATGTGTAGACATGAGGATTAAGAAAGCTGCTTAGGTCTGTAGACCACCCCTCAATCAATGCACTTAGTACACAGGACTGAAATGATTAATTTTTAAACTGCCACTAACTTTTTGACACCTTTTCCTTTCTAAAGGGGTGTTCCTCCATCTTATGTCCAAAGTAAATTTTATAAGCTGAAAGCTTCCTGTGTTCCGTTTTGGCAGAAGAAGACTTTTCCAGGTCAGTATTTTCGATATCTGAATAGTTAAAAACGCAGCATATGGGGACACACGCTGGTAGTGTGACCTTGGGTAGTGACTTTTGGGAACCTCAGATTCTTCAAATGGAAAATGGTAAAAATTGGCAAATTATAACCCCTACCTGACAGGACTTTCAAAAGTACTAAATGAGATAATGAGCTTGAGAAGTGTGGTCACCAGGCCGCCGGGCGTTTAGCAAGCACTGGGTGAGGAGCTGCGAGTGCTTCTGGATTGCACAGCACACATGCTCACACCACATGCCTGCACACCCACTGATCCACAAAAAACTGGAGGTACAGTTTCTTCTCTGCAGCCATTTGTAGGTGGTTTACATATGTAATTCCCAAACCTGGACTATCGGAGTCAGTTGGGGAACTTGGGAAAAAAGATACATACCTGGGTCTCATCCCAGACCCAGTCGATCCTAGTCTCTAGTCTGGGTCCAGAGGCTAGATTTTTCTCTAACAAGCTCACAGATGAGTCGCCAGTGGCCTGCCCAGCATCATTGTTTGGGAACCACTGGTTCGGGTAACACTGCACCCTGCAGTGTGTGACAAAATGCTCCTTGCTTTCAGCGGACAGCACTTCCTGGGTTTGAATCCTGGCTTCGCCCTCCTGACTCTATGACTTTGGATGAGCTTCATGTCTTTATGCCTCATTTGAAACACGGGTGAACAATAGTGCCTACCTCATAGCATTTTTGAGAGGATTGAATGAGTGACTATGAATAAAGCAGTTAGAGCCAGGTCTTGCACACAGTAGTGCCAGTAACAATGCATTGTCATCATCTGTGCCGTCCGTCCTTTGACCTTGGGAAGAGGCTTTGTCAGATCATCTCAAGATTCAGTTTCTTTTCTTTAGAGATTATAGACTACCTTCATGAGACTAGTCTACCGTTGCTTAAAGAAAAATTAGAGAAGAAGATGGAGAAAAACGGGACTGAGATCCAGACTCTGGCAACCCCCAAACCAGTCTTCCTGTTTCGAGACATCTTTTGTTGTGACGATGACAGTGAGGGAGAAGACGGAGATGAACAATGTTAAGCGGCTGATACTCTCTTGTCCATTTTTCTAGGTCTGGTTGTGTTTATGTACGTGTCAATAATGCTATTTCCACTATTGATTTTACTGAAGAAGGTGCAACAGCCAAAGGAAGGGTATGAAAATAATAACATACTGTGGAACATTAAAAATTGATTCACATTTCATATTCAAGTTTGTCTGAATGTGAAAAGAAAGGCGAGTACATGAGTTGATTTAATATTTTCTGTGCTATTATATTGAAAATTATCATATTGAAAATACTTACAACTAATGGTTTTCATACAACAACAGGATCCCAAGTCCCTCTAATGGCAGCAGAGGGTAGTCATGTCCAAGGAACATTTTCTTTTTTTTTTTTTTTTTTTTATGGCTGTGCCACATAGCTTATGGGATCTTAGTTCCCCACCGGGGATTGAACCCAGGCCCTCGGCAGTGAAAACGCAGAGTCCTAACCCCTGGACCGCCAGGGAATTCCCCAATGAACATTTTCATGGTGTGGATTCAACTATACGTGCATTCAGCAAAACAGAGAATGTTAACAATTTTAATAATGCATGCCATTTTTTTCTGTGTTTCAGTTGTTTAGATGTATATTTTAGTGTGTGTGCGTATTAGGTAAGTGGTACAGGGACGTTTGTGTTCCTGGAAGCTGGTTTCGGTTCCCATGTGCCTGTCATGGTGTGCGTATCTCATCTTCCCGAGTGTGATTCTAGTGTTCAAAGATAAGTATTTTTCATACAAGATGCCCTCTCAAAGCCAGTCACAGAATTCTTCTGGTGTTTAACTGGAAAAAACAAAGAATCCAGCAGTCTCTTCCATTGCTTCTGGAAAAACTGCCTCTGTTAGACTTCCCTTGCTGGCAAGGGGAATAAAGTGCCCAGGCTTCTAGCCTCATCTGTACAGGGGAGAACATAGAAAGGAAGGTGTGGGTGAGCAATATCCCATACAGTGAGGCCACCCTCTGGGCCAAGGTGCAGCACCCTTGTCTCCTGAGTGTAGCATCATGCTGTGTGATGTTGGTTAATTCATCCACAAAGCTAGACATGTTTCCAAGCTTGCCGTCATCAGAGAAGGAAGAATAGAGAGAAACAAGTTTAGGAGTCCTCATTCACCAGTATATCCACAGCACCTATCATGGTGTTGTGCAAATAATAGACACTCGATAAATATTCAGGGCACAAATGAGTATTTTCTTTTTAAAAGTTAATTAATTAATTTATTTTTGGCTGTGTTGGGTCTCCGTTGCTGCAGAGGCTTTCTCTGGTTGCGGAGAGCAGGGGCTACTCTTCATTGCAGTGCACGGGCTTCTCACTCTGGTTGCTTCTCTTGTTGTGGAGCACGGGCTATAGGTATGTGGGCTTCAGTAGTTGTGGCCCATGGGCTCATTAGTTGTGGTGCACAGGCTTAGCTGCTCCGCAGGATGTGGGATCTTCCTGGACCAGGAGGTGAACCCATGTCCCCTGCATTGGCAGGCGGACTCTTAACCACTGCGCCACCAGGGAAGTCCCAGAACAAATGAATATTTTCTTTTTAATAAGCATCTTGCCTTTAGTCACCTCCTTCTATCTGTCAAACATACCAATCTTCAGGCTGATGGGAATATAAATTACATGTTCCTTTTGGAGGACAATCGGGTAGAATACATCAAAGCCTTAAGAATGTACATATTCTGAGGTCCAGCAATTTCACTTCTAGGACCTAAAGAAATAATAGAACTAGTGTAAAAGAATGGCACATTTATAATATGGAAACTAGAAAAATGAATGTTCTTTCATAGGAAATTTACTATATATGATGGTGTATTCCTAGAATGGAATATTAGGCAGTAATTAAAGAATGATAATGAGGGACTTCCCGGGTGATGCAGTGGTTAAGAATCTGCCTGCCAATGCAGGGGACATGGGTTCAATCCCCGGTCTGGGAAGATCCCACATGCCACAGAGCAACTAAGCCCATGCACCGCAACTACTGAGCCTGCGCTCTAGAGCCCACAGGCCACAACTACTGAGCCTGTGTGTCACAACTACCGAAGCCCACGCTCCTAGAGCCCGTGCTCCACAACAAGAGAAGCCACTGCAATGAGAAGCCCACGCACCACAACAAAGAGCAGCCTCTGCTCGCAGCAGCTAGAGAAAGCCCACGCATGACAACAAAGACCCAACACAGACATGAATAAATAGATAAATTAAAAAAAATAATGATAGTGATAGATTTGTTTAACATACAAGGTAAACAGTATCATCAACTAAAATATATACTGTTTTTCATTCAGAAGTGTACATATTATCTTCTTAATTTTGTAACAGTAAAAAAAAAATAGGGACTTCCTGGTGGTCCAGTGGTTAAGACACCTTGCTTCCAATTCAGGGGGCACAGGTTCGATCCCTGTTGGGGGAACTAATATCCCACATGCCGCGTGGTGCAGCCAAAAAAGAAAAAAAAATGTGTAAATAGAGTTGCATTACAGAGTAACGGAGGAATTAAACCCAAAGTGTTGACAGTGGTTCTCTCCGGGGAGTGGGATTGTGAGTTTATAGGTTAGAAGTCTTGACTTGCAAGTGCCAGAAAATGAGACTCAGATAGCTCAAAGGAATCCGGGGACTCTCAGACTGAAAATCCAGAGGGAGAGGATGGATCCAGCTACTCGGAGTCCCCAAAATGTGTTTTCTTGCTGATTCTCAGCTCTCCCTTCTCCAGAGTCCACTTCATCTTCAATCCACACAAGGGGCCCCTTGGTCCTGAGGGGTGCCTTCATAGAGCCCCATGTTATAGCATCCTTATTATTACTTAAATAGAGGATGCCATTCAGAGAAGAGAACAATAGCTCTTGCTTAAGTCCTGGGTTTCGTTCCCAGTGCCCAAATTAGAGCTTGTGCCCAACTCTGAGCCATCACTGTAGCCACAAAAAATAGGATGGTCTTCAACCCATCTGGGCTCATGTCTGGAGCTCGGATTTAGCTCAACCTTCCTTAAATGGCTGAAAGGGTAAATACCCCTGTGGACAATTGTTCCCAATTGTCATCTCTATTCTGCATTGTTATCACCATACAAACAAGCCATGGTGTTAGCTATCTTTTTTATTTTTTATTTTTTTTTTTGTGGTACGTGGGCCCCTCAACGCTGCGGACCCTCCCGCCGCAGAGCACAGGCTGCGGACGCGCAGGCCCAGCGGCCATGGCCCACGGGCCCAGGTGCTCCGCGGCATGCGGGATCCTCCCGGACGGGGGCACGGACCCACACCCCCTGCACTGGCAAGCGGACCCCCAACCACTGTGCCACCAGGGAAGCCCAGTATTAGCTATCTTTGATTCTATACAGGTAGAATCAATTACCACTTTCTGCTACACTCCCCCAACTGCCCCCAACTTCTAAATGCTCATGTTCCTCGAGACTTTTTGGACTCTTCACATTCTCCCGGTGCCTCGAAATAACATCTATGTGCTGATGGCTCCCAAATGTGTAGTTATAGGTCAGATTCTCCCCCAAACTCCAGGCTAAAATATTAATCTACCTACCTGCCATTTCCATTCAAACGTCTGAGCTGTTTGACCATAAGGTTAAAAAGGACTTTAGTTTCTCAGAGCAGTTTTAGGTTCACAGCAAAATTCAGAGGAAGCTACAGAGATTTCTGATATACCCGCTGCTGCCCCCCGCCATATGCATAGTATCCCCCATTACCAACATTCCCTACCAGTGTAGTACATTTGTTACGACTGAGGAACCTGCGGTGACACGTCATTATCACCCAGAGTCCATAGTTTTCATTAGGGTTCACTCTTGATATGTACATTCTATGGATTTGGACAAATGTATACTGACCTGTATCAGTCCTTTAATATCAGAGTACTTTCACTGCCCTAAAAATCCTCTGTGCTCTGCCTGAAAGCTCAGTCAGTTCACAAAGAAGATACACTAATTCTCAATCTGCACATGAATAGGTGTTCTAGGGCTTCCCCCGTGGCGCAGTGGTTGAGAGTCCTTCTGCCGATTCAGGGGACACGGGTTCGTGCCCCAGTCCTGGAAGATCCCACATGCTGCGGACCAGCTGGGCCCGTGAGCCATGGCCGCTGAGCCTGTGCTTCCGGAGCCTGTGCTCCGCAACAGGAGAGGCCGCAACAGTGAGAGGCCCGCATTCCACAAAAGAAAAGAAAAGAAAAGATGTTCTACATCATTATTCATTAGGGAAATACAAATGAGGCACCATTTTAACCCATTGGGATGACTGAAATTTAAAATACTTACAATAGGGGTAGTATTGACAAGGATGTGGAGCAAATGGCAGTCTTATACTTTGTTTATGGTAATTGAAGATGGTAAAATCACTTTGGAAATGGCTTGTAAATTCTTGTAATGTTAAAGGCACACCTACCCTGTAACCCAGCAATTCCACTCCTGCATATTTATCCATGTTAAATGAAAACATATGAGCATAAAAAGACTTGTACAGTAGTGTTCACAACAGCTTTATCTATTAACAGTGGAAAACTTGAAACCACCCAATATTCATCAGTAGATGACTAAAAGAAAAAAACCCAATTGTGGTGTATTCATTGAATGATACCCTTCTCTGCAATAAAAATGAATTGCTGATACATACAGTAACATCTGTGGACTTCATACACTTCCTGTTGAACAAAAGCAGATGGTCAAAAGAATACATAGTGTATAATTCCATTGATAGAGTTCTAGAATAGTCTAAATTAATCTATGATGATAGATATGTTGATAGAAGTCAAATCAATGTTTCCATTGGGTGAATGGGGAGAAGATTTTCTGCCAAGTGTCCCAAGGGCACTTTTCTGGCAGGAAGAAAATGTTTTATATCATGATTAGAGATGGTTACATGAAATTATGGAGTTGTTAAAATCTCTCAACCATACACCTAAAATGTGTACTTATTGTGTATAATTGTATATAAATTATATAAAGTTGACAGAATAATGGACTAAGAGGCTACAATGAAGGTTAATGTTGATGAAGTCAATAGAAATTATAATATAACAAATATTTCAGTAATTCATTAAGAACAGATCCATTTCAAATAGAAATAATGTGTAACATGTTCTTGGATTGTTGATGATCCAAATAATGATGAGTAATGAGTCAAATGATCAAACTGGAAAAAGTACTGAAAATTTGACATAAAATACTGACATATAAAACTCACAATCTGTATCTAAAAATGAGAAAATCTATGACAACCTAGTAGTAATGTGTTATCAATTCCAAGTACTTAGGTTCAATCATTACACCAGAAACTTTATGTGTTCTGAATTCTTACAGCTTATCTGTGAAAAAAGGCTTGATCCAAATTTTTTAAACTTGACAATCCTAAAATGTGCATATTATCAAACGAATTATTAATTTGAAATGTTCATAAACACCATAAAATTTCATCAATCTTACTAGAAAAGAGACTGAATTACATTTGTGTTCCTTGTATAGAAAATGATCTTCAACCTCATTGCTGAGATAAAAGTGTATGAAGCCCAAATATATAACTTTTATAGAGTTGTGTTTGCAGCTTAAATATTTTTTTTTCTGAATTTTTAGTATTTGTGGGGTTTGTCCATTTAAAAAATTTGTAATTTGTGCTATTCATTTCAAATAAATATTAAAGACACCCCTCAAGTTTTGTAAACTTTTTGCTCTACAACTCCTGAGCATACCTTGGGTCAATGAATCTCTGAGTATAAAAAGCAATTCACGGAAAAATGCATTCAGTCTAATTTGATAAAGCTCAAAAACACGCTAAGCTTCATATGTTTACAGATTAAAGACAAACGTGGTAATATCATAAGGAAAGACCCACAGCGGGCTCCAAAGCAGGATGAAATTATGGCTTCAGTGGCCCTAGGCACTTTTTGCCTTCAGGGGCACTCTCCTCAAAAATACCAAAATTTATATTTTATGACTGTATTGGTATAAAGACAAATAAATGGTAAATATTAAAAGATTTTCTTCAACGTAATATTCCACTTGTTTTTCTGATTTTATAAGAAGTTAAAACATTTCTGTGTGTCCCTAGCCCAAGCTACCCTATAAAATGGAGGAGCCCCTCTGTTCAGGATTCACGGTAATAATCCGTTTCTTACACTGTGGTGAGTAGCTTAGCATTTTATAAATATCCTTTCATGGCTACTTTAATAAAAACGTATGTAATACATTCTTCAAGGATACACATTAAAATGGTTATCTCAGGGAAATAGAGATTCCGGTGATTTTTTTTTCCATCTTCTCTTTCAGAAAAAGTTTTTTTTTTTTTTTTTTTAATAGCCAGCCAGATCCCTATTTTACAAAAGTATTAATATTATTTTAAAAAGGATACCTACGCAATTTATAGTGCAATATAGTTCCGCACAGTTTTGTAACTTTCGTATTTGAACACTGGATTTGAATTTGGCCAACAGTCTGCCTGACAGAGAAAAATCTAGAAACGAGAATAACAGTCTTTGCCTCCCGCTGGGATTGTTAAATTTCCATAACAGGCATCGGGGCTTTCCGATAAGCCACGCCCTCTTTCTGGAATGTTCTTCAGCAGGACCCTGCCCACTTCTTCCCTGGCTCACCCCTTCTCATTCTTTGGTTAGGGTTTTCTGCTCAGTAAGATCGTCGCTGGCTGACCGGTCTGGATCGGGCCTAACTCAGCCTCTGCTTTCCTTTAGAGCCTTGATCAGAACTAGTAATTATTTGTTTTTCTGTCTCCTCTATTAGAGTATAAGCTAGTGGTGACGCCTCATCGTCGAAGTCAGCAGTAAGCGTTAAAAGAAAAAAAAAAATGGGTAGGCTTCCCAGGGGGTTTTACTGTTATATTCTGTACTGTTTTTCCTCTTTCCAATACTTAATGTATCCCTTTTCTATGATACAAAGTATATACTTCCCCCAAAGTACGTGTTGATTACATATTATATTTTAGGTCTTTAAAGGAAATCGAAAGAGAAAAACAATTCCTTCGCAACCCGTAACACCCCTGCTGAAACTCCTGAGGCGTCTAAAAGGGAAGAAAAAGGACTGGGCGGAAAAGACAGCAGGGTAAGCGTCCAGGTCGCCCGGGGTGGGCGCATCGGTGGGCGGCCGCTACCCGGAGAAATCCGGGTCAAGGCCGCGGTGGAACCTCGGCCTCAATCTTTCCCCCAGACCCCGCCCCTCACGGACGCTCCTGATTGGGCGGCCCTGGGAGCCCGGAAGTGACGCCGCGCCGGGCTTCCCGGCCTCCAGGCGGAGCCCGGGCGTGTCTCTTCCCACGCCCCGCCCCTCGGGGCACCAAAACAAGAAAGCGGCGGCCGGGGCGGGGCCTGCGGACGGCCGACGCCACGCAGAGGGCGGGTCCTGCGCTCGGGGCTTCTTCGGTTGGGTGGTCGGTTACGGATGTTGGCGACTGATCGCAGGCCCGCACTTCCGTTCTCGGCCGACTGTTGAGTTGAGGCATGGAGGCGGAGGCTGGTTAGCGGCCGGGGGGAGGCCGAGACGGGTGAGGAGAGCGTTGAACTCACGGCTGCTGGCCCGGTGAGCGTGGGAGTGCGCACGGTGTAACCGTCGCAGCGTGTGAGGCCCGGGCGGGTGGGGTAGGGGCGGCGTGAGCTCGGCCGCGTCCCTCAGGACAGTTGCGGCGCCCATTGGGGCGCCCTCCGGTCCTCTCCCTTCGCGTCGTCTGCAGTGCCGTCCCGTGTGAGCTCTTCTGAGTCTGGGCGCTGCGTAGTTTCTGTGGGAGTGAGTGGGGTGTCTCACTACAGAAAGTCTCTGTCCGCTCGGCGCCCCCTGCTTTCTCCTGCTGGGGTTCGTGCCTTTGGAGAGTGTGCCCCTCCCGAGTGGCCACCTGAGCCCTCCCTGCCCCACCTGAAGGCGATGGAGCGCTGACAGCCAGCCAGAGGGCCCTTTGCCGTCCTCCCCACCTTCCAGGAGCGACGATGTGGCAAGACCTGTGTGGCCCAGAAGGAATCGGGCCCGAGGCTCGAAGGAAGAAGAGCCCTTGGCTGGTCAGTCAAAGCGGCAGAGATGTTAGCTACTGACGATCGTAGGGCTGAACTCACCTGCTAATTGCGGGACTTAATGACAAAGTGCCTCGCTGTCCCCAGCGTGGGGACGAGGTCCCCCGTGGAGCCACTCCCCCTGTGGAGTCAGAATGGCAGTTGCACTGTTTCTTCATTCCTTGTTAGATCCACAGGCATGTTGTCTAACCTCTGGGAGCTTGAGCCCTGTCATCAAATGGTAATATTTGGTGGTTCTTTATAAGGATTGATGTGAAGCCCAGGTGAGAGAGCGAGTCTAAAAACCACTTCCTCAGTTTTGTTTTGTTTTGCTTTTTCAGAAATGTTGGGGGCCAGAGTCTGGTTATATATGAATGCAGATCCTCACCCATTCTCAAATAAACCCAGGAATCTCGACTGAAAGGATGGCTTCGCTGTAGGCCATTACCCCAGGTAATTATTATTATTTTTTTTAATTTTAAATGTTTACATGTTTTATTATTTATTTGGTTGCATTGGGTCTTAGTTGCAGCAGGCGGGCTCCTTAGTTGTGGCATGCGAACTCTTAGTTGTGGCATGCATGTTGGATCTAGTTCCCAGACCCAGGGATCGAACCTGGGCCCCCTGCATTGGCAGCGCGGAGTCTTAACCAGTGTGCCACCAGGGAAGTGTCGGCAGTTATTTGTTAAATAGACACTTAAGACTTTTTTTTTCAGGCACTTATTATGTGCCAAGCACTGAGAAGTAAGACAAAAGAAAAAAAAATACAGAACGGATCCTTGCCCCCTAACACACGCAGAATTGCTGAGGATGGAGCTTGTAGGTGGGAGACAGATAAGTAAACAGCTCAGCCTAACATGGTAAATGCAGTGATAGAGACCATGTACAAAGTCCTGAGGGGATGGAGAAAAAAGTCATCAAAGACAGATTGGAAGGTAGGGAATGAGTCAGACAAGCCTCCAGGCATGATGATGCTCAGAGGTAGTTCTCAAATCTGGCTCCTCCCACCCCCGCCCCCGAAATATTTACTTATTTATTTATTTTGGCTGTGCTGGGTCTTAGTTGTGGCTTGCGAACTCTCAGTGGCGGCATGCATGTGGGATCTAGTTCCCAGTCCAGGGCTCGAACCCCGGCCCACTGCATTGGGAGTGCAGAGTCTTACCCCCTGGACCACCAGGGATGTCCCCCAAATCTGGCTTTTTATCAGACGTACTGGTGGAGTCTTTTTTAGAACGCATCTGAATTTTCTCAGTGGTATCTCACCATGTGCCTTTGCTAATTTTTTTTGCCAAGTTCCTTTGGTGAGTCTGAGGCACATCCAGGGTTAAGAAGCAGGCAAAGGTATGAAGAGTAGGTGTCCAAGGCAGATGGAAGAGCTTCCATAAAGGCAGGTAATGCCAAACACCAGGAAGCATTTTAGGAAGTGCAAGTGAGGGGGAATGTCAAGAGATGATGCTGAAGCCAGGTCATGGAGAGCCTTGTGTGGTGAGGTCAGAAATTTTAATTTTATCGGCCAAAGGTAGAGGAGTCATTTGTGCTTTTAGAGTCTGGTTTTGGCTTTGGCCTTTGGCAGCACTTTGGAGGAAGAATTGATGGTGGATCAAACAAGAGGCAGATCATTTAGGTTTCTTCTGTAATCCAGACAAATAATGAAAATGTATTGAACTAAGGAAATGGCAGTCTCACTGAGAGTAAAGTACAGAGGTAATCAAGGTGGTAGACTGTATAGAACTTGTAGAGATGGGGGCTAAGGGAGGATAGCATAGGAGAATTCACAGGTTACTGGTTTGAAAAGTGAAGTCATGGTAATACCGTGGATACAGAGAATACAGGACAGATAACACATTGACGGGAAGGACTTTGTTCTGTTCTGGTCCTGTTTACTTTGAGGCAACTGTCAAGTGAGTATAGATTCACTGTACAGTTGGATATTGAGTACGGTCAGCCTTCCATATCTTTGGGTTTCCCATGTGTGGATATAGAGGGCCAACTGTGTTCCCTGTACTCCACTATTTTATGGAAGGGACTTGAGCATCTGCAGATTTTGGTGTGCATGGGGGGTACTCCTGGAACCAATCCCCTGCAGAAACTGAAGGGCAGCTGTATATCTTTGTGGAATTCTAGGCTAGGCTATCATTTATTGAGTAGCTGAAACACAAACATGGCATTGAGTTTTACCTACGTTCTCAGTCTTTGGGGAAGCTTCATTATAAATAGTAGTTGAAGAAATAGGTTGAATTGTCACCCACAAAGAGGATATTGAATGAAGGGTTAGAGTCCTGAGGACAAACCTTTGGAAATGTTGATATGAAGCAGGGGGAAAAGGAACAGATGATTATGGGGGCTGGGTAGAGGAAGTGAGAGAAGAATGCTGTGTTGTCGTAGCTAAGGAATACATGCTTAGCAGTTTCATATGCTTTAGAGGAGTCCATTAAAGAACCTGCTGGATTTGGTATTAAAGAGATTATTAGGGACTTTTGTGAAAACATACAGTGAAACATAAGGTAGAAGCCAGAGTGCAAAGGAGCTAAAGAAGTGAATCTAAATTATTTTTTCAAGGGGAGTTCCCTGGTGGTCCAGTGGTTAGGACTCGGCGCTTTCACAGCCGTGGCCCGGGTTCAATCCCTTGTCAGGGATCTAAACTAAGATCCCTCGAGTCGCTCAGCGTGGCCGAGGAAAAAAATAAATAAAAGCAATTGTGAAGAAGTTTAAAATAAATAAATTTTCAAAAAGTTTAGCTAGGAAGGATAGAAGAAAGTGATTGTTATTTGAAGTTTCTGTCCAGCTATTATTGATAAATGATATCCCCTGGATAAGTCAATAGAAAATTACAGTTATACCTCTGGTGAAGCATCCTATGTTATTGGCAAAAATACTGTCTCTCTGATGCACAGGAGCCGCTCTTACTTCTGTCATGCAGCTTGAGGATTCCCTGGACTCCCCCATTTGTGGTTCAGTAATGATTCCAAGCAGTAAAAACACTGATGAACTTAACAAAACTGTCCTCCAGAAGAACTGAATTGTACAAAAATTTGCAAGATTCATAGTCATCTACCAGCAGTTTTCCCTTAAAAGAAAAATTTCAGTATACCCTGTTGAGATTTTTTTGGGCTTAGCTATCAGGCCAATGATGATTTTAGTTTTAGGAACATAACCACACCCACTTATGGCCTTTGAGAGGAACTATGGAAACATGTTTCTATTGTTGATTTGCTGTAGCACTGTTCTCTCTGTTTTCTAAATTCCATGGCACTTATCTGTTATATGGCAGTACCTCCTATCTACTTTGAGAACATTTAGTTTGCTTTCTGGAATGTGGAAGTAAGCCAGCTCTCTGAGTGAGTGAAATAAAAAGCAGCCTCCATAATTTTTTTTTTTACTAGAAAGTTTATTTTGCTAACTAACTTCTCTGTTAATAATTATTTTAAAGTATACAACATTTTGGGCTTCCCCGGAGGCGCAGTGGTTGAGAGTCCACCTGCCGACGCAGGGGACACTGGTTCGTGCCCCAGTCCTGGAAGATCCCACATGCTGCACGGAGCGGCTAGGCCCGTGAGCCATGGCCGCTGAGCCTGCGCGTCCGGAGCCTGTGCTCTGCGACGAGAGAGGCCACAGCAGTGAGAGGCCCGTGTACCGCAAAAAGAAAAAAAAAAAATGTATACAACATTTTATTTGTACTTCAGTACCTTGATTTTTTCAAAGTTGCAGTTGACTGCAGTCTTGTTTCCTGCTCAAGTCAAGCTTGAAACAACTGATGTTTGAGAAATCTTCCCTGAGTTTCATTTTCTGTCCTTGCATTGTCTAGAAGGGTGAAACTTGTTGAATTAGATTACATCACTGGAAAAACACAGCTTCTGCAGACTTTTAACTTCCTGGTATTATATTACTGGTTTTTCAAGTATGAGAAGTTCTTTGAGTGAAATTTATATTCTGCAGAAACATAGTGTCTATTCTGTTACTTCATATTTCCTAGTTTGCAGCACCCTTAAAAAATGTAATTGAATTAGAATTAGTGTTAGGAAAGGGCAGGACTCTCCAGCTGAACTAGCATATTACTTTTTAAATTTTTCACACAAGGACTGTGTAACTCATGCTATTTTTCTGCTCTACTTTTCAGGAAGCTCCTAAATTAGGCCTTATTGAAATTAAATTTCTTGTACATAAGTTTTGATTTCTCTCCCTTTCTAAATTGCCTTCTAAAATGTCTTTTTCTTTATACTTTAATGTTGAAAGCTGCCCTGCATTCTTTTCAGAAGCCTGAAGAAAGTATACAGTTAATATTTAATAAATTTTAAAAATCAGTTCACAAGACAAATCCATGTTTTTGATTGTACAGAAACTATAAATACTGTCAAGATGTGATCAGTGTCCCATTAGCAGAGCTTATTATGCAGTCTGAATTTTTGGGTGGTAATGCATTCAAAAATGTAACATTGTCAAGTTTCTGTACCCAAGTATTCAATGACTTGGGTCATGTTTCTTAACCTTTTATTGTCCCTTCTCCCTCTCTGAAAGGAAACGTTTAAGACATTTCTTTCCTATGAATTTGCCATGAATTTTAATCCCACCAATATATATTATATACTTCTTTACGTAATGTCCATATACCTGTGCTTTATATGTAAAAAGAGTAGGATGTGTTCCACTAACCAGTTTTCATCTCCTTGAGGATGATGTCACTCCTGATGAGAATGCATGGATTAGGATCATCCAGTTAGGCAATGAACTTCATTGGGTTTACAGTTGGGTTTGTAACTTTTTTCCCATCAGGCTGATATACATTCATTAGATAATGAAGGTCAAGTTTTCAAGACCGGTTTTGTTGGGTAATTTCCTGGCCCAATTCCCAATAAAATGTTTCCATATGATAGAACACTTGGTTTGATTTCCCTTGGGTGTGGTTTTCTCCATTTTTGTCAAAGACTGGCTAATAGCTGTTTGGCTAATACATTGAGTTTGTCTGATGTTTCTCGCATGAATAGACTGGGGTTGTGGGTTTGGGGAAGCATACTGCAGAGTTGAAGTTCCTGCCTCATCACATTGTGTCAGGGGTTACCAACACGACTTAACCACTGGTGATGTTAACCTTGATCACTTGGTTTGAGGTTGTGTTTGCCAGGTGTCTCCACCATAAGTGTGATTTTCACTTTGCATCCTTTCTTATTTGGAAGTGTTTCACCAAGTCCAGCCCTCGCTCAAGATAGGGTGGGCTTAAGCTCCACTTCCTGGAATGGGGAGTATCTGTATATATTATTTGCAATTCTTCCATAAGGAAAGTTTGTTCCTTCCCCCACATTTGTTTATTCATTCATTTGTATCAGTATGGATTCATGTATATTTATACTGTGGGTTATAATCCAATATTACATTATTTTGTTACTCAGATTGTTTCAGCTTTGGCCGCTGGGAGCTCTTCAGGTTGGTGTCTATTATGTCCCTTTGACATGCCCTCATCCTTTTGTGTTTTGTGCACTTTGTTTCTGTTCCGGGCTTCCCTGGTGGCTCAGTGGTTGAGAGTCTGCCTGCCAGTGCAGGGGACACGGGTTCGAGCCCTGGTCCTGGAAGATCCCACATGCTGTGGAGCAACTGGGCCTGTGCGCCACAACTACTGAGCCTGCGCTACAGAGCCTGCAGGCCACAACTACTGAGCCTGTGCTCTAGAGCCTGAGAGCCACAACTACTGAGACCGCATGCCACAACTACTGAGGCCCACGCACCTAGAGCCCGTACTCCACGAGAGAGGCCACCGCAATGAGAAGCCCACACGCCACAACAAAGAGTGGCCTCTGCTTGCTGCAGCTGGAGAAAGCCAGCACGCAGCAACGAAGACCCAACACAGCCAAAAATAAATAAATTAACATTAAAAAAAGTCCCCCACTATTATTGTGTTACTGTTGATTTCCGCTTTTATAGCTGTTAGCAGTTGCCTTACATATTGAGGTGCTCCTATTTTGGGTGCATATATATTTATAATTGTTATATCTTCTTCTTGGGTTGATCCCTTGATCATTGTGTAGCATCCTTCCTTGTCTCTTGTAACATTCTTTATTTTAAAGTCTATTTTATCTGATATGAGTATTGGTGCTCCAGCTTTCTTTTGATTTCCGTTTGCCTGGAATATCTTTTTCCATCCCCTCACTTTCAGTCTGTAACTGTTCCTAGGTCTGAAGTGGGTCTCTTGTAGGCAGCATATATATGGGTCTTGTTTTCGTATGCATTCAGCGAGCCTGTGTCTTTTGGTTGGAGCATTTAATCCATTCATGTTCAAGGTAATTATTGATATGTATGTTCCTATTACCATTTTCTTAATGGGTATGGGTTTGTTTTTGTAGGTCGTTTTCTTTTGTGTTTCCCACTTAGAGAAGTTTCTTTAGCATTTGTTGTAGAGCTGGTTTGGTGGTGCTGAATTCTCTTTGCTTTTGCTTGTATGTAAAGCTTTTGATTTCTCCGTTGAATGTGAATGAGCTCCTTGCCAGGTAGAGTAATCTTGGTTGTAGGTTCTTCCCTTTCATCACTTTAAATATACCGTGCCACTCCCTTCTGGCTTGTAGAGTTTCTGCTGAGAAATCAGCTGTTAACCTTATGGGACTTCCCTTGTATGTTACGTGTCGTTTTTCCCTTGTTGTTTTCAGTAATGTTTCTTTGTCTTTAATTTTTTGTCAATTTGAGTACTGTGTGTCTTGGCGTGTTTGTCCTTGGGTTTATCCTGCCTGGGATTCTCTGCGCTTCCTGGACTTGGGTGGCTATTTCCTTTCCTATGTTAGGGAAGTTTTCGTCCATCATCTCTTCAAATATTTCCTTGGGTCCTTTCTCTCTCTCTTCTCCTTCTGGGACCCCTATAATGTGAATGGTGTTGCATTTAATGTTGTCCCAGAGGTCTCTTAGGCTGTCATCATTTCTTTTCATTCTTTTTTTCTTTATTCTGTTCCACAGCAGGTGAATTCTACCGTTCTGTCTTCCAGATCACCTATCCGTTCTTCTGACTCAGTTACTCTGCTGTTGATTCCTTCTAGTGTATTTTTCATTTCAGTTATTGTATTGTTCATCTCTGTTTGTTCTTTAATTCTTCTAGGTGTTTTTTCTTTAATTCTTGTAGGGCTTTGTTAAACCTTTCTTGCATCTTCTCGATCTTTGCCTCCATTCTTTTTCCAAGGTCCTGGGTCATCTTCACTGTCATTTTCCTGAATTCTTTTTCTGGAAGGTTGCCTATCTGCACTTCATTTAGTTGTTTTTCTGGGGTTTTATTTTGTTCCTTCATCTGGTACAAAGCACTCTCTGCCTTTTCATTTTGTCTGTCTTTCTGTGAATAGGGTTTTCCTTCCCCAGGCTGCAGAATTGTAGTTCTCCTTGCTTCTGCTGTCTGCCCTCTGGTGGCTGAGGCTACCTAAGAGGCTTGTGCAGGCTTCCTCATGGGAGGGACAGGTGGTGGGTAGAGCTGGGTGTTGCTCTTGTGGGCAGAGCTCAGTCAAACTTTAATCTGCTTATCTGCTGATGGGTGGGGTTGTGTTCCCTCCCTGCTGGTTGTTTGGCCTTAGGCGACCTAGCACTGGAGCCTACCTGGCTCTTTGGTGGGGCTAATGGCGGACTCTGGAAGGGCTCGCACCGAGGAGTACTTCCCAGAACTTCTGCCACCAGCGTCCTTGTCCCCACGGTGAGCCACAGCCACCGCCCCTCCTGCCTCTGCAGGAGACCCTCCAACACTAGCAGGCAGGTCTGGTTCAGTCTCCTATGGGGTCACTGCTCCTTCCCCTGGGTCCCAGTGCTCACACTACTTTGTGTGTGCCCTGCAAGAGTGGAGTCTCTGTTTCCCCTAGTCCTGTCAAATTCCTGCAATCAAATCCTGCTAGCCTTCAAAGTCTGATTCTTCAGGAATTCTTCCTCCCGTTGCCGGACCCCCAGGTTGGGAAGCCTGACATTGGGCTCAGAACCTTCACTCTAGTGGGTGGACTTTGTGGTATAAGTGTTCTCCAGTTTGTGAGTCACCAGCCCAGCAATTATGGTATTTGATTTTATTGTGATTGCACCCCTCGTCATTGCAGCTTCTCCTTTGTCTTTGGATGTGGGGTATCTTTTTTGGTGAGTTCTAGTGTCTTCCGGTTGATGATTGTTCAGCAGTTAGTTGTGGTTCCGGTGCTCTCGCAAGAGGGAGTGAGTGCACATCCTGTACTCCGCCATCTTGAACCAATCTCTGAAATTAATTTCATTTAACCCTTTTTACTTGAGTTTGGATGGTGGAGGCTCTGATGGTAGTATAAAACCCCAAATTGGAGACAGTAGAAAACTGTAAGTTTCAAACTTAGTAGGAATAGTTTTGTAGCTATTATATTTGCAGCCATTACAGTTTATACTGCCTTGACGAGCAGTGAGTTATGGGCAGCAGTTCATACACACATGTGCAAATTCATGTGTATATATACTTCCAAACCAAGAGAAAATTCTTCTCTATATGAGTTTTTGTTATTGGTATGGACTAATATTTGGGGATTTCTAAGGTTTCCAGGGATTTCGGGAGCAGGGCCTCAGGGAATGTGAAAGGTTTCCTGAGCTTTTCACTTGACTCCAGTACATGATTAGAACACTCCAAAATCTGTACTTTGAAAACATTGATAATTCTATGTCTCTGTATATAATTTCCCATCAGTACTGTATAGTTTTGAGCCGGCTTTATAACACAGCTGTATGTTGCCTTATGATGTTTATTACTAACTGCTTTCATTTCATTATTTTTCATGTGTCACAGGTAAAGTTTTTACGAGTAAGCTCAGATTGAGTTTAGCCAGTGATTGATAAGCTGGCCAGCAGAATGTTCTGGATGTGGTCGAGGCACATTGTAAGTTGAAGACATGATCATTAGTAGGAAATGTACCCATTCTCCACCAGAATAGGCCTGAAGTGTTGTGTGTTTTTTTTTTTTTCTTTAGTCTTTCCATGTCTTCTTTTCTGGATACAGGTACAGAATGAGCACATGTTGTTGGTGTACACCAGGTGGTATTTCCACCATTGACTTCCTGCAACGCTATGCATCCAAGACCCACTCCAGTGAATTTCAAACAGCTGATGAAGACCTCTGCTACTGCTTAGAATGTGTGGCGGAATACCACAAAGCAAGGGATGAATTGCCATTCTTACATAAGGTACTTTACATTAATTGGGCAGTATTTTTCAGAGCTTGATAACTAGGAAGAGAATAAATTTAAACTCTGTTGGAAGCATTCAGGGAACTGAAAACGTGATTTAAACTGTGAATGCTAATATACGTGTAGTATGTAACTCATAGCCTGGTAGATAGTAGGTGCTGAATAAATGCTTATTGATTGATGGAATTGAATTGAAATCTAAAGCAGAATTTTATAATCCTCCACTTTTAGACATTTTGATGTGAAACAGTTTCATGAAATGAAGTGACGTATGGGGTATTTTTGGGTTCATGTTTTAATGTCGTTGTGTTTGACTTTCTTAACAACCAGGTATCTGAATGGCTTGGGTTATTCTTTTATTGGCTAATAGTTCTCTTTTTCCCCTCTCTTCATTTTTTAATGTTAAGTGCTATAAATCAATAAAGACAAACATTTTTTTCATTCACAGGAACCAAAGTGAAACATATAATTTTAAATATGTGGCTTTGAATATTGGTTTATTATATTTATCTGGTGAGAAATGGAATACAGACCATAGAGTTACGTATAATAATATAGAAGAGAGGAGGGGATGATAAGTTATGAACATTTTGAGGAAAACTTTACGTTTACAAAGTTGCCTAGCGATGAAGCTAACCAATGCCTTTATGCTAAAGCTGATGTTTCAAGGTAATTACCTATGGCTGGAACATAGGAGGGAAGTCAGAGAAGGCCCAGCTTGTGTAAAGAAGCTCCAACTTCTCATTTCCTTTTCAATAGAGTATAGTTGACAGTGCTGTTGATAACAAAACTCTGCAAGAGCAATGTTGTAAACATCTCATGCTCTATGTACTCATGTTCATGTATCATAAAAGCCACTTTTATGTTCAGTGACTGTTTTCTTTAAATCTAATATAATTTTTTTTTTTTTTTTTGGTACGCAGGCCTCTCACTGTTGTGGCCTCTCCCGTTGCTGAGCACAGGCTCCGGACGCGCAGGCTCAGCAGCCACGTCTCACGGGCCCAGCAGCTTTGCGGCATGTGGCATCTTCCCGGACCGGGGCACGAACCCGTGTCCCCTGCATCGGCAAGCGGACTCTCAACCGCTGTGCCACCAGGGAAGCCCTGGTACTTCTTTAAACTTCTGAATTTTTATGCTTAGGAAAAGGCTTTCTAGAAGGATCGTCACATCCAGTATATTTTGTTGCTAATAAGATATAAAGCACACTGCCCGTTTTTCTTTTCCTGTAGGTTTTATGGGAATTAGAAACCTCACGTCTCATAAATCACTTTGAAAAGGCCATGAAGGGAGAAATTGGAGACGATGACGAGTTATATATAGTAGACAACAATGGAGAGGCACAGCTGTTTGACCTTACTGGCCAAGACTTTAAAAATAAGCTTCGAGTTGCTCTTCTTGAAATACTGAAATATCCTTATTTGCTTTTACATGAGCGTGTTAGTGAGTATCTTGGGTGTTTCACAGTTGTATCATTTTTATATTTTAAGAATTGTAAGAATTTGGGTTTATCTATATTGAAAATCTGTTTCTTAAACATATACTTAGGATACTTTTTTTTCCAAATGTTTTATTTTGAGCATTTCCAAACCTAGAAAAGTGAATTACACAGTGAATACCATATACACACCACATAGATTGTACAGCTGCTGATATCTTGCTGTATTTGCTTCATCACATATTTATTCTTCTATCCATTCAATTAATTTTCATTCTTGGAATTTGTCTGTAGCAGGGTTTTTCATACTTGGAACTGTTGACATTTTGGACTGGATAAATCTTGGTGTGTGAGGGACATGCTGTTTATTGTAGGATGTTTAGCAGCATCCCTGCCCTCTCTCCACTAGATGCTGGTAGTGACTTGCTCTCCCCATTACCCTAGTTGTGACAAGCAAAATTGTCTCCAGATATTGCCAAACGTCCCTTGGGAGTTGGGGGTCAGGGCCAGTGGGGGACAAAATCGCCAGGTTGAGAACCACTGGTCTGTAGTAGTTTTCAGTAATCACAATGGCATAGCATATTATGTCTGCCTAGATTTTGGCCATTTATATTTGCATTTCTTAATATGAATCTCTTGAAGACATTTTCCTGATCTGTCAAATCTAACGAAATAACAGTACCTTTAAGGCACCCACTACTGTATCTAGTCCACATTCAGATTTTCCCAGTAGTTGCAAAATGTGTTTTTTGGATGATTTATTTAAATTAGAGTCCAATCAGGGACTGTGCATTTGGTTCCATTTGGTTCCATATTTCTTACATCTCTTTTAATCCAGAATAGTTTACTTTTACGTATGTGTGCACAGGTATAGATATAGTTAGATAAATAGATAGATGGATAGATAGATAGATAGATTTTTTTTTTGTCATAACTTTGACTTGCTGAGACCAGATGGTTGCCCTAAAGAATAATGTGCTTCCTGGACTTTTCTGATTTCTTCCTTGTCATGTTATTTGACTTGTTTCTCTATCCTCTGTATTTTCAGTAAATTGAAAAGTATATCTAAAGATTTATTAGATAAATCAGTTCTTTCTAAATAAATTCAAAATAACTAGATTTTTAAATTCGAACAAGTCATTTTTCAAACATTTATTAAAGAGTACCATATCCAGAAAACTATATAAGCTTGATTTTTCATAAACTAAGCATACTTGTGTAGCTGGCACCCAGGTCAGAAACAAATCATCATCAACACACCAGAAGCTCTCCTCTTACTTTTCCAGTCATTGTCCCTCCTTCCCAAAGCTAACCACTGTCACTACAATATTCTTTGAAGCTTGACAAAATAAAGTTGATTCATCTGATATGGTAAACGTATGAGTCTATTCAGTATACTTTTGAAAGAGTGATGAAGAAATTTCCATGAAGCAACAGGGATTAAGATAGTGCTGGTACAGATAGACTCATGGAGCAGTGTAGAGACTCCAGAAGTAAACCGAATATATTTGGGGAATTTACTCTTTGCTGATGATAGCATTTCAAACCACTGGAGAAAATGGATTACTCAGTAACTGAGAGTAGGACAAAATAGCCATTTGTGGGGCAAAGCTGATTTTATCCCTGGGGTACAAGATAAAGTCCTCATGGATCAAAATGTAAAATGCTAATGGAATTGGACCTATAGCCATACTTCTAAGAAGGTGCTCTCTGGAGATAATTATGCCCAGTGTGAAAAAAGATGTTTGTACTAGGAAAGTCAGAGCAATTCATAGGCACACACTATGATCAACCTACCGGTCTTTCAGCAGCTAAATATCATTCCTACATTTACAGCAATTTTATGCCTCAGTTTAAAAAAAAAAGGAGCAACTTTTCATTTACTTACAGAGCAACTGAAGGAGCCAAATTTAGGGAATCTTGATACGTTGATAAGATTTATGTCTTATGTTTACTGCCTTATTTTTTCTATTTAGATGAATTATGCGTTGAAGCACTTTGCCGGATGGAACAAGCTAACTGCTCCTTTCAGGTTTTTGACAAACATCCAGGGATCTATTTGTTTTTGGTCCATCCCAATGAAATGGTGAGTGTGAGTGTTAGGCAGTGGAAGAGGGGATATTTTATTTTTGCACCTATATTACAGATAACTATAATAGAGGTTTTTGATGTGTACTTTGTTTAAAATATTTGCCAAAGTTATTCTCTTGTTGTTGTAACATTACTGTAGTTCAGGAGGGGGTGCTGGGGGGCTCAAAGAAGAGGGTTAAAAGAGTAGGGAAACAGTTCTGACAGGTGATGCTTCAGTTTAAAAGACAAATGAGGGAATAATCTGAACTTTCAGTGTGTTGACCTGAACTAACGAAGAAGGAGAGTTCTCTCTTGCTTTTCTTGCTTGCCTGCCCCGCTCCAAGCACATGGAAATACCAGTTAAAACACTTGAAATAATTATTTTGCTAATAGATGAGATTTTTAACAGGTGATGGGGTAGAGGGGAGAACAAGGAGATTCAGTTCTTAGGTGCCAAACAGGAAGAGGAACATGAGAATCAGAACAGTAGGTAGACAGAAGCAGAGAGCAACACCAGAGGCTTGGAACCTGACTTTGAGCTGATTGCTCGAGTTTGAGGACTTAACATCATGTGGCGAGGCAGCGTGTGCAGTAGGACCTGTGCACATTGGCCTCTAGAACTGAGTTACAACGTTAAGACAATAGCCACGAAGGGTTGCTCTGCCAATAGAAGGATAGTAAAGAGGCTTTATTTTTAAGTGGCGAAGAAAGAACACGGTAATGGGGTTTCCAGTCAGAATGGTGGTGAATTTCTGTCTCCTTTGTGCCAAACCCAAACAATGATAGAAAAGAATTCAAAAAGTGGAATTCTAAAAGGTATAGTCCCACTTTTTAAAGGGTAAATGTTTCTTTGGACCAGTAATGGAACAGAAATACAAAGTGATACATGGTGGAAACCTGTATGTCGGCCTGGGTGGCTGTAGGTAGCAGGGGACTGAGTTTGTGCATGATAATAAGAATTACAAGTCTACTCCAGGCAAGGGTAGAACCAGAGTCGAGGCCTGTGCTTAAAATAAGGGTGGGGCTTTCCTGCCTGTGAAAGAAGACTGACAGAAAGTACAGCCAGCTGCTCTCCGGGACTGGCTTTCTTAAAGCTGCAAAGCAGTAGAGGAAGCAGGTCCAGCTGAGCAACCAGGACCTGGGCCAAGAACTTGCAGACTGGGTGACTGGGTCTGCAGGGCCAGGAATGACTGTATTCTTCATTATATATGTGTTTTTGTAGGTGAGGAAACTGAGTCAGGAGACTTAACCACAGTTACACAGGCTAGTATGGTGACTGGGATTTGTATATAGGCAGCCTGATCCAGAGCCCTAATGCTTTTTTTAAAGTTTTTATTTGAAAATACTTTAAAATTTTCAGAAAATTCTCAAAAATAAAAAAAGTAGAAAACACCTGTATATTCTTTAGCTGTATTCACCAATTACTAATGTTTCACTCCATTTGTTCTATCATTTGCTTTCAGTTAACTACAAAGCTGTTTGTTTTCTGACCATTTGAGAGTAGGTTGCATGTATCATAGCCTTTTGCCCCTAAATACTTCAGTGTATATTTCCTAAGAATAAGTATATTCTCACAATATTATAAACTTCAGTGACTTTAACATTGACACAGTAAGGTCTGTTTTCCAGTTGTGTCGTGTGATCCAGTGTACTTTGTAGCATTTTCCCCCTGTACTCCAGTATCCAGACCAGGATCAGGATTTACATGTAGTTGTGTTACATTAGTCTCCCTTAATCTGTAACATTTCCGCAGCCTATCTTTGTCTTTTATGACAATTACATTTCTGAAGAATAGTCATTTCTGCCTCCCTCCCATTTACAAAAAATAGAATGCTTTTCATTTTGGGTTTGTCTGATGCTTGCGCATGGTTAGGCTTCGGTTATACGTTCCAACTGGAAAACTACATAAGTGAAGGATGTTATGTCCTTCTCAGGCTGTCAGATATACGGCATGCCATATCATCCGGCCTCTCATGGTGATGTTAATTTTGATCATCTAGTTGAGGTGTTGTCCAGTTTCTTCACTGTACAATGTCTATTTCTTAAGTACTCTAAGATCACATAAATACCTTACTCCTCACCAAAATGTTCTCCTAAATTTAGCATTACCTGATGGTTCTTCCCTGAGCCAGTTTTTCTAAGATTGCAAAATAGTTTCAACCCCAGCACTTTACACGTTTTACCAGTCAGCACTTGACATTGATTATACTATAATCAAGAGCCATTTTCCCTGCTCTTCATTTATTCATCTGTTTATCATAAGTTATAGACTCATTGATTCCTTTGTATTTTTTTTCGATAGCTTAAAATCCATTACTTAATTATGTTGGCATAGAGCCCATTCTTTTGTCCACTAGTTCTATGTTTTGCAAACTTTTCTGCCCATAACCTAAGTAAAAATATTCTTCATCGAGTTCACACACATATAGACATACGTGACCTAAACATTTCACAAAACAGTACTTACTGTTACTATGAAGGAAGCCCACTGATTTTTTTAAAAAAAATTTATTTAGTTTTTAAGGTTGGTTGTGATCACTAAATTCAGTTTGTAGTGCAGAATAAATTTAAAATCACTTCCCTATGCTATATCGCCATGTAGAAGTGACCTTTGATTTCTTCTGAGGTTTCTCTTTTCATTTTTCCTTTTTTAACTTTCTATTATGGAACATTACAAACATACAAAAATAGATTGGTGTAGTGAACCCCCATATATCCATCACTGTGCTTCATCTGTTATCAATATGTGGTCAATATTCTACTCCTGTTTAGTTACCGCAAATCTTAGACATCAGAGCATTTCATCCATAAAATACTTTAGTTCGTGTATCAAAAAGGTAAGTGCTCTTTAAAAAGAACAATTACATCGACACACTTATAATAATAATAATAATATATTTCTAGTCAGTATTTGAGTGGAAGTTACTCTCTCAAAAATGCTTTATCAGGGTTAGATCAAATCAGGATCAAGTAAGGTTCACATGTCGCATTCCAGTTGACCCTTGAGCAACAGGGGTTTGAACTGCATGGGTCCTCTTATACACAGATCCTTTTTAATAGCATGTAGTATAGTACTACACAGTTCGAGGTTAGTTGAATCCATGATGCAGAACCAGGATATGGAGGGCTGCCAACTATGTTATATTCGAATTATATTAGTGTATTCAACTACGCAGAGGGTAGGTGCCCCTAACCCTTGTGTGTTGTTCAAAGTTCAATTGTAATTAGTATCTTCCGTCTTTTTTTTTTTCTGTCATCATGGACCTTTTGGTTTATTTCCTTTAAATGTCTGAAAATCATGTATTTTTCCTAAAGTACTTTATTCTATATGATAGTTTTTTTCTTCCAGTTTTATTGAGGTATAATTGACATACAGCACTGTATAAGTTTAAGATATACGGTGCAATGATTTTTTTAAAGTATTTGATGTATCTTGTGTCCTCTGTAATCTGTAGAGAATCTTATTTTAACTGTATTCTTTCTGTAGACAATTGTGTGTTAAATGAAGTAATGAATGTGTTACACTTTTAGGTTTCACGTTGGGCTATCCTGACAGCAAGAAACTTGGGGAAAGTGAACAGAGATGATTATTATGACTTACAGGAGGTTTTGACTTGCCTTTTTAAAGTTATTGAGTTGGGGCTTTTCGAAAGTCCAGACATTGATACTTCTTCTGTCCTTGAGAAGGGTAAACTGATTCTTCTGCCTTCACACATGTATGATACTGCCAACTACAAAAACTATTGGTTAGGTGAGTATTGTTCCTACACACATATAATTAGTATTTTCCAATATTTCTTACGATTATCCTGCAAGGGAAGGGATCTCTTCTGGTAATCTGATCAAAATTGCTAAATAAAGGATTTCATAGTTCACAATTCTTGTTCTGTCATTAAATTGACTATTACAACATCTTGTCTTTAAACATTTCTTATCCTAGAAATCATCTGTGTAAGAGGTACATTTTCAAGTATGGCAAATAGATCTTTTATTTAAGGCAGTATTAGATGTTACCGTATTAGCACAGCAGCTGAACTTAATAGGGTTTTGATCTCTTGAAACAGAGGTTTAATACCTCTTTTCCCATCTGTAAAATATTTCCTGGGAGAAAGCGATACTAACTTTGGTTTTCATCAAGTTGTATATTGACTTAAAGTAGTTCTGTCCTACTTCATTGATTCAGAGTCTTACAGTCATGTGTATATTTGGCAGTGACTGGTACTTGAAATATAGTGATCTTAAAATTTAAGGGGTCTTTGATATTATGAGATGCAAATTGTGTGGTAGTCATTTTGGAAATGGTTTTCTAACCAGGTTCGTGCCATTTTCCCTTTTTATTCAGTCTAAAGTTCTGTTCTTAGGAGGAGGAGTTGTATATGAATATCTCAGACTTCAATGTCTGAGGCACTGGATACTGTTTGGTTTCATCTTACTGTCTTGTTATTCTTTTTGCCAACTAAACTGGAGAAGACATTAGAACAGTTTTATTTAATCAATTCAAGAAAACTATACGTGATCTTACAGGTATCTGCATGTTGCTGACCATTCTTGAGGAGCAAACCATGGATTCACTGTTGTTGGGCTCAAACAAACAGAATGATTTTATGCAATCAATACTTCACGCCATGGAGAGGCAATCAGATGGTAATAAACTTTATTTGCTGACTATTGTGATGATGGTGCACTTTGAAAATACTAGTGTCACGGTAAGAACTTGGGTGTATGATGTGGAGGAAAGAAAGAATGACCGTTTTATGGTTTTGGTCACAGAGTCAGAATTTTTAATTGGAAAGGACCTTTAGAGTTTAACTCAGCACGTTACTTTCATAAAAGAAGAAACTGAAGCCCAAGGAAGTTAACTTACTTTTGAAAAAAATAATTAATTAATTTTTGGCTGTGTTGTGTCTTTGTTGCTGTGCATGGGCTTTCTCTAGTTGCAGCGAGTGGAGTCTACAGATTCCTTCTTTAACATCTTTATTGGAGTATAATTTCTTTACAATGGTTTGCTAGTTTCTGCTGTATAACAAAGTGAATCAGCTACACATATACATATATCCCCATGTCCCCTCCCTCTTGCGTCTCCCTTCCACACCCCCATCCCACCCATCTAGGTGGTCACAGAGCACCAAGCGGATCTCCCTGTGCTCTGTGGCTTCTTCCCACTAGCTATTTTACATGTGGTAGTCCATGCCACTCTCTCACTTCGTCCCAGCTTACCCTTCCCTCTCCCCGTGTCCTCACGTCCATTCTCTATGTCTGCATCTTTATTCCTGTCCTACCCCTGGGTTCTTCAGAACTTTTTTTTTAAATTCCATATGTAAGTGTTAGCGTACAGTATTTGTTTTTCTCTTTCTGACTTACTTCACTCTGTACCACAGACTCTAGGTCCACCTACCTCACTACAAATAACTCGATTTCGTTTCTTTTTTATGGCTGAGTAATATTCCATTGTATGTATAGCCACATCTTTATTCATCTGTCGATGGACACTTGGGTTGCTTCCATGTCCTGGCTCTTGTAAATAAAGCTGCAGTGAACATTGTGGTACATGACTGTTTTTGGATTATGGTTTTCTCAGGGTATATGCCCAGGAGTGGAATTTCTGGGTCGTATGGTAGTTCTATTTTTCGTTTCTTAAGGAACCTCCATACTGCTCTCCATAGTGGCTGTATCAATTTACATTCCTACCAATAGTGCAAGAGGGCTCCCTTTTCTCCACACCATCGCCAGCATTTGTTGTTTGTAGATTTTTTGGTGATGGCCATTCTGACTGGTGTGAGGTGACACCTCATTGTAGTTTTGATTTGCACTGCTCTAATGATTAGTGGTGTTGAGCATCCTTTCATGTGTTTGTTGGCAAACTGTATATCTTCTTTGGAGAAATGTCTGTTTAGGGCTTCTGCCCATTTTTGGATGGGGTTGTTTATTTTTTTGATATTGAGGTGCATGAGCTGCTTGTAAATTTTGGAGATTAATCATTTGTCTGTTGCTTCATTTGCAAATATTTTCTCCCATTCTGAGGGTTGTCTTTTCATCTTGTTTATATTTTCCATTGCTGTGCAAAAGCTTTGAAGTTTCATTAGGTCTCATTTGTTTGTTTTTATTTCCATGTCTCTAGGTGGTGGGTCAAAAAGGGTCTTTTATGTCATAGAGTGTTCTGCCTATGTTGTGGCAGGCGGATTCTTTACCACTTCACCACCAGGGAAGTCCCCTCTTTAAGAAACATTCCATAATTGTCTTCACCTAACTAATGACTTTCTTCCTTATTTGAGAGCTTCCTAGACATAAGACAGCTTCAGTAGAGGATAAAAAAGTATATGAGCAGTTCTACACGAACGACTATGATAAAAAAAAAAAAGTAGACTCTAAGAGCCCTGAGGGAAATAAAGCAGAAAGTTCTAAGGTTGACAGTAATTGGGTGAGTTAGAGCACTTGCCTCCTAAGAATACTGCGGAAGATGACAGGTGGTGCTAACAGTGAAGCCATTCTGGTTCTCACTTGGAAAAAGCCAGCTATCTGTTTTTTTCTGTAGGTGGTGTATCTTTATGTGAGTGTCAAAAATAAATCTGGAAAGAAAGAGTAAGATCTTACAGATGCTTGACTGAGGGCTTCTAATTTCCTTAGAAGACATTAAGGAGCAAGTGAAGGTCTTTGAGCAGGGCAGTGTTTTGCCCCTGCATGTAGAGAAGAGGGGAAGGACCGGGCATAAGAGTGTGTGAGTAATGGGAATTCCTGCCAGTTGGATGGAATGGAGATAACAACAAAGCCTTGTTGAGAATGGATGGATAAAGAGTATGTATCTCTGCTTATCCAGTGGATGAGGGGTTCAGTCCTTTATTCCAACTGAATGACACACACAATTCAGGATTTCTCATATCATGGACTTTGTTTAGATCTGAAAATACCAAGTTTTTCTTTCTCTCCCTTTTTTTTTTTCTACTTTACCTCTGTTATTTATTGAAGGATGGGTGTATAAAGGTCTGGAAGAAGCAGAGGAGGAACGATTCTTTCAGGTTGGCAAATAGGGTGAGAAAGTTGAGTTTATCTGGACTATCTCAGTTTGTTCCACACAACAAGATTTCTTAACAGAGGTGTATTGCTTTAAAAAAAAAAATGCAGACATTATTTAAAAGTTTGCCAGGTTTCTAAAACCTGTAGTTGACAACACTTTACTTTAAATTACTTCCTGCTTTGCTTTCAGTTTTGTTGCTACCCAGGTAAAGAATGCTTAATTCTCAATATATTTTAGTCCCTTTCTCTAATTGTGTTGTAATTTGGCAAATTACTCCATTGTGTTTCAGATGATAGTGTGGATCCTTTCTGGCCAGCGTTACACTGTTTCATGGTGATTCTGGATCGTCTTGGATCTAAGGTCTGGGGTCAACTGATTGATCCTATTGAGGCATTTCAAACCATTATCAACAATGTGAGCTACAGGAAAGAGATCCAGAACATACGGAACAGCTCTGTGAGGTTCGTTCAGTTCCTGTGTCAGGATTTCCAACAATCTGTATGAGGAAGTCTACTATAATTGACTTTAACAGTAGGATTTTTCTCTTCTTTTTACCCTTCATTTCAGTAATTTCTATTTGTTCTTAATATTTAAGGACCAAGTCAGAACCGGAGTCATATTTAGATGATATGGTGACTTGCAGCCAGATGGTATACAATTATAACCCTGAAAAGACCAAAAAGGTATAAAACATTTTGAGAATTCAGATGATATTGTATTGCCTTTATATTGTATAGTCAGTGTTTTACGTGGTTAGTTGCATTGCTGATTTTATGATATGTAGCTATTCTGAATCAACTGTTGCATAAAACAGTTTCTGATTGAACAGTAGCTCATGAGGAAAAATGGTCTGTAATGAGAGCATGCACAGTTTGAGAGATTAATTTTTAAGTACATTTTGGAAGGGTAGAACATTTATGGCATGAGGGAGATAAATCACGTGACTAGAAATCGAAACCAACTGAAGGAAAGAGGTCCAGAGTACATGGAGGTTTTGTAAATTTAACCTTTTCATGAAAGCTTCACCTCAAAATTGGACTGTTTTCAATTTCTTGGGGGTCCATATATGTACATCAACACAGGAAAGTTGAGCAGTGTATTTTCTTGTTGGCAACTTTTGTGTTAAACCTGTCATGAATGGTGCTTGTTTATCTGAATGTCAGTATCTCTTTCATTTTAGGATTCAGGGTGGAGATCAGCCATTTGCCCAGATTATTGTCCTAACATGTATGAAGAAATGGAAACATTAGCTAATGTGCTTCAGTCAGATATCGGTCAAGACATGCGTGTTCATAACAGCACGTTTCTGTGGTTCATCCCCTTTGTGCAGTCCCTCATGGATCTTAAGGATCTGGGTGTGGCTTATATAGTGGAGGTTATTCATCATCTGCATTCTGAAGTCAAAGACGTCCTCAACCAGACGGACGCCGTGTGTGACACAGTCACTGAGTTTTTCCTTCTGATTTTGGTGTCAGTGATTGAACTGCATAGAAATAAAAAGTGTTTGCATTTGCTGTGGGTTAGTTCCCAGCAGTGGGTGGAAGCCATCGTAAAATGTGCCAAGCTTCCCACCACCGCGTTTGCTCGGAGTTCTGAGAAGTCATCTGGAAACTGCTCCAAAGGCACAACAATGATATCTCTGTCACTGCATTCAGTGCCATCTAACTCTGTACAACTTGCTTGTGTGCAGCTGATCAGAAGTCTCCTTAAAGAAGGCTATCAGCTTGGGCAGCAGACTCTTTGTAAGCGATTCTGGGATAAGCTCAACTTATACCTACGAGGAAATATATCTTTAGGTTGGCAGTTGACTAGTCAGGAAACCCATGAGTTACAAACTTGTTTAAAGCAAATTATTAGAAACATAAAATTCAAAGTGCCTCAGTGTAGCACTTCTGTGGATCTGACTCCTCCATGTAAAACACCTCCTGCATCTTACAATAAAGAAGAAAGTGAACAAACAGGGAAGAAGTCTAAAAAACAAAGGCACTGTCTGGAAAACTCCAGCCCAACATTCTCTAAAGAACCGATGAAAGCTGATGCATGTGAAGTGAAAGAGAGTATTTTCAGCAAGGCACATAATGCCATAGAAGAGGATAATGAGCAAACTTATCTAAAAGATTTGAAACTCAAAGACCATCTCTCAGCTGAGTTGTGCTTGAAGCCGAGTAGTAAAAGGCTTGTGAATGAAAGAGCTCGAGGCCAAGTTAAAATAAGTACAGGGAAGCATATGTCTGTAAAAGAGAATTCCTCATATACCCCACAGAATTGTACTTCAAGAAATGGTCCAGAAAAGGTATTTGACAGAGGAATAATCACATCAACAGGTTTGTTGACTGATTCTAGCAATGACTCTCTGGAAAAAGTGTCCACATCAGATGAGGATTTATCTTTAAAGGATGATGCTCTTGGCAAAACCTCAAAAGCAAAAACTAAGGCACATAAAGATGAAATCTGTGCTAAGTTATTGCATGTAATGAAAAAGCAAGACAGGAAAAGTACCACTTTAGAGGAAAACCTGACTGTATCTAGCATTGAAAGTTTCTGTTCAAAGAAAGATACAGGAGCTCAGAAAGGAGATGGCTTCATACACAATCTCTCTTTAGGCCCTAATGGTGTTCTGGATGATAAAAATGGACAACAAAAACCTGAAAACAGTTTACTGCTGAAAAAGAAACAAGTACAGGAAGAAGAGTTGGGCATTTTCTCCACCCCTGATATCAGTTGTCAAATACTAGAATGTCATGTTGGTAATAAAGATTTGGTCTCATTCACAGAAATGACCAATATTTTTGTGGAGAAAACACCTCCCTTTAAAGATCCTGTGACTGGACTTGAATCAAGAGATATGGGAATTAGCAAGAGTACTGTTGAGTTTTCTTCTGATTTAAGAGAACAGGTCCTTAGCATCAGTCCTAAGTCTGACCCTTTAACAGATTCTCAGATAGACAGCGACCTCCACATACTATCTTTAATAGCTCAAGCCAGTGTTACTAAGTTCCCATCAGGTTCAACCCAAAGAAGTTTATCCCAGCTACAAAGAAAAGTTAAAGATGATAGAAGATGTTTGACAGCCAACCAAAATAGTGTCAGGGAAACCTGCTCTGGACACGTCATTATTATTTCAGAATCTGATGAAGATGATGATGATGATGAAAGAATTGTGGGTTTTAAGAAACACATTAAACAGGGTAAGACATGCATTGAGAAAGGATGTCCAGAGCATCATACTTCAATAGCTAACACAAATGTGGAACAGAATGTAATAAAGGAAGAAAATACAAGGTCCCTTTTGCGGTTTGAGGAATCGGATTCTCATTTTTTTGAGTTTGAAAGTCCATGTGAAGTGTTTTCAGTTCGGCAAGATCAGAGACCAGACAACAAGAATTCAGTTCAAGAGAATGAAGAGAATTCGTGCTTGACTCATGTAGAGGATATCACAGATGATTGGGGTTATGGTCCAGCTTATGTACCTGAAGAGGTCATTAAAAAAGCAGCAGAGGCAGCTTTGAAGGAGGGAGAACCTGAATCCAACAGTGACATAGAGGAGGATAATATATTTTTAACACAATGTGATCCAGAAGATATGGATTTATGTTCACAAATGGAGAAAGAGAATGATGAACTCATTGAAGTAGTTCATGGAAAAGATACAGTCCAGGTAGAAGAAGATTCTGTGAGTCGGCCTCAGTTGGAATCTTGGAGTAGCACAAAATGTAAATACAAAGATTGTGTGGAAACACTGGAAAACCAGGGTGAATACTGTTCCAAACACTCTGAAGCTAAAGCAGCAGATGAAGATACATTTCGTAGACCTGGCTTGCCTCTCTCTTCATCTAAACCTTCGAGACCTCCCACTGCTAAGATATTTACCTCCAGTAGTACTTCACGAATTGCTGGTCTTTACAAGTCTTTGGTAAATACGTCAGCGCTCTTACCAACTCTGCAAAATAAGTCAAGTGGGGTACAATCTGCTTTGAAAGTACCACAGCCAGTCTCTGTGGTGTCTCAGAAGCCAGTGGCTGAAATGAAGGGTTTGTGCAACGTTCTCCAGTCTCATACTCCAAATAATTCCAACAGGCAAGGCTACAAAGTTCCATTTTGTGAAAACAGATCTTTTTCACCTTCCTCTCCGGTAAACGTTTTCTTGTCAGCACAGTCCATCTCTGACACCTTCGTTAAAGAGGTCTTAAAATGGAAATACGCAATGTTTGTGGACTTTGATCAGTGCGGACCCCCTTCAACTCTTTGTCAGTCCATCACAAGACCTGTGCCTGTGAGATTTCAAGATGGTAGAGATTATTTTAATGTGTTTTTCCCTTTGATGATCCTGAATACTTTTGAAACTGTAAGTATATGTTCTAATCGTATACCTTCAGACTTTGAAATTACGTTTCTTTACCATGCTGAGTACGGCTAAAATAACTGATCGCATTTTGATTTAGATGTAGCTTGTAGATTTCATGTTGAACAGACATTGTGCCCCACACTGTTCTAGATGCCGGTGATACAGAGGAAACCCTTAAACTCTGCCCTTCTGGAGCTTACAGACACAATTCAGAGTGCTAGTTTACCAAGTCCAGAGGTGGCACAGGAGGAGGAAACGTTTTTCGGTGTAAAATAAGGGAAGACTTCTCAGAGGACATAGTCTCTCATCTGCGTTTATTTTTTTGAAAAGTAGTGTAAACCTTTACTGAAGTTTTCTTGAGGAGGTAGCAAAGGGCAAGTTACACTGGTCAGCACAAAGCAGTAAATCCCAAATTTCTCATCTGTCTTCCCAACTTCTTAGGCCTCATAGCAGCCTTTAGCTGCCCCCCTACCCCAACACATCCCATTCTGGTTCTTCTCTCTTTCTTACTGCCTGACTGGGATTGCCAAGAAAAATATAGGATTCCCAGTTAAATTTGAACCTCAGAAAAACAGTAATTCTTTAGTGTAAACATCCACCTGCACTTTGAAGGATGTTTTTGGTGTTCTCACAGCAGGTCGATTTTTCCTTTTTTTCAAATTGGTTAAAAAACAAAAACCCAAAAGGTGAGTGTGCAACAAGACTCTTCAAAACCAAGAGCACTGAGGTAAATACCCACGTATTCAGTCAGCAGATCCTCGGGTGCCTGATACTTGCCCAGTATTATCACAGACCTGGCGGGGGTAAAGTGGTGAACACGACAGACAAGGCCTCTGCCTTCTGGGAATGATCATTTCAGATCGGGACAAAAGGCTCTAGAGTGCTCTAGAATGATCTAGAACAAAAGGGAGCAGGCACTTGAGACTGAAAGGTGAGACGGCCTCTGTGAGCGATGGTATTCACACCGAGACCAGAGTGAGCAGAAGGAGTTGGCCATAGGAAGTATATCGCAGGCAGAGAGACTGCAAAGATCCAGCTTAGAATTGTTAAAGGCAAAGGAGATGTACTGCACAAAGAGGCAAGTTGGTGTCAATTTATGCCCTAAATTTCAGCCATTGTCGTAAGAATTATTTTACTAGTGTTTCAGAACCATTAGAAACAACTAACTGATAAAGGCTCTTCAGTCTCTCTCCTTAAGAACAATGTGAAATAGTATTACAAGAATGATTTTCTTACCTTACAAAATCGTTAGTTCAGTGAACAGTGTATACAGTTAAATAAGCTGGGGAATATACAGAGATTTTCTTCATCTTGGAGCTTATTTTTTTCTTGAACGTTTATCCTTTCCAGAAAACACTAAATTGCTTAGAGGCCATTCATAGCCCTTAAATTTAGGACACATTTGTGATTTTATTTTTCCCTTAGTTCAGAAGTATTTATATGTTTATCTTTAAGATTTCTTCCTTCAGGACATTTCTGTAGCCAGAACCTTTTCAAAACAGAATGAGCACAAGTTCCATTTGTATATACACAAAGTTTAAGATAGTCAAATACTTGTGGAAGGGCCATTATTAAAAAAAAAAAAATCAGCCACTCTCACCTCCCCAAGTAATTATTTTTGATCCTTGAGGGATCCTTTTGTTATTTACTTCCATATTTCTAAATAACATGCCACTATTTTGACTTGTTAATTTTTCAGTACTAGACATTTTCTGTAATTACCCACTACAGGAAGTACCCTCTCTTCCCAGCCCTGTGTTCACACACACCTCTCCTGTTTTCCCATCCTCACTATGGAGTAGTCTTGTAATTTTTAGGTCAGTATTTGTTATTATTTTGACGATATAAAAGGTGTCCACTGGGCTTCCCTGGTGGCGCAGTGGTTGAGAATCTGCCTGCTAATGCAGGGGTCACAGGTTCGAGCCCTGGTCTGGGAGGATCCCACGTGCAGTGGAGCAGCTATGCCCGTGAGCCACAAGTACTGAGCCTGCGTGTCTGGAGCCTGTGCTCCCCAACTAGAGAGGCTGTGATAGTGAGAGGCCCACGCACTGCGATGAAGAGTAGCCCCCGCTTGCCGCAACTAGAGAAAGCCCTCGCACAGAAACGAAGACCCAACACAGCAAAAATAAATTAATTTAAACAAAAGAGAATAAGGTCTTTGAATTAAAAACAAAAGTGTCCGCGACTAAGTCATGTGGTAGTTGTAACTACTTTTCGTTTCCGACTCTTTGCTTTCTCTAGATTTATTGTTTACTTAATTTTCTATGTACGTATTACTAATTTAGCTTCAGGCTGTCTCTTGGATGTTTAGGCCTCTCAGTATGATCAGGCACATCAGATAGTTGATAAATTTCATCTTCTTGGTTTAGGATGGTTAACCTGAAATGCTCACCATCCTCATCCTAGGGCTTGCATTTCCTTCTTTCCTGTGTTGGATCTTTGTCTCCTGTACCCAGGGTTGTCTGTTTTTGTCACCCTCTCATTTTAGTAAGGCACATCCTTCAAGCTTCCTGAGAAAAGAATGTGTAGGAGATAAATTTTGAAACTTTGCATGTCTTAAAATTTCTTTCTATTTTGCCATCTCTGTCTTTGTTGTTGTCATCGTCATTCTCCTTCCTTGGAGACTTTCTCAGCGTCCAAGTCTATTGAAAAAAATTTTGAGCATATTTTTAGTTTCACAGTACTCTTGTCCTCTCATTATTCCTTTTTATAGGATTGTGTGCTTTCTTCATGTGCACAGTATTTTTTACTACCTGAAGTTAATTAATGATAAGTTTAAAGTTAGTTGAAAGTTTTCTTCTCTTTTCATTGTCCCTGTTTTCCCAGTTGCTTTTTTCCTATTCATTTTAGTGTCTACAGACCTTTCATGTTAACTCCTTTCTTCACATGTCTAATGATTTTTGTTGGTTTACTCACATTTAAGAACAGGATACTAACAAGCAGATGGGAGCATTGTTCATAATAGCCAAAAGTTGTAAACAGCCGAGATGTCCATCAGGAGATGAATGGGTAAACAAAACATGGTATATGCCTACAGTGGAATATTAGTCTACTATTAAAAGGAATGACCCGTTCTATGTACTTTTACCTGTTCTTTGATGAGCCTGGAAAATATTATGCTAAGTGAAAGAAGCCAGGTACAGAAGGCCACACATTGTGTAATTCCATTTATATGAATTTTCCAGAATAGGCACATCCATAGAGACAGAAAGTGGATTAGTAGTCGCCAGGGGATGGGTGAGGGAGGGGTGTGGGAATTAGGACTGACTGCTAATAGGTATAAGGCTTGTTTGGGGATGGTGGGAATGTTCTGGAATTAGATAATGGTGATGGTTACACAAAATAGTGAATGTACTAAAAACACACTGTAGTGTGCACACTTTAAAGTGGTGAATTTTATATTGTGAACTATATCTCAACTTTTTAATGCTATAAGAAAAGAGGATGCATTTAAATAATGACAGGTCAAAAGAGATGCTTAGGAAAAGAGATACTTTTACTAAAATGGTCCTTTATTATTTGCACTGTGGAAGTCAAATGTGATCTGAAGGACACCATCACATGGTGAAATCCAAATTAGTTTCATTCTTTATATTAAGATTACATGCTTAGGTATAGTTATAATCTATATTTTGTTACATGTAAGATTTTAAAACCGATTAGAAGCTCTGAGTGAAAGGGATAGGCTTGTTGACCATTTGGCATTTTATTGGGAAGCCTCATCGCCACCCTCATGTCACTGTTTTTAGTCTTTTCTTTTCCCCTCTTAGTGAGGTCAGATTTCCCCAAGAAGAATCTTCAGATCGATTGCCTGGAAAGCATAGGCTTGATGGGGAGCTGACTGTGGGGTGAGGGTGGGGGCAGAGGGAAAGGTCCAGGCATTCAGTATCTAAATATTTGCTTAATTCCCTGTTTAAAAATTATTTTATTTTATTTTTAAAATTATTTTATTTATTTTTGGCTGTGTTGGGTCTTCGTTGCTGCACGTGGGCTTTTCCCTAGTTGTGGCGAGGGCTTCAGTAGTTGTGGCTCAAAGACTCCAGAGCGCAGGCTCAGTAGTTGTAGTGCATGGGCTTAGTTGCTCCACGGCACGTGGGATCTTCCCAGACCAGGGATAGAACCCGTGGCCCCTGCATTGGCAGGCAGATGCCTAACCACTGTACCACCAGGGACGCCCCCCCCCACCTTTTTTTTTTTTTTTTAAGTACAGTATCCCCTCTCTATCTGCTGCCCCACAGGCAGAGACGGTCACACTTTATAGAAGTGAAACCACTCTAGCTTTTTGCTAGGAACAGGGATGGGCAGTCTCCCTTCAGCCCTCCTCCTCCTAGAGGTGTATGTCAGACACTTCCTTCTTAGAGTTCAGCTTCTTGGACTTGCTGAGTTAGTTAACCATTCATCCATCTGCTTACCAGCTTCCCAGATTTTGATACTCTTGCCTCGTCTTCTGTTCTCTTCATCCTAATGAATTAATCCTGTTGTGAAAAATCCCTTGGGTGTTTTAGTGGGGTTTCAGGGGAATGAAAGGAAATGCCTGTGTTCAATCTGTCATCTTTACCATGAAGTTTTATCTTGTTCTTTTTTTCTTATTTTTGCAATCTTGTTCTTTTTCTTTAACCATGTAGTGAAACAGCATTGTTTTAGCATTTCTAGTTTATATAGGCCAACATTTATTAATGGTATTATTAATATACCTTGATTCCTTTTTTTTTTTCCCACTGTAACGTGTGGCTTGTGGGATCTTAGTTGCCTGACCAGGGATTGAACCTGGGCCCTCAGCAGTGAAAGCACTAACAACTGAACTGCCAGAGAATTCTCAGATACCTTGATTACTTTTAATGTTTATTCTTTCTTATAAGCCAGAGACTGTGGCATCAACCACAGTCTTGGGCCAAGGCTTCTTATCCTCATTTGGATGTAATTTGACTTCATAATATTGTTTGTTAATGGAATGCTGAAGTGTGTTTAGAGTCCTTTGACAGAAATGTGGTTGGTATCCTATTTAGGACATGAAACGCAGTGTTTGGTTATCCAGTTCTTATGTCTTATTGCAGGTGGAATGCAATGACATTGCGTAGAATTATCCCTTGCCCCAAAGGGCAAACGAGCAAATTCAACTTTTAGAAATATGAGTCTCTTGAATAAAAAAAAAATCCCACAGGACTCAGAGGCAAAAAGTATACAAGTCAATTTTCACAGCAAAGTAAAGGAGCTGTTACAGTGGAGGATTCCTGGACTGAATGTCAATATTATGACATAGTATGAGTCTGTTTCGTGTTTGGTAATTGCAATCATTGTTGCTTTTGTTGTGGTCATCCATTTGCAATGCTTGGTGTCAGTTTATTTATCTCTTGTAAAAATAAAATACAGTGTGTGGGGGGAAAAAAGAAATATGAGTCTTTTGTGCACTGATGTGACTGATAGAGGATATATTAGTTTTTAATCCTTACGTTTAACACACAAAAATATTAGATAAATGTGCACTATTTTGACAGGGACCAATTGTTTTGGTCAGTTTTGGCAAATACTCTATTTTCTTAAAGTTTTGGTTTGCTGGCTCTGTCTGCAGTCCCCTTCGGTTACCTGTGTGTGCATGCACGTGTATGCAGAGTGTAATTGGCAGCTGCTTTTTAGGTTGTGTAGACAAGGAGCAGGCAGAAAGGGGGCCCTTCTGGAGTACCAGCTGTGATTCTTAGTGCCCACACCCCTTATAGGGAGAGTGCACCATTTTTAGCTAATTTCCTGTTATAATTTGTTCTGTGAAGGAAACAAAACAGGTTGATATGATGAGCGACATTGGGAGGCTGCTTTTGAGATCGGGCTGAGAGCCAGGAGAGGAGGGTTTTGTGCAGAGGAGGGGGGAGGGTCAAGACTATAATGCTTTGAAGTAGGCCTAACTGAGCATATGTGAGCAAAGAGATTAGGCTGATGTGACTGGAGTGAGGTAACTTAGAGGTAAAGGGAAATGAAGTAAGATTGCAGAAATCAGTCAAGAGCTGGATGGTATACAACCCTGTAAGTGCAGGTTGGGGTTTCATTCTCAGTACAGTGAGAAGATGTTGGAGGATTTTTAGCTGGTTGGTGTTTAGGCTGGGGGAGTAGCAATATGTAATAGTTTACTTTTTTGTTTTAAAGAAAACATTCTTAGTTGCTCATTAGAGAATAACTGTAGAAAGGTAAGCATAGATGCAGTAGACCTGTCGGGGGCTATTATAATAGCCCAGGAGAAAGATGATGGTAGCTTGATCTAGGTGGTAGCTATGGAAATAAAGAGAAGTGAATTCATTGGGCGTAAATTTTGGAGATAGTACTCAGTACTTATCTTTTTTAAATATATATAGAAATTTATGTGATTCATTTTTGGCTGGGTTGGGTCTTGGTTGATGCACACAGGCTTTCTCTAGTTGCAGCGAGCTAGAGAACCTCTGCATAGCATCCCCCATTATCAACATCCCCTACCAATGTAGTACATTTGTACAACTGATGAACCTACATTGACACGTCATTACCACCCAGAGTCCATAGTTTTCATTAGGGTTCACGCTTGATTTGTATATTCTAAGGGTTTGGACAAACGTATAATGACATGTATCAGTCCTTTAATATCAGCGTACTTTCACTGCCCTAAAAATCCTCTCTGCTCTGCCTGTTCACCCCTCCACAGTCTCAACCCTGGCAATCACTCATCCTTTTACTGTCTCCATAGTTTGCTTTCTCCAGCATGTCAAATAGTTGGAATCACACAGTATGTAGCCTTTCCAGATTGTCTTCTTTCACTTAGTAATGTGCATTTCAGGTCCTTCTGTGTCTTTTCATGGCTTCATAGCTCATTTCTTTTTAGCACTAAATAATATTCCATTGTCTGGTTGTACCATAGTTGGTTTATCCGTTCACCCACTGAAGGGCATCTTGGTTGCTTCCAAGTTTAGGCAGTTATGAATAAAGCTGCTATAAATATCCATGTGCAGGTTTTTAACGTAAATATAAGTTTTCAGTTCATTTGGATAAATAGTGAGGGCACTATTGCTGGATCCTACAGTAAGAATATGTTTAGTTTCATAGGAAACCACCGAACAGTCTTCCAAAGTGGTGGTACCATCTTGGGAATTTCCTGGTGGTCCAGTGGTTAGGACTCTGCACTTCCACTTGCAGGGGGCACAGGTTCGATCCCCGGTCAGGGAACTAAATCCCACAAGCCACGTGGCTCAGCAAAAAAAAAGAAAAAAAAGAAAAAGGTGATGGTGCCATTACATTCCCACGAGCAATAAATGAGAGTTCCTACTGTTCCACATCCCCGTCAGCATTTGGTCCTGTCAGTGCTCCAGATTTTGGCCATTCTAATACGTGTGTAATAGTATCTTGTTGTTTTAATTTGCATTCCTTTGATGACATAAGATATGGAGCATTTTTTCATATACTAATTTACGGTCTGTATATCTACTTTTGTGAGGTGTCTGTCCAGGCCTTTTGCACATCTTTTTCATCAGGTTGTCTGTTTTCTTACTGTTGAGTTATTTTTTTCTTTTTTAAATAAATTTAGTTTATTTATTTTTGGCTGCATTGGGTCTTCATTGCTGTGCACAGGCTTCCTCTAGTTGCAGCGAGCAGGGGCTACTCTTTGCGGTGTGCGGGCTTCTCATTGCAGTGGCTTCTCTTGTTATGGAGCACGGGCTCTAGGCATGTGGGCTTCAGTGGTTGTGGCATGCGGGCTCAGTAGTTGTGGCTCACGGGCTTAGTTGCTCTGTGGCATGTGAGATCTTCCTGGACCAGGGATCGAACCTGTGTCCCCTGTGTTGGCAGGCAGATTCTTAACCACTGTGCCACCAGAGAAGCCCTTCTCCTTCACTTTTAAAGGATAATTTTTCAGCATTCCGAATTCTAGATTGGTAGGATTTTTTCTTTCAACAGTCTAAATATTTCACTACTCTCTCCTTGCTTGCATGGTTTCTGAGGAGAAGTTAGATGTAATTCTTATCCTTCCTCCTCTATAAATAAGGTGTTTATTCCCACAGGCTTCTTTCATGATTTTTTTTTCCTTTATCTTTGATATTTCATATTCCTGAAGGTTGAATATGATATGCCTAGGTGTAGTTTCTGGCATTTATTCTGCTTGGTCTTGGAGCTTCCTGGATCTGTGGTTTGGTGTCTGATGTTAATTTTGGAAAACTCTGGGTCATTATACCTCAAATACTGCTTCTTTTTCGCTCTCTCTTCTTCTCGTATCTCCATTATGTGTATGCTGCATCTTTTGTCATTATCTCACAGTCTTGGATATTCTGGGGTGTGTTTTTTTTTACCCATTTTTTTCTCCTTGCTTTTCAGCTTTGGTAGCTTCTATTGCTGTAGCCTCAAGCTCAGAGATTGTTTCCTCAGCAATGTCCAGTGTAGTAATGAGGCCATCAGAGGCATCCTTCATTTCTGTTACAGTGTTTTTGATCTCTGGCATTACCTTTTGATTCTTTCTACTTTACATCTCATTCATTACATTACCCATCTATTATTTCATGGCCTCCTTTTTTCATTAAACTCTTAGTATATTAACTATAGTTTAAAAAAAAAAATCCTGGTCTGATAATTCCAGTATTCCTGCCATATCTGACAGGTTTTAGTGCTTCTTTATTCTGTGCAAACTGTGTTTTTTGCCTTTGAGTATGCCTTGTAATTTTTTGTTGCAAGGCAGACGTAATCTACTAAATAAAAGGAACAGCAGTAAATAGGCCTTTAGTGATATAGAAATGAGGTATGGGGGAAGGAAGACCATTCCATAGTCCTATGATAAGGTGTCACTCTTTTAGTGAGCCTTTGCCTCTGGACTAAGAACTTTACACCACATGCTTCTTAGTTTCCCCCCACCTCCTTGGGTGCGACAGGATGGTTAGAATGGGCTGGAGCTGGTTTTCTTCCCTCAAGTAGTTTAAGCTCTGATAAAATCCCAGCAACTTTGACTCCGGTAAAATAGCATCTCATAGATCAGGCCTTGTTAAGAAGGTCAGGAATGCTCTGGTGTATTACACAATGGTTCCTTTACCCCAGTCCCCACCAACCCCCCACCCCCGCTGGAAGCACACAGGGAATTTTCTCCAGTGTTCACTGTGAGGGCCTGTTCGAGCTCCTAGAGGTAAGACTCACCAAAGTGTGGAGTCCCTTTTATGACTGGGTCCCCCTAGAGTTTTTAAGAGAGGTCATGCTGAGCCTCCAACAGTTTGTCGCATCCAGTTCAGGATTTCCTCCTGGCATGGAGGTTTCTACTTAAGAGTTTTCTGCGCTGGCAAGTTGTGATTTTCTGTATCCACCTTTTTGTCTCTTTTTACTTGTTAGGATGGAGTGGCGACTTCTAAGTTCCTTACATGCCAAGCTGGAAACCAGAAGTCCCAAATTAATTTTTAATGTTTGTGTCACACAGGAGTTCTAGGTTCTGGATTTTATGGTTGCTTACTTTGGAAAATTTTGCCGTTTAACATTGGCTTTTCAGATGTTTTTGCTTTCTTAAGTTGCTTTTTTTGCTTTGCGTAGGTGGCACAGGAATGGAACAGCTCTCCAAACAAAGAGAAATTCCATCAGTTGCATTTACGAAAATTTCCTGCTGATTATAAAAAATACTGGGAGTTTGTGGGTGAGTTCTTTCTTATGTAACTTGGGCTCTATCATATAATAATTGGAGATTGCTATTTGAGGGAACATAATAAGTGCTTGCATTTTCTGGGATATAGGTTTCCTGAGGTGAATTTGTAAGCTCTTACAAAGAGTATGTTTAAAGTCTTTACTTAATGAGGATAATTACTGGGACAGTTATAAAATTCATGGTTTTAACCATTGTGCTAGCAGAATACCACAGGCCAAAGTGTCCCTAGATGCTGGGCAAGGGAGAGAGAAGGTGAGTGAGGGAGTTTGATTGGCGGGGGCGGAGGGGGTGTTGACATGATCGTGCGTACAGATTCTGAGTAAATCTCTCTGCCGTCTCTGCTCTCACTTCATGAGTTGTCTGGAGCAGGTGTCACAGTTATGTCTTAGTTATAAAGAAACCAAGCATTTAGAACCCTTTAAAATAAAAAGTATAAATTCTCCGTCTGTCTCCTTCCCCCTTGCAGTCCATCCCACTCCATAGATTCACTTAAGAAAAAAAGCGTGTACATATATTTGGGGGGGAAGGTATTATATGTTCACTGTAGATTATTCAGATAATATTAGCCAATAGTAAAATAAACATCACTCACAGTTCCCATCATTCAGAGATCATCTTATGAACATAGTATTGTATATCTTACTGCTAGACTTCCTATTCATCTGAGTGAAGGGTGGGTGGGTAGGGTTATTTTACCTAAGTGACTTTTTTCATGTATTTATTCAGCAAATATTTACTGACTTTATACTACCTGATAGTGTATGATTCTAGATGCTAGGTATGTAGCTGTGATGAAAACATAAAATTCCACCTTCGTGAAGCTTACATTTGACTTATTTTCATTTAGTCTATTATAAATGTCTTTTCAGAGGTAAATAATAAGAGCATGTTCAGTGTTTGTAGTTATTCCATTGTAAGTGTATTCCATCGTTCTCTTTAACCAGTAATTTCTAGTTAGACATGTACATTACTTATGATTTTTTACTGTTACACTGAATAAATCCCTTTGCTAGATCAAACAGTGTGTGCATTTTAAGACTTTCGGTTCATATTGCCTCTGTCTACCAAAAAGAATACCATTTTCACTTCTGACATAAGAATGTAAGAATGTATCTCTTCTCATTTGCTAGTTTAAACTTATCCCTCAGTTTTATATGGAACATGTATCTCATTTGAAGTTGTAGTTTTTGTCCTCAAATCTTTATTGGTCTTTTATATTCTTGGGGGGGGGGCGGATAATTGTCTGTTCATGCCTTTTGTCCTTTTTTTATCTCTTAGGGAGGTTATTTTCTTACTTGTATGCATTGTTAATTTTTTTTCAATTTCATTATTTGCTGTTCAGTTTCACATGCACTTTTTGAGGCAGACAATTTTTATCTTCACATGTTCAAAAATACCGTATTTATTTCTTTACTGTTCAGTTGGTTTTAGAAATCAGATAAATACTTCCATATTTTCTTGTAGTAGTTTTATATTTCTTTCTAATATTTAAATCACTGCTTTATCATCCATTTATCTTGATGGTATGATAGAATCACATAGCATTTACTCTTGTGTCTGACTTCTTTCACGTAACATGTCTTCGTAATTCATCAATTTTGTGTGCATCTTTGGTATTTTTTTCATTGCTGTGGTGGTATTTCAATATGTGACTGTGTCACAATTTTACTGTTGATGGACATTTTTATGATTATTATTTTAAAGAAGTTTTTTTTGTCAGTGCCATGCAGCTTGTGGGATCTTAGTTCCCCGACCAGGGATTGAACCCGGGCCACAGCAGTGAAAGCGCCGAGTCCTAACCACTGGATCGCCAGAGAACTCCCGTTAATGGACATTTTTTCAGCAGTTTAGGCCTGTGTGTCAGGGCTCTCCAAGTCCATGCCCAAGTTCAGTGATTCGCTAGGAGGACTCACAGGAATTATATTCATGCTCATGGCTGTGACTTACTATGGCAAAAGGATACAAAGCAAAATCAGCAAAGGGAAAAAGGAAACCAGGAGCAAGTTTCCAAGAGTCATTTCCCAGCGAAGTCACACAGGACACACTTAATTTTCCCAGTAGTGGGCTGCGACAACCCATGTGACACATTATCTACCAGGGAAGCTTAGAGACCCAGTGCCTAAAACACCCTCTGCCTAGCCCACATTCATGACTTTCACAAGTAAAGTGGGTGTTTGACATAAGCTGTAGAGAAAAAAATTGGCAAACAGGTAAGGTACAGTGAGCCATTGTCATCAGCAAATGATGAGAGCTGTCTGGAAAACCAAGTTCCCAGATTCCAAGGGGGCCAACCTTGTAAGCAGGCCTTTGTAATGAGAGCAGCCTCAGGCCTTCTTCTACACACAGCATTTTATGAATAATGCTACTATGGTCATTCATGTGTCTCTTCGTGTTATGCGAGGGCATTTTTGTGGAGTCTGTCTCCTGAAGTGGGTCTCAGAGTCTCAGGGTATTATGCATGAGCTTAACATGAGTAGATAATGCCAAGCTAGTCATGCAGAATGACACACCCCACCAGCGTATGGAAGTCACGTTGCTCCATGTCTCTGCCAACACATTTGTGTTGATTGTGCTGTTCATTTTAGCCATTGTAGTGTGTGTGTATTGATGGCCATTTGTGGTTTTATTTTGTAATATCCTGGCTATCAGTGAGATTGAGCACCTTCTCATATATTTAGTAGATGCTCAAGTAACCTCTCTAGGGAAGCACCTATTAAAGACTCTTGTTCATTTTCTGTTAGTTGTCTTTTCCTTACTGATTTGTAGCAAGTTCTTTATGCAATCTGGATATAAACCATCCTCCCACTTTGGCTTGCATTATGTCTCTCTTAGTGATGTCTTTAAAATTCTTATTTTATTCTTGTTTAGACTTTATTTTTTAACATAACAAATGCATCTGTGTATTTTTTATGGTTAATGGTCTGTGCCAAAGGTTTAAGAGACCTTTCCCTGCTGCAGGTCATAAATATATTATCTTAACATCTAGAACAGGTGTCAGCAAACCACAGCTTGCAGATCTACCCTGTATCCTGTTTTTATACTGCCCAAGAGTAAGGTTCTTACATTTTTTTAAGCTTTTGAAGAAAAGATGATGATGAATATGCAACAGACACCATGTGTAGCCTGCAAAGAAAAATCTGGCTCTTTACAGAAAGTTTGCCAATCCCTTTTCTAGAGGCTTCGCTGTTTTGCCGACCTGGAATGGATTTTGTACACGAGTAAGATGTAGGGGCCATGTTTCATTTTTTTTTCCCTAATGGAGATGTAATTACCCCAGTAGTGTTTATTGAAAAGATTATCCTTTCTCCATGGTCTGCAGTGTCATATTTGTTACAAATCTAATGTCCATTTAATGCACTCGCCTTTTTCTGGACTCCTTTCTTCTTTGTTGGATCATTTGCCTACCTTTCTGCCCATATCACATTGCTTAATTTTACTTAATTAAGCTTTATTATAAACATTAATGAGCAAGTCTGCTTACCTTGTTTGGCCTTAAGAGTACGTTGGCTATTCTTGTCCCTTTGCATTACCATGTAAGTTTTAGAGAAAAAAAAGATGTGGACATTTGTTAAGAATTGACATCTTTCTAATACTGATTTGAATACGATACATACTGTCAGTTATTTAGGTTTACTTTCAGTAATGTTTTACAGTTTTCTAGGGAGAGGTTTTGCAGATCATCATTGGTTAGATTTTTTTTCTTTTGGTGTCATAATTATTTAAGTGACTATCTCTAATAGAGATGGACCTAAAAATTCATAGTATTTTTGCTGATAATTCATTATTTTGTTGCTAAAGTATGAACCATGATTTCTTAATATTAGATAGCTAGGCAGTGTTCAAGTTTTCCGTTTCCTCATAAAGAACAATTTATTTCAGCCTGCTTGAATTAAGATCCAAGTTAGGTCCACTCACTGACATTGTTAATATGTCTTCTTCAATTACAATTGTCTCCTTCATGGATCCCTCCCGCTTTGTAATTTATTTTTTGAAGAAATTGTGTTGTTGACCCTGTAGAATTACAGGGTCTGTGTCTGTGTCTTGCTGATAGCATCCCCCTGGTGGTGTTTAGTATGTTTTTCAGTCCTTTGTACTTTTTGTAAATTGATAGTTGGATCTAGAGGCTTGATCAGTTTCATTTGACCTAATATTTTTGGCAAAACTAGTTCATAGCTGAGGTTGGTGTGTTCCTTTATCAGGAGGTGCTTGATCTCTAATTTCTCTTGTTGTAATACTTATAACCGTTGATCCTTAATGCCTAGATTAATTATTTTACTAAAGGATACAAAATGGTGATATTTTTATTTGATCATTTCTTCATTTATTTGCTATTGTAGTTCTGTAAAGAAAAAGTGCTCCATTTTATTTGATTACTCAGTAGTATACTTTATAAAGAAGGGTAGAATAAGTATTGATACTTGACTCCTGACCAGTTTTCAAACTAATGACTTAATTCTCTGCAAGTGCTGGGTTGACCAGTGAACTTTAAAAAAATGTTTTCTCGTTATGAACACATGGACTTAAATACACTTGTTTCAAGTCTTTGTAATTGGTTTCTTCAAGTTGGCTCCTGAGCCCTTTAGACAGGCTAGTCTTTGAGAGCTTTCTTGCTACCTGATATAACCGATACCATCTATATGTTTTATCCTGTATGTGAGCTTTCAATTTTCTAAGTAGCCGTAGTATCTTTGGGTAGAAAAAGTTATTTCAAGATCAGTATTGGCATGTTATATGCTGTTTACAAGTAATACATGTAAACATAAGGATACAGAAAGGTTAGAAGAGGAAGATTGGAGAAAGCTACTCATGCAAACCCAACTAAAAGAAACTTGTTTTGCTCTGTTAATACCAGACTAAATAGACTTTACGGCAGAAGAGCATTATTTGAGATTAAAAGCGAGTATTTCACAATGATAGCAAGTTCAGTGAACAGAAGATAGGACCATTTTGAATACCTAATAACATATATAAAGAAAAAACTGATAGAACTAGAGTGTACTCTTTACATATATGTGAGACCTTTGAACCATTCATTTTTTCTTTTCTTTTAGTTTGGAAATTATACGTCAACTTGTACCTCTTTTGCCATTTAGTAGTTTAGGTGAAAACTTAGAGCGTACATGATTCAAAGTTTACAGATTTCATTGATACTTTAAGTGTCTCCATAGATAAGGCAAAATCTTAAAAAACTTTAACCCTGTTTATCTGTTCCACTTTGTATATTATTATTGTTACGTATTTTAACTCTATATTTTAAACTGTGTTATACATACAGTTGGTCCTCTGTATTTGCGGGATTTGCGTCATCGGATTCAAGCGTGGATTGAAAATATTCAGGGAAAAAAAATTCCAGAAAAACATGTTTGCTATGCACCAGCACCTATTTACATACCACTTATGTTGGATTTACAACTATGTCCATAGCGTTTGCATTGGATTAGGTATTATAAGTAATCTAGAGATGATTTAAAGTGTACTGGAGGATGTGCGTGGGTTATATGCAAATACTATGCCGTTTTACATAAGGGACATGAGCATCTGAGGATTTTGGTGCCTGCGGGAGTCCTAGAACCAATTCAAGGACTGTACTCTGTGTAGTGCCTTGTGCAGCCCTTTTTTGTTTGTTTGTTGATTCTAGTAGTTCATGTATTCTCTCCTGGTGCTTTGCTTATTTCTAATATGTTGGTCATTGTCTTTGGAAAGCTATTTAAAAAATAATCAGGGGCCTAGGATGATAGGATGTCCTCTTCCAGAGAGGATTTTTCTTTGCTTCTGCCAGGATTCTGGGAGTACTAGCAATGTGGGATCATCTTAATCCGGCTTAAAGGATTGAGCTTTCCTGAAGTACTCGGGTGAATTGAAGCTGCCTTCATTGTTGGGTGTAGTCCTTCATGGTCCCTACCTGAAGCTTGAGGGCTACCAGGATGCCTACTTTATCTATGCAGGCCCTGGACTCCAGTTTTTGTCTCTTTTTTTTTGTACAAGGCTATCCCAGGTACTGCTCAAATTCCTGGCTGCCACTCCCTGAAGAGTTCAGATGTTTCTAGGGAAAATACTGGGCTGACCCTTACGGATCTCCACCTTCTTCTGGATCTCAACAGAGTGATTCTTCATTGTTGTATTTGCTCTCTGATGCCTTCAAATAGACATTTCTTACATGATGCATTTTTAAAATTCTTTTTTGACTTAGTAGTTCAGTCTACTTAATCCTAGTACTTCGTGCTTTGGTTCAGTATGTTGCTGCTGGATTTGGCAGTTGGTACTGAACTTTTTTTAATTTTAGAGCTTGCTCTGTTTTCCCAGCCCCATTTATTTTACTACTGTCCTTTCCCCCTTGTTTGAAATGCCACTAGTAGGCTCAAAATTCTTACGTGTACATGGATCTGTTTCCAGATTTTCTCTCGGGATTTTGAAAGCAGGGCACAAAAGTGAAAATTCCTTGATTAAAAACTAAGGTAAACTTCAAGGAAAAGAAATGTATTAGCTACTTTTGAATATTATGACTTCATCTATTTTGGCTTTGTAGCAGCTTTTAAGAAGACTTTTATAATGCTATGTGATCAATATTTGTCAATGCTGACTAGCTTAGACTATCATTTTGAAGTATGTACAAAGTCCGCTAGTGCTGTATACTTGCTTGAACTTAGTACAAGCGTTTAATATCCTTTAATCTCATGTAAAATAATTCTGTTAGAATAAATGCTGGCTTCTTCTTGTGTTATAGTTTATCTTGAGGAATGTGAACTAGCTAAACAGCTTCATCCAAAGGAAAATGATTTGGTGTTTTTGGTTCCTGAAAGAGTAAATGGAGAGAAGAAGGATATAGAGAGACATCGCCTGCAAGTTCCCCGTGAACATTACTGTGGCTATGTTCATACGTTCCGCCGCACTTCAGTCAGTAAGTACCTAATGAGACATGGAAGAGAAATCTGTCAGCAGCTCATCTTTTCATCTCCCTCTAAATTAGGCTTTACTAGCCATGTATTTGCTATACATTTACCAGCCCTCTATTTGCTGTCCATTTACCAGATGTATGTTTGCTCTATGTTTACCAGACTGTATTTGCTAGGTTGATTACTTACCATTCAGAGTCCTCTTTTAGTTTTTCTAGACTCAGCTGGAAAAGGCCCAGCACGTATTGCTTTAGACTTAGGATTTTAAAGCTTTCTTTTGTAATGTCTTCTCCTTCTAGTAAATTCCTTCATCTGTCAGTGTGTTTGTTATAAAACAGACAGTTTGCAAACCATCTGTTTGTTAAATCACATTCCAGCCTTGGTTTGGGGGCTAATTATTGATGAGCAGACCAAACACAGAACTAATTGTAAGGCAACTGGAGGGGTTTACTGTTTCATCACTCCCATCCATTGTGGTGTAGGGACTTCTCTCCCTAAGGTAGCATAACAAAAATAATGTTAGCTTGAATTTAAGGACTACTGACTGTGTGCCAGCCAGTGTGCCCTGTCCTTCCTGTACACATTTATCATCTTTTCCCAGAGCCCTGCAAAGCAGAATGGTTTGTTCCCTGCTCATTGGGAAATCAGAGTTCAGGGATGTTAAGTAACATATCCAAAGGCATCCTTACTATTAAACACTTGGTCCAGAATTGAAACCTAATTTTGTTTGACTACGAAGTCCACATGCTTGATATATGCCAAGCTGCCTTTTTGACATTGCTGCTCTCTTAGTCTCTGTTACGGGAAGAGAATATGTGATCATTATTCCTTCCCCTTTTTGTATCATACCTTAAAAATAGCAACAAAGCTCTTAGAGTTTAACATCGTGCCGCATCATAACTGGTGTGCCATGTCCACTATTGTGTGGTCAGAGCTCAGTTCTTTGTGCAAGATGCGTTGAGCACCAGGGATATCTAGCTTCATCTGTGCTTTCAACTCTTACAAGTGGTTACATTTGCCAAAGTTCTGTTTCTAAGATTTAGCAATGGTTTCTGTCTCCTTCCCGGAACTCCTCATGCATCCAACTACCTGACATCTCCATTTGGAGATTATTAGACATTTCAAACCTACTCCAAAAGGAAGCACTTGATTTACTGCCTGACATCTGCTGTTGCTCTGGTTTTTCCCCACTCAGCATGTGGGACCTCCATCCCATTCTTCCAGTTGCTCAGCCCAAAACCTCAGAGTCATCCTCGAGTCCTGCTTTCCCTCGCACGCTCCATCTAATGCATCAGGAAGTCCTGTCGGATCTTCCTTGGCCATATATCCTACATCCAAGTGCCACCTCTCCTGCTGCCTCCTGGCCCACGTGACCATTCACTTTTACCTAGATTTTAGCCTCTTAAGTTGTCTTCTTGTGCTTTTTCCATTGCAGTTTATTCTTCATTCGCGATAAGTGATTCTTTTAATGTGTGACTTAGCGTGTGTCACTTACCTGCGCGGAGCTGTCCCGTGCTCTTGACCTGACTCAGAGTCATGTTCAGAGTGGTTAACTGCAGAGCCCTCTGAAGTGTAGCTGCATTTACCATCTTGGTCTTCTAGCTCGCTTCTCCCTGCTTTTCCTTCTAGCCATTCTGGCCTTCTCCCTGTTGTGAAAATAATCCAGGCACCTTGCTGCCCCATTGTCTTTGCAGTTGCTGATTCTCTGCCTGTAACCCACTTTCCCCGGTTACGGGCATGGCTCACTCACTTAATGCCATGGCTCTGCTCAAATATCATATCAGGAAAACCTCCCCTGACTCTCCTGTCTACAACAACACTCCCTCACAACCCTCATCACTTCCTCATCCCCCTTCTCGGCTTTCTTCCTAGCACTTACCATCACCTGACATGTTTATTTGCTTATCTGCCCCCTTCTTCTAAAAAATAAGCCTCCAGAGGACAGGAATGTTGCCTGGTTCTTAGGAGGCAGTCAGTAGATACTTACTGAGAAAATTATTTAAATGATGTATAAAAAACATGTTACAGGGCTTCCCTGGTGGCGCAGCAGTTGAGAGTCCGCCTGCCGATGCAGGGGACGTGGGTTCGTGCCCCGGTCTGAGAAGACCCCACGTGCCACAGAGCGGCTAGGCCCGTGAGCCATGGCCGCTGAGCCTGCGTGTCCGGAGCCTGTGCTCTGCAACGGGAGAGGCCACAACATTGAGAGAGGGCTGCATACCACAAAAAAAAAAGTTACAAAACACCTTGTTCTGAATAACCTTTTTAACTGGACACTGTTATTCACTGGTAACTGAAATTGCTTTTTCTCCTTCTTGATAATAGTGCGTAATGGGAAATCTGAGTGTTCCCTTTCCATCCAGACTCAACATAATTTACCAGTCAATTTAAATGAATTCGTGAAATGTCTTGTAATCAGCTCTCTGGTGACTACACAGAGGAAGTTGAAAGCCATGTCTTTGCTGAGTGGTCGGAACCAACTGGCCAGAGCCGTTCTGAATCCAAACCCCATGGACTTCTGTACAAAAGATTTACTAACTACAGCATCTGAGAGAATTGTGAGTGACAGTCATTTGATAACAGGGAAAGTCAGAACATTTCATGTCAAGATGTTAAAGCATGTTATTTTTATCTGTCACACATTCCCTGTTGTCTACAACAAAGACATAGTCACCATGTGTGCCCAGTGACGTTTTTAGTGCTTAGTTTTCTTTAATATTGCAAAGTAGTTCTTTGTGTTAAGTTAGTCAGCTTACCTCAGGAAAAAAGGTAGAGTCCAAAAAGGAATTGAAAACATGCTTGCAGAGCAGCATTAAAATGTGAGGTGAACATCCTACTTAACTGTTTGTTAGGTAATTAAATACAGGAGTAAGAGGAGGTTTAATGGAATGACTTTTGCATTTGAATGATCAGTGGAGCATTGACTGGTACTGTTGTCAGTGTGACGACGAAGTTGTGATTTTTGTGTGAACACATATTTCTCATTGTTGTAAGAGTTGGGTGTAAGTTCCAGGAAATTAACACAGAGACAGGCGGAAGGAAAGGAATGTTATTTGAACCCCTGTCTTGTGTTAGGACTTTCATATGCATTTTCTCAGTCAGTTCCCACCCTCTAAGGAATCCCAGATTTAATGATTGTCAAAGCCTGAAGCCCAGAGAGGTTAGGAGTTTAGAGACCTAGCGTTTGAGTGAAACTGAGGTGTAGACTCAGATCTGACCCCAAATCCCTGTTGTTTTGACTGTATCACTTGTGTTAGGAAAGGAAGTCTTGGAATGTTTTTACTGTCTAAAGAGAGGATTGACTAAAATGGGAAGAACCACGGAATAAAGAGAAGAAAAGTACAAAACAGTTTATTGTGATCATCTTTATAAGAATCACAAATAAAAATATAGTTGTTGTGGTTGTAGGTGGACTGAGGCCTGTAGACTCATCAGTAGCTCTTTCCAGTAGTGAAAGTGGTTCTTAGATTAAGGGTCATTTTGGGGTTTTGCCTGATCATCACCAAAGCTTCTGTCTGACAAAGGTCAGCAGCAGTTCAAACAGATGTCTTCCACTCTCTCGCTCTCCTGTGCCATCCCAGGAAGAACCGCTCGTTCTCACTAGTGTCTTTTGTATAGATTGCCTACCTAAAAGATTTCAATGAAGACCAAAAGAAAGCGATAGAAACTGCATATGCCATGGTGAAACACTCCCCAGCAGTTGCCAAGATCTGTCTGATTCATGGACCACCCGGGACAGGAAAATCAAAAACCATTGTGGGCCTCCTGTACCGCCTACTGACAGAGGTAGAGTGTGCACGAGGGCATCTGTGCCCTTAATTGAGTATGTTGTTTTACTTTAACGTGTAAATAAGTACTAAAGTGTGTTTTTCCCTTCACTTCTGTGTATCTTTTTGATACTGTGTGGAACTATATCAGATAAAGCGGTAGCAGAGGTAGAGAAGGTTATAAGAAATAAAAGGAACAGAAAATGTTATCTTGTGTGAAACTAATTCTATGGGCTAGAATAGTGGTCTTCGGGCTTTATTATAGGTCACGGCTAATCCCAGGAGACAATCTTGAATGTATTCCTGGGTTACATTTTGGATTGAACATTGAATAAAATAAGTGGATAGTAAGGTAAGGCTCAGAGAAGTTAGATTTTATGCCAGAGTAATTTTTTTTTTTTTTCGGGCACACCATGCGGCATGTGGGATCTTAGTTCCCCGACCAGGGATCAAACCTGGGCCCTTGGCAGTAAGAGCACTGCGTCCTAACCACTCGTTGGCCAGGGAATTCCCGGCCAGAGTAATTTTTTAACATCAGTGTAAGATGTAGGTGCTTTTATTTACTTTTAACTATTTATTAGGGGAACTTTCAAATATATGTGACAGTAGAGAAGAACTATAACACTGCACAATAGAGCTTATCAGTATTGTTTGTTTTTTTTTGTTTGTTTGTTTATTTGTTGCAAATTGTCGAACCAGAAGAGGGGGCATTCAGATGAGAACTCCAATGCCAAAATCAAACAAAACCGTGTCCTTGTGTGTGCACCTTCCAATACAGCTGTTGATGAACTTACGAAAAAAATTATGCTTGAATTCAACGAGAAGTGTAAAGACAAGAAGAATCCTTTAGGTATGATACTTATGTGGGCTTTTCATTTGTTTTTGTTTTCAGTGTTTAGTGTGGTAACTTTGAATGACAAAGAGCAAGCCAGTTCTGGTCATTTTTTCTACTTGAGGCTGTGGCCCATGTGTACTTACTGCTTTGTTTACTGAATATTTTGGAGCATTTATTCTGTGTCAGGCCCTGTGCCGTTTGAAACACCTTAGAGCAGCCCTTGATTCAGTTGTGTAGGGGTTAGGGAAGACTTTTAGAGGAAATGATATCTAAGATGAAACTTGGAAGAGCAATGAGGAAGTGAAGTGGGGAGAGGACTCTGGTGGAACTTACTGTACATAAAAAGGACCAGAAGCCAGAGAACCGTGGATGGTTCAGTCTAGCTAGAATATAACGAGGTCCACCAAGGCAAGGGCTTTTAAAAATGTGTTCATTGTAGTAACCCCCGTGCCTGGAACAGTGCCTGGCACTCAGTTGGGACTTAGTAGATGTTTAGTGACACAAAAGCTAGAGCAGTCATCACTTATGGTTACCGAGTGCTCACTATGTGTCAGTACTCAGAGTAATCCTCTGAGCCATGCAATAAATAACCTATCTACATTTTATAGGCGGAGAAGCTGAGGAGTTGAGATGTAAAGTATACCACAGGGACAAGTCTTTTCAGTACAGTTGACAGATTGAAGAGCATTGCCACCGAGGATTCGGAATGCTTGAGCGAATGTGTAAAGTCATTTCTGTGCCCTTAACCTTAACACCTCCTCTCACACCAGCCATCCTGAGTGGCGTGGTTATGGCTCTGGGTCGGGCTGCTCTTCTAAGCACATGTATCTCGTCTTCCCTAAGCAAATTTTATTTTCCTTGATGTTACCTGGCAGTGACCTAAATCAGTTAAGATTCAATTAGGCTTCAAATAATAGACACTCCAACTACAGTGGCTTAACTATGATAGAAGTTTATTTCCTGCTTACTCAGAAGCCCAGAGATGGGCAGCTGAGGGATGATACTGGCGTGATGACTCTACTTCCGAGTCTTCAGAGACCTAGGGTCTTTCTACCTTGTTGCTGCACTACGTGGGACCCCCCCACTCCTTAGTGCACCTCATGGTCAGAAACAGCTGCTCCAGCACCAGTAGTCCCATCTAGCAAGTGCAAGGAAAAAGGGACAGATATACTAGCTGTGCTTTAAGGAAAGTTCTGAGACGCTGCCAGTAGCACCTCTGCTTATTTCCTTTTGGCCAGAACTCAGTCCCGTGGCCACACCAGCTGCAGGAGCAGCCAGGATGTGTCGTCTGTCTTCGCAGGGATCACACATATTTCCCCTTTTATTGCACATGTATTAGCTACATCTAGAGGTCATTTGCCTTTAAAACTGAAAATGCATTGTGAACGGCAACTTTTCTACTCACCATTATGTTTGTGAGAACTATGACTTTATGTATCGCTGTATATGGATACGGTCATTCATGTTAACTGCTATAGGGTGTCTCATCTATGAGTGCACAGTTCATTCGTTATCCATTGATAGAAATGTAAGTTCTTTCCCTTTTTTTTTTTTTGTTATTTCAAACTTAATTCCTGTACTTGTGCCTGTTTCTCCAGTGCAGGATGAAAACGTTTACTGCCGTGACTGAGTTGTATTGTGTTGTACTGTACAGCAGCTGAAGGGAGTACACTGGAGTACTGTGTTCTTACTCACGTCTCCTGAGTATTCATACAGGCTGCTAGGGCAGTGCTTTCACACTGTGGCTTGTGACCAGTTAGTGGATTGTGAAATCAGTTTAGGGAGATCAGAACCAGCATACTTACACAAGATAAGATAGAACAGAAGAGAACAGAAAAGATTAGAGTGTAGGTAGTGAGGGGTAAAGTATTGTTTTGTGAAACCTGTTTTATTGTTGAGGTATGAGTGTACTGGCTTTCAATGTGAAGTGTACCTCATACTATAGATCACGGTCAAAAGAGTTTATAAAAACACTGGTCTAGTGTATATATACCTAGAAATGAGAATGCTGGGTTGAAGGATTTGTGCTGATTCTAGATAGTGCCCGGTTCTGCTCCAAAGTAGTTGTATCAAATTATACAACCGAGAACAGTTCCCGTGTGGTTTTCACTTTCCTTTCCCTGAGGGAGGGTAATAAGCCCTTTTTCAGGTGTGGGCTGACAACACGAGAAGGCTGGGACGAAGGTGGCACAAGTGTAGTGTCTAGGTTGGATTTTTAATATTTTTGTTAGAGAGAAAATGACATCTCTTGTCAGTAAAGACGGCTTTTTTCTTCTTATTCAGTACTTTCATTTTTGCTTCTTTTCACTATGTCCAGTGGTCCTGGGTGTCCTTTACAGAAATACCTTGGACATCTCACCATTAAGTGTGATGTTTGTTCCTGGGGTTTGGTATATACGCTTTTATCAGGTTAAAAAAGTCCCCACCTAATTAGAGTTTTTTAATGAATGGGTGTTGAATTTTACTGCATGCAGTATTTTTTCCTTCATATACCCCTCCCCCTCACCATATGGCAGTGCAAGCACAGAGTCCTAACCAGGGAATTCTGCTTTTCTTTTCTTTCTTTCTTTCATTCTTTCTTTTCTTTCTTTTCCTTTCCTTTTTTTTTTTTTGTGTGTGGTACGCTGGCCTCTCACTGTTGTGGCCTCTCCCGTTGCGGAGCACAGGGTCTGGACGCGCAGGCTCAGTGGCCATGGCTCCCGGGCCTAGCCGCTCCACGGCATATGGGATCTTCCCGGACTGGGGCACAAACCTCTGTCCCCTGCATCGGCAGGCAGACTCTCAACCACTGCGCAACCAGGGAAGCCCCTTTTCTTTTCTTTCTTTTCTTCTTTCTTTCCATACCCCGAGGCTTAAGGGATCTGAGTTCCCCGACCAGGGTTTGAAACCAGGCCCATGGCAGTGAAAGTGCCGAGTCCTAACCACTGGACTGCCAGGGAATTCCCTACAATGCTTTACTAATTTGAAAATACCTTTGATTCCTAGAATAAGGTCTGCTTGGTTGTGTACTATTATTTTTTTACCACATTGCTGGATTGCTATTGATTTTTTTAACTGACGGCAGCCTATAATTTTTCTTTGTCATATCTTTGGTTTTAGTATTGAAGTTATACAGACTTTAAAAATGAAGTTATACAGGGCTTCCCTGGTGCCGTAGTGGTTGAGAGTCTGCCTGCCGATGCAGAGGACATGTGTTCGTGCCCTGGTCCGGGAGGATCCCACGTGCCACAGAGAGGCTGGGCCCATAAGCCATGGCGGCTGAGCCTGTGCGTCTGGAGCCTGTGCTCCACAATGGGAGAGGCCAGAGCAGTAAGAGGCCCGTGAACCACAAAAAAAAAAAAAAAAAAAAAAAGAATTTATACAGACATTTATTTGGGATGTTTCATATATGACAGGGAATTACCTGTTACTTGAAGGTTAATTTGTTTTTAGTGTTGTTTTTTGGGGGGCTTCTTGTTTGTTTGTTTTTTGTCTGTTTTTTGACAGATGGGTAAGTTTCTGTGTGCTGAATGTCTTTAATTGTTGGTTTATTCAAGTTTTCTACATTTGAGTGAGTTTTGCTAATTCATATTATTCAAGAAAAATCTCCACTTCACCTTAGGTTTTCAAATATATTGGTATAACATTGTTCACTGTATTCTCATTTTTAAAATCTCAACTGTATTTTGGTTGGGTCACCTTTGTCATTCTCTGTATTATGTGTTTAGGCTCTAAGTCCACATGTGGCATGGGCCTATAGTTGGAAAGTCCTAGAAGAGAGTTTTTTTTCCCAGCTAAGCCCAGGCCAAGATAGATTCATGTCGTTTTCATCCCTCCACCTCTTCCATGCCCTCTTGCTTTCTAGTGGACGTTAAAATCCAAGCCCCCATTATACAATTTCTATATGTTGATTGGAATGGTAGTTTTGCTGATGTAGATATTTGTCAAACTCTGTAGAACTAAGGATTTTTAAATCTCTGCATTTGATTGTATGTAAATGAAAAAACAAACACCTAAGCATCTAGAGAGTGACCAGCCCTCACCCTGTTCCCTCCAGGGAAGCCACAGCAGCTCAGGGGCTTTCACCTCTGTTTTTCACCTTTCTCTTTGTTTTTGGCCCCTAGGAATTTCTCTTACATCCTTCTGAGCTCACCCTGCAATTTAAAGGATGTCTGTTTTAATTTCTGGAGCATTTTTAGATGCTTATAGTGGCTATAAATCTCATCCACCTTTCTGGTAGAAACACAAGTTAGCAATTTTGACACCTTCAAGTAAATGTTGGTCAGAGAAGATGGCTTCAAATTTTAGAAGAATGAGCTGAACTAGGAACAAAAATATGTGTGAACAGCTGTATAATGAGTTCATTTATTCATTCAGTGTATGTTTATTGTACTTACGTGCCAGCTGCGGTTCTAGGCTGTGACCAAAACAAAACCTGGTTCTTATGGGACTTGGATTCAGTGGAAGGAGATAGCAAACAAGTATGTGATGTGTCAGATTGGGATAAGTGCTAATAAACGCTGCATGATTGCTATAGTTTAGTAGTTCAGTGAAGCAGTGGGAGACTTTTAGATTAAATAATATCTGAAATGTGCTAACCTAAAATTAAAATGTGGTTAATAAACCAGTTAAATGATGCTGACAGTTTTTGGAATTACCATATTCCAGAATTTCCAGCATCTTGTGTCCCTTAGATCCTGGAGTGGCATTGTGATGTGGAACAGTGTTTCAAAACCGTGGTTCTCAGTATTCTGCAGAAAAGCATTTGATGGTCCTGTAAGATTCTGTTTGGGGAATTCAGACCTGCATTAATAGAGAAAAGTCTTCATCTTCGAAATATCCTATGGTCAAGAAATTTGTTTTATTTTCACTCGCCATTTCCCAAATACATTTTACCATGGAGTGATGTATAGAACATAGTTTGAGAAGCATTAGTGTAATAGAATCTCAACTCTGCAGTGTACTGCTTGTGCAACCTCAGTAGCTTTTATTAGGTGGAAATAAATTCTTGCCTTATAGGATTCTTATGAAGCAAATCTAAAAGAATGTGTGTGGAACCTCTAGCGCAGTTCCAGGTATTTGGTTGATTAATAGTTCATGTTAGCTCCTTTCTCTGATTGTTAATATATTTGCTTAGAAATAATTATTATGTACAGAAATTGACAGCATTCTTATTAACCTCTAAGTGTGACTTCTATCAACAGGAAACTGTGGAGATATAAATTTAGTACGTCTAGGTCCAGAAAAGTGTATTAATACTGAGGTCCTAAAATTCAGTTTGGAGAGCCAAGTTAACCACAGAATGAGTAAGTACTGAATAAAGGTATATATAAATTGATTTCTGTTTCTTTTTGTATGGTAGAAAATGGCATGGGCATTAAAGGTAATTTGGAGACCCTAGAAGTAGTCTAGTTTTGAAAGCTAGTTTTTCTTCTCATTTGTATGCATATGTGTGTATTTGTTAGAATCAACAGCTTTTTATCTTTTTTTTAAAGAAAAAGACTTACCTTCTCATATTCATGAGATTCACAGAAGAAAGGAATTTCTAGATCATCAACTAGCTGAACTTTCTCGCCAGCGTGCTTTATGCCGAGGTGGAAGGGAACTACAGGTATCTAAACATGTCTTGATCAGTGTTTTTTAAAAGCTCATAGATAAACTAGTTGGTGAGTATTTGATGCCATTCTTTCATTGTGGAATAGCATAATTTGTGTACAAAAATGTACACAGAGATGGTATGCCTTACATTAGGGGTTAAACTTTTTTTAAAAGAACAAGATAGTAAATATTTCAGACTTTGCAGGCCACGTGCAGTCTGTTTTAGCCACTGAACGCCACTGTTAATAGCATGAAGGCAGAGTAGATAACACGTAAGTGATGCCCCAAGGGTTGGCCTGCTTAAGCAGAAAGCGTACCTGCAGTACTCTGAACAGAACTGAATCATACACACTATTAAGAATTTATTGGACTTCCCTGGTGGTCCAGTGGTTAAGAATCTGCACTTACACTGAAGGGAGCTCAGGTTCGATCCCTGCTCAGGGAACCCTAGTTCCTCATGAGCATCCCTCATGCTGCACAGGGTGGCCACAAAAAATAAAAGAATTTATCAAATTAGCACCTACTGATTGAAGCATGGGGTGCTGGTTGTCGGGTTGCTGGACAATGAGCTGATGTTTAAAAACAGACCACAAGAGAAAGCGAAATAGAGAAGTTTATTTTCACAGGTCTTGAGGGAGGTATAAGGCATGTCTCGTGGGGCATGACAGGCAGGTCAAGGGAGAGTGCAGACAGAGAGAGGCAGGCCCTGGCGCACATGTCATGATCAGAGTCCATGCGTGGAGTACTTTGGGGTTCCCAGGCTAGGGCTGGATTGGCCAATTTTAACTGAAAGAGCAGGGTTTTGGTAAGTAGCTTAGAGGGTCTCTTATCTAAAGGGCATATAAGGGGAAGGCACTGGATGGCAGAGGAGACTGTTGATCACAAGAGCTTATGTTGGCTGGTGGGCCGGTGACTCCACGGGCTGCCATCTAGGGCGTGCATGTGTGTGAAGGGGCCTAGTGTTAGTTTGGGGTCTCTGCAGGCTGCTTGGCCAAACAAAATGGATGCCAGGGCATCAGTACCATGGAGTAGCTTAGCTAAACTCTGACACACAGCAATACAGAAAGACTGGTATAGAGAAAACACACTGGGTGAATCAGTTTTTCATTGGTAAAGTACTGGCTCACCCTTTTGAAATGTGAGGCAGTCCATTGGAAAGCATTTTAAAATGCTTAATTTAATTTTAATGATGGCATTCTGATTTTTTCCAGAGGCAAGAATTAGATGAAAAAATGGCCAAAGTTTCACAAGAAAGGCAGGAGCTTTCTTCTAAAATTAAAGAGGTAAGTAGTTCACGTGTAGCACTTTACTGGTATTACTTTTTCTTTTTTAAAATTATGAAATAGTTCAGACAACCTGTGGTCTTTTCTCAATTACATTTAAAAATTTGGGGGAATTCCCTGGCTGTCCAGTGGTTAGGACTCTGCTTCCATTGCAGGGGGTGTGGGTGTGATTCCTGGTCAGGGAACTAGATCCCATGTGCTGCAACTAAGAGCCCGCATGCTACAACTAAAAGATCCCTCATGCTGCAACTAAAAGATCCCACACGCTGCCGGGAAGATCCCACATGCCACAACTAAGACCCAGCGTAGCCAAATAAATAAATAAATAAGTAACTATTTGAAGATACAGGAAAAAAAAAATACACATCTGAATTCAGGTAGAGTGACAGTGGCTGGGATGTGGCCCAAGAAATATAAGCACCTTTTTTCTCAGTTTTTGGCTGAAAGCATACACTCCTTTTACTTGTTTCTGATCACAAAAAATCCTTCTATAACATGTATAACTTTTCCCAGTTTTCTTTGGATATAAAAATATCAACTAACATTTATATTGGTCAAAGCTAGAATGAGCCAGGTGTGTACCCCATCACCAGCATGCAGCCCTTAATGAAATGAATTGGCGGTCAGGGAAAGAGAGGGTAATACTCAACCGGTAATGGTATTTGTATTTTTGAGCTGTGGTTTTCCTCTTGAATGTATTATTGACCTTCTCTGTGTGGCTAAATAAATATAATTGAACTTAATGTGTATTTCCACTAGCAGTTTGTTTATTTAAATCAAAAGTTATGTGGAAAGCTTTTTATTAAAACTTTAAGCTGAGCCCAAAATTAATCTTCCCACATTTAAGGATGAAGTCCATGTTTACCTGTATTATGGTTTTTGCCGCTGATCACATTGTTCTGTGGGCCATTAAATTAATTGTCCTTGGCAGTTTTACTCATTAGATAGCTGAGAGGAGAGGTATGTGACAGTTAACATGTGAGCACCAGAAGGCCACAGTTGCCACCCTCTCTTCACATACATGCCTTGGCCTCCATGGTTGAATCTATCACATGTTCAGGGATGATTCACGACAGCTTTTTCAGGAGGGGAGATAGGCTACCTGAATCTATGATGAGAGTACTAGTTTATTAATTTGAACACTGAATGATATGCATTGTGAGGTGTCATTCATACTGTTAGTCTCCATCACAGTTTATTCCATTATAGTCTGGACCAAGGTTGTTGGATTCCACTGTGGAACTAGAATGCTTGTCAGTTTCACAGGCGTTTTTGTTGGTACTATCCCTTATAAAAGAACAATATTACATACTTAAAAACTAACAGCAAAGTGTATGTTCAGGCTTAGTTCTGATCCTGGTTTTACTCAGATAATTGCTTCACAACTCAGTAGAATTACTTAATCTTTGCTTATTCTGATACCTTCCCTCATACGTCAGGCTGTAAGAATTGTAATCCACTTCGACCAAATTAAACCTGAATAAATTTTTCTTAATGTGCTTATTATTAACTCATGTTCTGAGATTAGACTCCACTGCAAAGTGTTCTTTCTGGTGGCTTCTGATTATCTTGAATGTTTCTTCTCTTTTCTAGGCTTGAGGTTCCTACCTAACATTTACTAGACATTATTCTGCCACATAATAAGTGTAGTTAAGAATTTATATACAACTGAATGTTGATGAACTTTTATTCTCTTAGGTTCAAGGATGCCCACAAAAGACACAGAACATCATCATCTTAGAGTCCCACATCATCTGCTGCACACTGAGCACGAGTGGTGGTTTGCTGCTCGAGGCTGCTTTCCGTGGGCAAGGGGGTGTCCCCTTTAGTTGTGTCATTGTTGATGAGGTCAGTAAGCAGTCGGCCATACAGCTTTGCTAGGAGTAAGGAGTAAGTCTTAGATGAAGAGTGGCTGCCGAGATGTTGACAAAGTGGTCTTTGCATCTGATTTTGACCTGCCATTACATATGTATTCTCTTATGTTGAAATACGCTGCTAATGACCCACCACGATGAAAATTGCTTTTTCAGTATCGGGACTGTAGTCTTAGAGATTCCTGATTGTTCTTCATAAAATCCCTCCCAAGGATTATTCTAGCTCCTGCTTGGGATATCTCTGGTTACCTTTTTTTTTTTTTTTTTTTGCGGTACGTGGCCCTCTCACTGTTGTGGCCTCTCCCGTTGTGGTGCACAGTCTCTGGACGCACAGGCTCAGCGGCCATGGCTCATGGGCCCAGCTGCTCCGCGGCATGTGGGATCTTCCCGGACCGGGGCACGAGCCCGTGTCCCCTGCATCGGCAGGCGGACTCTCAACCACTGCGCCACCAGGGAAGCCCTCTGGTGACCTTTTGAAGCATTTTTAATATAACTCTGGACAGCTCTGAGCCACCGTATTTTCAGCTAACATCTTTATTTCTACTTCATTCATTGAGCAAACATTTATTGGGTACCTACTGTTTGCCAGAATGTAGAGCCAGAAGACAAAAGAGATGGAAAATGAGGTACAGAGAACCCATCCAGGAGATCCAAGATCCAGTATTCACCAAAACGAAGGAATAGAAAAGGTGGAAGTGATGAAATAATTGAAGGAAATGCCATTGAATTGAAAAGAAGCTTGAGTCTTGCAACTGAAGCGGCCTACTGAGGAGCAAGGAAGAGAGAGGGGGTGGGGCACACAGACACACAGTCCCCCCAGGCATGTGCCCAGCAGGGACAAAGAAGACAAACTGGGGACATGACATGGCCCTTCTTGCTTATGGGCTGCTTCCCAGGTGGTAGTGGCACCTGAGTGGTGGCTGACTTCAAAACGTGTGTGGGTCTTTTTCCCCCGCTTCGGCATTTAGAATGTTTTTGTTGTTTTGTTTTCTAACCAAAGGAAGTTCTTATTTTTGATCTTTGGTGCAGAAGGAGAAAGTGTATGTTTCTGAATGGTTAGGACACTTGTGAATTGGATAGACTGTATATGGATAAATAAATAATAGAGATAATTCTGATTATGTCTCCATTCTGTACTCTCTTACCAAGGCCGGACAGTCTTGTGAAGTTGAAACTCTTACTCCACTCATACATCGTTGCAACAAGCTCATCCTTGTAGGAGATCCTAAGCAGCTCCCTCCCACAGTCATTTCTATGGTATGTTTTTTCACATTCGTGTTGCTTTAAAGTGGTAGGGGCTTGTTTGGGTTTTTTTTTTTTTTTTTGGGGGCGGCGGGGCGGTCTTTCTTGGATCATCATCTCTTATTTGCAAGGATAAATAGGGAATGGCTGAGAAAAGAGAACCACTGTTGAGAGCCTTCATAGTGAAAGTCTCCGGAAATGTTCCTTTGTTCATAATGTGCTTATGTGTGTGTGACAGGAGCAGTGTGAGTGTCACAGACCAGAAGTTTAGGAGGAGGATGTCCCATGTGCAGTGGGCTGTTCCTTTGGGAAAGGCAGTGTGCAGCTGTTCTAAGGGCTGTATCTGATTTATTTTAGTAACATAAACACCAAAACAATAATAAAAGAAAAACTTTAAAAGCAGGGAATAGAATCCAACCTCCTGATTTATCTTTCAATATGTGCAAATTTGAGGAAAACAGTATAAAGAGAAATTATTCTTACAGTAACGTTTTCAATTTTAGGATTCTGTATCCTATAGCACAGGAAAATGCCGGTGTCCCTCACATCCTCTGAAAGGGAAGGTGGTGAAAGGAAAGAGGTTGTGGGCTGTGCTTGTGGGAAGATGAGCACCAAAGTTGTGGTTCCCTTCACTTCGTTTCTTAAATCTCACTAAAGATGGCTCCTAGAAATGCACAGCAGAATCAGGATTCAGATGTTTTGGGTAATCTTCATAGGTCTAGATGACGGTTTTGAAGTTTAATGAAATTTGAGCATTTTACTGATACATAGATTATTTGTACAAATATAGAGTAGTGGCTGCATAAACTGTCCCAGAGAACAGACCATTTTCACAGCATTTCTGTTACGTTATGGAAAGAAAGCAGGTTTTTTTGGTTAGTATTGTTTTTGACTTTGGAATCATCAAAATGATAGTGCAGTTCTTTGACGTCTGAACACTCGTGCGTGACTGTTCAAGGGAGTAGCCTAGGAGCGCCCATGTCCCTGAGTGAAAACCTTGTCCATAGGACAGAGCTGCTGTGGGGGGTTCTGCTTGTGGAGACCTAGGAGGAGCCAGCTCTGCCCTGCATTCCTTGAATAGTTGCAGTATTTCAGAAACCTACTGATTTAACTTCCTGAAGGGCCTTAGCACGTGGTTAGTGAAAAGGGTTGTCGATAGGCCTCAACTTCACTGTCTCCTTTGGTGATTGATTAAAAACAGCAGAAATGAGAAAAATCCATTTGGGCTTTTCTTATTGTTGCAAAAATAATAGAGGCTTATTGAGAAGATTCAGAAAATAATTACAAAGTTAATTTTCTCAGCATGCCTTTCTAACCCTAGGGATAAGTACTATGAACAGTTTAGTGAGTATTTGAACAGTTTGTGGGCATGTGTGTGTTGACTTTTTTTCAGTCTGTGTTCATTGAGTGCCAGGCTAATTCAAGCACTGTTTTTAAGTTCTGGCGTCATGACAGTGACGAAAATTGACAAAAATCCCTGACCTCTGGCTTCCCTGGTGGCACAGTGGTTGAGAGTCCGCCTGCCGATGCAGGGGACACGGGTTCGTGTCCCAGTCCGGGAAGATCCCACAAGCCACGGAGCGGCTGAGCCATGACTGCTGAGGCTGCGTGTGCGGAGCCTGTGCTCCGCAGCGGGAGAGGCCACAACAGTGAGAGGCCCGCATACCACAAAGAGAAAAAAAATCCTCGCCCTCATGAAGCTGACATTCTAGTGGGTAACAGACAGTAAATAAGTTACTAGATTCAGAATGTCAGATGGCTATAGGGAATGTATAAATTTGTGTATATGTATGTAGGTTTTTTTTTTTTAATTTATGGCTGTGTTGGATCTTCGTTTCTGTGTGAGGGCTTTCTCTAGTTGTGGCAAGTGTGGGCCACTCCACATCACGGTGCGCGGGCCTTTCACTATCGCGGCCTCTCTTGTTGCGGAGCACAGGCTCCAGACGCGCAGGCTCAGTAATTGTGGCTCATGGGGCCAGCTGCTCCGTGGCATGTGGGATCTTCCCAGACCAGGGCTCGAACCCTTGGGTCCTGCATTGGCAGGCAGACTCTCAACCACTGTGCCACCAGGGAAGCCCTGTATGTAGGTTTTGACCTTGTTTAAAGGTGGAAGAATCAGTCTGTACCAAATTACCTTTTTTTCCAGTCAGTAAATAGATCAGGGATATATGTTCATGTCAAAACATAAAAATCTCCATCATTTTGTAGGATGGACTCAGTTTTTTTTTCTGGAAGTAGATGTGTTACCTCATATAAACCTCTTTCTTTTTTCACAGAGTGAAATAAATGAGGTTTTTTAGCTAACTTGAATAGATAAACTTTGGGGGGTATAGATGAAATTGCCAAATGTCTACTAAAAATATTCTCTTTAATTATACAAACCTATTTAATATCACATATGTAAATAATCACATATATAACTAATATAAATAAGAAGTAACGCCTGTTTTCTCCACTCTGATAGTTTGTGAAACAGGTTTATTAAAACTTTGCACATACATCTTCAACGCTCATATTGTCAACGTCACTCATAAAGATTGCATCATCCTAGTGGGTTTTCCAGAGCACATTTTTTGCTTCTAGATTATTTAAGACGTAATACTTTTTGAATCTTGATATGATGCTACCATTGAAAAGTATATCCCAAGGCACGACCGTGATAACATTAAGACAGTTTTCTTCGTTTGTCAATTAAGTCACTGTGTTTCAGATCACAGGTTTTGTAACCCTTTCTTGGATTTATGAAATCAACTTAGTTGCCTGTGTCCTCCACTAGAATGTAAGCTCTGTGACATTTGATCTTCACTGTAGACTGTCAGCACCCCAAATTTTAGCTGCTTGGTATATGATGGATGGATGAAGAAAGTGGTCTTTCAGAGGCTTATTTACAATGGCATTCATTATTTCTAGTTGTGATAGCATAGCCCAGAAATAATTGTTAAAATCTGGGTTACAGTTCTTTGCTGCTTTTATCATTGATTCTTTCAGGTGACCCCTGTTAGCACCTATAAAATAGCGACAGTTGTGGTCATTCACAAGATCACATCTCGTTCATAAGCAGTATGTGGGTTTTCTAAATAAGGGGAAAATACCTTAACTTTTGTAGTCAAGCTACATGGCTTTTCTAGGGCTGGAGTCGGAAATATCTTCTCTCTCTGAATCTTTGGTTGTTGGTAATACCTTGTACATTTGAGAGCTCAGTGATTGTTTTGTTTTTTTTTTTAATAGTGGGAAAAGTACACATGAATTCTTGCAGATTATTGTTTTGTTTTCCTCCTTTCAGAAGGCCCAGGAGTATGGCTATGACCAGTCGATGATGGCCCGCTTCTACAACCTTCTGGAAGAGAACGTGGAGCACAACGTGATTGGCAGGCTGCCTGTCTTACAGCTCACCATTCAGTACAGGATGCACCCAGACATATGTCTCTTCCCTTCTAATTACATTTATAACAGGAACTTGAAAACAAATAGGTGAGCTCTGTTCATTGCATGTTCACCTGTTTTATTTGTAGGTTTGGCTGCTTAGGAAGAATAGCTCTTTTGTTGTGCTTTTAGGTCTTGTTATTAAAAACACAAAGGTTTAATAATTTTAATTACAAAAGTCCTATTGATTGTAGCAAATGCAGATAAATGAAAAGAAAGGGATAAACCCAACCCCTATTGATACTACCCAGAAGTAATCACTGGTAACATTTTGTTATATCTACTTCCAGTCCTTGTACTATGCACATCTTTTTTTTTTTACTTTTTCTCCTTTTTTTGGAGGAAAAAAGCACACCATGCTCTACATAGTATACTGTAGCATGCATTTTTCACTTACTGTATTATGAGTAACTTTCCAATCATGATTGTTATATTTTAATTTACATGGGTCATTCTCCCTAGTACTAGAATAGAAATGAAATTCACCTGCTACCTCTCACTAAAATATGTTATTTACAAGTATTTAATTTTACTTAAAAAGAAGGTCCTTCTTGTCCTCTTAACTTTCCCTTGCTCTCTTCCACAGAAAGAACAAATAGTAATAATAATTCTAAAACATTTTCTCTTGTAATTTGACTTGCATTCTAAATGGTGGCTGCTCTTTTGTAGAATGACAGAGACCATTCGGTGTTCATCTGACTGGCCATTTCAACCCTACCTCGTGTTTGATGTTGAAGATGGTTCAGAAAAGCGGGATAATGAGTAAGTTCTCCTTTTTCTTCAGTCCCCACTGATGGTCCCAGAATTTTTGTATTGTTTCTGTTCATATTTAAATTCAAAATACTTTCCATATAAATCTCTCTGCCTAGTGCCAGTGCACAATCATTTTCTTTTAGCTGGGTTGATAACTTCACCTTTTCAATCATAAATTACTGATGTCTTTATATATTTCAGTCTTGATTTTTTTTTTCTTAACTGGGTAATGGGGGTTATGTTACCTAAAATGCGGTCAGCACTTCAGTAGATCCATGCTGAGATCCCAGCTGTGAGTAAAACAGACGTGGCCCCAGTGCAAGGCTGCTGTGGTCCAACAGGCGAGACAGACATTAACCAGGCCATCACCGTGGTGATTAATGGTTCCAGTTGGGTTAAGTATTGTGACGGATAAGTACAGATACAGTTGAATCAAGGTGTGAGGCAGAGGGTGGACAATACTTCCAGCATGTTGGATTGTGAATCAGGTGGTTTGTGAATGACAGCACAAAAGGAGCAGTGGTTGCTAATTAGCAAGCACCTCAGAGGAGCCGGGGCTTCTTGTGAGAGAATAAAGGAGGAGGAGCCCGGAGGCTGCATTTGTTAGCACAGATAGAAATGCCACCCCTGCATCATGACGTATGAAGAAATAGAAATTCCACCTCTGTGTCAAGAGAGAGCTGCAAAGCAAGTGGTGTCCTCCATGAGAATAAGATATTAGTTAATATTGGTGGAAGGAGGGGCCCCTCAGTGAAGAAGTCAGAAATACGGAGCAGTTGGCTGGGGGGTTGCTATTCCAGAGGGACTGTGGAAGTTGTAGTGGGGTCTGTTGGAATGGAGCAGGGGATTGAGAGTTTACCGCATAAGTATTATGGAGATGGATGGTCACGGGAAGAGAGTTGGCCTGAGAGGTGACCAAATAAAGCTTTCAGGTATGGAAAAGAAAGCTAGCTGACTGGCTTGTCCGTATAGTAAGTCTTGAAATTAGAATAGTGAATATTTAAGGCTTTAAAGTGAGACAGATAAGGTAGCCTCGGGAATAAAGTTGCGCGTGCAGGGCATCCCCCAGTGTGCACACATGTTGCATTTGGTATGGTGATGAGGGAACGCATTGTAGTTCAGGAGATGAGTTGGGAGTGCAGGATGAGGCCAGCAAGGACAGAGGACGTGATCCTGCTGTAGGGCCCCGTGTTTGTTCATCTCTGGGAGCCGGGTCACATTTAGTCCGTGTGGCTGCCATCCTCTCGGTCATGTGGTGCATGATCTGCATGACCTGTGGTGGGGAATGCAGGAAGGTAGTACATCTGAAGCACTTTTCTCAGTGTGGGGAAGATAGTCAATCCTTAATGTTAGCTATTCATTAGTCATATCTTCATTATTATTATGAATACTTTCGTTCTCACTGTGGCTATCCCTGTTTTAATAAGTGGAGAAACTGGTGCCTTAACATCACGTAACTCGAACCACTTTTCTCTCCTACAACTTTGTGTTTCACTGGGCAGTTATTTTTATATTTATTCATATGTACAATATTAATGGTCATTATAACAGCCTCTTTGAATCACTGCTGACTGAATAAAGATGAAACCTACCTATGTACCCTTTACTGTAGTGGAAAACAAAGTGGAACTTAACTTAGCAATTGGGCTGCTATTAGTTTTGATGTGTTGTATTTTTTTGTTTTCATCTTATTTAGCTCATATGTAAATGTTCAAGAAATAAAACTGGTAATGGAAATAATTAAACTTATGAAAGACAGAAGAAGGGATGTTACTTTCCGAAACATTGGCATAATAACCCATTACAAGGCTCAGAAGACGATGATTCAGAAGGATTTGGACAAAGAGTTTGATAGAAAAGGGTGAGGCATCTCTATTTTTACAGAGATTTTGAGTTTTTCTGTTGAATTAAAAAGAAGAAAGAGGGGATAGAAGGAAAGAAGCAAAGGAAACTTAACTCTAGGGAGTGGTCTTAGACCCTGGTAGTATAGAACAAGGAGACTAGGACCCTGGCTCCATAGACTTGTGCTGGGAGGGAGTGTGGTTACACGTGTCGCCCCTGCAGATGGAGTGCCTCCTGCCAGTTCAAATGTCATCACCGTTACACTTGACAATGGAAGTGACTGAGAAATTCTTCAGGCCTTTACCTTTAGTTGGATGACTTGTTATCTGAATTCTAACTCTACTGAGAATCATGTATTCACATTTTCCCTTACAATAAATTATTTAACCCTTTTAGTGCCTTCATGTATAGGGTGAAGATCATGTTTTTGTCTCCTTTATACCTCAACAGTAAAATAAAAAAATTAAATATTAGAAATCCATTAACTCAAAAGTTTCTGCACCTAGAAGCACACAAAGTACCAAAATTGACTCTAGGAAAAGCCAGAAACTTTGGATAGACCTATTAAATGTAAAAAGAGTGAGTTAGTAATCACTTTCCAACAGAGAAAAACAGAGGATCAGGCTTCACAGGTGAATTCTGTCCAACATTAAGAATTAGCACCTGTCCTATGCAAATGCTTCCAAAAAATAGAAGGGAACACTTTCTAACTCATTTTATGGGGCCATTATTACCCTGATACCAAAGCCATGGAGACATCACCAGAAAAGAAAACTATGGACCAATATCCTTTATGAATATGGATGCAGAAGTTCTCAACAAAATAATGGCAGCTGAACTCAGCAGCATATTAAAAGGATTATTTACCACAGCCAAGTGGAATTTATCTCAGGAATGCAAGGTTGGTTCAACATATGAAAATCAGTCAGTGTGATATACCGTATTAAAGGGGGAAACCCCACATGATGGTGATCATCTGAATAAATGTGGAAAAGACATGTGACTGAATGCAGTAACCTTTCATGATAAAGATACTCAACAAACTAGGAAGAGAAGGGAACTTCCTCAACCTAATAAAGAGCATCTATGAAAAACCCACAGCTAACACATCATACTTGATGCTAAGATTGAAAGCTTTCCCCCTATGATGAGGAAGGATGCCACTCTCTACTCTCTCTACTTGCACTACTTCTGTGCAGCACTGTATTAGAAGTTCTATGCAGAGCAATTAAGCAAGAAAAGGAAATAAATGGCATCCATATTGGAAAAGAAGAAGTAAAAGTGTCTCCTTACAAATGGCATAATCTGGGACTTGCATGGTGGTCCAGTGGTTAAGACACCATGCTTCCACCGCAGGGGGCATGGGTTTGATCCCTGGTCAGGGAACTAAGATCCTGCATGCTGTGTGGCCACAAAAAATCCAAAAACAAACAAACAAACAAAAAAACACACGCAAAAAGCTAACAACAACAACAACAAAAAACAAACGGCATACTCTTACATCTAGAAAAACCTAAAAAAATCTATGCAAACTACTGGTCCTTATAAACAAGTTCAGCAGAGTTGTAAGGTACAAGATCAGTATACAAAAATCAGTTGTATTTCTTTACACTCTAGAGAAGTCTGAAAAGGAAAATTTCTTAAAATTCCATTTACACTAGCATCATAAAGAACAAAATACTTCGGAGTAAATGTAACCAAAGAAGTGTGAGCTCATACACAGGAGGACAAAACGTTGTTGAAAGAATTTAAAGTACTAGATAAATGTAAAGACATTTCATGTCCATGGATCGGAAGACTTAATATTGTTAAGATGGCACCATTCCCCAGGTTGATCTACAGATTCATTGTTACCTCTGTCAAAATTCCAGCTACCTTCTTTTACAGAAATGGACAAGCTTATTCTAAAATTCACATGGAAGTGCAAGAGACCCTAAATAGCTTGACAGAGAACAGTGTTGGAGGGCTCACACTTCCCTCTTTCAAAATTTACTACAAAGCTATCAACACTGGTACTGTCATAAGGGTAGACATATATAGACCAATAGAATAGAAGTGAGATTCCAGAAATCAGTCCATACATTCATGGCCAGTTGATACTCAACAAGGGTGCCAAGCCTACTCATTGGGGAAATAATAGTTTTTCAACAAATGGTGCTGGAATAACTGGATATCCACCCGCAAAAGAATGAATTTAGACCCCTGTCTCACACTGTATAGAGTAATTAACTCAAAATGAATGAGTGCTCTGAGTCTAAGAGACAAAACTATAAAACTTACAAGGAAACAAAGGTAAATTTATATGACCTCAGATTAGGCAACAGATTCTTAGATATGATACCCAGGCACCAGTAACCAAAGGAGAAGTAAATTGGCCTTCATAAAAATTAAAAACTTATGTGTTTCAAAGGACACACTATCAAAAGAGTGAAAAGACAACACACAGAGTGGGAGAAAATACTTGCAAAATATTTATCTGACAAGTCATATCCAGCATATATAAAGAACTCATACAACTTAATAAAATGATAATCTAACTTTTTAAGCGGGCAACGGATGTGAAGAGCATTTCTCAAAAGAAGATAAACAGAAATCCAACAGGCACATGAAAAGCTGCTCCACATCATTTGTCATGAGGGAAATGCAGATCAAAACCACAGTGAGGAGATATCATTTCACACCCACCAAGATGACTATCATTACAAAAAAAAAAAAAAAAACAATAACAAGTTTTGGAAGGGATGTGGAGAAATTAGAATACTTACACATTGCTGATGAGAAACTGCAGAAAACAGTTTGGCAGTTCCTCCTAAAGTTGAACATAGAATTACCACGTGACCCAGCAATTCCACTCCTAGGTACATACCTGAAAGAATTGAGAAAGGGTTCACACAAAAGCTTGTACATGAATGTTCGTAGCAGCATTATTCATGATAGTCAAAAAGTGGAAACAACCCAAATGTCCCAAAATGGTACATAGGTAAGAAGTAAATTGTGTATCTGTACAAGCGAATAGTCAGTCGTGGAAGGAATGAAGTACTGTTACCAGTCTACGACACGGATGAACCTTGAAAACATTATGCTAGGTGAAGGAAGCCCAACACAAAAGGTCCCATATTTTATGATTCCATTTATATGAAATTTCCCATGTAGAAAAGTCCATAGAGACAGACAGTAGATTAGTGGTTGCCAGGGCCTGGGGAGGGGGAGATAGAGACTGATGGCTGATAGGCACAGGGCTTCTCTCCTGGGTGATGGACATGCTATGAAATTAGATAGCGGTGATGACTGCACACTGTAGTGAATGGACTCAACACCACCAAATGGTGTGCTTTAAAATGGTGAATTCTGTGTTATGTGAATTCTACTCCAGTTTTAAAAGATAGCACTACAAAAGTAAGAAATACTACTGTATAAATATGTATATTTAATAATTATCTTTTTTCAGCAAATATGTTTCTCTCTTCGTAAATAGGCCAGCAGAAGTAGATACCGTGGATGCCTTCCAGGGTCGTGAGAAAGACTGTATTATTGTTACATGTGTCAGAGCAAATGCCATGCAAGGCTCAATTGGGTGGGTAACTGTCATCATTGATTCTTTGCTTGTTTATGATCCAGAGTTAGATCTTTTTAATCACTGTTAGAGAATACCATCATTTGCTCTATTTTCTTATATAAAAAATTGAGTAATATCATGAAGGTTTCTTTTTTAAGTTGTGAAGTTGATCCACTGTTAGGTCTGCTTCTCTTGGTACCTTGTGTATTAACCCATGTCACAGTGTGAATCTGTTGTTTCACTTGATAAGAGTGAAACAGATTATTGAATCCAGTATATTTTGCAGGGGCATGCTCCTCTCCATGGTATGTGTCATAATTGATCTACTATCATATTTTTAGGATCTTTGAAGGCTTAAAAATCATACCATTAAAATTTCCAATATCTCATCCAAGTCAAAATAGGAAATCGACAGACAGATGCATCACTTTGAAGGAAAGCACTGGGCCTCTTGTTTGTTTGCTGTCCTTAATGGGAATTGCTTCTGTGTCGGATCCTGCACCACGAGCTTAAAGCAGGAGCCCAAGAAAAGCTGTCTGAAATGCCTGTGTCTCACCTACACTGACATGCCGAGTCTTTCTGAAGAAAGAAGTAACTCTTTTTTTTTTCCTTCTATTGCTTAGGTTTCTGGCAAGTTTGCAGAGATTGAATGTCACCATCACACGAGCCAAGTACAGCCTCTTCATCCTGGGACATTTGAGGACCCTGATGGTAGGTACATTCTAGAGGACCGGGGAACTCCAGAGTTTGCTCATGATGACTGATACCGGGTTGAGGTTTTGTTTTTATTTTTCATCAAAGTGGAAATGATTTTGAGGCTACAAACAATAATGAGCCTCTTCCCACTGGTTGTTTTGTCCTCCAGCAGCTTCTTCCTGGGAGCTTTTATAATGCCTAAACCGCTCACCCTTTCTTAGCCCAAGACCCAGGTATCCGTAGTGTACTCTCAAGATGAGCTTTAAAAAAATTGTATCTACATTGTAGAATTGTTAAGAAGACATGTAAACCCATATATGTAAAGTGCTAGAAGATTGGTTAGCACTTAGTAAACACTCAGTAAATGTGGCTATTAGCCTAGCTTAATGCCAGAGAGAGGGGGAATTTGCAGGAAAGTGCTTGGATCTTCATTTCTGTCTTGGCACTTAGAGCAGCACTGCTTGCTGTTTCCCTTGAGGGGTGAGTGGCATCAGAGCTCATCCATGCGTACAGATACTCCTGTAGAAGGAGGGGCAAGTTTACATGTGTAGTCGACAAATAGTAATAGTACAGCTTAATTTGGTGAACCACAGCTAGATAAAGCATGTATTTGCCTGCCTCATTAGGTGTAATAACTCAGTTTCTCTAATTTCTGTATTTAACAGAGTCATTGTTTTATCTCAGGAGAGGTGCCAACTCAGTAGGATTTTCCCCTGTTTTGGTTAGTTCCACCAGAGGGCGCCCAAATACAGTCTTTCTCATTCAGCTCTTACCTAGATTTGTGGTCTTCAACCTTTGTTGTTTGTGTACCCCCTTGAAAGAATGTTTAAAAGCTGTGTATCCTCCGCTTTTAAGTTTATATTGAAAGTGTTTCATCGTTAAGTGTTGATAAAGATTTTGTTTCTAATGTATTGTAAATATTTGACATTTTAAAAGAAAGCTATTAAAAATAAATCCATTATGCCACTCTTAAATATATCCAGTGGAATAGAGAGCAGTGCTATTCTTTCTGCTCTTTAAAATTGAATTGCCATTTATACTGTTTAGGATAAAATTCAGTGGGGGTAGTTTATATATTTTCATAATTAAAAGGCTTTCTGTTAATATGACTATTAGGCTTTTCTGCCACAAAATCTTTACATGTAAATTTGAAAATTTAAAGAATTGGTTTTCATAACGATTTGGGGAAACTGTGTGAAGGGTGTGTGGAACCTCTGGACTGTTTTGGTAACTTCCTATGAATGTATAGTTACCTCGAAGAGTTTTTTTAAAAAAATATATTTTCCTGTGACCATAAGGATCTGAGTATTAACAAATGATATCTTGTCAGTTGAGTAACATATTAACAATTACTCTTTTCACACAGTTGAATTTTGATAATGTTCAAACCCGAAAAGTAAAATGTTTATAGAGTTGTGTCTCTTAGATGCCCTGATTGCAGGAGCCTTCATGGGCACCCCTCTGTTTACCACCCCCTCTATTTGACACCCAGGCATGTTTACCTCCCCTAGCTGTGTGCCCTGTGGTCAGATTTGGGACAGGTGAGACTTGTGGTTGTGAAGGATGGAGTGGAAGGGCAGAAAAGCCCCAGGAGGACATAGGGAACTGGGGTTTGGAAGCTGAGGTTTGGAAATTGATTCCCAGAAAACGTGCTCACATCCCCCCGAGTAAGTCTCTGTGAGCCCCAGAGTCACCGTCACGCAGATTTGAAGACCACTGACGTCTAGCTGCAGTATAGACGTTATTATCTTCACTCTGGGAAGCCAGTGTGGCAAAAAGAGACCGACAGAACAGAGTAGAAAAACTTCCAGTTTATCATTTGGACTTCGCAATCCAACTTGCGTATTTGTCCTTGGGCTTCCCCCTTCCCTAGCCTCTTTTTTTTTTTTTTTTGGTTTTTCAGCCAAGTTTCCCTTATGGAGATAGAATCAGTGATTAAGGCACTCGGTTTCCTCTGAGAAATCAAGACTAATAGCCCCTTCTCAGAACTGTTTTTGTGATCTAGGGATTGGATTAAACAGCAAGTTTAGGTGCAGTAGAATTGGCAGAAATAGCAGCAAGGCCATCTGCTTTACATCTGCTTTCCAGCCACAGGGTAGGACTCTCAAGAGCTCTCCTGAGTCAGGGAGATCTGAGCCTGGTGCTTACATGCACCTTCCTGATGCATGCGGTCACCGTACCGTGCACTTGATTTACGTGACTTACTTTAAAAGGCCCTGTGAGGTCTGCATTGCCACCATAGTTTATCAAATCCAAGAAGCCAATAGTTATATAATGTGCGTCATTATTTTATGCTCCACTATTGAACTGTGACACTTTATTTTCACTTAGAATTTTTGTCTTATAGTGACTGAAAGAACTCTTTTAGACTTTAGACAGATTTTTATTGGGTTGGCCAGAAGGTTCATTTGTTTCTTTTCTGTAGCATCTGAATGAACTTTTTGGCCAACCCAGTGTCATATCACTCTTGTTCATACCTAGGAAAAACAGCAAAATAGGTAGACTAAGATACCCCTGAAAGCATCTCACTCTCAGACTAACACTCTGGTCGTCCCCATTCACCATCCCATGTACCCTTGCTGATGCTCGAACCATTCCCTGTGCAGTCAGAGGCATGTCATGAGAGGGCCCCACTGTGGTCCCGGGGTTTTTTCCAACTTCTGATCTCCATTCTCCAAGTTGTAGTGCTGGTACTTTCTTGTCTTATCAGAGGATGTCTGTGGAAAGATTTTTCAGGCAAGAGCCAGGACTCATTCTTTGTAGAAGTGGTTTGTTGACTAAAAGTCAAGCGGTTGTAGTCGCCCAGCCATGAATTCCTCCAGGATTACATACATGGAAACTGCTGTCTGGCCTAGAGGCACCCTAAAGTCAGAAATGGTAAAATGTGAAAATAAAGTGCATTTTATTTATTTTATTTTATTTCAACGCACATTTTAGAGTCATTTAAATAAAATACTATTCATACCTTACAGTGAGGAAACAGGCTCAGAGAGGTCAAGTGATTTGACCAAGGTCACACAGCAGGTCAGTACTATGTATGCAGCTTCACTGCTATACCCTTACCCACCTTCATGAATAGTGCAGGAGCCCCCATGAGGGGAGCTATCCTTTCCTTCTCTTTCCTTCAGTCTCTGTCTTTTTTTCCTCCCTCATACTCTCTCTTTCTTCTGTCTAAAGAGGCCCAAGTTCTGATGGTTGTAAAGAAGCAATTTATTGCTGAGGAAACTCTAAAAGGAAGAGAGGAGAGATGCGTGAGTTGGGTTTTTGTTTTGTTTTTCCGTTTAGATGTGCTTTTCATAATTTAAGCTCTTCTAGAAAAGAGACACAAGTGAGACGACATCTTTGGAATAGTTATCTCAGCAGATTAAGATGGTTTAGCCCTTGGGAGTTTGGGAAGCCTTTGGGAATTTGATGCAAGCTGTGGTCCTCTTTCTAGAACAGTCAGCATGCACTCAAGAGTTAGAGCTTTCTGAAACCAAGCCTTCCTCTTCCAGAATGTTAGCCTTGGCCGGAGACAGGCAAGACTCTAGGGTCAGCAGTGTCAAAGGGAACTTGGTGGGATGACGGAGCCCTTCTGTGTCTGTGTTGTCCAGGATACTAACCCTAGTCACATGTGTCTGCTGAGCACTTGAAATGTGGCTGGTGCAACTGAGGAAATGAATTTTTAATTTTATTTAATTGAAGATTAAAGAGCTACATGAGGCTACTGGCAGTTGGTACAGATTTGCATGACAGCTAATTCACCACGTGGCCTGAGTATCAGTGGTAAAATGATGGAAGTACTTTCTTAGAAGTGGTTCCCAGTGTTCTGTTCTAGCAGCATGGCTTTATAGTTTTGTATTCGACCTTATTTTTCCTTTCAGCCTTGTCTGAAAAGTAATGGATTCTTGAGAATCTGTTCACGAAAGTATACTTACTATTTGTTCAGAAGTGAAAGCTGGAACCTCTGCTTCCCAAGCATATGAGTGTTTCTTTGGGATTTAATTTTCTTCCTTCTCTTTGTTTCAAGGAAAACCAGCATTGGAACCACCTGATTCAGGATGCGCAGAAGCGTGGTGCCATTATTAAGACTTGCAACAAAAACTATAGACACGATGCAATGAAGATTCTGAAACGCAGGCCCGTACTGCAGAGAAGTCTGACTCACCCTCCTGCTATCACCCCAGAGGTGTCCAGACCCCAGGGCAGAGTGCCCAGCAACAAGCTAGACAGTGAATTTGCCAAGATGTCTCTTGCTTCTTCCCTGTACCCCTCACCCTCTGAGTCCAAAGAAGCCACTGTCACTGTTACTGCAAAGGACCCTGAAAGGCCACCCCTTCAGGACTGGCTTCGGGACCCACGACTGCTTAGGAGGATGGGCTTGGGCTGTGAAGCCAAAGGGAAGTGCCTCTGTGAGCTGCAGCCCTCGAGCCCCCGGTATCCTGGAGCAACGCCTCCCTCTGGAGAGCCAGGCTCCCCCGGAAGTCACCAGGATGTGACCAGTATCAGGCAGCAGGCCCCCGCCAAGGGAGCTGCTGTGAACAACCACAGACCTCATATGCAGTGTGATCCTCCAGCTGCTAGTACCAATACTTCCACGAGTGAGAGAAGATGTGCCCAGGAAGGGGAGGCACTCAGCCACAGGAGGGAGACCAGGGCCTTCACCAAGGGGGATCAGGAGAGGCGTGGCTCTCTGAGCCACCACACAAAGAGGAACTCAGGCTGGGACGAGAGGGGACTGGAGGAGGAGGACAGTAGCTTGAAGAAGAGGAAGCTTTTGTAGTGGAGCCAAATGAGACTGTCAGCCACAAGCATTACTGCACATTTCAGATGACCAGCTAGTAGGACTGTCCAGATAAGATTATTTTTTTTTCCTTAAAGGAGTTTGTGTGCTGTTGGAAAACAGAAAATGTATCCTAACACATGGGCCTCTTGGTCATCTTCAGTACATTTTGTCAGTTGCAAAAGCTTTCAGAAGGCATTTGTGTATCAGTAATAATGTCCTTGAAGTCGAAGACTTAAAATGTTGATCTCTTGTTCTTCTGTAGGAAAGGTCAGACTGGAGGATTTTAAGAGGATGCTGTAAAAGTTGGAATGTATATTTGTATAGCAAATAACAGAATCCTCTTAAAATTTAATCTGGTAGACAGCTTTTCTTTCCCCTGCTTAAAATGTTAATCATTTTCAACGGAACCAACCTTATATTTAAAAAAAAAAAAGATGGGAGCAGGGCAGTTCCTTTCAGAGATTGTTGTAGCAAACAGACGTTTTTAACAGCCCAGGTGGCCTGAGAGAAGTGAGTCAATGCGTTGGGTCAGAGTCCTGTTAAACCAACTGGAGTGTCCTGGGCAAGACCCTGGGAAGCAGAGCTCTGTTAGGTGAAGTTCCACTCCTGCACCTTTTTAGACGAGGCACCTTGGCACAGGATGTTACATTTCTGTGATGAGTTTGTCTGCCCATTGTAGTCAGCACGTAGTTCTCTAGCTAAAATTCTCATTCTTCGTGAGATAGAAGAATGTGAAATGAAAGAATAATTCTTGAAATGTCATTCAGATCCCCCCAGCATATTGTGAATTTCCTGCAACTGGTGGGTTACAAATCCAGTGGTTGCCAAGTATTGGAGCAGTGCTGGGGTGGCTTGTGGAAGCCTGGGGATCACCAAGAGAATCCAACTCATGAAAATCTGGATGTTTAACATCTTCCCAAGGGATACTGGTCACCAGGCAGCTTGAGAACCAGTTAGGGCAGACCAGATACAATATTTTAGGCAGGAGAGAAACATCCTCTAAAAAGCGAAGGATGGGAGAGGAGTGCAAATGCTTGGGAGTTGAGAACAGGGAGAGAGTTGACAGATTGCCTGTCATCCTTGGAAACCATCGTAAGTGACGCAAATACACCGCTGTGGTGGAAGATCTGGTTAGAGGGGTTGTGCTTCTGTGAAAGGAGGTGGCCATGGTGGGTGGTGATTTGAGAGACTTGATGGAGGGCAGGGCTGCCTAATGTCAAAGTCCAGTTTTCCAAGCGCACACACACTGATGTTGAGGTATCACAGACTGAGAATCTGTGTTAGTAACAGTTGACCATTGTTTGAACTAGCGGTTTGTAGTGAATGCTTTGCAGCCCTAGTTAATTTGGGGGAGAAAGCATGCATTCCTGAAGACGAATGTGCACCATTTGAAACTTTTTCAGTCATCTGCTTTTTAAGCAAAAAGGGCTTTGTGTTCATCAGGAATTCTACTGAAGCAGGTTATTAAGAGCTTTCAAAAAAAAACATTTGGTTGCCAAAGGTTTAAGCATGCTACTTCTTTGTTACCCTTGTCCCTCCCTCTGGTTTCCAGACCTCTGCTGATGGGATTGAACACTCCTGTCACTCGGGGAGCACGTGCTCTGTCCCCACAGTTAGCCCCTGCTCCCTGTTGACAGAGGCGGGCTGAGCCCCACTCTGGGTAGGGGCTTCGTAAGCTTCCTGCCTGGCCTTTGGCAAGAAAGCTCATTGTTTCTTTAAGTTTACTTTCCTGCTATCTTGGTAAAATGCTTCATTTAGCAGACACTTGCAGTGACAATGTAGAGAATCTAAAACCTGTAAGCTTAGAGAAGAGGCATGCTGGAAAGAGCTGGGGTCAGGAACTTCTCCCACTCCGCTCACACAACACGTGAAGTAAGTGCTCCCCACCGTACGTACTTTGCTGCCCCACCCAAACGATGTTATTTCCAGTTAAGTTTGGTGCCTGTTCTCACACGTTGTGTTCACTTTTGGTCCACCTTCCACCTGGTCTGGCAACGTGAGAATTAGTGCATCATCTCTGGTAATGAGCAAGCCTGTGTCCTGACAGCCTCTCCCAGCAGGAAACAGTCATACCTGACATTGCATTGGAATCGATTGGTGGTTCCTGTTGATGTATGTATTTGCATGAAGCATTTCATATGTACAGTGTGGCCTTTCCTGATGTGGCTGTCATAGCAGTGTTGTTGATTGGTGGTTAACCTTACTGCAGGTGAAAAATGCAGCTGTTAGTTTCGTCCTTGCCCTGGCGTTAAAGAAAGTGGCCTTCTTTCAGTCTTAGTTCTTTGAACATGCATATATTGTACTTAAAAATTTGTTTTGCTTCTTTGTATATAATTTGCTTTGGATTTACTATGCATAGTTTATTGAATTTTTGTTTTCATGTATTATCAGGAGGAAATTTGATAAGTACATGTGATTAACCTCCTGCAAATGAGTTTTACAACAAAATTGTACTAAACTATTTTCTAAAGTTAGTTGTACAGATTGATAATTTTTTTGCTGTAGTTTTGATTTGTTCTATGCTCTGAATTCCTAGCTGGGATTTGGCAAGCAATAGCCCTGTTGTCTTTGTTAAAACCTGAACATTAAGGGAAAATGGCAGAATTAAAAGTGGAAACAAGAAAACTGACGTGGTTTAGGAGTTATGTGTTTTTGAATGAAGGTTCAAGGTACTTCCCAGATACTCCATTTAGTCTGCCATTAGATTTATTTTATGCCACAGTTATCTGGTGGGGATTTGTTTTATTCAGGTTTCTCATCCAGTCCACAACCCCAGCTCTCCTTGCTTCTCAGCTGTTCTTGGAATCTTACCCGTAAGGTTGCAGGGTGCACTGTGGCTAGTTGTGGTGTCAGTTACACGTTGACGTTTGGTCCAGAAACGCACGCTCACCTCCAGGCTAAGATTGGGGAGCGGGTGAGAGAGGAGGGATGGATGAACAGTGACCCACGAAAGGAGCTCCCGGGGCGCCAATGGGGGCGCAGGGAATAGATGGCCAAGTTGGGGGTCACCACTGCTGGTTACAAAAGTACAACTCGTTTTATAAAAGCAGTGGCTTCAGGGGGTGCAGTCAGATGTGCTGTGCTCCGCCAGGACATGGGCACCATCAGCTTCGCTGTGCCTCCCACTCATTCCGGATGGAGGCACCAACCACCCACGAGCGTAAAGTGACATACGTGTTCTGGGGCGAGGTCAGCTTGCCAAGTGACCTGATGGGAGGTGAGCGCTCTGCGATGGCCATTTTATTTGTGGAATTTGTTACTGCAGCAGCTGGAGCAGTGATTTTTAAAGTCCCTCCTGAGCAACACGCACTGTCACCACCATCTCCTGGGGTTCACCATTTATTTTTTGAGGAATAAATAATTCAGGGAGGAAACTAAAATTTAGCTTCAGCTTAAATAGAATTCCCAATGTTCTGCAGCACCGTGAAGGCTGGTTCTGTACACAGGGGGTCCCTCCATAACTCTGAAAGGACCTGAGTTATCATCACCCTGTCCTGCTGTACAGAAGGCATTTGCCAAGTCAAATGGCATAAATGGTGTCTGCAGTTGGAAGGTGCTCGGAACCACAGGAGCTGCCTTTGTGCTCTCTTCGTTAGAGCTTGGGCCCAGCCGTGCTGGTGGACACTGTTGCCTTTGGTCTAAGGAGTATTGCTGCAAATCAAATTGTTAGTAGTTTTCAGCCTGGGAGGTGCACTTTGGAGTCACCTGGGGGAACTTCAGAAAAATTCCCACTCCCGGGCCCTACTGTAGAATTCCTGATTTCATGGGTCTGGGGGCAAGTACTTGTCGCCTTTTCCTTTTTTAAACTTAAGCTTAAACTCACTCTCAGGTGTTTCCGTCGAGTGGCCAGCCTTGCGGCCTGGCTCCTAAGGGTTCAGGAGGGAGGGGGAGCAGCCTTGGGGCCCATCGGGGTCACGTGTGCCTTCCTCAGTAATGGTCCCCCCACGGGCCCTGAGTGGGGCGAGGCCCGCCACCAAAAACCATCTGGCCATCTCTGCTTTTGTTCAGAAGGAGATTCCCAAGGGCTGCAGAGTGGGGCTGGGGAAGGAGGTCGGGGAATGTATCCAGAGAAAACCATAATTTGAAAAGATACGTGCACCCTGATGTTTATTGCAGCACTATTTACGATAGCCAAGCAACGTAAATGTCCATCCCCAGAGGAATGGATAAAGAAGATGTGGTACATATATACAATGGGATATTACTCGGCCATAAAAAAGAACAAAATAATGCCATTTGCAGCAACATGCGTGGACCTAGAGATGGTCATACTGAGTGAAGTAAGTCAGAGACAAATATCATATGATGTCACTTATATGTGGAATCTAAAAAAATGGTACCAATGAACTTATTTACAAAACAGAAATAGAGTCATAGATGTAGAAAACAAACATGGTTACCGGTGGGAAGGGGAGGAGGAGGGATAAATTGGGAGATTGTGATTGACATGTACACACATGTATAAAATAGGTAACTAGTAAGGACCTACTGTATAGCACAGGGAACGCTTCTTGTTAGTCTGTAACGGCCTCTATGGGAAAAGAATCTAAAAAAGAATGGATATATGTGGATGTATAACTGATTTGTTTTGCTGTACAGCAAAAACTAACACAACATTTAAAATCAACTATACTCCCATAAAAATTATTTAAAAAAACACAAAACAAAAACCACACTGCCACCATTCAGGTCACAGGGACATCTTATTTGGGTTCCTCTGGTCAGAGGGATGGGTTTTCTATGAGGATTTTCCCACAGTCCCCGCTCACACGGGCCTCTTTTCCTGGTCCTCCAGAAAACTACAAAACATTGCTGCTGCTTCCTTTACCAAATACCCACCCTGGTCATTGCAAGTATCTGAAATAGTTAATTCTGATCTTTTCTTTATAGTCTACTGCCATAAAAAGGCATAAGGGCATCACTGTTTTTTTTTAAGTGCATTTATAAATTAAATCTTTTATTTTTTTAAATTAAACTTTTTTAAAGAAAAAATTGGAAAATTTTATTTGAGCCGAATTTGAGGATTCTAACCCAGGAAGAGCATCTCAGAAAGCTCTGAGAACTGTTCCCTAATTTTCTTTTTAAGCCCTTTAATTGCCACCTCTTCTAGTATTTAACCTGATCTAGTGAATCTAATAAACTCATAAACACGGTGAATCTCTAGTTCTTTTAAAAATACCATTTACATACGTACACTAATATGTATAAAATGGATAACTAATAAGAACCTGCTGTATAAAAAAGTAAAATAAAATTCACAATATAAAAAAAGAAACCAGAAAACCTGAGGTTTCTTTTCCTCACATCAAAAAATAATAATAATAAAACAAATAAATATCATTTAATACAATGTTCTTAAATTTTCCATTTAATCCTAAACTGAGTTATTTAGTAGGTTTCTAATTGAAATAACAAAACTAATCTGAGATGAATATGCCAAATTCTCTTCAATGTTAAAAACGAGCCATCAAATACACTTTAACACATACAATTTGATCTAAAAACATCACTATCGTTTTAATTTACTACATCATCTCAGATTTAATTTTCAGTCTTTACAACGTTAGAAAGCAGCCACTAAGGGAAGTTTTTATCTTCCTGCGTGAATTAAGGTTGGCATCCCAAGCAAGTTAAAAAACAAATATGTGACCTGGGAATGGTGTATGTCCACAGTGATTCTCAGACCACTGATTGGCACAGACCTGGCTCTTAAAACTTTTGTGAAATAAATCATACACATCAGAGTGTATATAAGTGATGTAAAAGGAAAGACATAATAAAATAGACACTCGTGTACCCCACACCCCATCGTAAGTAACGGCACTGCTGACACCTGGAAAGGTCACTCCATGTTTCTTCCAGACACTCCGCCCCACCACCCCCTTCCACCTAGTTGTAACCCGAATTCTGAATTCTGTAGTTTGTATAAAGTTTCACTGCACACCCCCAAATTATATTTACTTAATTTTGAAGTTTATGTGTTATATACAATGGGTATTCTGGAGCTGACTTTTCTCCCCCTCATCCTTATATTTCTGAGATGACTAGCCGTTATCCACTCTTTTTGGGTGGAGGGTAGTATTCCATTTTAGGAACACACCCCAGTTAGCCCGTTCTACTCTGATGGACTTTGGGGTTGTTACTGCTTTTCCTGTCACATTCCTCTGGTACCCACGTAGAAGAGTTTTCCCAGGCAGTGCTCAGACCTTTGTCACGTAGGGACACAGGACAGGAAGGCACTCCAGAGCACCCAGACGTGGATGTTTCTGGGCTTGAGGCTGTGACATCAGAGCTCCAGACAGCAGCACGGTCAGATGCTCCCTTCCCCAGGAAGCAAGCCAGGAGGACTGCATGCCAGATGGGGACTGATTGGAGCCCCGCCCTTTGCATCATAATCCCCTTATCCCACCAGTAAACCCCTTGGTCACAGGTGCCAGACTTTGTGGGTTCCATTCTTAGTAACATAAGTGCCTTGATTGGAGTATTCCTTACCTAGCAATCTAAGGTAGTTAGGGGTCTAGAGACACATCCTGTGGTCCTAGCGATGTTGGAATTACACCCACCTCTCTGGGGCAGAGTTTCAGCGCCAGATGTAAATAGATCCCGGTAGCTGGGAACTGTCCACAATGTTATGGTTAGGTGGGGGTTATAGTTTTTTTTTTTCTGTATACGTGTATATATGTGTGTGTGTGTGCGTATATTTGAACAGAGTAAAGAGGCAATGGAACAGGAAGCATAGGAATTCTATGGAATGGGAGAAAAGATTTGCCAACTACATGACAGCTAAGGGACTAATGTCCAAACATAAAAGGACACAATTAAAACAAAAGCTGAATAATCTAATTAAAAAGTTGGCTGAACACTTTAGCAGATATATTCCTCTCATAGGAGACCTATGAATGACCAACAGACACATGAAAATTTGCTCAAGTTCTGTACTAGTAAGAGAAATGCAACATAAAACCACCAAAAGATATCGACTCACACATTTTATAGTGGTCATTATGAAAAAGACAAGACATAAAAGTGTAGTCAAGCATGTAGAAAAAAAGAGAACACTTACAGACTGTTGGTGGGAATGTAACTTAGTACAACCACTATGGAAAATAATTTGGATGTTCCTCAAAATAGTAAAAACAGTACCACCATATAACCTAGCAATTCCATTTCTGAATATACATATTTGAAGGAAATGAAATTAGTTACTTTACTGAGATATTTGCACTCCCTTGTTCACTGTATTAATATTTACCTAAAATATGCAAGGCATAGTCATTAACTATGTCATTGTTTATCAATGGTTAAATGAATCCTTTTAATGTGCTGTTGCATTCTCTTTGCTAGTATTTTGTGGAGGATTTTTGCATCTATGTTCATCAGTGACATTGGCCTGTAGTTTTCTTTCTTTGTGACATCCTTGTCTGGTTTTGGTATCACGGTGATGTTGGCCTCCTAAAATGTGTTTGGGAGTGTTCCTCCCTCTGCTATATTTTGGAAGACTTTGAAAAGAATAGGTGTTAGCTCTTCACTAGTTGTTTGATAGAGTTCGCCTGTGAAGCCGTCTCGTCTTGGGCTTTGTTTGTTGGAAGACGTTTAATCACAGTTTCGATTTCAGTGCTTGTGATTGGTCTGTTCATATTTTCTATTTCTTCCTGATTCAGTCTTGGCAGGTTGTGCATTTCTAAGAAGTTTTCCATTTCTTCCAGATTGTCCAATTTATTGGCATAGAGTTGCTTGTAGCAATCTCTCATGATCTTTTGTATTTCTGCAGTGTCATTTGTTACTTCTCCTTTTTCATTTCTAATTCTATTGATTTGAGTCTTCTCCCTTTTTTTCTTGATGAATCTGGCTAATGGTTTATCAATTTTGTTTATCTTCCCAAAGAACCAGCTTTTGGTTTTCTTGATATTTGCTGTTGTTTCCTTCATTTCTTTTTCATTTATTACTCATCTGATGTTTTTGATTTCTTTCCTTCTGCGAACCTTGGGGGTTTTTTGTTCTTCTTTCTCTTATTGCTTTAGGTGCAAGGTTAGGTTGTTTATTTGAGATGTTTCCTGTTCCTTAAGGTAGGATTGTATTGCTATAAACTTCCCTCTTAGAACTGCTTTTGCTACATCCCATAGGTTTTTGGTCGTCATGTCTCCATTGTCATGTGTTGCTAGGTATTTTTTGATTTCCTCTTTGATTTCTTCAGTGATCACTTCGTTATTAAGTAGTGTAGTGTTTAGCCTCCATGCGTTTGTATTTTTTTACAGATCTTTTCCTGAAATTGCTATCTAGTCTCATAGCATTGTGGTCGGAAAAGATACTTGATAGAGTTTCAATTTTCTTAAATTTACCAAGGCTTGATTTGTGACCCAAGATATGATCTATCTTGGAGAACGTTCCATGTGCATTTGAGAAAAATGTGTATTCTGTTGTTTTTGGATGGAATGCCCTATAAATATCAATTAGGTCCACCTTTTTTAATGTATCACATAAAGCTTGTGTTTCCTTATTTATTTTCATTTTGGATGATCTGTCCATTGGTGAAAGTGGGGTGTTAAAGTCCCCTACTATGAATATGTTATTGTCGATTTCCCCTTTTATGGCTGTTAGTATTTGTTTTATGTACTGAGGTGCCCCTATGTTGGGTGCATAAATATTTACAATTGTCATATCTTCCTCTTGGATCGATCCCTTGATCATTATGTAGTGTCCTTCTTTGTCTCTTGTAATAGTCTTTATTTTAAATTCTATTTTTTTCTGATATGAGAATTTCTACCCCAGCTTTCTTTTGAATTCCATTTGCATGGAATACCATTTTCCATCCCCTCACTTTCATTCTGTATGTGTCCCTCGGTCTGAAGTGGGTCTCTTGTACACAGCATATATATGGGTCTTGGATTTGTATCCATTCAGCTCGTCTGTGTCTTTTGGTCGGAGCATTTAACCCATTTACCTTTAAAGTAATTATCAATATGTATGTTCCCCTTCCCACTTCTTAATTATTTTGTATTTGTTTTTGTAGATCTTTTTCTTCTCTTGTGTTTCTTGCCTAGAAAAGTTCCTTTAGCATTTGCTGTAAAGTTAGTTTGGTGGTGCTGAAGTCTCTCAGCTTTTGCTTGTCGTTAAAGTTTTTAATTTCCCCATCAAATGTGAATGAGATCCTTGTTGGGTAGTGTAATCTGGGTTGTAGATTTTTCTCCTTCATCACTTTAAATATGTCCTGCCACTCCCTTCTGGCTTGCAGGGTTTCTGCTGAAAGATCCACTGTTAACCTTATGGGGAATCTCTTTTGTGTTGTTTGTTTGTTTGTTTGTTTTCCCCTGCTGCTTTTAATATGTTTTCTTTGTATTTAATTTTTGATAGTTTGATTAATATGTGTCTTGGCGTGTTTCTCCTTGGATTTATCCTGCATGGGACTCTGTGCTTCCTGGATTTGATTAAATTTTTCCTTTCCCATATTACGGATATTTTGAACTATAATCTCTTCAAATATTTTCTCAGTCCCTTTCGTTTTCTCTTCTTCTTCTGGGACACATATGATTCGAATGTGGTTCATTTAATATTGTCCAAGAGGTCTGTGAGACTGTCTGCAGTTCTTTTCATTCTTTTCTCCTTATTCTGCTCTGCAGTTTTATTTCCATTATTTTACTTCCAGGTCACTTATCCATTTTTTCTGCCTCAGTTATTCTGCTACTGATCCATTCTACAGTATTTTTAGTTTCATTTATTGTGCTGTTCATCATTACTTGTTTCTTCTTTACTTGTTCTAGGTCTTGTGAAATGTTTCTTGCATTTTCTCTATTCTATTTCACAGATTTTGGATCATCTTCACTATCATTATTCTGAATTCTTTTTCAGGTAGACTGCCTATTTGCTCTTCATTTATTAGGTCTGGTGGGTTTTTACCTTGCTCCGTCATCTGCTGTGTGTTTTTCTGTCTTCTCATTTTGCTCATCTTTCTGTGTTTGGGGTCTCCTTTTTGCAGGCTGCAGGTCCGTAGTTCCCATTGTTTTTGGTGTCTGTCTCCAGTGGCTAAAGTTCATTCAATGGGTTGTGTAGGCTTCCTGGTGGAGGGGACTCTGGTGCCTGTGTTCTGGTGGATGCAGTTGGATCTTGTCTTTCTGGTGAAAACTTCCAGGTCTAGTGTTGTGTTCTAGGGTGTCTGTGGCCTTATTATGATTTCAGGCAGCCTCTCTGCTAATGGGTGGTGTTGTGTTCCTGTCTTGCTAGTTGTTTGGCATATGGTGTCCAACTCCATAGCTTGTTGGTTGTTGAGTGAAGCTGGGTCTTGACATTGAGACGGAGATCTCTGGGAGATTTTCACCATTTGATATTATGTGCAGCTGGGAGGTCTCTTGTGGGCCAGTGTCCTGAATTTGGCTTCCCCACCTCAGAGGCACAGCACTGACTCCTGGCTGGAGCACCAAGAGCCTTTCATCCACATGGCTCAGAATAAAAGGGAGAAAAAGTAGAAAGAAGGAAAGAAAGAAGGAAGGAAGGAAAGAAAGCAAGAAAAAAGAAAAGATAGATAAAATTTAAAAAGTTATTAAACAAAAATAGAAAATAATTATTAAGGAAAGAAATATTTTATAAGTAAAAAAAAAAATTGACAGACCGAACCATAGGACAAATTGTGAAAGCAAAGCTATACAAACAAAATCTCACACAGAAGCATACACATACACACTCACAAAAAGAGGAAAAGAGGAATAAATAATATATCTTGCTCACAAAGTCCACCCGTCAATATGGGATGAACCATTGTCTATTCAGGTATTCCACTGATGCAGGGTACATGAAGTTGATTGTGGAGAATTAGTCCGCTGCTCCTGAGGCTGCTGGGAGAGATCTCCCTTTATCTTTTTTTGTTTTTGTTGTCTGTGTTTTGTTGTTTGTTTTTGTTTTTGACCCTGGTGTGAAATATCTTTTAAAAATATATTTTTGAATTAAGTGTACTTTCATTTATTTATTTATTTTTAACTGTACTGGGTTTTCATTTCTGTGTGAGGGCTTTATCTAGTTTTGGCAAGCATTGGCCACTCTTCATTACAGTCTGCAGGCCTCTCACTGTCGTGGCCTCTCTTGTTGTGGAGCATAGGCTCCAGACGTGCAGGGTCAGTAGTTGTGGCTCACAGGCCTAGTTGCTCCACGTGGCATGTGGGATCTTCCCAGACCAGGGCTCGAACCCGTGTTACCTGCATTAGCAGGCGGATTCTCAATGATTGTGCCACCAGAGAAGCCCCCCTTTCTCTTCTTTGCTCGCACAGCTCCTGTGTTTCCGCTATGAATTTGGCCCTGCCTCTGCATGTAGCTTCCCTGAGGGTGTCTGTTCTTCGCTCAGACAGGACAGGGTTAAAGGAGCCACTGATTCAGTGGCTCTGCCTCTCTCAGGCCGTGGGGATGGAGGCATATGGATGCAGGTCTGGCCTGTGGTGTCCAAATCTGGCGTGACTTTGCAGCAGCCTGAGGTGCACAATTAATTCTCCTGGGGAAGTTGTCCCTGGATCTCGGGACCCTGACACTGGCGGGCTGCTCTGCTTCCTGTTCACGGAGGCATGAGGAGGGACCTGTGCTTCTACACAGGATTCTAGGTGGTGGCAGCAGCAGCCTTAGCATCTCATGCCCATCTCTGGGGTCACGCTGATAGCCACAACTCGCACCCTTCTCTGGAGCTCCTTTAAGTAGCGCTCTCCTCACGCACCAGGAATCAAAGAGGGAAGAAAATGTCTCTTGCCTCTCTGGAAGCTCCAGACTTCTTCCCGGACTCCCTCCCGGCTAGCCGTGCTGCACTAACCCATTCAAGCTGTGTTCACACCGCCAACTCCAGTCCTCTCCTTGCGCTCTGACCCAAGCCCGAGTCTCAGCTCCCAGCTCCTGCATGCCCCGGCCATTGAGCAGACCAGCCTCTTGGGCTGGTGAGTGCCAGTCATCACCGATACTCTGTGTGGGAACCTCTCTGCTTTGCCCTCCGCACCCGTTGCTGTGCTCTCCTATGTGGTTGCAAAGCTACACCCCTCAACCACCAGCAGTCTCCGCCCACAAAGGGGCTCCTAGTGTATGGAAGCCTTTCCTCCTTCACAGCTCCCTCCCACTGGTGCAGGTCCCATCCCTATTCTTTTGTCTCTGTTTTTCCTTTTATTTCTTTTGCCCTACACAGGTATGTGGGGAGTTTCTGGCCTCTTGAGAGGCCTGAGGCCTTCTGCCAGCGTTCAGTAGGTATTCTGTAGGAGTTGCTCCACGTGTAGATGTATTTCTGATGTATCTGTGGGGAGGAAGGTGATCTCCGTGACTTACTCTTCTGCCATCTTCCTGAACTCCCCCTCTATTTCTTTTTAAACAGAGAGGACAAAGGAAAAAATAGCAAACCAATGGTTTACCAGAACAGGTGGATTTAATCTTTTCTCATAAGCTTGGATGTGAGGCAAATTCCATGCTGGTGGGAGGGGCTGAGCCTTTCATACTATCACCTGAACCTGCAGAGCTAAAGAAAGGCTGGTCTTTCCCACAGACAACAGGGTACGGGCCTTTGACAAAAGAAGGATATGACACAATTGGATTAATAACTCTTTATTAAGAATTCCAACTCCAAACAGTAGAAAGCAGCAGCAACAACAAAAAGTCCTCAGAAGAACATAAGGCTCAGCATTTGCGACAACTATAAGAGAAATGGAAATAGATTGATTTGACTGAGAATGAGGTAGATGGGTGTAGAGGGAATAGCGAATGGTGTATCGTACATAGGGGACATCCAAATCATTGCCGCTCTAGTTGCAGCACAGCTCAAGAAACAGTGCTTGAATGTGGTGTCCCAGCTTTTGCTTTGATACTCGTTTCACTATTGCTGACATCCTGGGGTGAGGAGAAAGAGAGTCTGTGAAGTAAACAGAGAGGAAAGACTTACAGAGACAAAGTTAAGAGAACAGTGAAGATGAGTTGCATAGCTAGCTGATGTTTCCCACCCCAGGCAGGACCTGTTTCTGTTTGCACACTGACCCAACTCAAGCCTGAGTTGATCTTTGATCTTACTTGCTGTCTTGATAAAGGAGTAGAACATAGATACACCCTGGAACAGCATGATGATCTCTAACTTGTACTCTGTCTGAAGAGGGTGGAAACGAGGAGGGGCAACAGGGTCACTGGGATGGACAGTACCAGTAACCTGGGCAACCACCACCACAGGTGCAGTGAGTGAAAGGGTCTTACCTTAAAATAGTCAAGGAACTGCTTGAGGGGCATCTCTTCACCATTAGGCTGCAGCCACTGTACCTCAAAGCAATCCCACAGTGACCACTGCTGGTTGTAGTATTATGGGACAAAGCACAGAGTAAAGCACAAAGAGTAAAATGGGAGCAAGCCCTAATCATACGCTCCTCTTCATTTCACAAACATGCCAGTTCCATTCCTACTTTGCACAGGTTCAAACAATGAACAAAGATACACAAAATTAAAAAAGCCTCTCACCAGGTATGATGAAAACTAGAGCCAGTTCTACCGAAATAAGATACACACAACTTCTACGCATGCACACACACACATAGCATCAATCACTGATGGGCAACACCAAAGGATTCTATAAAAGCAAGCCCTTACCTGGTGATGGTGTGGGGCAAGGGGCTCAGAGAAACGGAAAAAAAAGGAAGGGCCAAGTTGATGAAGCTGTTCTTATAGGACTCAAGCTGTTGGTGTCCCTGAACTACCTTGTACAGCTCCAGACCTGCAAGGCCAACTATAGCTGCTATGGCTGGAATGATCTTCCCTGCAATCAGCTTGATCTGTAATACAGAAGGTGATGAGAAGACGTAGTTGTTAGAGACGTTCAAGGTCTACAGAAGACTTCAAATGTGGCAGAGTTAAACTTGGAAAATTATGCAAGGTTAGGTATAGACTATTGTAGTCTTATGCCGGTCAGCAGGGGGAATGTTATAGCTCTCTGCCCGGAGACTCGATACAGCCACAATGAAATGCATATGAAAGTTGCTGTCATCATCCTGTTGTGAGTGGAGACAGAGGAAGAACAGGAGAGACAGAGTTAAGGAGAAAAAGTTTTCCTGGATACTGGGAACTGAGGTATATTCACCTCAATTACCTGCCAGACCAGCCAAATACTAGCCCAGACCACAAAAGATACTTGGGTCATCCGATGCAGGAGAAACGGGTCCGTGCACCAGTCGGGGAAGATCCCACATGCCAGGGAGCGGCTGGGCACAGGAGCCATGTTTGCTGAGCCTTCACATCCGGCGCCTGTGCTCAGTAATGGGAGAGCCCACAAGAGAGAGAAAGCCACGTACCGAAAACAACAACAACAACAACAACATAATTACAGTCAGGCCTGTAATCCCCAAAAAACTTAGGGTGGCTCAGCCATTTCTCATACACGGTTGAGGTCCCCATCACAGCAGATCTTGAACCCAGGGAGGCTCTCTGGTTGGTCAGCATGGCTTGAGCTCCTGCAGGTGATTATCCACTGCGGAAAGGGAGGAAGTACACGTTAGTCCTTAGATACATGTTAAATCCCTGTTCACGGTCTGAGGTGCCAGCAGGAATCCAGGGTGGGGCAGAGATGTTCAGGCAGATAAAGGATTTGAAAAGGAGAGACATCATGGGAAAGAGAAAAGAAGGGGGAAAGATAGGGCAGAAAACATGTCAAACATGTGTGTGGGACATGGAGATATGTAGAGACACTGAGGGCAACAGGTAAAGCCACTAAGAAAGGATATAGACAGCAGCGTTAATCATGACAGATAAGAGGTGAAAGCACAGAAGTTGTTCACTGCTGAATGAGTGGACAGAAAAATGTGATCTATCCATCCAATGAAATATTAAGCCTTAAAATCCATTCCATTAAATATTAAGCCTTCCAAACTGGAAGTTTACTATATTTAAAGATGGTAAATCCTTTGTGTTTCTTACCACAATTAAAAAAAAAAGGAGTCAATGAGAACATACTTCAAGAGAAAGACATAGAGAGAGATGGGGAGACATGAAGGAAGATACGAGGGAAAACAAGAGACAGAGGGATAAGAGATACAGAAAGGAACATAGGGGGAAAGTGTACAGACAGCCAAGAAGAGAGTAATATGAAATGGGAGAGACGTGAAAAAATCTGAAGAGGGAGACCAAGGAGGATAAATGTGAAGATTATGAGAACGTTCAGAGAATGGGAAAGTTCAAAACACCTGAAAGGGAGACACGTAGGGAGATAAATAAAGAAAATATACAAAGAGGAGCATGAGAGAGTAGTTATTTCGGAAGGGAAATGCGGGGGATACATCAGGAGGGGAGAGATATACAGACGAAGAAATTGAAGGATATATACAAAGAAGATGAAATGTAGAGGAAGACTTACAGAGCATGAGACAGAATACGGTAGAGGGGGGGAAATTTGAGTTGGGGGCTAGTTAGAGATGGAGAGATGAGGAGGGCTATCTAGAGAGGGAGATGAGGAAAGATATATGGAGGTTAAAAATAGGTTAGGCCTTCCCTGGTGGCCCAGTGGTTGAAAATATGCCTGCCAGGGCAGGGGACACGGGTTCGAGCCCTGGTCTGGGAAGATCCCACATGCCACAGAGCAAGTAGGCCCGTGAGCCACAAGAAGTGAAAGCCCTCACACAGAAACGAAGACCCAACACAGCCTAAATAAATAAATAAATCAGTAAATAAATAAATAACAATAGGGTAAACAGGCATACCAAAGAAGGGGGGAGGTGGATGAGGAGATCTATAATGAAATGAATCAAGGAAGAAATCAAGGCAGAGAGCCTACTGGTAAAGATCATATCCATTTGTCCCTGCATATGGACACAAAAAGAAACAGAGAAAGAACAAAACAAAGCAAACATACACACAGAAAAGAGCTGGACAACTGGTGCACCTGAGGGAGAAACAGTGGGAAGAACAAAGTAGTAGGGCATCAGAGAACTTGCCTCAACCAACCAACCTTATTTTAAATTGGAAGAAGCAAGGACCAAAGGACAGTGTGGATTAATCTCAGGCCTGAGATCTCAGAGCAGAGCCAGTGGCAAAACACAAGTACAGGGGAGGCTTGCATAGGTAGGTGATAAGTAGGATGCTAGCTCTAGGCCAACTAGATAAACATCCTCACCAACACACGAAGTGGTCTGCAGCTCCTGGTCAGAAACATGGATCTTGACACCAGACTTTGGGGTGAACTCAAGGACCTGCACAGACTGAATGAGTATGATCACAGAAGCTCGGTCCTGAGAGCCCCTCAGCCCATAGGCCTGGGCAAACAGGTTGGCAGCAGCTATCACCTAGTCCAGATGCAGGGGCTAAGAGAAGGCAAGGTATGGAGGGGTAAGCATATCAGTACTCACCTTAGGAGCTGCAGCCTCCTTCCCATCCACGTACCCACATTTGACCCGACTGTAGGAGACCTGAGGGAGGAGACTTCATTGCTGACATCAAAGATGAGCGGCTGTGCACAGACCAGAAAGGGGCTCCTGAGCTTGTAAGCTAGGAAAACAGAAAGATGTGGGAGAGTGGGACCTGAGAGGAGAGGTCTTTCTCATAATTGTGACTCCTCATTTTCAAGCCCGGAAGTCCCAAATTAGTATATCGCTGGGCACTCCCTTTGTGCCAGACACAGAGCTATTTATGAAACTTTTATGGATTGCCAGTCGTGTAGTAACATATTTAATTTATTAACTTAGTAAATATAAATCAACCCTCATAGAACTCTCATGAAATTAGGTCACCATTATTCCAACTTCCTACATGAGGCTACTAAGGCACAGAGAGAAAATACATGATTAGTCCCAATATCAAATGCAGTTGAGACTTGAAGCCACCTAGGTCCTGTGCTCTTAACACCAAAATTTCTCTTCTACAATCTCTATAGCCCTGACAGGGAATCTGGAATGACTCATGTCATATCTAAGGGAATAGGTACCAAGTATGTTGCTTGAGAGAACAGGGCTGGGCAGGTAGAGGAGAGAGGTTGGGAGGAACAGGTCTTTGACTTCAAAAATCACTCACTTAACCATTTAATGAGATCTCTGGGACTTGGTGGTCTTGCCACAAATGGATGAACTGCAATGAACCATGTCAAAAGCGTTTAACAAACTGCTTCCAGTAAGCCTATTCTGACAAATGGAGCCCAGAAGAGTGTAATACCTGGTTCGGAGGAAAGCTACGCAGCAGCTGTCTGATGTTGTTGGAGCACTGGTTGTGCCAGTGCTAGTAAGACCACGTCACACAGTCAGCCCATGTATGTGGCCGCTGAAGCACCAGGCTGAGCTGCACAGCCTGCAGCACCTCTAGGGTTTGGATGCCTGCCAGGTGCAGTGTTTGCTCCACAAACTTTGAATCCCTATCAAGAATTAGAGAGGACACAAACTCAGAGTTACACAGTGATCCCAGAGGGAGCTTAACAGCATGAAAAGTCAGTGCTGACTCCCAAATGTATAAGGCCCAAGGAATCATTAGATTATTTGAAAAGTAGACCAGGTCCTAAGTGTTACACTGGTTACAGAATGCTTTGACTGACAGGCAGCAGACACGGTGAGCGAGGATTTGGACAGAATTACTCACATTAGGTACTGGTTGACGTTTTCTGCTGGCTGCTTGAAGAGACCTTCAAACTCATCCACGGCAGACAGAGCAAATCAACACTACGTGGGTTATGGGAAACAAATAAGTTTCTGTAGGCCTTAGGACCACCATCAGGAAATACAGCAAATAGGAAGAGCATGGCTGTTATGGGAGAACAGAGGAAGAAAACCCTCCCAATCTGTCTGGTCAAACTTGTCAAGCCCTCACCACTTCAATGTAAAAACCTATGATATTAATCAGGGAAGAGGTTTACACACAAGTGTACATTCATGCAGAATTTATTAAGATGTACACATTACCTTAGGTATGTCATGCATCAATTCAAGAAAAAGTTCACACCAAGAATAAAACATGAACGATCTCTATGCAGGTTCTGGGGACTGGGAAGAAAGTAAGATAGAGGTTTGACCCCTGTGAATTCGGAGGTCGATAAATAGTCACTGGTGAAGTGATCTGGAGCACCTTGATGCTCGAAATCCAGGTTCAAAGGCCAGCTGTGCCACAGTCTTGTGACAATCAGGTATATCTTTACTTGTGTTTCCTCATTTTAAAGACAAACACTGTAACAGTAAAACTACACCTCAGGGAGTTAATAAGAAATAAGCAAACATGTACACATTTAAAGCTTAGTTTGAAAGTCACAAGGGCATATTAAGTATACATGTTTTTCAGAATTCCTGTGAGAGTTACTACTGTCATTCCAATTTTACAGATAAGGAATCTGAAGCATGAAGTGGTTAAGTCCAAGGGCACATAGTATATTAGTTTTAAAATCCTTTTTATTGGCCTTTCTGCATACTGGGTAGAGAGAAACACAATAATAGAACCATAACCTAGTAGAGGATTTATATGTATAGAAATGAACACACACACACAAACACATCTCTTTCTCCGTCTCTCTGTATCTACACACACACACACACACACACACACACCAACATGGGATGCATGGAAAGGGAGAAAGACACATACTGAACTGACTCCACAAGTATAAACTCTTCCCTTCTGGAAGGAAAAGTGACAGACTGAACTGTTACTGCTCATTTTCTTCCTGTTCCCATACTTCCTAAACATAGCCTCAAAGACTGGGTTAAGAATCATTTTGATAAAAGGATGGTTATTTGTGGTTTGAAAGGGGACTGTAATTAGGGCCAAGTTCTGAGGACCAGTTAATGGGGTGCTTTTACTTTGTCAATGTACATGAGAGTTATGCTCTTTTGTATGTATGTGTACTATATAAACACAACTATGCTGACAAACTATTAAACATATTTTGGGAAACAATTAGAGAATTATTCCTAAATATGGACTTAATATTAGAGATATCTAAATAACTAGCAGAGATGATATTAAGTTAATTTTGTTCAACGACAAAATAGTATCCTGTACACAAAGAAACATATCCTCACCGTTTAGATATACACTTCTCACATAAAGTATTTCACATGGTATAAATAATACTTCCCTGTATGCTTGCAAAATAAAAATTTCAAGTTAAAGAAATCATTATGAAAAGCGTTAGGCTCCTAGGTTTAAAGTGAGTGAAGGAGAGTTAAAGAGAGGGCAGATATTACATACACTGAGGCTTCATCATCGGAATAACAAGAGTTTGGCAACTGAGACACTGTCCCAGTACATATCTGTTCCACCTCTTTCTCCCTGCAAGGCTGATCACCTGCAAAGTGTGCTCGATGACATTCGGGAAGTTCTTCAGTGTGCACCTGGGGATGGACTTGTCAGGAGGGTCCTGGCTGGAGCTGTATGACTCTGTCAGGAAGGGGATAAACCCTTACACATTACCCTTGGTACCCAGTGTGCCTGACTCCAGAAGAGGCTTTCGGTACAACACACAGCAGCAGTCCATATACGTGCCTGTGAGAAAGTTGCAGCAGGTGAGGGTGGGGAAAATAACATCAGGATAGGACACGGTGACACACACTCCCTAAAACACACACATTACTCTCGCCTCGTCCTCACCCATCCCCAAAACTCACGGGCATCCACATTGTCCGAGGCATTGTCCACACCATCCAGGTTTTGGAGGAATTTATCAATCATACACATGCTCTCTGTGAGGGCCCACACAGTTCTGATGGCTCATCACACGGATGTGTGCGTTTATCTGGTTCACAGCTGCAGCATCTGTATCAGACTTCAATTTCTGGGTAGTGATGGAGAAACAGAACTGTCATTCACATAATCACCCAACAAAACTTTACAGAGCTGTTCTGAAAACTGATTTAAGTAATGATGCACAAGACCTAGGCTCTGAGGTCAGGAGGCTCTGTGGTCTATGACAAATGCCACACAGCTTGGGCTGGGACAAATGAGGAATGGCGTGAATAAAAAAGGAAAACAGTGATACAATAGGAGACAATGGGTTGAGTATCTGTTCTTTTGTCTACCGAACATCCACTGTTTTTCGTTACTAGCACCCCGAGTTGGAGTGCATTCACGCAAAGAAAACCAAGGTCCTCTGAACTTACAAAAACAAAAAGGATCCTCTGAAACCAAGTCAGATCACATTCCTCTCCGCAAAACCCTCTATTGATTCCCACTTTCACTAAGGGTGAAATGAGCTGGTCCCTATTCCTTTGACAACCTTCTCTCTTACCATGATCTATCTCTGTCTCTACTCCTTAAACATAGCAGTCATATTCCAAACTCAGGGTTTTGCTCACACTGTTAACTTCACCTGGCATACTCTTCCCTGAGATTTCTTCCTGTTCTCGTATACCATCTTTAATTCTCTGCGGTTATACCACCTTTCCAATGTGGATTTCCTTTACCACACTGCAAACCACCCTCTCATGGCACTTCCAGTTCTATATCTTGATTTTCATTCTTGCCCCTACACAGTATGTTTCACCTTGTTATGTTCTAACCACATACAGTGCTATTGTATTTATTATTTGCTCTAGCAGTTGTCCAAAATGAAGTTAAAACAAAGTTTGTGGTTTCTTTTTTATCTGATGCACAGCTATCAGGATTTCCTACGTTTGATATTTAATCTGAGAACATTTTAAAATATTATTACTCCATTTAAAATTGGAGGGGCTTCCCTGGTGGCACAGTGGTTTAGAATCTCCCTGCTAATGCAGAGGAAATGTTTTTGAGCCCTGGTCTTGGAAGATCCCACATGCAACGGGGCAACTAGGCCAGAGCCACAACTACTGAGCCAGCGCGTCTGGAACCTGTGCTCCACAAAAAGACAGGCTGCACTAGTGAGAGGCCCGCGCACTGCGATGAAGCATGGTCCCCGCTTACTACAACTAGAGAAAGACCTCACATAGAAAGGAAGCCCCAACACAGCCAAAAATAAATAAATAAATAAATTAATTAATATGGAATAATTCCATTATATACTACAAACACTATGAAAGAAACTCCAATACAAAGCGTTAATGACAGGAGTCAATCTGTATTTACAGTTTTACAAATTTTACTTATATAATGTCTTAGAAGATAGCTGAATTTTCGTTATTTACTGACTTTAATGTATTACATGTTTTGCTTGAAAGATGTCAGGGATATCCAGCCTCACAGAAAAAAAAAATCAATAACATTTTCAGATGACTGTTGATATTTAAAATTATATATATATCAAAACTTGACAAGCGATATTTCTTTAAAGTTTAGTTGAAAGGTAAAATACTGATCCACAACAATACCCACTGTCTTTCTTTGTATTTTGAATGGCTCTTTAGTTAATGCACAGTTCTGTATCATCATGAATTTGTCTGGTCATTTGGAAAATACTGTGTTTTTGGGTTATGGACAGCCTCCTAGAACAGAGTGGAAAATTACCCTTTCACCTGATAAAATGAGGATAAAAAGGACATAATGTCTTAGTATTCTTAAAAGAGTTGTGATCTTTTGGACTTGAGGAAAGAGTGCTGCCAACCTCCACTGCATTAGAGAATCTCTCATTTACTATGTCTTCTCACTAGACAAAAGCAGAAACCTTTCATTTGCTATCTTATATATTCTAACTACTTAAGTAGTACCTAGTATTTGCATGATAAAATGAAAGGAAAGATAAACACTGGGCAGGCAAAATAACACTGAACTTTACAGAGACGCCCCAGATAGATCCCTCTATAATCTAGCTTCCAGAGTTCCACATTAGCCGTAACCAAAAACCAAAGAAAAAAAAAGATGGCTGGGGACAGGTTTAAACTCACAAATGAAAGATGTAATAAGTTTTCAATAAATATCTCCTGGAAGAAAGAGTGAGTGGTAGAGAAAAGAAATAAGGTAAGAACTGAAGGAAAGAGACAAACAAAAAAGTCCTAAGGTGGTCTTCCCAGGTGACACAGTGCTTGAGAGTCCACCTGCCGTTTCGGGGACATGGGTTCGTTCCCTCATCCAGGAAGATCCCACATTCCGTGGAGCGTCTGTGCCCATGATCCATGGCCGCTGGTCCTGAAGGTCCAGAGCCTGCGCTCCACAATGGCAGAGGCCACAACAGTGTGAGGCCCGCATACCAAAAAAAAAAAAAAAAAGTCCAAAGGCAATAAGACAGATAACCAGAAAAAGACAGGAGAAAAGTGAAAAACAAAGCTGAACCACATACCATATCCATTCCACTCACCTTGATATCCCAAGGTTGGAACAGAAACTGTCGATTCAGATTGGATTTTACTATGGTGTCCATGTCTGTAATGGTGATTGCCACACCCTCCCCACAGCCTAGCCCAGTCATGGCAAAGGTCTTGAGTAGCTCACAGCCAACGGCCCCTGCACCCACCTGGGAGGTGGCCAAGAAGAGAGACACAAGATGGTTAGGGTCACTGGGTAACAAAACCACTCCTCAGTCCTCACTACCCCTGCAGATGGCAAGAGAGTGTAAGAGGATCTATGACTGCATATTTAAGTCATAGTGCCATAAAAATCCATGGTCCTCTAAAGAAAGAGGCACAAGACCAGGATATAAAGGACCTGGTGCGAAGAAAATGGAAGAGGGATGAGATGAGGGTACAAGCCAACACCATCCCTTGTACACCACGAGGAGACTCCAGAAGAGGTGGCCAGAGCCTAGGGGACCTAAAGGTAGCTTTTGACCACAAGGTTCTCTCACCAAGAAGTATCTCTGCTTACCCAGCTTCTCTTGCAGGTCAGAGCCAAATACAGCCACCTGCCCATCATAATGGTTCTGGCACTGAGTCATGTGAAGGGAAGAGAGGGTTAGGGAAAAGCCACGTTAAAAAGATCCACAATAATGTCTTCTCCATGGGCCCAAATCACATACTGGAAGGCAGGTGTCCTCTGTAAAGGCCTCTTTTTCCACAGGGAGACACTCAATGGCATCAAAGTACAGCTACTGTATAACAGGCATAAACTTTCCAGAGCAGCCCTGAGGAGTCGGTTAGAAAGAGAATGTGATCGCTGGTTAATCAGAGCTGGAAAGCAAGCAGCAGGGCTGGAAAGGAACCTGGCCCAGGCCCAGCACTGTCCGTCTCCACTCACGCTGACCTTCATAAACTCCTGGGCAGCCACACAACCAGTGAAGGAGTTGATGGGTGCCAGATCCCCAGGGGCCATATAAGCCGGCTTCTGGATGAGGTCTTCATCCAGACTCTTTTGCTGCACTGGTGGCAGAGCTTGAGAATTCAAGCCTGTGCTAGGGTCACCAGTTCTGTTGCATCCCCCTGGAAGGAGTAAAAGAACAATCACACCACTGTGGGGAGAGGGAGAGGTAGAAAAACTAAGTAGATGAAAAGGCATAGAGCAGCTTTGGTTCAAGGACCTGGTTGGCTTGCCCACCCATCTACCTCATTGTGGGGCCGAGAGGGCTGACCATGCTGGGCACGGAACTGGTGCAGGACCTGGAAGCCAATTTGTAGCTGAGGAGGGCGAGAATACTTGACAAAATTTGTTATCACAAAGTCCGGCTCTGCCTGTGAAGTAGGCAAGGTTTTCTGTGAAGAACAAGATATCAGAACCAAAAAAGTAAAATCGTGGAGATGCCTGGAACCCTACAACACACCCTCCTTCTCATAGTCACAAAGCTTATCCTCTTAGTTACTTTGACTTGACTGACAATGCCTCCACAGATGTAGTCAGAGAAATTGGAGGTATCACAGATACTAAAGGTGTAGGGACCTGGGGGATGAAAAGAATGAAGGGTTATCTGTCAATTCATTCCCTCCCAAGATCAACAGCACTATCAAAACAGGAATATGAAAACCTCCCACCTTCTTCCTCACCTAACACCCTCCCCCATACAGTGGGAGTTTGGAGTTAACAGATATAAGCTATTATATATAGAATGGGTAAACAACAGGGTCCTACTGTAGAGCACACAGAAATCTATTCAGTATCCTGAGATAAACCATCATGGAATAGAATATGAAAAAGAATGTATATATAGATAACTGAGTTACTTTGCTGTAAAGCAAAAAGTAACTAATTTTTAAATCAACTATACTTCAATTAAGAAATAAAAATAATGTATCGTACATCATAAAACAAAATCAAAAACGAAAACACAATGCTGATTTCTTCAGACAACACAGGTATTCTATGCCTTAATGCCCCTCTAGAGAAAAAGAAGTAAGGCCTGAAAGGATCAGATGGCAACTACATAATTTCTCTAGAACAGACTCAAAAATATTAAAGGAACACAAAACACAACTCCAAAACGCTAACATTCACAATTACCTTCCATCCATCAACACTTACCAGAAACTTACCAGCAACATCTGTGGCTTTAGTTTTCATTAAATTTGTAATTTTTTGGTCCATTATTTCTTCAAAAACTCTTTTGGCCCACCCCTTTCTTGGGAATTTCTTTGACATGTGAAATATAGTTATAATAGATGTTTTAATGTTCTTGACCTGTGATTTTACATAACAGATGTGATTAACAAATTAACACACAAGAAAAAATTAGGAAGTTTAACAAAGTAGAAGAAACTATGCAAAATACAAAAGGTGTGTGTGTGGGGGGAAAGTCAAACAAGTCAAGTGCCTTAATACTCATGTAATTGGAGTTCTGGAAAGAGATAATGATATGGCAGTGAGCTCCGAAAGTAATATTTTCAAAAAACATGTGGGCAGAAATTTTCCCAATTTCATAAAACTATAAACCCATATTTAATAAATATTTAATAAACTGCAGAAGAGACATGGAGAAAACTATACAAATGTATATAATGTATTTTATATATATATATATATATATATATATATATATATATATATATATATATATATATATATATATATATATATATATATATATATATATATATATATATATATATATATATATATATATATATATATATATATATATATATATATATATATTCCTCTGTGCTCTGTTTTTGCCGAATCCCATGTTTTGGTATGTTGTGTTTACATTTTCATTCACTTCAGAGTATATTCTAATATCTCTTGCACACTGTTTGACTCTTTTATTACTTAGGAATGCATTGTTTAATTTCCACATATTTACAAGTTTTCACAAGTTCCTCCTATTACTGATGCCCATTATTCTTTCCTTTGTGGTCAGAGAACAATTTGGTGTGATTTAAATTATTGACACTTGTTTTATGGCCTAACGTGAAGTCTATCCTGGAGAACATTCCTAGTTCAAGTGAAAGGAAATTGTATTCTTCTGTTCTTGGGAGGAATGTTGTGTACATGTCTGTTAAGTGCACTCGGTTTATATCATAGTTTTGTTTAGGTCTTCTCTTCCCTTGGTGATCATATGTTTTGTCATTCATTTGGATAGGCTGTTGAACCTATTTATCTCTCTCTCAAATTTTGTAAGTTTTTGATTCAGGTATCTGGAACTTTTTTGTTAGGTGAGCATTTGTTTATAATTCTTGTGTATTTCAACAGATTTACCCTTTTATCAATAATATATTGTTAATCTAATATAATAATACAGTAATATATACTGTCCTTTGTCTCATTTTTTTATTTAAAATCTGTTTTGTCTGTTGTTAGTATAGTCACTATAACTCTCTTTCGAGTTTTCTTGGCATGAGACTTATCTTTGCAACATTTTACTTAAAATCTATTTGTTTCACACTAAGATTTGTCTCTTTAACAACATATAGGTGGTCATGTTTTTAAAAAATCCATACTGACAATCTGCTTTTTAATTGGACATCTTCTAGTGTACCACTTTTATGGTTATTTGTTATTTCTTTTACTATATACATTTTAGAGCCATTTTATTAGTGGTTGCTCTGGAATTAGGTTGTTATAAAGTAAACTGACAGTTTCTAACAACCTAGTTCACATTAATACCAACTTAATTTCAAAATATGAATTTTTGCTTTTATCTAGTTTATCCTTTTTCTTGTGTTGTTCTTATCATGAATTACATCTTTATACACTTTTTACATCAGCACCAATTAATTTTTTTTTCCTGTGGAGTAATGCTTTAAATCAGGTAAGAGAAAAAAGTAACTGCATTTGTTTACTATTGTTGCTTTAACACATTTTCAGGAATTCAATTGTTTAAAACTTTACAAATTGTTCTCTTAAAATACTACATGTTACAAGTCCCAAATCCATTTTACTGGGCTAAAGTCAATATGTTGGCAGGATTGGGTCCATCTGGAGACTCTGCTGGGAGAATGTATTTCCTTGCCCTTTTTTTTTTTTTTTTTTTTTTTTTTGCTTAGTGGTTGCTAGTATTCCTAGTCTAGTAACCCCTTCTACTACCTTCAAATACATCAGTTCATTATCTACTTCTGTCATCACATTAACTTGTCCTCTGTCACCGACATCTCCTTCATTCCTCTTATAAGAAGCATTTTGATTAGATCCACCCAAGGTAACCCAAGAACATTTCCCATCTGAAGACTCTAATATAATCATATATGCAAAGTTTTCTGCATAAAATAACATACATGTCCTGGGGATTAAAATGTGGGCATATTGGGGGACTATTATTCAGACTACAATCATACAAACAAAAAAATCGTTTAAATTATACTCTATATTTACCTATATAATTACTTTTACAGATGTTCTTTCTTTCTCTGGATTTGAGTTATCATCAAAGTGTCTTTCATTTTAGTTTGGACTCTCTCCAAGAATTATCTCATCTTGTAGGGCAGATAGTTAGCAATAAATCCTCTCCATTTTGTGCTTATCTGGAATTGTCCTACTCCTGTCCTCAGTTTCAAAAGATGGTCTTGCTGCATATAAAATTCTTGGTTGACAGTTTTTTTTTTCTTTTAGCACTATGAATGTATCGAAGTGTTTTCTGCCCTGCATGTTGTCTGATGAGTAGTCTTTTTTTTTTTTTTTGGCTTAATTGAGAATCTCTTACATGTCATGGGTTGCTACACAGTGCTTTCACAATTCTCTCTTGGTTTTTGGCTTTCAGTAGTTTATGATATGTGTTGCTTGGATCTCTTTGAGTTTAACCTGCTTTGAGTTTGTTTAGCTGGGCGAATCTGTATAATGATGTTTTGCATCAAATTTGGGATGTTTCTTGGCATTAATTCTTAAAACTTTCTTTCTGCCCCCATAATTATTTTGACAACTCCCCAGGTTAAAGTACATCTGCACTGGGTGACCTCCAAATTATGTCAAATATAGACAGTCTTGCAAACGCAGAATTCCAAGGAACATCTCAGTCACATCAGATAATGATAAATCTTTGGAGATGAGGTTCTGAAAGAATTCTCACTTTGTTCTTCTCCTTCTGGTGGCTACTCGATGCAAAAGGAATGCATACTCTTTCAATATGTACTATTATTAAGCTGGAAAAAAGGAGGATGGGATTGTGACCATTTAAAGTCTCTAGAGCTTGCTGATCTTACCAAGATTCAGTCATTTTTAAACACGTAAATACTTCCCTAGTTCCTGTGAAATTTTGTCAATTTCCAGAGTTCTGAAAAAGTTGAGTCTGACAACTTTGTAGGTTTGTAATGTAAAGAATTTTTGGAGGGCCTTACACTATCATCTTCTGACATAACTCATTAGCTGTCCTTTCTGAGGAAGAAACAATGATCCTTTCGTGTTCCAGCCCGCAGTTGGCACAAGAGAAGTGTTGGACCCTTCCAGTAATTCTTTCCATGATTATCAGCTGTGTGACCTGAAGACAGGGACCTCACTTCTCTGGGCCATCTATAAAATGAGGATAATGATTGTAACTTTCCCCATTGGTAGAGTTTAAATGACTAAATATGAATAAAGGGCATAAAAAAGAGTGTGACACAGAGTACATACTACCTAATTAACATTAGTAGCTGGAATACTATTAAGTTACCTGGTGTATTATGACACCTGATAAAGACTTACATTCACCACACTGTAAAGATCATGTAAGTATTTGCTGTTCTTCTTATCATCACCTTCATACCACCAATGGATGCTGAAAAGAAATTGCCTGTGATCACACAGCAGGGAGAGAACAATGCTGGATTTTTCATTTAGAAACTTTGCAGGTAACTGACATACTGGACCAGAAGGCTTTCCCTTCCTCATATACAGAAGTATGTACTTCTTCGCTAGACACAAGGCTCACAACTCTGTAACCCGTTAGGGAAAATTATACATAGTTTATGTACATGAATAAGCAAAGGCCATACTCTTCATGATAGATGTACATCTGTCCTAAATAGATCCTCTCTAAATTGGGACTATACTTTCCCTCATGAATAACCAATGCATGTAATTTGGCATGATAATATCTGTGTCCCAGCAGCACAACTGTTCTTTCTCCATTCCTGACAAGAAGGGCGCCATATGTTCATGAATGGTAGTAAAACTATAGAAAATGAAGTCCTAATGGTACACTGTTTCTCTCCAAATCCCAGTTGACTATCTCCAGTATCCTTTCTTAGCCTGATTTGAAGACTATCTTTACGAGAAAAGTGATTTCCGATGAATCGAATCTTATTGACACAGATCTCCAAATGCTTGGAGGACCCTATAATGGAACTTGGGTCACAAAAGTCATTCTGGCAAGATCCCAACACTTGTACTAGGACCCTTACTTAAACAATATTCCTCAAATCCTGCCTTGATTAGAAATCTCCAATTTTACCCAAATCCACCTCCCTTTGGAGAACATTGCAAATACCATGTGCTATCGAAACATGGCCACCAATGACCATCTGCCAAATATTCCTAAGCCCTGGCGCAAAATGATATGCCCCCAAAGAGACATCCAAATCCCTCCCCTCAGTCCCTAAACACCACCTGTATAGGTCCCCTCCAGAATAGACATCCCCTAAATGGCACCATGGGCCATAGATGCAAAGACATACCTCAGGGTATACCTGAAGTTTAGATCCTTTCTACAAATGACATGTAGGCTTTTAGACAACTTGAACTCCTCTTGACTCATGAAACACTCTTATTTACCATTGCAACAAAAAGAATAGGAATAAACATACCCGGGGAGAGAAAAGAGTTGTATGCAGAACACTATATAAGATGCTGATGAAAGAAATGAAAGGTGATACAGATGGAGAGATATGCCATGTCCTTGGGTTGGAAGAATCAACATTGTAAAAATGACTATATTACCCAAATCAATCTACAGATTCAATGCAATGCCTATCAAACTAGCAATCGCATTTTCCAGGGAATCAGAAGAAAATATTGCACAATGTGTATGGAAATAAAAAGACACCGAATAACGAAAACAAACTTGAGAAAGAAAAACGGATCTGGATGAATCAGGCTCCTGCACTTCAGACTATACTACAAAGTTACAGTCCTCAACACAGTATGGTACTGACAGAAAAACAGAAATATACATCAATGTAACAGTATAGAAAGCCCAGAGATAAACCCACTCACATATACTCATCTTATTTTTGACAAAGCAGGCAAGCATATACAATGGAGATAAGACATCCTCTTCAACAAGTGGTGCTTGGAAAACTGGACGGATACATGTCCAAGAATGAAATTAAAACACTCACTAACACCATACACAAAAATAAACACAAATGGATTAAAGTCCTAAATGTAAAGTCAGACATGACCAAACAATTAGAGGAAAACTTAGGCAGAACACTCTATGACATAAATCACAGCAAGATTCTTTTTGACCCACCTCCTAGAGAAATGGAAGTAAAAACAAAAATAAACAAATGGGACCTAGTGAAATTTAAAAGCTTTTGCACAGCAAAGGAAACCATAAACAAGACCAAAAGACAACCCTGAGAATAGGAGAACATATTTGCAAATGAAGCAACTGAAAAATGATTAATCTCCAAATTTTACCAACAGGTCATGCAGCTCCAAACCAAAAACACAAACAACAATCCAAAAATGAGCAGAAGATCTAACTATACAGTTCTCCAAGGATGATATACAGATTGCCATAAAACACATGAAAGGTTGCCCAATATCATGAATCATTAAAGAAATGTAAATCAAATCTACACTGAGGTATCACCTCACATTAGTCAGAATGACCATCAACAAAAACGGTACAAACAATAAATTCTGTAGAGGGTGTGAAGAAAAGGGAAACTTCTGGCACTGTTGTTTGGAATGTAAATTGTTACAGTCACTACGTAGAAAAGTATGGAGGTCATAAGATACTACTACTAGAAATAGCATATGACCCAGCAATCCCACTACTGTGCTTATACCCTGAGAAAACCATAATTCAAAAGGAGTCATGGAACACAAAGTTCATTACAGGTCTATTTACAATAGCCAGGACATGGAAGCAACTTAAGTGTCCATGGACAGAAGAATGGATAAAGAATGTGTGGCATATATATATAAAATGGAATATTACTCAGACATAAATAGAAATGAATTTGAGCTCTTTGTGGTTAGTTGGATGGATTTAGAGTCTGCCATATTTCCTGAAGTAAATCAGAAAGAAAAAAGAAAAAACTGTTTGCTAAGACTTATGTACGAAATCAGAAAATAAAAAGGTTCTGATGAACGTAGGGGCAGGAGAGGAATAAAGATGCAGATGTAGAGAATCGACTTGATAACACTTGCAGGGTCAAGGATAAGCTGGCACGAAGTGAGATAGTCATATAGACGTACATACACTACCAAATGTAAAATGGATAGCTAGTGGAAAGCAGCTGCATAACACAGGGAGATAAGTTCAGTGCTTTGTGACCACCTAGCTGGGTGAGATAGGGATGGTGTGAGAAAAATGCAATAGGGAGTGGATAAGGTAATATGTGTATATCTATAGCTGATTCACTTTGATATACAGCAGAACCTAATGCAATATTGTAAAGCAATTATACTCCGATATAGGTGTTAAAAAAAAGGAATATGCTGTCTATAAGAGCCATTTTAACTTTAAGGACACACATAAGCTAAAGGTGTGGGAATACAAACTGATAGTGCAAACACTTTCTAAACAAGAGCAGGACTGGCTCTCCCAATCTCATGTAATACAGACTTTCAGTCACAGTAGTTCAGAAGTGATAAATAAGGTCAGTATAAAATAATAATGGATCAATTTATCAAGAGGTTATAATAATTGTAAATATATATGTACTGAATGTTGCATGATTAAACAAATATTTAAATCAACCATTAAGAGATCTGAGAGGAGAAACCAACAGTAAAAATAATAATACTAAGGAACTATATTATCCCACTTTCTACCTTAGAAAATTAATAAAGACACAGAAGGTACCTAATAAACTTATAGAGAACTTCCATTCATCAGAACCAGAATCCACATGCTTCTTAAGTGCTGATGGAACATTCCCCCTGATAGTCACTGCCTTGGTACATAAAGCAAGCCTTAACAAATTTAAGAAGATCAAAACCACATTGAGCATCCTGTTTTATCATAACGTTATGAAGCTAGAAATCAGTAACAAGAGAAAAAGTGAAAAATTCCTAATATGTAAAATTAAACAGCACACACTGGAAAAATCTATGGGTCAAGGAAGAAGTCAAAAGGGAAATCTGAAACTACCTTCACATAAACAAAAATGACAACATACCAAAACTTTGGGGATGTAGCATAATCAATCTAAAGAGTGAAGTTTTAGCATTCATAACTTCTTTTATTAAGAGAAAAGAATGATCTTAAATAAACGACTTATCCTTATACATGAAGGCCTAGGGAAAAGGAACAAATTAATTTCCAAGAATAAAAGGAAGAAATATGAAATTTTCAAATGGAAATGAATAAAACAATAATCATATAATTATTTAAAAACTGAATCCAAGAGCTGGTATTTGTAAAGCATAATAAAATTGACAAAGCTTTAGCTAGACTAATGAAGAGAAAAAAGAACTTAATAAATAAAAGTTTAATTGAAAGAGGAGAAATTGTGACTGACACCCTAGCATACAAATAATAATAAAGAAAGCTACAAAACAGGGTCACACAAATGCATAAATCTCCACTAACTCTAATGTACCATGTTGCAAGACCATCACGAAGAAGACAAAAAAAAAAGTATGTCTTGATCATACAAATGATGAATTAGAAAATTGATTCAGTATTCAAAACTCTCCAAACAAAGAGAAGTCGAGGATCAGATCATTTCATGGGTGAATTCTACTGAACATTTAATGAAGATTTATTGCCAGGCCTTCCCAACCCTACCAAATAACTAAAAAAGAGGAAACATTTCCAAACTCATTTTATAAAACCAGCATTTATCTGATTAACAAAGCCAGATAAAGATATAACAAGGGAATCACAAAACAAAACAAACAAAAAACGCAGAACTTACAGGCCAATATACTTGTACATATTGATCGAAAAATTCACAAGAAAATTCTAGCAAACCAAATTCAATAGCACACTAAAAGGATCAACATGATAAGGTGGGATAACTCCTTAGGATGTAAGGGTAGTTAACATATTAAAATCAATACTTTTAATTAACCACAGGAACAGCATGCAGAAGAAATGTTTGAAAGTATTTTTTAGACTTTCTTGATTAAAGCTCTCAACTAACTGTGTAGCGAAGAAACATTTTAAATGTAATAAAGGTCATATATTAACAAGCCCACAGCTAACATCATATTCATGGTGAAGAGCTGAAAACATTTCCTCTCAGACAGGAACAAATAAAAAATGCCCACTATCACCACTCCTATTCAACATAATATTAGAATACCTAGCCAGAAGCATTAAGCAAGAAAAAGAAAAGAAAGGGATCAAAAGTGGAAAGGAAGAAGTAAAAATGCCTCTGTTGGAAGATAAAATATGCTGTATGAAGGAAATCCTAAAGTCTCCACCAAAAACCGCATGAAATTGTTAGAACTAATAAACAAATTCAGTAATGTTGTTGGCTGTGAAACAAAAATACCAAATTAGTTGCATGTGTATACACTAACAAGAAAATAGCAGACACAAAAATAAATAAAACACTTCCATTTACGGCAGTACCAAAAACAATAAAATGTTAGGACTACATTTAAGCAAGGAGACAAAAACATCTGTACACCTAAAAATATGACATTTACAAAAACTGAAGAAGACACAAGTGAATAGAAACTTATCCCATGTTTCTGAATTGAAAGAATGAATACTGTACAAATGTTCACACTACCTAGAGCCATCTATAGTTTCATTTGAAACCCAATAAATTTTCAATGGCAATTTTCCTAGAAATAGAATAACAATCCTAAAAATTGTACAAAACAACAAAGGAACCTGAAAATAGCCAAAACAATTTTCAGCAAGATAAACAAAGCTGGTTGCAACTCACTTTCTGGTTTCAAACTATTATACAAAGTTATGGTAATCGAAATAGTGTGAAATTAGCATAAAAAAGACAATAGACCAATAGAATAGGACTGACAGCCCAGAAATAAACTCAGCCATGTCCAGTCAACTAACATTTGACAAGGACGACAAGAATAAACAATGGAGTAAAAATAGACTTTACACTGAGTGGTGTTGGAAAAACGGGATATCCACACAGAAAAGAATAAAATTGAACACCCATCTTAGACGATTCAAAAATTAACACAACATGAACAGAAATCACAACATGCCTAGAATTAAACAGAAAATTATCTCCAAGGCATTTGTCTCAGCAATGATTCTTTTGGGTATGATACCAAAAGTAGAAGGAACAAAAGGAAAATTCAACATGTGTGACAACATCAAATTTAAAAGCCTCTGCACAAAAAGAAACTTGAACAGAGTGAAGAGGCATTGAACAGGAGGCATAAGAATTCTCCTATGGAATGGGAGAAAAGATTTGCCAACAACATGCCTGCTACGGGACTAATGTCCAAACATAAAAGGATTCAATTAAAAAAAAGCTGAATAATCTAATTAAAACGTGGGCTGAACACCTTAGCAGATATAGTACCTTCATAGGAGACCTACAAATGACCAAGAGACACATGAACATTTGCTCAACATCTGTAATAGTAAGAAAAATGCAAAATAAAACCACAAAGAGATGTCAACTCACACATTTCCTAGTGGTTATTATGAAAAAGAAAAGACAGAAAAGTGTAGTCAAGCATGTAGAAAACTGGGAAAACTTACAGACTGTTGGTGGGAATATACCTTAGTACAACCACTACATAAAATAATTAGGATGTTCCTCAAAGTACTAAAAATAATACCACCATATAACCTAGCAATTCCATTTCTGAATATACATATTTGAAGGAAATGAAATCAGTTACTTTACTGAGATATTTGAACTCCCATGTTCACTGTATTAATATTTACCAAAATATGCAAGGCATAGACACTAACTGTTTATCAATGAATAAACGGATTAAGAACTGTATATATTACCACAATGGATATTATACAGCCATATAAAGAAAATCCTGCAATTTGTGACCACATGAAATCAACTTGTGGGCATTATGCTTAGTGAAACAATCAGAGACATAAAGACAAACTGTGTGGTCCCACTTATTTATTAAATCTAAATGGCAGAGGTCATCAAAACAGAGAGTTGATATGTATTTAATAGGTGTGGGTTTGGGAAAAATAAGGAGATGAGAGTCAAAGAGTACAAATGTCCTGGTATAAAATATGTAGATTCTTGGGATCTAAGTTACAGCATAGTGACTTAGTTACCAACACTTTATTGCATATTTCAAGGTTACAAGGAAAGGAGATCTTAAATGTTCTTACAGCACACACAAAAAAATGGTAACTATGTGAGGTGATAGAAGTATTAACTAACATTATTATCACATTATTTCACAACATAGATGTAAGTCTAATCATCATGCTGTGTACCTTATAATTACCAAGGTTATATGTCAATTATATCTCAATAATATTGGGGAAAATGTATTAAAGATAGGACCTAAATGTTTCAAAGCCTTTGAGTAAAGATAAGGAACAAACTTCTCAAGATTGGCCTTGGCAATAATTTCTTGACAATGACAGCAGGAGAGAAGGCAACAAAATCAAGATTTAAGTGAAGTGAAATTGATCTGAATCATTCCTACATAATAAAGGAAACAATCAACAGAATTAACAGGCAATCTATAGAATAGTATAAAATATTTACAAACACGTACCTTAGAAGTGGCTAATATCCAACATACATAAGGAAAGTGCAAAACCTCAGTAGTGGGATATCACCTCATATCTGTTAGATTGGCTATTATCAAAAAAGAGAAGACAGCAGGCATGACAAAAGGGAAACACCTTACACTCTTGTTGGGAATGCTGTTTGGTGTAGCCACACTAGAAAAGAGTTTGGAGGTTCCTCATAAAACCAAAAATTAGAACTACCAAATCATCCAGAACAAAATCTTTGGTTATTTATAAAATGGAAGGAAAAATGCCGACTCTAAAAAACACCTGAATACCATGTACACTGCACCATCATTCTCAAATGCCATACCAGGAAAACTACACACTTAGCCTGAATAGATGGATAAAGGAAAGGTGCCCCAGCAAGTTATTTTGTGTGGCAGGAAATAAAAGTGGCACAATAAAAATATATTCAGGCATACTAGTAATAAAATGGTGTCTTTGTAACAAAATGGGTGCACCTTAAGGGCACTATGTTAAGTCAACATCTCTAATAGTAAGAGATGTTGAGAAGAAGTATGATGAAAGAAGAAGTAAGAAGTACTTAAGAAGTAAATCAGACAAATAAAAACAAAAATGGTGTAATCTCACTTATAGGAAAAAAAATTAATCTTCGTTGCAGGTTTTTCTCCTTCATCACTTTAAATATATCCTGCCAGTCCCTTCTGGCTTGGAGAATTTAACAACTGTCCTTCACAATCTCTTCCAAAATATAGCAGAGGGAAGAAGACTCCAAAACTAATTCTATGGCGCCACAATCACCCTGATACCAAAACCAGGCAAAGATATAATAAAAAAAAGGAAAACTACAGGCCAATATCACTGATGAATATAGATGCAAAAATCCTCAACAAAATGGTAGCAAACAGAAGCCAACAGCACATTAAAAGGATAATACACCATGATCAAGTGGAGTTTATTCCAAGAATACAAGGATTCTTCAATATATGCAAATCAATCAACGTGATACTTCATATTAACCAATTGAAGGAGAAAAACAATATGATCATCTCAATGGATGCAGGGAAACTTTCGAAAAAATTCAAACCCAATATATGATAAAAACCCTCCACATAGTAAGCATAGAGGGGAGTTTCCTCAACATAATAAAGGCCATATATGACAAACCCACAGCAAACATCATCCTCAATGGTGAAAAAACGAAAGTATTTTCATTAAGATCAGGAACAAGAGAAGGTTGTCCACCCTCACAGCTCTTTCTCCACATAGATTTGGGAGTTTCAGACACAGCAATCAGAGAAGAAAAGGAAATAAAAGGAATCCAAATCAGAAAAGAAGAAGTAAAGCTGTCACTCTTTGCAGATGACTTGATACTACACATAGAGTATCCTAAGGATGCTACCAGAAGATGAATAGAGCTAACCGATAAATTTGGTAAAGTAGCACAATACAAAATTAATGCACAGAAATCTCTGGGATACCAATAGGTTAATGATGGAAAATCTGAAAGAGAAATTAAGGAAACACTCTCATTTACCATTGCAACAAATAGAATAGAAAGAAACATACCCAGGTAGACAAAAGACCTGTATGCAGAAACCTATAAGATGCTGATGAAAGAAATGAAGGAGGATACAAAGAGATGGAGATATATACCATGTTCTTGGGTTTGAAGAATCAACATAGTGAAAATGACTGTATGACATAACGCAATCTACAGAGTCAATGCAATCCCTATCAAAATACCAATGGCATTTTCGAGGGAACTAGAAGAAAAAAATTCAGTGTGTATGGAAAAAAAAAAAAAACATGCCGAATAGCCAAAACAATCTTTAGAAAGAAAAACAGCTGGATGAATCGGGCTCCTGGACTTCAGACTATACTAAAAGCTACAGTAATAAAGACAGTATGGTACTGGCACATAAACAGAAATATAGATCAATGGAGCACGGTAGAAAGCCCAGGGGTAAACCCACAGATATATGGTCACCTTATTTTTGATAAAGGAGGGAAGAATATACAATGGAAATAAGACATCCTCTTCAACAAGTGGTGCTGGGAAAAGTGAATGGCTACATGTACAAGAATGAAATTAGAACACTCCCTAACGCCATACACAAAAATAAACACAAATCGATTAAAGGACTAAATGTAAGGTGAGACACTATCAAACACTTAGAGGAAAACATAGGCAGAACACTCTATGACATAAATAACAGCAAGATTCTTTTTGACCCACTTCCTAGAAAAATGGAAATAAAAACAAAATTAAAGTAATGGGACATAGTGAAACAAAAATTTTTCACAGGAAAGGAAACTATAAACAACACGAAACGACAACCCTCAGAATGGGAGAAAATATTTGCAAATGAAGCAACTGAAATAGGATTAATCTCCAAAATTTACCAACAGCTCATGCAGCTGTAAACCAAAACACACAAACCATCCAAAAATGGGCAGAAGACCTAAATAGACATTTCTCCAAAGATGATACCCAGATTGCAATAAAACACATGAAAGTTTGCTCAACCTTTCATGTTGAGCATGAATCATTATAGAAATATAAATCAAATCTACAATGAGGTATTACCTCACACTAGTCAGAGGAGCCGTCATCAAAAAATCAATATACTATACATTCTTGAGAGAGTGTAGGGAATAGGAAACCCTCCAGCACTGTTAATGGGAATGTAAATTGTTACAGTCACTATAGAGAACAGTATGGTGGTCATTAAGAAACTAAAAGTAGAACTAATATATGACCCCACAATCCCACAACTGTGCATATACCCTGAGAAAACCATAATTCAAAAAGAGTCATGGACCACACAGTTCATTACAGGTGTAATTACAATAGCCAGGACAGGGAAAAAGCTAAGTGTCAATCGACACATGAATGAATAAAGAAGGTGTGGCATATATATACAATGGAATATTACTCAGAGATAAAGAGAAATTAAATTGAGCTATTTGCAGTTAGGTGGATAGACTTAGAGTCTGTCATACAGTGTGAAGTAAGAAAGAGAAAAAGAAAAAACACTTTGCTAACACATATATATGGAATCTAAAAAAGAAGTTTCTGATGAAGGTAGGAGCAGCACAGGAAAAAAGATGCAGATGTAGAGAATCGACTTGAGAACATGGGGAGTGGAAAGGGTAAGCTGGCACGAAGTGTGAGAGTGGTATGTACATATATACACTACGAAATGTAAAATAGATAGCTAGTGGAAAGCAGCTGCATAGCACAGGGAGATACGTTCAGTGCTTTGTGACCACCTAGCTTGGTGGGATAGGGAGGGTGGGAGGGAGATGCAAGAGGGAGTGGATATGGGAATATATGTATACCTATAGCTGATTCATTTTGTTATACAACAGAAACTAACACAACATTGTAAAATAATTAAATTACCATATAAATGATAAAAAAACACAATATGTTGTCTACAAGAGCAATTTTAACTTTAAGGACACACATAAGCTGAAGGTGAGGGAATAGAAACTGATAGTCCAAACAGTTTCCAAACAAGAGCAGGACTGGCTCCCCCAATCTCAGGTAATACAGACTTTCAGTCAAAATAGTTCACAATTGATAAAGAAGGTCAGTATACAATGATAATAGATGCATTTATCAAGAGATTATAATAATTGTAAATATATATGTACTGAACGTTGCAGGATTAAACAAATATATAAATTACCCATCAACAGATCTGATAGGAGAAATCAACAGTTAAACTAATAATGGTAAGGGACTATATTCTCTCACTTTATACCTTAGGATATTGATAAAGACACTGAATATACCCAATAAAATTATATAGAAGTTCCATCCAACAGAATCAGATTCCACATTATTCTTAAGTTCAGATAGAGCATTCCCTAGGATAGATGCTGTCGTGGAATATAAAGCAAGCGTTAACAAATTTAAGAAGATCAAAAGCACATTAAGCAACATTTTTGATCATAATGTTATGAAGATAGAAATCAATAACAATAGAAAAAGTGAAAAAAAAACCTAATATGTAGAATTATACAGCACACACTGGAAAAACCTATGGGTCAGGAAAGAACTCAAAAGGGAAACTTGAAACTACCTTCAGATAAACAAAAATTACAATATACCCAAACTTTGGGAATGTAGAAAAATCAGTCTAAAGAAGGAATTATTTTTAGCAATCATAAATTCTTATATTAAGAGAAAGGAATGATTTAAATAAACAACTTAAACTTATGCCTGAAGGATTAGGAAAAATGAACAAATTAAGCACGAGGAATAAAAGGAAAAAGTTTGAAAGATTCAAATGGAAATGAATAAAATGAATATCAGATAATTAGGAGAAAATGAATCCAAGTGATGGCATTTGGAAAGGATAATAAAATTGACAAGCTTTAGCTAGACTAACAAAGAGCAAAAAAGAGCTTAATAAATAAAACTTTAACTGAAAGAGGAGAAATTGCAACTGACATCATAGCACACAAATCATTATAAAGGATGATAAAAAACCGGGTCACACAAATGGATAAATCTCCAACAACTCCTATATAAAATGAAGCAAGACAATCATGAAGAAGCAAAAACAAACAAACAAACAAAAAATATCTTGATCATACAAATAATGACTTAGGAAATTGAAGCAGTATTCAAAACTCTCCCAACAAAGAGAAGCACAGGATCAGTTAGTTTCACTGGTGAATTCTACTGAACATTTAATGAAGATTTATTGCCCGTCCTTCCCAAACTCTCCCAAATCACTACAAAAGAGGAAACATTTCCAAACTCATTTTACATAACCAACATTTTCCTGAATAACAAAGCCAGATAAGGAAATAACAAGGGAAACACAAAACAAAAGAAAACAAAACAAACATACAAACAAACAAGTGAAAACCACAGAACATACAGGCTAATATCCTTTTATATATAGATGCAAAAATTCTCAACAAAATTCTAGCAAACCTAATTCAATAGCACAATAAAATGTTCAACGTGATAAGGTGGGATAATTCCTGGGGATGAAAGGGCAGTTAATGTTTTTAAATCAATAAATTTAATTTATGACACGAATAGCATGCAGAAGATATGTTTGAAAGAATTTTCTAAATTTTCTTGATTAAAGCTTTCAACTACCTGGGGAGAGAAGAAACATTTTAAATGTAATAAAGGTCATATATTATCAAGGTCCCAGCTAACATCATATTCATGGTGTAAAGCTGAAAATCTTTCCTCTAAGACAGGAACAAATAAAAAATGCCCACTCTCACCACCCCTATTCAACATAATACTAGAAACAATAGTCAGAACCTTTAGGCAAGCAAAAGAAATAAAAGGGATCAAAAGTGGAATGGAAGAATTAGAAATGTCTCTGTTTGAAGATGACATATTACGTATGCAGGAAATCCTAAAGACTCCACCAAAAACCCCGTGAAACTGTTAGAACTAATAAATGAATTCAGTAATGTTGTTGGATATGAAATAAAAATACAAAATTAGCTGCATTTCTATACACTAACTAGAAAATAGCTGACAGAAAAATAAAGAAAACACTTCCATTTACAGCAGCACCAGAAACAATAAAATCTTAGGAATACATTTAAGCAAGAAGACAAAAACATGTGTACACCTAAAAATATGATATTCACAAAAACTGAAGAAGAAACAAGTGAATAGAAACTTATCTCATGTTTCTGAATTGAAAGAATGTATACTGTTAAAATGATCATGCTACCTCAAGCTGTCTATAGTTTCAATGGAATCCCAATCAACTTTTCAATGGCAATTTTCCTAGAATAGAATAACGGTCCTAAAAATTGTACAAAACAAGAAAGGACCCTGAAAATAGACAAAGCAATTTTCAGCAAGATAAACAAAGCTGGATGAAACTCACTTCGTGGTTTCAAACCATAATACAAAGTTACAGAAATCAAAATAGTGTGAGACTAGCATAAAAACAGACAATAGACCAATAGAATAGGACTGAGAGCACAGAAATAAACTCAGCCATGTCCAGTCAACTAACATTTGACAAGGATGACAAGAATAAATAATGGAGTAAAAATAGGCTTTACAGTGAGTGGTGTTGGAAAAACTGGATATCCACATGGAAAACAATAAAATTGAACATGCATCTTAGACAATTCAAAAATTAACACAACATGAGCAGAAATCACAAAATCCCTAGAATTAAAAAAAATCTCCAAGACATTTGTCTCAGCAATGATTCTTTTGGGTATGATACCAAAAGTAGAAGGAACTAAAAGAAAATTCAACATGTGTGACAACATTAAATTTAAAAGCCTCTGCACTAAAAGAAACTTTAACAGAGTGAAGAGGCACTGAACAGGAGACATAGGAATTGTCCTGTGAAATGGGAGAAAATATTTGCCAACAGCATGCAAGCTACAGGAGAATGTAGAAACATAAACACTCTCAGTTAAAAAAAAGCGAAAAATCTAATTAAAACGTGGACTGAAGATGTTAGCAGATATATTCCCCCCACAGGAGACATACAAATGACCAAGCAACACATGAATATTGGCTCAATATCTGTAATAGTAAGAGAAATGCAAAATAAAACCACAATGAGATATCAACTCACACATTTCCTGGTGGTTTTTATGAAAAGGAAAAGAGAGAAAAGTGTAGTCAAACATGTAAAACACAGGGAACACTTACAGACTTTTGGTGGGAATGTAACTTATTACAACCACTATGGAAAATGATACGGATGTTCCTCAAAATACTAAAAATAATACCACCATATAACCTAGCAATTCCATTTCTGAATACACATATTTGAAGGAAATGAAATCAGTTAACTTACAGAGATATTTGCACTCCCATGTTCACTGTATAAATATTTATCTAAAATGTGCAAGGCATTGTCACTAACTGTTTATCAATGATAAAAAGGCTTAAGAAATGTATATGTTACCATAATGGGTATTATACAGTCATATAAAGAAATTCCCGCAATTTGTGACCACATGAAATCAACTTGCAGCCATTATGCTTAGTGAAACAATCAGACATTAAGACAAACTGTGTGGTCCCACTTATTTATGAAATCTAAATGGTGTGTTCATCACAAAGAGAGTTTATACATATTTAATAGGTGTGAGGTGGGGAGAAACAGGGAGATGATTGTCAAAGAGCACAAATTTCCTGTTATAAAATGTGTAAATTCTTGGGATCTAAATTAAAGGATAGTGACTTAGTTACCAATACTTTATTGCATGTTTAAAAGTTACTGGGAATGTATATCTTCAGTTTTCTTACAGCACACACACACAATTGGTAACTATGTGAGGTGATAGAAGTATTAACTAACATTATTATCATATTATTTCTCAACATAGATGTAAATCTCATCATCATGCTGTGTACCATAAAACTACCAACGTTATATGTCAATTATATCTCAAAAGTGTTGGGGAAATTGCTTTAAAGATAAGACCAAAAAGTTTCAAATCCATTGAGAAAAGATAAGGAACAAACTTCTCGAGATTGGCCTTGGCAATAATTCCTTGGCTATGACAGCAGTAGAGCAGGCAACAAAACCAAAGTTAAGTGAATTGAAATTGAACTGAAACATTCCTATATAATAAAGGAAACAATCAATAGAATTAAGAGGCAATCTACAGAATAGCATACAATATTAGAAACAAGTACCTGATAAGTGGTTAACGACGAACATATATTAGGAAAGTTCTAAACCTCTGTAGTGGATTATCACCTCATATCTATTAGATTGTCTAATATCAAAGAACAGAAGATAGCAGGCATGACAAAAGGGAACCCTCCTACATTCTTGTTAGGAATGCTGAATGGTATAGCCACTCTAGAAACCAGTTTGAAAATTCCTCAAAAAGCTAAAAATTAGAACTACTAAATCATCCAGAAAAAAACTCTTTGGGTATTTTTATAAGGAAAGAAACACACAAAATCATAAAGACACCTGCATCCCATGTACACTGCACCATCATTCTCAAATGCCATAACAGGAAACAACAAACTTAGGCTAAATAGATGGGTAAAGAAAATGTGGCACAGAAAAGTATTTTGTGTGGCAGGAAAAAAATGTGTCACAATAAAAATATATTCAGGCATAGTAGAAGGAAAATGCTGCCTTTTGTAACAAAATGGCTGCACCTTGAGAGCACTATGTTAAATCAACATCTCTAATAGTAAGAGATTTTGAGAAGAAGTACGACGAAGAAAGAAGCACTTAAGAAGTAAGTCAGACATATGAAAACAAACATGGTGTGATCTCACATATTTAAAAAAAAATATCTTCTTTGCAGGTTTTTCTCCTTCATCACTTAAGATGTCCTGCCAGTCCTTCCTGGCTTGGAGTGTTTAACACCTGTCCTTCTAAAACTCTTCCAAAATGTAGCAGAGGGAGGAAAAATCCAAAACTAATTCTATGGAGACACCATCACTAATACCAAAAGCAGACAAAATATCAAAAAAATAAATGAATAAATAAAACTGCAGGCCAATATTACTGATGAATATAGATACAAAAATTCTCAACAAAATAGTAGCAAACAGAATCCAACAGCACATTAAAAGGAAAATACACCATGATCAAGTGGGATTTATTCCAGGAATACAAGGATTCTCCAATATATGCAAAGCAACCAATGTCATACACCATATTAACAAATTGAAGTAGAAAACACATATGATCATCTCAATAGATGCAGAGAAAGCTTTCGAAAAAAATCAACACCAGTTTATGATAAAAACCCTCCACATAGTAGGCATAGAGGGAAGATTCCTGAACATAATAAAGGACTTATATGACAAACCCACAGCAAACATCGTCCTCAATGGTGAACAACTGAAAGTATTTTCACTAAGATCAGGAACAAGGCAAGGTTGCCCACCCTCTCAACTCTTATTCAACATAGTTTTGGATGTCTCAGCCACAGCAATCCGAGAAGACAAGGAAATAAAAGGAATCCAAATTGGAAAAGAAGAATTAAAGTTGTCACTCTTTTTCTTTTTAATTAACAATACAGCAGCTTTAATAGGGTAACAGTCCAGAGAAAAATGTTACATTAGGCACTTGACATCTCATTTAAATTTTTTTCTTAAAACTAAAAGGTTTCATTTTAACAGATAAATTTCAATGTACTTTTTAAAACTGATTGTTAATTAAAGCCTAAGCAATTATAAAGAAAATACACAATGATATTCAACCAGAGGTTAATTTTCTGGTCATACTGACATGTTAAAGTACTTTTCTTAAAATTTAATTTACCTGAGACTGAGTTCTCAGGTATCTTTTTGGTTAAAAATATTTGTTAAGATAGGTGATAATTGGACTATTTTTATATTGACAACTGAAATAAAGCTATAAACTGTCAGTCAGTGTTTAGGGACCCCGAACCAACTTGTCAAAAAAGTACATTTTATACCCATAATATCATCATTTTCACATGATTATCCTTTCAAGTTATCATAATCTGTTACTGGCTTCTTGTCTAAGAATTTACAGGCCTAAGGTGAGGCTGTCAGGTAAATGACTGGCATATACAAATCAAAGACTGTGTTCAGGACAAGAGAGCCACACCCAGTGCCTGATGGACAGGATTCACCCATTAACCCGTCACTTTGGAGTCTGCCTAACAGGAGCAAGTCCTCCGAGTTCTGACAGCCACATACGGACAAGAAAGGCTGCTGAAACTTATTTAATTAGACTTAGAGGTACTACTGCTGTTAGGAGTCTGTTTATAAAGATTTTTAATCATACGTTATAATTTTTTTTTCAGGTAAAAAACTTGGTTCCAACTGTTACAGGCATAAAAGTATTTCCCCTGGGATTTCCTTCACATCGAGAAGGTACCCATATAATTTTAAATAGTCTTCCTAACTTTGGGAAAACGTTGCCCTCCCTCCAACACACCCCCCCACATGAACATAACCAAATCAGTTGTAATAAAGTACAGCACACAGAAATGACTGTTGGCCTCCTATGAGGACACTGAATGCCATCCATCCCACAGGTTCACTCAACAATCTGCATGTGTTCCTGAGGAGAAATCCATCGAGTCCCTTTGCTGTTGTGACATCTCCAAAGTCAGCTTTTCCCGTATCAATCGTTCTGGACTTCACCCACCATGCTCATCTCATTTGGATTTCAATGCTTCCTCCCATTCAACAGCCGATTCAGAGTTCTTGGGAATTGCTGGAAATATTGATTGCATTTTACTTCGAAAGTCTTTTATACTGTGAACTCCTAAAGCCTTCCAGACTGCGAAGCTGATCACACCAACCCCACACCAGGCGTAAAGTGAGCCCCACCCCAGGGCTCGCAAGGCAAGGGAAGACCTGCTCTCCGGTAAGGCAGCCGCGGCCACACTTCCCTGCTAATGTTGGAGGGTCTCCTGCAGAGGCGGGGGGCTGTTGTGGCTCACCATAGGGACAAGGACACTGCCAGCAGAAGTTCTGGGAGGTACTCTAAAGTTGTCACTCTTTGCAGATGACCTGATACTACACAGAAAGCATCCTAAAGATGTTACCAGAAAATGCCTAGCACTAATCAATGATTTTGGGAAAGTAGCAGGATACAACTTTAATGCACAGAAATCTCTGGGATTCCTATAGGCTAATGATGAAAAATCTGAAAGAGAAATTAAGGAAACACTCTCATTTACCATTGCAACAAATAGAATAGGAACGAATATACCAAGGTAGACAGAAGACCTGTATGCAGAAACCTATAAGACGCTGATGAAAGAAATGAAAGAGGATACAAAGAGATGGAGAGATATATTATGTTCTTGGTTTGTAGGAATCAACATAGTGAAAATGACTATATGACCTAACGCAATCTACAGAGTCAATGCAATCATTATCAAATTACCAATGGCATATTCCAGGGAACTAGGAGAAAAAATTACACAGTGTGTATGGAAACAAAAAAAGACACTAAATACCAAAAGAACTCTTGAGAAAGAAAAACGCAGCTGGATGAATCAGGCTCCAGGACTTCAGACTATACTACAAATCTACAATAATCAAGATAGTACGATACTGGCACAAAAACCGAAATATAGATCAACGGAACAGGATAGAAAGCCCAGAGGTAAACCCATGCACATATGGTCACCTACTTTTTGATAAAGGTTGCAAGAATATACAATGGAGATAAGACATCCTATTCAACAAGTAGTGCTGGGAAAACTGAAAAGCTACATGTACAAGAATGAAATCAGAACACTCCCTAACACCATACACAAAAATAAACACAAATGGATTAGAGTCCTAAAAGTAAGTTTCCACACTATCATACACTTAGAGGAACACATAGGCAGAACACTGTATGACATAAATCACGGCAAGATTCTTTGTGACCCACTTCCTAAAGAAATGGAAATAAAAACAAAATTAAACAAATGGGAACTAATGAAACTTAAAACATTTTTCACAACAAAGGGAACCACAAACAAGACCAAATGACAACCCTCAGAATCAGAAAATATTTGCAAATGAAGCAACTGACAAACGATTAATCTTCAAAATTTACCAGCAGCTCATGCAGCTCTAAACCAAAAAATACAAACAACAATCCAAAAGTGGGCAGAAGACCTAAATAGACATTTCTCCAAAGATGATACACAGATTGCAATAAAACACATAGAAGGTTGCTCAATATCATGAATCATTAAAGAAATATAAATCAAACTACAATGAGGTGTCACCTCACACTAGTCAGAATAGCCATCAACTTCAAAATTCTACAAACTCTAAATTCTGGAGTGGTGTATGGAAAACAGTACCCTCTTGCACTGTTAGTGGGAATGTAAATTGTTACAGCCACTATGGTGAACAATATGGAGGTCATTAAGAACCTAAAACTTGAACTAATATATGACCCCGCAATCCCGCTTCTTTGTATATACCCTGAGAAAAGCATAATTCCAAAAGGGTCATGGACCACAAAGTTCATTACAGGTGTAATTACAATAGCCAGGACAGGTAAACACCTAAGTATCAATTGACAGAAGAATGGATAAAGAAGGTGTGTCATATATATACAATGGAATATCACTGAGCCATAAATAGAAATAAAAATTGAGCTATTTGCAGTTAGGTGGATAGACTTAGAGTCTGTCATACTGTGTGAAATGAGTAAGAAAGAAAAAAAAGACAAACTTCTGGCTAATATATATATATAGGGAATTAAAAAAACATTCTGATGAATGTAGGTGTAGGACAGCAATAAAGATGTTGATATAGAGAATTGACTTGAGAATATAGTGAGTGGAAAGGGTAAGCTGGCATGAAGTTAGAGAGTCGTCTGTACATATATACACTACGAAATGTAAAATAGATAGCTAGTGGAAAGCAGCTGCATAGCACAGGGAGATACGTTCAGTGCTTTGTGACCACCTAGCTTGGTGGGATAGGGAGGGTGGGAGGGAGATGCAAGAGGGAGTGGATATGGGAATATACCTATAGCTGATTCACTTTACTATACAGCAGAAACTAACACAACAGTGTAAAACAATTATATTGCCATATAAATGATAAAAAATACAATATGCTGTCTAAAAGAACCATTTTATCATTAAGGACACACATAAGCTGAAGGTGAGGGAATAGAAATTGATAGTCCAAACAGTTTCCAAACAAGTGCAGGACTTGATCTCCCAATCTCAGGTAATACAGACTTTCAGTCAAAGTAGGTCACAAGTGATAAATAAGGTCAGTATACAATGATAATGGATCAATTTATCAAGATAAAATAATAATTGTAAATATATATGTACTGAATGTTGCGGGATTAAACATATATTTAAATCAACCATTAAGAGATCTGATAGAGGGCTTCCCTGGTGGCGCAGTGCTTGAGAGTCCACCTGCCGTGCAGGGGGCATGCCTTCATGCCCCGGTCTGGGAAGAACCCACATGCCGTGGAGCGGCTGGGCCCGTGAGCCATGGCCGCTGAGCCTGCACGTCCGGAGCCTGTGCTCTGCAGCGGGAGATGCCACAAGAGTGAGAGACCCGTATACCCACACCCGCCCACAAAAAAAAAAAAAAAAAAAGATCTGAGAGGATAAATCAACAATAAAACAAATAATAGTAAGTGACTGTATTATCCCACTTTCTACCTTAGAAAATTAATAAAGAAACAGAATGTACCTAATAAACTTATAGAAAACTTCCATTCAACAGTACCAAAATTCATATTCTGCTTAAGTGCTGAAGGAGCATTTCCCAGAATGGACACTGTCTTGAAACATAAAGCAAGCGTTAACAAATTTAAGAAGATCAGAGTCACATTAAGCATCTTTTTTGATCATAATGTTATGAAGCTAGAAATCAATAACAAGAGAAAAAGAAAAATCCCTTATATGTAAACTTATACAACACACACTGGAAATATATATGGGTCAAGGAAGAAGTCAAAAGGGAAATCTGAAACTACCTTCAGATAAACGAAAATGACAACATACCAAAACGTTTGGAATATAGAAAAATCAGTCAATGGATGAATTAATTTTAGCAATCATAGATTCTTCTAAAAGAGAAAAGAATAATCTAAAATAAACCACTTGTGCATATGCATGAAGGACTAGGAAAAATGAACAAATTAAGCACCAGGAATAAAAGGAAAAAAATAAGAAAGATTCAAATGGAAATGAATAAAACAAATATCAGATAATTAGGAAAAACTGAATCCAAGTGTTGGAATTTGGAAAGGATCATAAAATTGACAAGATTTAGCAAGACTAACGAAGAGAAAAAAAGAGCTTAATAAATAAAACTTTAACTGAAAGAGGAGAAATTGCAGCTGACACCATAGCATACAAATAGTTATAAAGAATGCTAAAAAACTGGGTTACAAAAATGGATAAATCTCCAAAAACTCCTATATAAAACATAGCAAGACAATCATGAAGAAGCAAAAAACAAACAAACAAAAAATATCTTGATCATACAAATACTGACTTAGGAAATTGAAGCACTATTCAAAACTCTCCCAACAAAGAGAAGCCCAGGATCAGTTAGTTTCACTGGTGAATTCTACTGAACATTTAATGAAGATTTATTGCCAGTCCTTCCCAAACTCTCCCAAATAACTACAAAAGAGGAAACATTTCCAAACTCATTTTATAAAACCAGGATTTTCTTGATTAACAAAGCCACATAAGGAAATAGAAGGGAACACAAAACAAAACAAAACAAAACAAAAAGCACAGAACTTACAAGCTAATATCCTTGTACATATAGATGCAAAAATTCTCAACAAAATTCTAGCAAACCAAATTCAAAAACACACTAAAATGTTCAACATGCTAAGGTGAAATAATTCCTGGTGATGCAAGGGCAGTTAACATTTTTAAATCAAAAATTTTAATTTACGACACGAATAGCATGCAGAAGAAATGTTTGAAAGAATTTTCTAAATTTTCTTGATTAAAGCTTTCAACTACCTGGGGAGAGAAGAAACATTTTAAATGTAATAAAGATCATATATTATCAAGCCCACAGCTAACATCATATTCAAGATGAAAAGCGGAAAACTTTTCCTCTAAGACAGGAACAAATAAAAAATGCTCACTATCACCACTTCTCTTCAACATAATAGTAGAATCCCTAGCCAGAACCATTAGGCACGGAAAAGGAATGAAAGGGATCCAAAGTGGAAAGGAAGAATTTAAAATGTCTCTGTTTGAAGATGACATATTCTGTATGCAGGAAATCCTAAAGACTCCACCAAAACCCCATGAAACTGTTAGAACTAATACATGAAATCAGTAATTTTGTTGGATTTGAAATAAGAATACAAAATTAGTTGCATTTCTATACACTAACAAGAAAATACCTGACAGAAAAAAAAAAAAACACTTCCATTTACCGCAGCCCCTAAAACAATAAAATGTTAGGAATACATTTAAGCAAGGAGACAAAACCATCTGTACACCTAAAAATATAACATTTACAAAAACTGAAGAAGATATATGTAAATAGAAAAGTATCCCATATTTCTAAATTGAAAGAATGAATACTGTTAAAATGTTCACGCTACCTCAAGCTATCTATAGTTTCAATGGAATCCCAATCAACATTTCAATGGCAATTTTCCCAGAAATAGAATAATAATCCTAAAAATTGTACGAAACAACAAAGGACACTGAAAATAGACAAGGCAATTTTCAGCAAGATAAACAAAGCTGGGTGCAACTCACTTCCTGGTTTCAAACTATTATACAAAGTTACGGTAACCAAAATAATGTGAAATTAGGATAAAAACAGACAAAATACCAATAGAATAGGACTGAGAGCCCAGAAATAAACTCAGCCATGTCCAGTCAACTAACACATGACAAAGAAGACAAGAATAAACAATGGAGTAAAAATAGACTTTACACTAAGTAGTGTTGGAAAAGCTGGATATCCACATGGAAAAGAATAAAATTGAACACCCATCTTAGATGACTCAAAAATTAACACAACGTGAACAGAAATCACAAAATCCTTAGAATTAAACAGAAAAAAATCTCCAAGGCATTTGTGTCAGCAATGATTCTTTTGGATATGATACCAAAAGTAGAAGGAACAAAAAGAAAATTCAACATGTGTGAAAACATCAAATTTAAAAGCCTCTGCACAAAAAGAAACTTGAACAGAGTGAAGAGGCAAAGGAACAGGAGGCATAGGAATTCTCCTATGGAATGGGAGAAAATATTTGCCAACAACATGCCAGCTACAGGACTAATGTTGAAACATAAAAAAGACTTAGTTTTTTTTAGAAAAGTTGAATAATCTAATTAAAAGGTGGGCTGAAGATCTTAGCAGATATATTCCCCCCATAGGAGACGTACAAATGACCAACTGACACATGAACATTTGCTCAACCTCTTTAATAGTAAGAGAAATGCAAAATAAAACCACAATGAGATAGCAACTCACGCATTTCATAGTGGTTATTATGAAAAAGAAAAGACATAAAAGTGTAGTCAAGCATGTAGAAAACAGGGAACACTTACAGACTTTTGGTGGTAATGTAACTTAGTACAACCACTATGGAAAATAATATGGATGTTCCTCAAAATTCTAAAAATAATACCACCATATAACCTAGCAATTCCATTTCTGAATATACATAATTGAAAGAAATGAAATCAGTTAACTTACAGAGATATTTGCACTCCCATGTTCACTGTGTAAATATTTATCTAAAATATGCCAGGCATAGTCACTAACCATTTATCAATGATTAAATGGATTAAGAAATGTATATATTACGACAGTGGATATTATACAGTCATATAATGAAATTCCTGCAATTTGTGACCACATATAATCAACTTGCAGGCATTATTCTTAGTGAAACAATAAGAGACATAAAGACAAACTGTGTGATCCCACTTATTTATGAAATCTAAATGGCTGAGGTCTTCAAAAAAAAGAGTGTATATGTATTTAATAGGTGTGAGGTTCGGAGAAATAGGGAGATGATAGTCAGAGAGCATAAATTTCATGTTATAAAATGTGTAACTTCTTGGGATCTAAATTACAGGATAGTGAGTTAGTTACCAATACGTTATTGCATGTTTAAAAGTTACTCGGAAAGTAGATCTTAAATGTTCTTACAGCACACACACAAATTTGGTAACCATGTGAGGTGATAGAAGTATTAACTAACATTATTATCACATTATTTCACAGCATAGATGTAAATCTAACCATCATGCTGTGTACCTTAAAACTGCCAACGTTATATGTCAATTGTATCTCAGAAATGTTGGGGAAATTGCTTTAAAGATAAGACCAAAATGTTTCAAATCCATTGAGAAAAGATAAGGAACAAACTTCTCAAGATTGGCCTTGGCAATAATTCCTTGGCTATGACAGCAGTAGAGCAGGCAACAAAATCAAAAGTTAAGTGAAGTGAAATTGAACTGAAACATTCCTATATAATAAAGGAAACAATCAATAGAATTAACAGGCAATCTACAGAATTGCAGAAAATATTAGAAACACATACGAGATAAGCAGCTAATAACAAACATATATTAGGAAAGTGCAAAACCTCTGTAGTGGAATATCACCTCATATCTATTAGATTGTCTATTATAAAAAAAAAGAGAAGATAGCAGGCATGACAAAAGGGAACCCTCCTACATTCTTGTTAGGAATGCTGACTGGTATAGCCGCTCTAGAAACCAGTTTGAAGATTCCTCAAAAAGCTAAAAATGTAGAACTACTAAATCATCCAGAAAAAATCTTTGGATATTTTTATAGAGGAAGGAAAATCACCGAGTCATAAAGATACCTGCATCCCATGTACACTGCACCATCATTCTCAAATGCCATAACAGGAAAACAACACACTTAGGCGGAATAGATGGAAAAAGAAAATGTGGCACAGAAAAGTATTTTGTGTGGCAGGAAAAAAAATGTGTCACAATAAAAATACATTCAGGCATAGTAGAAGGAAAATGCTGCCTTTTGTAACAAAATGGGTGCACCTTGAGGGCACTATGTTAAGTCAACATCTCTAATAGTAAGAGATGTTGAGCAGAAGTACGATGAAGTGAGAAGTAATTAAGAAGTAAGTCAGGCATATAAAAACAAACATGGTGTGATCTCACATATTTCAAAAAAAATTAATCTTAGTTGCAGGTTTTTCTCCTTCATCACTTAAGATGTCCTGCCAGTCCTTTCTGGCTTAAAGAGTTTAACATCTGTCTTTCTCAAACTCTTCCAAAATATGGCAGAGGGAGGAAAAGTCCAAAACTAATTCTATGGAGACACTATCACTGATACCACAACCAGACAAAGATATCACAAAAAAAGAAAACTGCAGGACAATATCACTGATGAATATAGATGCAAAAATCCTCAACAAAATAGTAGCAAACAGAAGCCAACAGCACATTAAAAGGAAAATACACCATGATCAAGTGGGGTTTATTGCAGGAATAAAAGGATTCTTCAATATATGCAAATCAATCAATGTGATACACCATATTAAAAAATTGAAAGAGAAAACACATGTGATCATCTCAATAGAAGCAGAGAAAGCTTTTGAAAAAATTCAACACCAGGTTATGATAAAAACCCTCCACACAGTAGACATCGAAGGAAGATTCCACAACATAATAAAGGCCATATATTGCCAGAGTCCAGCTCTAGTGAGTCTCGGGATACCCGAGGGATGGATAGCGTCAGCAAAGGAAATAATTCTATTACACTTCTTAAAGTATCAGCATTGCATGTTTCTCTTTCTCATGTCTTTATTCTCCATTCTTCCTCTATTGTTTACAATCACAGGTTTATATATCGTAGTTGATTACATTACCAGGTACGTGGCCAAACAATCTTAGCACAATCAAACCTGAAAATATTCTATAAAGATTTTTTAAAACAAACATCCCCTAGTTTCTAGATGTCCTATTAAAATATTTCCCCAAGTTCCCATTAATCACAGGTTGTTTCTTAGTAACCAAGCCAAGCAGTTCTATGATTATTTCAATTGTAAAATTTGGAGCTACTTGTTCCTATTTTTCTTCTTGCATGTGCATCCTTTTACAATGGTTCCAGGAAAATATTTACAATGTACCTGCATGCTCTTTCTCGTTGTTTCCTTCAACTGAGACAGCGTTTTCTCCCTATCCGGGCAACGAATTCTGCTCTAGTCATTTGTTTTTCTATAATTAATTTTCCTTTATAATAGAACCATAAATTTCCTATGTCATCATCAGGAACTCCAGCCCATGGCCGTAACTCCATACTAGAGGGTGTTTTTCACAAAAACATCCCCTTAGCTCCAGGCTCTTAATTATTTACCATTTACACAGGGCTTTAGTGGGTACTTCCCATCCTATGATAGTTTCAGGAGGGGGAGTCCTAGAGGAATTTTTTTTCACCTGGAGCAACATCCCCCCAAAATTGCCCCTGTATGTAAAGTTATTATCATAAAACATAACAACGGAGCTGTAGTCCACCTTACTGACACGGCACTGCCTTGTAGTGCCTTCCGTTGCTCATGACTTTGTCATGGTGCAATGCCTCCAGGATGGCTTCCGACATCTCCCCCTTTTTTATTTTTTAAAAGTGCAGTATGTAGCTCCACGGAAAGTTGTTTGATGCTTTTAATAATTATTCTAATGAGGACTGGAAGTAAAAATATCAGAATTAGTACAACAACTGCCATGATTCCTCCATTAATGAGCATTGAGAATAAGGTTTTATGTGACACAAATGACTTAATACTTTCAAAAAATTTCTGAGCAGACTGTGCCGGAGATAAACCTAAGTTTGTATTTCCTATGTCATGAATATCTTGATGTAATTTAGTAGGGTCTAAACTAGCATCTGTTTGGTTCCAAACTCCCATAATATGAGTACGAATTTATTCCCAAGAATATAATGATTCATTCACTTTTAGAGGAGTAACACAAATCCATCTATATTTTTTATGACACCTCAAAGCTAATCTTACTTTGAGTGCTGTTAATTCATGCCCTATGTGTAAAATTGCTTCTTCTAAGGCATCCACCTTTGCTTCTAACTTTCTGTCTATAACTTCCTGAGTAGCCAGAGCTAAAGATACATTTTTGAAAGCTCATTTACGTGTTGAGCTGTATGTACATGTTGAGCTAAGGAACTTATTGAAAGAGAAAGTGATGCTATTACAGCTATAAATGTAGATATTGCTAGAATTAAAGCTGCAACAAGTCTCTTTGAATGTAATAAAAGTTCAGTTTCATGCAAAACATGTAAACCATAAGCATCATACAAGGCAGATGATAATTTTAAGGCAACATAATGTATGGAGGTCGTTTAAGAATCATTAAAACTTGTACATTCATAGAGGGATTTATACAACTTGTCGAAATACAATCATAGCAATGTGTCCAAAAAGTAGAATCAGAAGTATTATAATAAATATTTAGATCCACATATTTTGGGGCTACCAAGAATACATGAGGTGCAGACACACAAGCCTGCATAGAATAAATGCCCATATTTTTAGGTCTATGAAGAATAACTGGTGGTGGTGCAGCAATAGCTTTCCAAAGCTGGGTCTGTGCATAATACATACTCTCTTGAGCCATAGTTAGTATAGGAGGCACACATCCTCCAGTGTGCCATCTATAAACAAGCATAGAAGCAGGAATGAGTGTATTATTCCAATCATAATGTGCATGATGTTGTAAATAAGATCTATAATCCTTTCATGGATCAGGATTACTCCAATCATGCACATTTTTGTGGTATCCTCTATGGGAATATCAATTCTTGAAGAATATATACAATAATTCCATGTAGGAAATCTGGTATTGGTATCTACAGCGTCCCAGTTACTATCCAATTGGTCTTCCGGAGATTGTAATATAGATGATTGTACTCCTGTATGGATACCATAAGGAGGATTACAAGGAAGAAATTTTAAAGATGAGAGGAAGGTTGATTATATGTTGGATCTTCTCCAGGTGCTAGGTAAATCAAAGACCAAAGAAGTCTCTTATTAGATTGACTCAAAGGAGAAGCAGTAAGCTGTCCTTTAAGAAAAACCGGTATACATCCATCCTTACGAGAGGCTACAGAGTTATTAATTGATGGAAATATAAAACATATAGTATGGAACCCTGATTTTCCATGAAATGTAAAATTATTATTTGTTTTAAATTTATTATATGGATAGGAGCTTATGGCTCCTCCCATTAACCTGGGCATAGTAGTAGACACTGGTATACCCTCATTATCCCAGGCTACAGTTTGTAAAATCGGTGGATCAGGGAGATATGTCCAATAAGATTTATCCAAAGCATTTCCCCTAGTTACCTGGCAGGCCAATATAGCAAGCATAGCAACAACAAGATTTCCAGGTGTTAAGGTAGCTCCCTGCTCTGTTACCACTTTATCGGCGTCATCAGCAAGCGTTTAATGTGACCCCACGTTGGTGGATTCGAAGTTCTTGTAGAGATGGCTTGTGTCTTGCGAGGTCTTGGGTGCGGACGCGGAAGACAAAGAATTGGTCTCTCTCCAATGGTGAGCTTTTGTATCTGCTGCAGCAGTGGTTCTTTAGCTGATGGTGATTCATTAGCTGACGTCTCCGGCTGTGGTGCCTTGTGCCTGACTGGGAAGTGGTAAGGCGGGGTCGGAGGGCCCGACATGACTGATGAGACGGTCAGGCACCCACAACGGCGAGTCAGTGTCCTGTGGAAATACACAAGCATACCCTCAGCCGCTGGTTAGAAAATATCAGGTCCTTTCCATTGACGAGTGAGCAGATCCTTCCATTTCACCCTATGTTTAGGTTTATTAATATCGGGATTCCAATGTCTCATCATGGCAGTATTACCTTGTGAATCAGTATTCAAATTATTTAATACAAATAGTGTGTGTTGAAGATGTGATGTGGAGAAGTGTATTTGAATTCCCCTTGCTGTAAATTTGTAATTTGAACTTTTAAAGTATGATGGGCTCTTTCCACTATTGCATGACCCTGAGGATTATAGGGGATTCCCATAGAATGGGAAATATTAAAGTTTTCACAAAAGTTTTTAAAAGCCTTAGAAATGTAGGCAGGAGCGTTATCAGTTTTTAGAGCTTTTGGAATGCCTAGAAAGGCAAAACAGAAAAATACGTGTTGCATAACATCCTTAAAAGCTTTCCCGGTTCTTGCTGAGGCAAGAATTACATGAGAATAGGTATCCACAGAACCATGTACATAAGATAGCTTTCCAAAAGTTGGCACATGAGTTACATCCATTTGCCGTAACATATTAGGTAATAATCCTCTAGGGTTGACCCCCATGGGCAAACTGGATGAATAAGTTGGACAATGTGGACAATTTTTAATTATAGATCTGGCTGTCTCCCGGGGCAGTTGAAATTGATATCACAGAGCTACGGAATTTTGATGATGCAAATTATGTGAAGCTTGTGCCTCCTCAATACAAGGGAAAGCGACAATTCGTGTCAAAAGGTCAGCTTGGCGATTACCTTCACATATGATTCCAGGCAAGTTAGAATGTGACCTTACATGACTGACATAATAAGGTAAAGAACGTGCCCAAACTTGTTTTGTAAAGAAGCTCACAGTGATAGTGCCAATGGTGGCGGTGCCCACGGTGACACTGCCCACGGTGACAATGCCCATGATGACAGTGCACATGGAGACAGTGCCCACGGTGCCATTGCTTATGGTAACAGTGCTCACAGTGACAGTACCCATGGTAACAGTGACCACGGTGAGGGTCCTCATGGTGATAATGTCCATGGTGAGAGGTCTCATTGTGACAGTCCGCATTGTGCCAGTGCTCATGGTGACAGTGCCCATGGTGACAGTGACCATGGTGAGAGTACTTGCGGTGGTAGTGCTCACAGTAATAGTGCTCATGGTGACAGTGCCGATGGTGACAGTGCTCACAGTGACAGTGCCCATGGTGATAGTGCCCATGGTGAGAGTCCGCCCATTGATAGTGCCCATGGTGGCAGTTCCCATTGTGAAAGTGCTCATGATGACATTTCCCATGTTGGTAGTTCCCATGGTGACAGTGCTCATGGTGATAGTGACCATGGTAAAAGTGCACATGGTGGCTGTGCCCTTGGTGACAGTGCCCATGACAACAGTACTCATGGTGACAGTTTTCACGGCGATAGTGCCAATGGTGACATTGAACATGGTGGCAGTGAAAAACGGTGACAGTGCCCATGTTGACAGTTCTCATGATAACAGTGCACACGGTGACAACCAAAGCAGACAGTACTCACGGTGACAGTTCTTATGGTTGCAGTACACATGGTGACAGTGATCACAGTGATAGGGCCCATTGTGGAAGTGCCCACAGTCACAATTCTCATGGTGGAGTGCTCAAAGTGACAGTGCCCATGGTGAAAATACCCAGGGTGACAGTACTCATGGTGAGAGTGCTCATGGTGATAGTGCCCATGGTGACAGTGCCCATGTTCACAATTCTCACAGTGATAATGCCTATGCTGAGAGTACCTAGGGTGACAATGCCCATGGTGACAGTGCCCATGGTTTCATGCCCATGGTGACTGTGCTCATGGTGACAGGGCTCATGTTGGCAGTGCCATAAATAACAGTGTTCATTGTGGCAGTGCTCATGGTGACAGTGCCCATGTTTACAGTGTTTATGATGATAGATATCACAGTGTCAGTGCCCAAGGGGACAGTGTCCAGGATGACAAAGCGCATGGTGATACTTCCCATTGTGACTGTGGCCATGGTGACATGGGCCATGGTGACAGCATCCAGTGTGACAAGGCCCATGGTGACAGTGCTCATGGTGACCATGCCCATGGTGACAGGGCCGATAGTGAGAGAACCAATATTGACAGTGCTCATGGTAAAATTGCCCATGGAGACATTAGCCGTGGTGATAGTGCTCATGCTGACAACCCCACGGTGACAGTGCCAATTTTGATGGTCCCCGTGGTGACAGTTCTTATGTTGAATGTGACCTAGGTGACAGTTCTCACGGTGACAGTGCCTATGGTGAAAATTCTCATAGTGACAGTGCTCACGGTGAGAGTGCCCATGGTGTTATTACCCATGGTGAGAGTACTCATGGTAAAAGTGCCCATGGTGACACTGCACATGGTGGCAGTGCAAAATGGTGACAGTGCCCATGGTGATATTGCTCATGGTGACACTGCTTATGGTGATAGTTCTTATGGTGATAGTGTGTATGGTGAAACTTGACACAGTGACAGTGCTCATGGTGACAGTGTTCACGGCGATAGTGCCGATGGTGAATGTGCCCATGCTGACAGTGCCCATAGTCATAATTCTCACGGTATAGTGCTCATGGTGACAATACCAGGGTGACAGAGCTCATGGTAAAAGTGCTCATGGAGACAGTGCCCATGGTGACAGTACCTAAGGTGACAATTCCCATGGTGAGAGTGCTCATGGTGACAATACCCAGGGTGTCCTGCCCATGGTGTCAGTGATCATGGTGAAACTGCTCATGTGGACAGTGCCATAAATGACAGTTCTCATTGTGGCAGTGCTCATGGTGACTGTGCTCAGAGGGACGGTGCCCATTGTTACAGTGCTTATGGTGACAGAGGTCACGGTGGCCATGCCCACGGTGACAGTGCCCACGCTGACAAAGCCCATGGTGATACCTCCCATTGTGACAGTGCCCACAGTGAAAGAGCCCACGTTGACAGTGCCCAAGATCACAGTGCCCATAGTGAGAATGCTAATGTAGACTGTGCCCTTTGTGACAGTGCCCACTGTGACAATGCCCATTGTGACTCTGCTCACGGTGACCGTACTGATGGTGACAGTGCCGATGGTGATAGTGCCAATAGTGAGAGTGCTCACAGTGAAACTGCCCATGGAGACACTGCCCATGGTGATAGTGCTCATCGTGACATCCCCTCGGAGGCAGTGCCAATGGTGAGAGTCCCCGTGGTGACAGTTCTCATGGTGAAAGTGACCCTATTGACTGTGTTCATGGTGACAATGCTCAAGGTGATAGTCTCCATGATGACAGTGCCCATGGTGACTGTTCACATGGTGACAGTGCCTATGGTGATAATGCAATTAGTGACAGTGCTCATGGTGAGAGTGCCCATGGTGATAGTGCCCATGGTGAGAGTCCTTACGTTGATAATGCCCATGGCGGTAGTTCCCATTGTGAAATTGCTCACGATGCTGGTGACCATGATAACAGTGCACGTGGTGGCAGTGCCCTTGGTGACAGTGCCCATGATGACAGTACTCATGGTGACAATTCTCACGGTGATAGTGCCCATGGTGACATTGCACATGGTGGCAGTGAAAAATGGTGAGAGTGCCCATGTTGACAGTTCTCATGGTGACAGTGCACATGGTGACAACCCATGCAGACAGTACTCACGGTGATATTTCTCATGGTTGCAGTACCCATGGTGACAGTGCTCACAGTGAGAGTGCACATGGTGGCAGTGCCCATGGTGACAGTGCCCACAGCACTATTGTCTATGTTGACAGTGCTCATGGTAACAGTGCCCATGAGACAGTGAGTAAGGTGAGAGTGCTCACAGTGATATTGCCCATGGTGACAGGGCTCATGGTGACAGTCCGAATTGTGTCAGTACCCAGGGCAACAGTGCTCGTGGGGACAGTGACGACAGTGAGAGTGCTCACGGTGATAGTGCTGACGGTAATAGTGCTTATGGTGACAGTGCAAATGGTGACAATACCCATGGTGACGGTACTCATGTTGAAAATACCCATGGTGGCAGTTCTCATAGCGACAGTTCTCATGGTGACAGTGCTCATAATAGCAGTTCCCAAGGTGGCAGTGCTCGTGGTGACAGTGCTACTGGTGACAGTGCACTTGGTGGCAGTTCCCATGGGGACAGTACCGATGGTGACACTGTGCATTGTAACAGTGCCCAAGGTAACCGTGCTCACGGTGATAGTGCACATCGTGAGAGTGCCCCTGGTGGTAGTTCACCTGGTGACAGTGCTAAATAGTGACAGTGCACATGCTGACAGTGCTCATGGTGATAGTGCCCATGGTGACAGTGCACACGGTGATAATGGACATTGTTACAGTGTTCATGGTGACAGAGCCCAAGCTGGCAGTGGCCATGGTGACAGTGCCCACAATGACAGTGCCCTTGGTGACAGTGCCCTTGGTGACAGTGCCCATGCTGACACTTCTAACGGTGGCAGTATGCATTGGGACAGTTAGCATGGTGAGATTTGTCACAGTGATAGTGCCCATTGTGACAGTGCTCACAGTGACAATGCCCATGGTGCCAGTTCCCATAGAGACATTCCACATGGTCACATTTCTCAGAGTGCATGTGCCTATAATGATATTACCCATCTTGACACTGCACATGGTGGCAGTGCAAAATGGTGACAGTGCCCATGGTGACATTGCTCATGGTGACTTGGCTTACATTGATAATCCTTATGGTCACAGTGTGCATGGTGACACTGCACAGAGTGACAGTGTTCATGGTGACAGTGTTCACGGTGATAGTTCCCATTGTGAGAGTGTCCATGGTGACAGTGACCATACTCACAAATCTCATGCTGTAGTGCTCACAGTGACAGTGCCCAAAGAGAAAATGCCCAGGGTGACAGTACTCATGGTGAGAGTGCCCATGGTGACAGTGCCCTTGGTGACATTGCCCATGTTCACAATTCTCACAGTGATAATGCCTATGGTGAGAGTACCTAGGGTGACAATGCCCATGGTGACAGTGCCCATGGGGTCATGCCCATGGTAGATAGCACTCATGGTGACTGTGCCATGTTGGCAGTGCCATAAATAACAGTGCTCATTGTGGCAGTGCTCATGGTAACCGTGCTCATGGTGACATTACCCTTGTATACAGTGTTTATGGTGATAGATGTCACGGTGTCAGTGTCCACGGGGACAGTGTCCACGCTGACAAAGCCCATGGTGATACTTCCTATTGTGACAGAGCCCACCCTAACAGTGCCCATGGTGACAGCGCCCAGTGTGACAAGGCCCATGGTGACAAGGCTAACGGTGACCGTGCCAATGGTGACAGTGCCGATGGTGAGAGTGCCAATAGTGACAGTGCTCATGGTGAAACTGCCCATGGAGACATTGCCCATGGTGATAGTGCTCATTGTGGCAGTGTTCATGGTGACCATGCTTATGGTGACAGTGCCCCTGGTTACAGTGCTTATGGTGATAGATGTCACGGTGGCCATGCCTATGGTAACAGTGCCCATGCTGACAAAGCCCATGGTGATACTTCCCATTCTGACAGTGCCCAAGGTGACAGAGTCCATGGTGACAGTGCCCAATATCACAGTGCTCATGGTGAGAGTGCTAATGGTGACTGTGCCCATGGTGACAGCGCCCATTGTGACAACACCCATTGTGACAGTGCTCACGGTGACCGTGCCGATGATGACAGTGCCGATGGTAATAGTGCCAATATTGAGAGTGCACAGGGTGACACGGCCCATGGAGACACTGACAATGGTGATAGTGCTCATCGTGACAACCCCTAAGAGGCAGTGCCAATAGTGAGAGTATGCATGGTCACAGTTCTCACGGTGGAAGTGACCCTGTTGAAATTGCTCATGGTGACAGTGCTCAAGGTGATAGTCTCCATGTTGACAGTGCCCATGGTGACTGTTCTCATAGTGACAGTGCCTATGGTGATAATGCTCTTAGTGACAGTGCTCACAGTGACAGTGCCCATGGTGACAGTGACCACGGTGACTGTTCTCAACGTGATAGTGCCCATGGTGACAGTGTTCATGATGACAGCCCGCATTGAGGCTGTGCCCGTGGTGACAGTTCTCAGGGTGATAGTGCTCATGGTGATAGTACTCACGATGACATTGCCCAAGGAGACAATACTCACGGTGTCAATAATCATGGTGAAAGTGCCCATGGTGGCAGTTCTCATAGGGACAGTTCTTGTGACAGTGCTCATGGTGGCAGTGCTCGTGGTGACAGTGCTCATGGTGGCAGTGCCCATGGTGAGAATACCAATGGTGACACTGCACATGGTGACAGTGCACATAGTCATGGTGCCTCTGGTGGCAGTGCAAAATAGTGACAGTGCCCATGGTGATATTGCTCATGGTGATAGTGCCCATAGTGAGAGTGCCCATGGTTATCATGCTCATTGTGACAGTGTCCATGGTGACAATGCCCCTGGTGACAGTGCACACCGTGAGAATGCCCATGGTGGCCGTGCCCATGGTCAAAGTTCTTATCATGATAGTGCTCACGGTACCAGTGTTCATGATAATAGTGCCCACGGAGGCAGTGCCCACAATGAGAATGCCAAAGGTGAGAATACTGACTGTGACAGTTCCGATGGTGACTTTTCTCTCTGTGATAGTGCCCTTGGGGAGAGTTAGCATGGTGAGATTTCTCACGGTGATAGTGCCCATTGTTTCAGTGCTCATAGTGACAAGACCCATGGCTCCAGTGCCCATCATGGCATTGCTCATGGTGACAGTTCTCACGGTGACAGTGCCCATGGTGATATTACCCATGGTGACAGTACTCAGTGATAAAATGCTCATGGTGACAGTGCCTAAGGTGATAGTGCACATGGTGGCAGTGCAAATGGTGACAGTGCCCATTGTGACATTGCTTAATGTGATAGTTCTTGCGGGGATAGTGCACATGGTGACACTGCCCACCGTGACAGTGCTCTTGTTGACAGTGATCACAGTGATAGTGCCAATGGTGGAAGTGCCCATCGTGAAAGTGCCCATGGTGACCTCTCTTATGGTGAGAGTGGTCAGAGTGTCAGTGCTCATGGTGAAAGTGCCCATGGTGACGGAGCTCACGGTGACAGTGCCCATACTTATAGTGTCCATGGTGACAGTACTAACAGTGAAATTGTCCATGGGAACCTTGCCCATGGTGACAGTGCCCATGGTCACAACCCTCACGGTGAAAGTGCTCACGGTTACAGTTCCCATTTTGACAGTGACGACCATGACAGTTCTAACAGTGATTGTGCACATGATGACAATGTTCATGGTGAAAGTTCACATTGTGCCAGTGCCCAAGGTGACAGTGCTCATGGTGACAGTGCCCAAAGTCACAATACACATGGTGACAGTGCTCAGGCTGACAGTTCTCATGGTGATAGTTTCCATGGTGACAGTGCACATGGTGATACTGAGAATGGTGACAGTGTTTGTGGTGACAGTGGTCATGGTTGCAGTACCCATGGTGATAGTGCTGAAACTGACAGTGCCCTTGGTGATAGTGCCCATGGTGAGAGTGCTTACATTAATAGTGCCCATGGTGGCAGTTCCCATTGTGAAAGTGCTCATGATGACAGTGCCCATGTTGGTAGTTCCCATGGTGACAGTGCTCACGGTGATAGTGACCATGGTAACTGTGCACATGGTGGCCGTGCCCTTGGTGAGAGTGCCCATGATGACAGTACTCATGGTGACAGTGCTCACCGTGATAGTGCCCATGGTGACAGTGCCCATGGTGGTAGTGCACACGGTTGCAGTGAATAATGGTGACAGTGCCCATACTGACAGTTCTCATGGTGACCGTGCTCATGGTGACAGTGCCCACGTTTAAAGTGCTTATGCTGATAGATATCACGGTGTCAGTGCCAATGGGGACAGTGCCCACGCTGACAAAGACCGTGGTGATAATTCCCATTGTGAAAGTGCCCATGGTGACAGTGCCCAGTGTGACAAGGCCCATGGTGACAGTGCTCATGGTGACTGTGCCCATTGTGACAGTGCCGATTGTGAGAGTGCCAATAGTGACAGTGCTCAAGGGGAAACAGCCCATGGAGATACTCCCCATGTTGATAGTGTTCATGGTGACAAGTCCACAGTGACAGTGCCAATGGTAATAGTCCCCGTGGTGACAGTTCTTACATTGAATGTGACCATAGTGACAGTTCTCACGGTGACAGTGCCTTTGGTGAAAATTCTCATAGTGACAGTGCTTATGGTGAGAGTGCCCATGGTGATATTACTCATGGTGACAGTACTCATGGTAAAAGTGTCCATGGTGACACTACACATGGTTGCAGTGCAAAATGGTGACAGTGCCCATGGTGATATTGCTCATGGTGACATTGCTTACGGTGATAGTCCTTACAGTGATAGTTTGTATGGTGAAACTGCACACGGTGACAGTGTTCATGGTGACAGTGTTCATGGCAATAGTGCCGATGGTGAGAGTGCCCATGGTGATATTGCCAATGGTGAGAGTCCTTACGTTGATAATGCCCATGGTGGTAGTTCCCATTGTGAAAGTGCTCACGATGCTGGTGACCATGATAACAGTGCACGTGGTGGCAGTGCCCTTGGTGACAGTACCCATGATGACAGTACTCTTGGTGACAATTCTCACGGTGATAGTGCCCATGGTGACATTGCACATGGTGGCAATGAAAAATGGTGAGAGTGCCCATGGTGACATTGCACATGGTGGCAGTGAAAAATGGTGAGAGTGCCCATGTTGACAGTTCTCATGGTGACAGTGCACATGGTGACAACCCATGCAGACAGTACTCACGGTGATATTTCTCATGGTTGCAGTACCCATGGTGACAGTGCTCACAGTGATAGTGCACATGGTGGCAGTGCCCATGGTGACACTGCCCACAGCACTATTGTCTATGTTGACAGTGCTCATGGTAACAGTGCCCATGAGACAGTGAGTAAGGTGAGAGTGCTCACAGTGATATTGCCCATGGTGACAGGGCTCGTGGTGACAGTCCGAATTGTGTCAGTACCCAGGGCAACAGTGCTCGTGGGGACAGTGACGACAGTGAGAGTGCTCACGGTGATAGTGCTGACGGTAATAGTGCTTATGGTGACAGTGCAAATGGTGACAATACCCATGGTGACGGTACTCATGTTGAAAATACCCATGGTGGCAGTTCTCATAGCGACAGTTCTCATGGTGACAGTGCTCATAATAGCAGTTCCCAAGGTGGCAGTGCTCGTGGTGACAGTGCTACTGGTGACAGTGCACTTGGTGGCAGTTCCCATGGGGACAGTACCGATGGTGACACTGTGCATTGTTACAGTGCCGATGGTAACCGTGCTCACTGTGATAGTGCACATCGTGACAGTGCCCCTGGTGGTAGTTCACCTGGTGACAGTGCTAAATAGTGACAGTGCACATGCTGACAGTGCTCATGGTGATAGTGCCCATGGTGACAGTGCACACGGTGATAATGGACATTGTTACAGTGTTCATGGTGACAGAGCCCAAGCTGGCAGTGGCCATGGTGACAGTGCCCACAATGACAGTGCCCAAAGTGAAAGTGCCGACAGTGACAGTTCCCATGGTGACCCTTCTCACGGTCACAGTGCCCATGGGGATAGTTAGCATGGTGAGATTTCTCACGGTGATATTGCCCGTTGTGACAGTGTGCTCTGTGAGAAGGCCTATGATGCCAGTGCCCATAGAGACATTCCGCACGGTCATATTTCTCATGGTGAAAGTGCCTTTGGTGATATTACCCATGGTGACAGTGTACGTGGTGGCAGTGCAAGCAGGTGAGAGTGCCCATGGTGATATTGCTCATGGTGACTTTACTTACAGTGATAGTCCTTATGGTGACAGTGCACATAGTGACAGTGCACACAGTGACAGTGTTCATTGTGACAATGTTCATGGTGATAGTTCCCATGGTGAGAGTGTCCATAGTAACAGTGCCCATAGTCACAATTCTCATGGTGTAGGGCTCACAGTGACAGTGCCCATGGTGAAAATACCCAGGGTGAGAGTACTCATGGTGACAGTGCTCATGGTGATAATGCCCATGGGACAGTGCCCATGTTCACAATTCTCAGAGTGATAATGCCTATGGTGAGAGTACCTAGGGTTACAATGCCTCTGGTGACAGTGCCCATGGTGTCATGACCATGGAGACAGTGCTCATGGTGACAGTGCTCATGTTGGCAGTGCCATAAATAACAGTGCTCATTGTGGCAGTTCTCATGGTGAGCGTGCTCATGGTGACAGTGCAAATGTTTACAGTGTTTAAGGTGACAGAGTTCACGGTGTCAGTGCCCATGGGGACAGTGCCCTTGGTGACAAAGCTCTTGCTGATTTTTCCCATTGTGATAGTGCCCACGGTGACAGCGCCCATGGTGACAGCACCCAGTGTGACAAGGCCCATGGTGAGAGTGCTCATGGTGACCATGACCATGGTGACAGGGCCGATAGTGAGATGGCCAATAGTGACAGTGCTCATGGTGAAACTGCCCATGGAGACATTGCCCATGGTGATAGTGCTCATGGTGACAACACCACGGTGACAGTGCCAACGGTGATAGTCCCCGTGGTGACAGTTCTTACATTGAATGTGACCATGGTGACATTGCTCATGGTGGCAGTGCTCATGGTGACAGTGCTCAAGGTGATGGTCTCCATGTTGACGGTGCCCATGGTGACATTTCTCATGGTAACAGTGCCTATGGTCAAAATTCTCATAGTGACAGTGCTCACGGTGACAGTGCCCATGGTGATATTACTCAAGGTGACAGTACTCATGGTGATAGTGCCCATGGTGACACTGCACACGGTGATAATGGGCATTGTTACAGTGTTCATGGTGATAGAGTCCAAGGTGGCAATGGCCATGGTGAGAGTGCCCACAATGACAATGCCCATGGTGAAAGTGCCGACAGTTACAGTGCCCATGGTGACACTTCTCACGGTGACAGTTCCCATGGGGACAGTTAGCATGGTGAGATTTCTCACGGTGAGAGTGCCCGTTGTTACAGTGCTCACAGTGACAATGCCCATGGTACCAGTGCCCATAGAGACATTCTGCATGGTCACATTTCTCACAGTGATAGTGCCTATGGTGATATTACCCATGGTGACACTGCACATAGTGGCAGTGCAAAATGGTGACAGTGCCCATGGTGATATTGCTCATGGTGACATTGCTTACGGTGATAGTTCTTACGGTGATAGTGTGTATGGTGAAACTGCACACAGTGACAGTACTCATGGTGACAGTGTTCATGGCGATAGTGCCGATGATGAATGTGCCAATGGTGACAGTGCCCATTCTCACAATTCTCACGGTATAGTGCTCATGGTGACAGTGCCCATGGTGTCAATACACAGGGTGACAGTATTCATGGTGACATTGCTCATGGTGATAGTGTCCACAGTGAGATTGCCCATGTTCACAACTCTCACGGTGATAGTGCCCATGGTGACAATACCCAGGGTGACAGAGCTCATCGAAAAAGTGCTTATGGTGACAGTCCCATGCTGACAGAGCCTAAAGTGACAATTCCCATGGTGACAGTGCTCATGGTAATACTGCCCATGGAGACATTGCCCATGGAGATAGTGCTCATGGTGGCAACACCACGGTGGCAGTGTCAATGGTGATAGTCCCCGAGGTGACAGTTATTACATTGAATGTGACCATGGTGACAGTTCTCATTGTGACAGTGGCTATGGTGAAAATTCTCATAGTGACAGTGCTCACGGTGACAGTGTCCATGGTGATATTTCCCATGGTGAGAGTACTCATGGTGAAAGTGCCCATGGTGACACCGCACATGGTGGCAGTGCAAAATGGTGACAGTGCCCACTGTGACATTGCTCATGGTGACACTGCTTACAGGGATAGTCCTTACAGTGACAGTGCACATGGTGACAGTGCCCATGTTCACAATTCTCACAGTGATAATGCCAATGGTGAGAATACCTAGGGTGACAATGCCCATGGTGACAGTGCCCATGGTGTCATGCTCATGGTGACAGTGCTCAGGGTCACAGTTTTCATGGTGGCAGTGACATAAATAACAGTGCTCATTGTGCCAGTGCTCATGGTGACCGTGCCAATGTTTACAATGTTTATGGTGATAGATGTCACGGTGTCAGTGACCACGGGGACACTGCCTAGGTTGACAAAGCCCATGGTGATACTTCCCATTGTGACAGTGCCAACGGGGGCAGAGTCCATGGTGACAGTGCCCAAGATCACAGTGCCCATGGTGAGAGCGCTAACGGTGACTGTTCCCATGGTGACAGCACACAGTGTGACAATGCCCTTTATGACAGTGCTCACGGTGACCGTGCCTATGCTGACACTGCTGATGTTGATAGTGCCAATATTGAGAGTGCTCACGGTGACACTGCCCATGGAGACATTGCCCATGGTGACAGTGCTCATCATGACAAACCCTCGGAGGCAGTGCCAATGGTGAGAGTCCCCGCGGTGACAGTTCTAACGGTGAAAGTGATCCTGTTGTAATTGCTCATGGTGACATTGCTCATGGTGATAGTTTCCATTTTGACAGTGCCCATGGTGACTGTTCTCACGGTGACAGTGCATATGGTGATTATGCCCTTAGTGACGGTGCTCACGGGGACAGTGCCCATGGTGACAGTGACCATGGTGACTGTTCTCACCATGGTAGTGGCCATGGTGACAGTGTTCACGGTGACAGTCCGCATTGAGGCTGTGCCCATGGTGACAGTGCTCAGGGTGATTGTGCTCACGGTGATAATACTCACGTTGACAGTGCCAAAGGTGACAATAACCACGGTGACCGTAATCATGTGAAAGTGCCCATGGTGACAGTTCTCATAGTGACAGTTCTTGTGATGGTGCTCATGGTGGCTGTGCTCATGGTGACAGTGCTCATGGTGGCAGTGCCCATAGTGAGACTACCAATGGTGACACTGCCCATGGTGACAGTGTACATGGTCATGGTGCATCTGGTGGCAGTGCAAAGAGTGACAGTGCCCATGGTGATATTGCTCATGGTGAGAGTGCCCATGGTTACATTGCTCATGGTGACAGTGTCCCTGGTGACAGTGCACACCCTGAGAGTGCCCATGGTGGCCGTGCCCATAGTGACAGTTCTTATCATGCTAGTGCTCACGGTAGCAGTGTTCATGGTAATAGTGCTCACGGAGGCATTACCCACAAAGAGAGTACCCATGGTGAGAATACTGACTGGGACAGTTCTCATGATGACTTTTCTCTCTGTGACAGTGCCCTTGGGGACAGTTAGCATGGTGAGATTTCTCACGGTGATAGTGCCCATTATTTCAGTGCTCATAGTGACAAGACCCATTGCGCCAGTGCCCATCATGACATTGTTCATGGTGATAGTTCTCATGGTGAGAGTGCCCATTGTGATATTACCCATGGTGAGAGTACTCAGTGATAAAGTGCTCATGGTGACAGTGCCTAAGTTGATAGTGCACATGGTGGCAGTGCAAAATGTTGACAGTGCCCATCATGACATTTCTTAATGTGATAGTCCTTGCAGTGACATTGTGCATGCTGACACTGCCCACGGTGACAGTGCTTTCGTTGACAGTGCTCATGGTGATAGTGCCAATGTTGGAAGTGCCCATCGTGAAAGTGCCCATGGTGACAGTTCTTATAGTGAGAGTGGTCAGAGTGGCAGTGCTCATGGCAAAGTGACCATGGTGACAGAGCTCACGGTGACAGTGCCCAAAGTCACAATACCCATGGTGACAGTGCTCAGACTGACAGTTCTCATGGTGATAGTGCCCATGGTGACAGTGCACATGGTGATACTGAGAATGGTGACAGTGCTAATGGTGACATTGGTCAGGGTTGCAGTACACATGGTGATTGTGCTGAAACTGACAGTGCGTATGGTGATAGTGCCCATGGTGAGTGTGCTCACGTGAATAGTGCCGTGGTGGCAGTGCCCTTTGTGAAAGTGCTCATGATGACAGTGCCCATGTTGGTAGTTCCCATGGTGACAGTGCTCACGGTGATAGTGACCATGGTAACAGTGCACAGGGTGGCCGTGCCCTTGGTGAGAGTGCCCATGATGACAGTACTCATGGTGCCAGTGCTCATGGTGATAGTGCCCATGGTGACAGTGCACATGGTGGTAGTGCACATTGTGGCAGTGGAAAATGGTGACAGTGCTCATGTTGTCAGTTCTCATGGTGACAGTGCAAACGGCGACAACCCATGCTGACATTGCTCACAGTGACAGTGCACATGATACTAGTACCCGTGCTGACAGTGCTCACAGTGGTATTGCCCATGGTGGCCTTGCCCATGGTGACACTGCCCACGGTGACAATACCCATGATGACAGTGCCCATGGTGACAGTGCACACGCTGCCATTGCCTATGGTGATAGTGCTCACAGTGACAGTACCCATGGTAACAGTGATCACGGTGAGAGTGTTCATGGTGATAGTGTCCATGGTAACAGTGCCCATGTTCACAATTCTCACAGTGATAATGCCTATGGTGAGAGAACCTAGGGTGAAAATGCCCATGGTGACAGTGCCCATGGTATCATGCCCATGGTGACAGTGCTCAGGGTCACAGTGCTCATGGTGGCCATGCTCATGGTGACAGTGTCCATGTTTACAGTGTTTATGGTGATAGATGTCATGGTGTCAGTGCCCACGGAGACAGTGCCCACGCTGACAAAGCCCATGGTGATACTTCCCATTGTGACAGTGCCCATGATGACAGTGCCCAGTGTGAGAAGGCCCATGGTGACAGTGCTCATGGTGACAGTGCTCATGATTGCAGTGCCATAAATAACAGTGCTCATTGTGGCAGTGCTCATGGTGGCCATGCTCATGGTGACAGTGTCCATGTTTACAGCGTTTATGGTGATAGATGTCATGGTGTCAGTGCCCAAGGAGACAGTGCCCACGCTGACAAAGCCCATGGTGATACTTCCCATTGTGACAGTGCCCATGATGACAGTGCCCAGTGTGAGAAGGCCCATGGTGACAGGGCCCACAGTGACCGTGCCTGTGGTGATAGTGCCAACAGTGAGAGTGCAAATAGTGACAGTGCTCAGGGTGAAACTGCCCATGGAGGCAATGCCCATGGTGATAGTGCTCATTGTGACAACCCCTCAGTGACAGTTCCAATGGTGATAGTCCCCGTGCTGACAGTTCTTACATTGAATGTGACCATGGTGATATTGCTCATGGTGACAGTGCTCATGGTGACAGTGCTCAAGGTGATGGTCTCCATGTTGACAGTGCCCATGGTGACACTTCTCATGGTGACAGTGCCTATGGTGAAAATTCTCATAGTGACAGTGCTCACGGTGAAGTGTCCATGGTGATATTACCCATGACAGTACTCATGGTAAATGTGCCCATGGTGACACTGCACATGGTGGCAGTGCAAAATAGTGGCAGTGCCTATGGAGATATTGCTCATGGTGACATTGCTTACGGTGATAGTGTGTATGGTGAAACTGCACACAGTGACAGTGCTCATGGTGGCAGTGTTAACGGCGATAGTGTTGATGGTGAATGAGCCGATGGTGACAGTGCCCAGAGTCACAATTCTCATGGTGTAGTGCTCACGGTACAGTGCCCAGGGTGACAATAAACAGGAAGATTGTACTCATGGTGACAGTGTTCATATTGGCATTGCCCATGTTCACAATTCTCACAGTGATAATGCCTATGGTGAGAGTACCTAGGGTGACAATGCCCATGGTGACAGTGCCCATGGTGTCATGCCCATGGTGACAGTGCTCAGGGTCACAGTGCTCATGGTGGCAGTGCCATAAATAACAGTGCTCATTGTGCCAGTGCTCATGGTGACATTGCCCATGTTTACAGTGTTTATGGTGATAGATGTCACGGTGTCAGTGCCCACGGGGACAGTGCCAAGGCTGACAAAGACCATGGTGATACTTCCCATTGTGACAGTGCATACGGTGACAGTGCCCATGGTGACAGCACCCAGTGTCACAAGGCCCATGGTGACAGTGCTCACGGTGATGGTGCCCATGGTGACACTGCCGATGGTGAGATTGCCAATAGTGACAGTGCTCATGGTAAAACTGCCCAAGGAGACATCGCCCATGGTGATAGTGCTCATGGTGACAACCCCATGGTGACAGTACCAATGTTGGTAGTCCCCGAGGTGACAGGTCTTACATTAAATGTGACCATGGTGACAGTGCTCAAGGTGATAGTCTCCATGTTGGCAGTGCCAATGGTGACAAATCTCATGGTGACAGGGCCAATGGTGAAAATTCTAATAGTGAGAGTGCTCATGGTGACAGTGACCATGGTGATATTACCCATGGTGACAGAACTCATAGTGAAAATGCCCATGGTGACACTGTACATGGTGGCAGTACAAAATGGTGACAGTGTCCATGAGGATATTGATCATGGTGACATTGCTTATGGTGTTAGTCCTTACAGTGAGAGTGTGTATGGTGAAACTGCACACAGTGATAGTGCTCATGGTGACAGTGTTCACGGCGATAGTGCCAATGGTGAATGTGCCAATGGTGACTGTGCCCATAGTCACAATTCTCACGGTGTATTGCTTACGGTGACAGTGACCATGCTGAAAATACACAGGGTGACAGTATTCATGGTGACATTTCTCATGGTGATAGTGCCCATGGTGAGAGTGCCCATGTTCTCAACTCTCACGGTGATAGTGCCCATGGTGACAATACCCAGGGTGACAGAGCTCATGATAAAAGTGTTCACGGAGACAGTGTCCATGGTGACAGTACCTACGGTGAAAATTTCCATGGTGAGAATGCTCATAGAGACAGTGCCCATGGTGACAATACCCAGGGTGTCCTGCCCATGGTGACAGTGACCATGGGGACACTTTTCATGAGGACAGTTCCATAAGTGACATTGCTCATTGTGGCAGTGCTCATGGTGACCGTGCTCATGGTGCCAGTGCCCATGGTTACAGAGCCTATGGTGATAGATGTCATGGTGGCCTTGCCCACGGTGACATTGCCCACGCTGACAAAGCCCATGGTGATACTTCCCATTGTGACAGTGCCAACGGGGGCAGATCCCATGGTGACAGTGCCCAAGATCACAGTGCCCATGGTGAGAGTGCTAACGGTGACAGTGCCCATGGTGACAATACACATTGTGACAGTATTCATGGTGACATTGCTCATGGTGATAGTGCCCATGTTTACAACTCTCATGGTGATAGTGCCCATAGTGACAATACCCAGGGTGACAAAGCTCATGGTAAAAGTGTTCACGGTGACAGTGCCCATGGTGACAGTACCTAAGGTGACAATTCCCATGGTGAGAGTGTTCATGGTGACAGTGCCCATGGTGGCAATACCCAGGGTGTCCTGCCCATGGTGAGAGTGATCATGGTGACACTTCTCATGAGGACAGTGACATAAGTGACAGTGCTCATTGTGGCAGTGCTCATGGTGACCGTGCTTATGGTGACAGTGCCCATGGTCACAGTGCCCATGGTGAGACTGCTAATGGTGACTGTGCCCATTGTGACAGCACCCAGTGTGACAACACCCATTGTGACAGTGCTCACGGTGACCGTGCTGACGTTGACAGTGCCAATGGTGATAGTGCCAATAGTGAGGGTGCTCATGGTGAAACTGCCCATGGAGACACTGCCCATGGTGATAGTGCTCATCGTGACAACCTCTCAGAGGCAGTGCCAATGGTGAGAGCCCCGGTGATGACCGTTCTCATGGTGAAAGTGGCCCTGTTGAAATTGCTCATGGTGACAGTGTTCATGGTGATAGTGCTCAAGATGATAGTCTCCATGTTGACAGTGCCCATGGTGACAATTCTCATGGTGATAGGGCCAATGGTGAAAATTCTCATAGTGAGAGTGCTCACGGTGACAGTGACCATGGTGATATTACCCATGGTGACAGTACTCATAGTGAAAATGCCCATGGTGACACTGCACATGGTGGCAGTACAAAATGGTGACAGTGTCCATAGTGATATTGCTCATATGGATAGTGCCCATGGTGAGAGTGCCCATGGTTACAGTGCTCATGGTGACAGTACCCATAGTGTCAGTGCCCCTGGGGACAGTGCACACCGTTAGAGTGCCCATGGTGTCTGTGCCCATGGTGACAGATCTTATTGTGAAAAATCTCACCCTGCTAACTCTCCCCAAGGGCACTGTCACACAGAGAAAAGTCACCATGGGCACTGTCACAGACAGTATTCTCCCCTTTGGCACTCTCATTGTGAGCACTGCCACCGTGACCACTCTTACCATAAACACTGCTACCGTGAGCACTATCATGATAAGAACTGTCACCATGGGCACAGCCACCATGGGCACTCTCACGGTGTGCACCATCACAAGGGGCACTGTCACCATGGGCACTGTCTCCATGAGCACTGTAACCATGGGCACTCTCACCATGGGCACTATCACCATGAGCAATATCACCATGGGCACTGTCACTATGCGCACTGCCACCAGATGCACCATGACCATGTGCACTGTCACCATGGTCAGTTTTCACCTTTGGTAGTCTCACCATGGGCACTGCCACCATGAGCACTGTCACAAGAACTGTCACTATGAGAACTGCCACCATGGGCACTTTCACCATGATTACTGTCACCGTCGGTATTGTCACCTTGGACACTGTCAACGTGAGTACTATCACTGTGAGCACTATAACCCTGAGCACTGTCACCATGGGCACAGCCTCAATGCGGACTGTCACCACGAACACTGTCACCATGGACACTATCATGGTGAGAACAGTCACCGTGGTCACTGTCACCATGGGCACTGTCCCCGTGAGCACTGTCACTAAGAGCATTATCACCATAGGCACTGTCACCATGAGAAGAGTCACCATGGGCACTGTCAACATGGAGACTATCACCTTGAGCACTGTCACCATGAGCACTGTCACCATGAGCAATTTCAACAGGGTCACTTTCACCGTGTGAACTGTCACCACGAGGACTCTCACCATTAGCACTGCCTCCGAGGTGTTGTCACGATGAGCACTATCGCTATGGGCAGTGTCTCCATGGACAGTGTCACCGTGAGGACTCTGTCAATTGACACTATCACCATCGGCACTGTCAGCATTGACACAGTCGCTGTGAGCACTTTCACAATGGGTGTTGTCACACTGGGTGCTCTCAACATGGCCACAGTCACAGTTATCACTCTCACCCTGGGTACTGTTATCTTGTGCACTGTCACCATGGTCTCTGTCACCGTGGGCACTGTCACAATGGGAAGTATCACCATGGGCTTTGTCATCGTGGACACTGTCACCGTGGGCACAGCCACCGTGACATTGATCACCATAAGCACTGTAACCTTGGGCACTGTTCAGCATGAGCACGGTCACCATGAGCACTGACACAATGAGCACAGTCACTTATGGCTCTGTCCACATGAGCAGTGTCACCATGATCACTGTCACCATGGGCAGGACACCCTTGGTATTGTCACCATGGGCACTGTTACCATGAGCACTCCTAGCATGGGAATTGTCACCTTAAGTACTGTCACCATGGGCACTGCCACCGTGAGCACTTTTACCATGAGCTCTGTCACCCTGGGTAAAATCACCATGGGCACTGTTACCGTGAGCATGGTCACTATTAGAATTTTCACCATAGGCTCTCTCACCGTGAGAACTGTCACCATGGTCACATTCAATGTAAGAACTGTCACCACGGGGACTATCACCATTGGCCCTGTCACTGTGGGGTTGTTACCAAGAGCACTATCACCATGGGCAATGTCTCCATGGGCAGTTGCACCATGAGCACTGTCACTATTGGCACTCTCACCATCGGCACTGTCACAATGGGCACTGTCACCATGAGCAGTGTCACCATGGGACTTGTCACACTGGGCGATGTCACCATGGGCACTTTCACAATGGGAAGTATCACATGGGCTTTGTCAGCATGGGCACTGTCCCTGTGGGCACTGACACCGTGACATCTATCACCATAAACACTCTAAACATGGGCATTGTCACCATGAGCATGGTCACCATGAGCACTGCCCCAATGAGCACTGTTACTTATGGCACTGCAAACGTGAGCACAGTCACCATGAGCACTGTCCCCATGGGCATGACACCTTGGGCACTGTCTCCATGGGCATTGCCACACTAGGTACTCAAACCATAGGCATTATCACTGTGAGAATTGTGAACATGGGCACTGTCACCATGGGCACTATAACCCTGAGCACTGTCAACATGAGTACTGTCACCCTGGGTATTTTCACCATGGGCACTCTCACTATGAGCACTACACCATGAGATTTGGGACTATGGGCACTGTCACCATGTACACACCATGTGAACTATCACCATAAACACTGTCACCATGAACACTGACACTGCGTGCAGTGTCATCATGTGCACTTTCAGCGTAATGACTATCACCATAAGCAAAATCACCATGAGCAATGTCACCATGGGCACTATCACCCTTTTGCACTGTCACCATGGCACTATCACCATGAGCACTGTCAGCAAGTGCACTGTCACTATTTAGCACTGTCACCAGGTGACCTACCACCATGGGCACTGTCACGATGTGCACTATCACTGTGAGCACAGTTACCATAGGTACTGTAACAATGCCCAGTGTCACCATCAGTACTGTCCCCATGGGAACTGCCACCAAGAGTACTGTCACCATTAGCACTGTCACCACGAGCACTGCCACCTTGGGCACTGCTATTATGAGCACTGTCACCATGAGAACGGTCACTATGAGAACTGCCACCATGTGTATTTTCAACATGAGTACTCTCACCATGGGTATTGTCACCATTTGCACTGTCACCATGAGAACGGTCACTATGAGAACTGCCACATGGGTGTTTTCAACATGAGTAGTGTCATCATGGGTATTGTCACCATTTGCACTGTAACCATGAGCACTATTACTGTGAGCAGTATCACCATGAGCACTCTCACTATTGGCACTATCACGATCGGCACTGTCAGCATCGGCACGGTCACCGTGAGCACTGTCACAATGGGCGTTGTCACACTGGGCACTGTCACCATGGGCACAGTCACCATTAGCACTCTCACCATGGGAACTGTGATCTTGGGCACTGTCACCATGGGCTCTGTCACCGTGAGCCCTGTCAAAATGGGAAGTATCACCATAGGTTTTGTCAGCGTGGGCACTTTCACTGTGGCACGGCCACCGTGACATCTATCACCATAAGCAATGTAACCATGGGCACTGTCACCATGAACACTGCCACAATGAACAATGTCACTTATGGCACTGTCCACAAGAGAAGTGTCACCATGATCACTGTCACCATGGGCAGGACACCCTGGGTATTGTCACCATGGGCACTGTCACCATGAGCACACTCACCATTTGAGATATCACCTTAGGTACTGTCACTACGGGCACTGTCACCGTGAGCACTTTTACCATGAGCTCTGTCACCCTGGGTATTGTCACCATGGGCACTATCACCTTGAGAGTTGTGAACATGGGCACTCTCACCGTTAGCAATGTCACCATGAATACTGTCACCTTGTGTATTCTCACTATGGGCACTGTCACCGTGAGCACTACACTGTGAGAATTGTGACTATGGGCACTATCACCAACGGCACATTCACTATCGGCACTATCGCCGTGAACACTGTCACCATGAGCACTGTGTCACTGTTGCAGTTTCACCATACACACTATCACTATAAGGACTATCACCGTAAGCAATGTCACCATGGTCAACATCACCATGGGCACTGTCACCATTTTGCACTGCCACCATGTGCAGTGTCACCATGGGCACTTTTACCAAGAGTACTGTCACCATGGGTAATATCATCATGGGCACTGTCACCGTGAAAATGGTCATTATGGTCGCACTCCATGTAAGAACTCTCACCACGGGCACTATCACCATTGGCACTGTCACTGTGGGGTTGACACCAGGAGAACTATCACCATGGGCAATGTTACCATGGGCAGTTTCACCATGAGCACTCTCACTATTGGCATTCTCACCATCGGCACTGTCACCATGGGCATGGTCACCGTGAGCACTGTCACCATGGGCCTTTTCACACTGGGCACTGTCACCATGGGCATTCTCACCATTAGCACTTTCACTATGGGTACTGTCACCAGGGGCACTACCACCATGGGTAATGTTATCAGGGACACTTACCAGGTGAGCACTTTCACCATGGGCACTGTCACCATGAGCACGGTCACCGTGAGCACTGTCACCATGGGCCTTGTCACACTGAGCGCTGTCACCATGGGCACTGTCACCGTGGGCACTATCACAATGGGAAGTAACACCATGGGCTTTGTCAGCCTTGGCACTGTCCCCGTGGGCACTGACACCGTGACATCTATCACCATAAACACTGTAAACCTGGGCACTGTCACCATGAACACTTTCACCATGAGCACTGTCACCATGGGCATGCCACCATGGGCATTGTCACCCTAGGTACACTCACCATAGGTATTATCACTGTGAAAATTGTGACCATGGGCACTCTCACCATGGGCACTATCACCCTGAGCACTGTCACCATGAGTAATGTCACCCTGGGTAATTTCACCATGGGCACTGTCACTGTGAGCAATACACCATAAGAATTGTGACTATGGGCACTGTCACCATGGACACTCTCAGCATGGGAACTATCACCGTGAACACTGTCACCATGAACACTGTTACTGGGTGCAGTGTCACCATGCACACTGTCACTGTAAGGAATATCACTGTAAGGAGAGTCACCTTGAGCAATGTCACCATTGGCACTCTCACCATTTTGCACTGCCACCGTGTGCAGTGTCAACATGGGCAATATCAACATAGGCACTTTCACCATGAGAAATGTGACCATGCGGAATGTCTCTGTGGGCACTGGCACCATGGGAATTGTCACTGTGAGCACTGTCACAACGGGCAGTATCACCATGAGAAATCTCACCATGCTAACTGTCCCCATGGGCACTGTCACCGTGAGAAGTGTCACCATGGGCACTGTCACTGATGGCACTGGCACTAAGGACACTGACATTGTGGGCATTGTAACAATGCCCATTATCACCCTGTGCAGTGTCACCATGGGCACTATCACCATGAGCACTAACAGCATGTGCACTGTCACTATTTAACACTGTCACCAGGTGAACTACCACCATGGGCACTGTCATGATGTGCACTATCACCATGAGCATGGTTACCATGGGCACTGTAACGATGCGCAGTGTCACCATCGGTATTTTCCCCATGGGAAATGCCACCAAGAGCACTGTCACCATTAGCACTGTCACCACGAGCATTGCCACCTTGGGCACCTCTATTATGAGCACTGTCACCATGAGAACTGTCACTATGAGAACTGCCACCATAGGTATTTTCATCATGAGTACTCTCACCATGGGTATTGTCACCATTTGAACTGTCACCATGAGCACTATCACCATGAACACTCTCACTGTGGTCACTGTCACCATGAGCACTGTCTCCATGGGTACTGGCACAATGTGGTCTGGCACCATGAGCCCTTTCACCATGGGCACTATCATTGTGAGCACTCTCACTATGGTAACTGTCACCATGGGCACTGCCACCATAGGCAATGGCGCCATGGGCACTGTCAACATGGGCACTGCCACCATCGGCACTATCACTTTGATCACTGTCACCAAGCGTACTGCAACCATGAGAACTGGCACCGTGTGTATTGTCTGCATGGTTTGTCACCGTGTGCACTGTCACCATGAGAACTGTCAACATGGGCACTGTCACCATTTTTCACTGCCACCATGTGCAATGTCAACATTGGCACTATCACCATGAGAACTGTCACCATGAGTACTGTCCTCATGGGCACTGTCACCAAGGGAACAGCAACCATGTGCACTGTTACCATGGTCACTATCACCATGAGCACTCTCACCATGGGAACTACCAACATGAGCAATGTCATCCTGTGCACTTTCACAATAGGAACTGCTACCATGGGCACTATTAACGTGCGGACTCTCACCATGGGCAATATAACCATGGGCACTGTCACCGTGAGCACTGACACCATCGGCACTGTCACCATGAGCACTATTATTGTGAGCACTACCACCGTGAGCACTCTCACCGTGGACACTGTCACCATGGGCACTGTCAGTGTGAGCACTGTCACTAGGGTTACTGGCACAATGCAGACTGTCACAATGAGCCCTGTCACCATGGACACTATCACCATGAGCACTTTCACCGTGGTCACTGTTACTATGGGTACTGTCACTGTGAGCAATGTCACCATAAGCAATGGCACCATGGGTACTGTCACCATGGGCACCGTCATCATGGGCATTGTCACCATGGGCAGTGTCACCATGGGCACTGCCACCATGGGCACTATCACTGTGAGCACTGAAACCACGGGTACTGCTACCATGAGCACTGTCAGCATGGGTTGTCACCGTGTTCACTGTCACCATTCCTCATATAGAAACCATTGCTGCAGCAGATACAAAACCTCACCACCGAAGAGAGATCAATTCTTTGTCTGACACGTCCGTGCCAGAGACCTCACAAGAGACAAGCCATCTCTACGAGAACTTCAAACCCACCAATTTGGGGTCAGATTAAATGACTTGCTAATGACGCCGAGAAAGTGGTAATAGACCAGGGAGCTACCTTAACACCTGGAAATCTTTTTGTTGCTATGCTTGCTATATTGGCCTGCCAGGTAACTAGGGGAAATGTTTTGGGTAATTCTTATTGGACTTATCTCCCTGATCCACTGATTTTACAAACTGTAGCCTGGGATAATGAGGGTATACCAGTGTCTACTACTATGCCCAGGTTAATGGGAGGAGCCATAAGCTCCTATCCATATAATAAATTTAAACAAAGAATAATTTTATTTTTCAAGGAAAATCAGGGTTCCATCCTATATGTTTTATATTTCCATCAATTAATAATTCTGTAGCCTCTCGTAAGGATGGTTGTATACTGGTTTTTCCTAAAGGACAGCTTACTGCTTCTCCTTCGAGTCAATCTAATAAGAGACTTCTTTGGTCTTTGATTTATCTAGCACCCGGAGAAGATCAAACTTAGAATCAACCTTCCTCTCATTCTTTAAATTTCCTCCTTGTAATCCTCCTTAAAGTATTCATACAGGAATACAGTCATTTATATTACAATCTCCGGAAGACCAATTGGATAGTAACTGGGATGCTGTAGGTACCAATACAGGATTTCCTACATGGAATTATTGTATATATTCTTCAAGAATTGATATTCCCATAGAGGATACCACAAAAAATGTGCATGATTGGAGTAATCCTGATCCATGTAGGATTATAGATCTTATTTACAACATCATGCACGTTAGGATTGGAATAATTCATTCATTCCTGCTTCTATGCTTGTTAATAGATGGCACACTGGAGGATGGGTGCCTCCTATCCTAACTATGGCTCAAGATAATATGTATTATGCACAGACCCAGCTTTGGAAAGCTATTGTTGCACCATCGCCAGTTATTCTTCAAAGACTTAAAAATATGGGCATTTATTCTATGCAGGCTTGTGTGTCAGCACATTATGTATTCTTGGTAGCCCCAAAATATGTGGATCTAAATATTTATCATAATGCTTCTGATTCTACATTTTGGACACATTGCTTTGATTGTATTTTGACAAGTTGTATAAATTCCTCTATGAATGTACAAGTTTTAATGATTCTTGAACGACCACCATATATTATGTTGCCTGTAAAATTGTCCTCTGCCTGGTATGATGATTATGGCTTACAAGTTTTGCATGAAACTGAAGTTTTATTACGTTCAAAAAGATTTGTTTCCGCTTTAATTCTAGGAATATCTACATTTATAGCTGTAATAGCATCATTTTCTCTTTCAATAAGTTCCGTAACTCAACAAGTACATACAGCTCAACATGTAAATGAGCTTTCAAAAAATGTATCTTTAGCTCTGGCTACTCAGGAAGTTATAGACAGAAAGTTAGAAGCAAAGGTGGATGCCTTAGAAGAAACAATTTCACATATAGGGCAAGAATTAACAGCACTCAAAATAAGATTAACTTTGACGTGTCATAAAAAATATAGATGGATTTGTGTTACTCCTCTAAAAGTGAAAGCATCATTATATTCTTGGGAACAAATTCGTACTCATATTATGGAAGTTTGGAACCAAACAACTGTTAGTTTAGACCGTACTAAATTACATCAAGAGATTCATGACATAGGAAATACAAACTTAGATTTATCTCCAGGATAGTCGGCTCAGATTTTTTTTGATAGCATTAAGTCATTTGTGTCACATAAAACCTTATTCTCAATGCTCATTAATGGAGGAATCATTGCAGGAATTGAACTAATTCTGATATTTGTACTTCCAGTCATTGTCAGAATAATTATTAAAAACATCAAACAACTTTTCGGGGAGCTACATACTGCACTTTAAAAAAAATATGAAAAAGTGGGAGATGTTGGAAGCCATCCTGGAGCCATTGCACCATGACAAAATCATGGAACAATAGAAGGCGAAACTGCAAGGCAGCGCCATGCCAGGAAGGTGGACTACAGTTCTGTTGTTATGTTTTATGGAAATAAATTTACATATAGGGGCAATTTTGGGGGATATTGCTCCACGTGAAAGAAAAATTCCTCTAGGACTCCCCCTCCTGAAACTACAACAGATTGGGGAGTACCCACTAAAGCCCTGGGGAAATGGGTAAAGAATTAAGAGCCTGGCACTAAAGCCATGTCTTTATGAAAAACACCCTCTAGTATGGAGTTATGGCCATGGGCCAGAGTTCCTGATAACAGGAAATTTATGGTTCTATTATAAAGGAACATTAATTATAGAAAAGCAAATGACTAGAGCAGAATTGGTTGTTAGGATAGGGAGAAAACACTGTCTCAGTTGGAGGAAACAACAAGAAAGGGCATGCCGGGTATATTGTAAATATTTTCATGGAACCCATGTAAAAGGCTGCCCATGCAAGAAGAGAAATAGGAACAAATAGCTCCAACTTTTACAATTAAAATTATCATATAACTGCTTGGCTTAGTTACTAAGAAATAACCTGTGATTAATGGGAACTTGGGGAAATATCTTAGTAGGACATCTAGAAACTAGGGGATATTTTTTAAAAACAATCTTTATAGAACATTTTGAGGTTTGATTGTGCTAAGACTGTTTAGCCACGTACCTGGTAATGGAATAAACCACAATATATAAACCTGTGATTGTAAACAATAGAAGAAGAATAAAGAATAAAGACGTGAAAAAGAGAAACATGCAATGCTGATACTTTAAGAATTTTAATAGAATTATTTCCTTTGCCGACACTATCCATCCCTCGGGAATCCCTGGACTCAATGGAGCTGGACTCCGTCAAGTGCACATGGTAATACTGCCAATGGTGACAGTGCTCATGGTGATATTGCCCATGGTTGCAGTACCCATGGTGACAGTGCTCAAACTGACAGTGCCCATGGTGGCAGTGTCCACAGTGACCATGCCTATGATGACAGTGCCCAAGGTGACAGTTACCATTGTGACATTGTCTATGGTGACAATGTTCACGGTGAGATTGCCCATGGTGACAGTGACCACGGGAACAATGCTCACGGTGATAGTTCCCATGGTGACATGGCTCACGGTGAGCCTCCGCATTGTGCCAGTGCCCATGGAGACAGTGCTCATAAAGAAAGTGCTCATGGTAACACTGCTAACGGTGACAGTGCCCATGGTGAAAATACCCATGGTGATAGTACTCATCATGAGAGTGCCCCTGGTGGCCATGCCAATGGTGAGAGTGCCCATGGTGAAAGTACTTATGGTGATAGTTCTAACGGTTACAGTGTTCATGGTAATAATGCTCACAGTGGCAGTGCCCACAGTGACAGTGCCCATGGAGAGTGCCGACAGTGACAGTGTCCATGGTGACAGTTATCACGGTTACAGAGCCCATGGTGACAGTTAACATGGTGAGACTGCTCACTGTGATAATACCAATTCTGACAGTGCTCATAGTGCCAAGGCCCATGGCGCCAGTGCCCATTATGACATTGCTCACGGTGATAGTTCTCATGGTGACAGTTCCCATGGTGATATTATCCATGGTGACAGTACTCAATGATAAAGGGCCCATGGTGACAGTGCCCATGGTGATAGTGCACATGGTGGCAGGGCCAAATGGTGACAATGCCCATGGTGATATTACTCATGGTGACATTGCTTACAGTGATAGTCCTTAGGGTGATAGTGCACATGGGGACACTGCACACAGTGACAGTGTTCATGGTGACAGTGCTCATGGTTGCAGTACCCATGGTGACAGTGCTCACAGTGACAGTTCCCATGGTGGCAGTGCCAATGATGACAGGGCCCATGGTGATAATACCCACGGTGACATTGCCTACGGTGACAGTGCTCATGGTGACAGTGCCCATGGTGACAGTGAACACGGTGAGAGTGCTCACAGTGATAGAGCCCATGATGACCGGGCTCATGGTGAAAGTCCTCATTGTAGCAGTGACCATGGTGACAGTGCTCATGGTGATAGTGTTTGCGGTAATAGTGCTAATGGTGACAGTGCAAATGGTGCCAATACCCATGGTGACAGTACTCATATTGAAACTACCCAAGGTGGCAGTGTTCGAGGTGACAGTGTTCTTGGTGTCAGTTCCCATGGGGACAGTACCGATTGTGACACTGCACATTGTGACAGTGCCCATGGTAACTATGCTCACTGTGACAGTGCCCATGTTGAAAATGCCCATGGTGAGAGTATTCATCGTAAAAGTTCCCATGTGGCAATTCTAATAGTGACATTTGTCACAGTGACAGAGCTCATGGTGACACAACAAATGGTGTCAATACCCATGGTGACAGTACTCATAGTGAAAATACCCATGGTGGCAGTTCCCATGGCGACAGTTCTCATGGTAACAGTGCTCATAATAGCAGGGCCCAAGGTGGCAGTGCTCGTACTGACAGTGCTCTTGGTAACATTGTTCACGGAGAGAGTTCTCATGGTGACAGTATCCATGGTGATATTGTGCATGCTGACATTGCTTAAGGTTATAATCCTTGTGTGATAGTGCACATGGTGACAGGGCAAAAGGTGACAATACCCATGGCGACAGTACTCATGGTGAAAATAACCATGGTGGCAGTTCTCATAGTGACAATTCTCAGGGGCACAGTGCTCATAATAGCAGGGCCCAAGGTGGCAGTGGTCGTGGTGACAGTGCTCATGGTGACAGTGCACTTGGTGACAGTCCCCATGGGAACAGAACTGATGGTGAAAATGCACTTTGTGACAGGGCCAATGGTAACCTTGGTCTCGGGGATATTGCACATGGTGAGCATGCCCATGGTGACATTGCCCATGGAGACAAAGCTCAGTGTGAAAATGCTCATGGTGACAGTGCTCATGGTGGAAGTGACCATGGTGACACTGCTCATTGTGGCAGTGCTAATGGTGACAGTGCGGATGATGACAGTACTTGTGGTGATAGAGTTCACAGTGGCTGTGGTCATGGTGATAGTGCTCACGGAGGCAGTGCCCTCAGTGATACTGCTCATGCTGGCAAGGCCCATGATGATAGACGTATGGTGACAGTGCCCACCATCACAGTGCAAAGGTGAGAGAGCTTACAGTGACATACAAACTGGTGACAGTGTCCAAGAAGACAATGGCCACGGTGACAGTGCCCACGGTGACAGTGCCCATGGTAACAGTGCTCATGGTGACACTGTCCATGGTGGCAGTGCCCCTGGTGACAGTATTTATGATGTTGCTGCTCACGGTAGCAGTGTTCATCATTATAATGCTCATGGTGGCAGTGCCCACAGTGACAGTGCCCATGGTGACAGTGCCCATGATGACAGTGCCCATGGTGAAAGTGCTTACCTGGAAAGGGTCCATGATAACAATACCGACGGTGGTAGGGACCCTGGTGACAGTGCCCATAGTGACAGTGCTAATTGTGAGAATGCCCATGGTGACAGCACCCATGTGACAAGGCCCCTGGTGACAGTGCCTACGATGAAACTGCACATGATGTCAGTGCCCATGGCGACAGTGCCCATGGTTACAATGTTCATGGTGACACTGGTCATGGTGGCAGTGCCCCTGGTGACAGTGCACACCATGAGTATGCATATGATGGCCATGCTAATTGTGATAGTGCCCGTGGTGACAGTATTTATGATGATACTGCTCACAGTAGCAGTGTTCAGTGTAATAATGCTCATGGTGGCAGTGCCCACAATGACAGTGCCCATGGACATTGCCAAAAGTGACAGGGCCCATGGTGACACATACCACAGGGAGACTGCTCATGGTGATAGTGCCCATTGTGACAGTGCTCAGAGTGACAAGGCCCATGGCGCCAGGGCCAATCATGTTATTGCTCACGGTGATAGTTGTCATGGTGACAGTGCCCACGGTGATATTACCCATGGTGAGAGTACTCAATGATAAAGTGCCCATTCTGACAGTTCTCATGGTGATACTGCCCATGGTGAGAGTGCACAGGGTGATAATGCCAATGGTGACAATGCTCATGGTGACAGTGCTCATGGTTGCAGTATCCATGGTGACAGTACTGAAACTGACAGTGTCCCTGGTGACAGTGTCCACAGTGATAATGCTCGTGGTGATACTGCCCGTGGTGACACAGTGCTAATGGTGAAATTGCCCTTGGAGAGAGTACCCATGTTGACAGTGCCCCTGGTGACATTCTCATGTTGACAGTGCTCACAGTGATAGTGCCCATGGTGACATTGTGCATGGTAGCAGTGCCTAAGGTGAAAGTGCTGACAGTGACAGTGCCCATGGTGACAGTGTTCATGGTGACATTACAAATGGTGACAATACCCATGGTGACAGTACTCCTGGTGAAAATACCCATTGTGGCATTTCTCATAGTTACCATTCTCATGGGGACAGTGCTCATAATAGAAGTGTGCAAGGTGGCAGTGCTCATGGTGACAGTGCTCTTGGTAATATTGCACACGGTGATAGTTCTCATGGAGACAGGGCCCATGGAGATATTACCCATGGTGACAGTACTCAATGATAAAGTGCCCATGGTGACAGTGCCCAAGGTGATAGTCCACATGGTGCAGTTCAAAATGGTTACAGTGTCCATGGTGACATTGCACATGGTGACATTGCTTAAGGTGATAATCCTTGCGGTGATAGTGCACATGGTGACAGTGCAAATGGTGACAGTAGCCATGGCGACAGTACTCATGGTGAAAATACGCATCATGGCAGTTCTCATAGCGCCAGTTCTCAGGGTGACTGTGCTCATAATATCATGGAACAAGGTGGCAGTGGAAGTGGTGACAGTGCTCATGGTGACAGTGCCCTTGGTGAAAGTTTCCATAGGAACAGTACTGATGGTGACACTGCAATTTGTGACAGAGCCAACGGTAACCTTGCTCGCAGTGATAGTGCACATGGTGAAAGTGCCCAAGGTGACATTTCCCATGGAGACATGGCTCAGTGTGACAGGGTTCATGGTGACAGTGCTCATGGTGGAAGTGCCCATGGTGACACAGGTCATTGTGGCAGTGCACATGAGGACAGTGCCGATGACGACAGTGCTTAAGGTGATAGAGTTCACAGTGGCTGTGCTCATGGTGATAGTGCTCATGGAGGCAGTGCCCTTAGCGACAAAGCTCAAAATGGCAATGCCCAGGTGATAGACGCATGGTGACAGTGTCTACGATCAGAGTGCAGTGGTGAGAGAGCTCACGGTGACAGTGTAAATGCTGACACTGCCCACGAGGACAATGGCCATGGTGGCAGTGCTCATGGTGACAGTGCCCATGATGACAGTGTCCATGGTGCAAGTGCTCAATTGGAAAGGGCCCATGATGTCAATACCCATGGTGGTAGTGCCCCTGGTACAGTATCCATAGTGAAAGAGCTAATGGTGAGAATGCGCATGGTGACAGCACCCATGTGACAAGGCCGCTGGTGACAGTGCCCATGGTGACACTGCCCATGATGTCAGTGCCGATGGTGAGAGTGCCCATGGTTACAGTGCTCATGGTGACATTGCCCATGGTGGCAGTACCCCTGGTGACAGTGCACACCATAAGTATGCGTATGGTGACCGTGCCAATTGGGAAAGTGTCCATGGTGAGAGTATTTATGATGATAGTGCTCACAGTAGCAATGTTCATCATAATAATGCTCACGGTGGCAGTGCCCACAGTAACAGTGACCGTGGACAGTGCCAAAAGTGACAGTGCCAATGGTGAGAGTTCTAAGGGAGACAGTGTCCATCGTGACAGATACCACAGTGAGACTGCTCACGGTGATAGTGCCCATTGTGACAGTGCTCATAGTGACAAGGTCCATGGCGCCAGGGCCAATCATGATATTGCTCACAGTGATAGTTGTCATGGTGAAAATGCCCATGGTGATATTACCCATGGTGAGAGTACTCAATGATAAAGTGCCCATGGTGACAGTGCCTATGGTCATAGTGCACATGATGGCAGTTCAACATGGTGACAGTACCAGTGGTGACATTGCTCATGGTGACATTGCTTAACGTGATAGTACTTGCGGTGATAGAGCGCATGGTAACACTCCTCACCATGACAGTGCTCTTGGTGAAAGTGCACACGGTGACAAACCATACTGACAGTGCACATGGTGACAGTGCCTATGGTGGCAGTGCCCATGGTGACATTGCCCATTGCGACACTTCCCCACAGTGACACTGCACATGATGACAGTGCCCACCGTGAAAGTGCCCACGCTGACGTTGCCTATGGTGACAGTGCTCATGGTGATAGTGCCCATGGTGACAGGGCTCTTGGTGAGAGTCCGAATTGTGCCAGTGCCCATGGTGAAAGTGCTTACGGTGATAGTGCTCACCATAATAATGCTCATGCTGACAGTGTAAATGGTGACAATACCTATGGTGAGGGTACTCATGGTGAAAATACCCATGGTGACAGTTCTCATAGCGAAAGTTCTCATGGTGACAGTGCTCCTAATAGCAGTGCCCAAGGTGGCAGTGACCGTGGTGCCATTGCTAGTGGTGACAGTACACCTGGTGACAGATCCCCTGGGGACATTACCGAAGGTGACTCTGCACATTCTGACATTGCCCATGGTAACGTTGCTCACAGTGATAGTGCACATGGTGACAGTGCCCATGATGGTATTGCACCTGGTGACAGTGTCCATAGTCACAATTCCCATGGTGTAGTCCTCACAGTGACAGAGCCCATGGTGACAATACCCAGGGTGACATTACTCATGGTGACAGTGCTCATGGTGATAGTGCCTTTGGTGACCGTGTCCATGATCATAATTCTCACGGTGATAGTGCCCATGGTGACAATACCCAGGGTGACAGAGCTCATGGTCACAATGCTCACGGTGAATGTTCCCATGGTCCCAGTACCTACCTAGGGTGTAATGCCCATGCTGAGAGTGCACATGGTGACAGTGCCCATGGTGACAATAACCAGGGTGTCAAGCCCATGGTGACACTACACATGTAAGCAGTGCCAGAAGAGACAGTGCTCATTGTGGCATTGCTCACGGTGACAGTGCTCACTGTGACAGTAGCCATGGTGGCAGTGCCCTGGATAAAAGTGCACACCTTGAGAGTGCCCATGTTGGCCATGCCAATCGTGACAGTGCCCATGGTGACAGTACTTATGATGATAGTTCTAACGGTTGCAGTGTTCATGGTAATAATGCTCACGGTGGCAGTGCCCACAGTCACAGTGCCCATGGTGAGAGTTATCACGGTGACAGTGCCCATGGGGACAGTTACCATGGTGAGACTGCTCACTGTGATAATACCAATTCTGACAGTGCTCATAGTGACAAGGCCCATGGCGACAGGGACCATTATGACATTGCTCACGGTGATAGTTCTAACGGTGACAGTTCCAATGGTGATATTACCCATTTTGAGCGTCCTCAATGATAACGGGCCCATGGTGGCACTGCTCATGGTGACAGTGCCCATGGTGACATTGCTCACGGTGATATTGCTTACGGTGATTGTCTTTATTATGATAGTGTCTATGGGGACACTGCACACAGTGACAGTGATCATGGTGACATTGCTCATGGTGACAGTGCTCATCATTGCAGTACCCATGGTGACAGTGCTCACAGTGACAGTTCCCATGGTGGCAATGCCAATGATGACAGGGCCCATGGTGACAATGCACATGATGACAGTGCTCACGGTGACAGTGCTCACAGTGACAGTGCCCATGGTGACAGGGCTCATGGTGAAAGTCCACATTGTACAAGTGCCCATGGTGACAGATTTCACAGTGATAGTGCTCGCAGTATTAGTGCTCATGGTGACAGTGCAACTGGTAACAATACCCATGGCGACAGTACTCATGGTGAAAATACCCATGGCGGCAGTTTTCATAGTGACAGTTCTCAGGGTAACAGTGCTCATAATAGCAGGGACCAAAGTGACAGTGCTCATTGTGACAGTGCTCATGGTGACAGTGCACTTGTTGACAGTTTCCATAGGAACAGTACCGAAGGTGACACTGCACTTTGTGACAGAGCCAACGGTAACCTTGCTCACAGTGATAGGGCACATGGTGAAATTGCCCATGGTGACAATTCCCATGGAGACATGGCTCACTGTGACAAAGTTAATGGTGACAGTGCTTATGGTGGAAGTGCCCATGGTGACACAGCTCATTGTGGCTGTGCACATGGGGACAGTGCCGATGATGACAGTGCTTAAGGTGATAGAGTTCACAGTGGCTGTGCTCATGGTGATAGTGCTCATGGAGGCAGTGCCCTTAGTGACACTGCTCAAGCTGGCAATGCCCAGGTGATAGACGCATGGTGACAGTGTCCACGATCACAGTGCAATGGTGAGAGAGCTCAAGGTGACAGTGTAAATGCTGACACTGCCCACGAGGACAATGGACATGGTGGCAGTGCTCATGGGGACAGTGCCCATGATGACATTGCCCATGGTGAAAGTGGTCACCTGGAATGTGCCCATGATGTCAATACCCATGCTGGTAGTGGCCCTGGTACAGTACCCATAGTGAAAGAGCTAATGGTGAGAATGCCCATGGTGACCGCACCCATGTGACAAGGCCGCTGGTGACAGTGCCCATTGTGACACTGCCCATGATGTCAGTGCTGATGGTGAGAGTGCCCATGGTTACAGTGCTCATGGTGACACTGACCATGATGTCAGTGCCCCAGGTGACTGTGCACACCACGAGCATGAACATGCAGATGGTGCCAATTGGGACAGTGTCCATGTGACAGTATTGATGATGATAGTGCTCACAGTAGCAATGTTCATCATAATAATGCTCACGGTGGCAGTGCCCACAGTGACAGTGCCCGTGTACAGTGCCAAAAGTGACAGTGCCCATTGTGACAGTTCTAAGGGAGACAGTGTCCATGGTGACAGATACCACAGTGAGACTGCTCACGGTGATAGTGTCCATTGTGACAGTGCTCATAGTGACAAGGTCCATGGCGCCAGGACCAATCATGATATTGCTCACAGTGAGATTTGTCATGGTGACAATGCCCATGGTGATATTACCCATGGTGAGAGTACTCAATGATAAAGTGCCCATGGTGACAGTGCCTATGGTGATAGTGCACATGATGGCAGTGCAACATGGTGACAGTACCAATGGTGACATTGCTCATGGTGACATTGCTTAACGTGATAGTACTTGCGGTGATAGAGCGCATGGTAACACTGCCCACCATGACAGTGCTCTTGGTGAAAGTGCACACGGTGACAAACCATACTGACAGTGCTCATGGTGACAGTGCCAATTGTGACATTTCCCCACGGTGACACTGCACATGATGAAAGTGCCCATGGTGAAAGGGCCCACGCTGATGTTGCCTAAGGTGACAGTGCTCACGGTGATAGTGCCCATGGTGACATGGCTCTTGGTGCGAGTACGAATTGTGCCAGTGCCCATGGTGAAAGTGCTAACGGTGATAGTGCTCACCATAATATTGCTTATGCTGAGTGTGCAAATGGTGACAATACCTATGATGAGGGTACTCATGGTGAAAATACCCATGGTGACAGTTCTCATAGCGACAGTTCTCATGGTGACAGTGCTCCTAATAGCAGTGCCCAAGGTGGCAGTGCCCGTGGTGCCATTGCTAGTGGTGACAGTACACCTGGTGACAGATCCCCTGGGGACATTACCGAAGGTGACTCTGCACATTGTGACATTGCCCATGCTAACCTTGCTCACAGTGATAGTGCACATGGTGACAGTGCCCATGATGGTATTGTACCTGGTGACAGTGCCTATAGTCACAATTCCCATGGTGTAGTGTTCACGGTGACAGAGCCCATGGTGACAATACCCAGGGTGACATTACTCATGGTGACAGTGCTCATGGTGATTGTGCCTTTTGTGAGAGTGTCCATGAGCATAATTCTCACGGTGATAGTGCCCATGGTGACAATACCCAGGGTGACAGAGCTCATGGTCACAATGCTCACAGTGAATGTTCCCATGGTCCCAGTACCTAGGGTGTAATGCCCATGCTGAGAGTGCTCATGGTGACAGTGCCCATGGTGACAATAACCAGGGTGTCATGCCCATGGCGACACTGCTCATGTAAGCACTGCCAGAATTGGCAGTGCTCATTGAGGCATTGCTCACGGTGACAGTGCTCACTTTGACAGTGCCAATGGTGGCAGTGCCCTGGGTAACAGTGCACACCTTGAGAGTGCCCATTTTGGCCATGCCAATCGTGACAGTGTCCATGGTGACAGTACTTATGATGATAGTTCTGATGTTTGCAGTGTTTATGGTAATAATGCTCACGGTGGCAGTGCCCACAGTCACAGTGACCATTCTGACACTTATCATTGTGACAGTGCCTATGGTGACAGTTACCATGGTGAGACTGCTCACTGTGATAATACCAATTCTGACAGTGATCATAGTGACAAAGCCAATGGTGACAGGGACCATTATGACATTGCTCACGGTGATAGTTCTCACAGTGACAGTTCCCATGGTGATATTACCCATGTAGACAGTCCTCAATGATAACGGGATCATGGTGGCACTGCCCATGGTGACAGTGCTCATGGTGACATTGCTCACGGTGATATTGCTTACGGTGATAGTCCTTATTTTGATAGTGTGTTTGGGGACAATGCACACAGTGACAGTGCCCATGGTGACATTGCTCATGGTGACAGTGCTCATCATTGCAGTACCCATGGTGACAGTGCTCACAGTGACAGTTCCCACAGTGGCAGTACCAATGATGACAGGGCCCATGGTGACAATCCCCACGGTGACAGTGCTCACGGTGACAGTGCTCACAGTGACAGTGCCCATGGTGACAGGGCTTATGGTGAAAGTCCACATTGTACAAGTGCCCATGGTGACAGAGTTCACAGTGATAGTGTTCGGGGTAATAGTGCTCATGGTGACAGTGCAACTGTTGACCATACCCATGGTGACAGTACTCTTGGTGGAAATAACCATGGCGGCAGTTTTCATAGTGACAGTTCTCAGGGTGACAGTGCTCATAATAGCAGGGACCAAAGTGCCAGTGCTCATTGTGACAGTGCTCATGGTGACAGTGCACTTGTTGACAGTTTCCATAGGAACAGTACCAATGGTGACACTGTACTTTGTGAGAGAGCCAACGGTAACCTTGCTTGCAGTGATAGTGCACATGGTGAAAGTGCCCATGGTGATATTGCCCATGGAGACATGGCTCACCGTGACAAGGTTCATGGTGACAGTGCTCATGGTGGAAGTGCCCATGGTGACACAGCTCATTGTGGCAGTTCACATGGGGACGGTGCTGATGATGACAGTGCTTAATGTGATAGAGTTCACAGTGGCTGTGCTCATGGTGATAGTGCTCATGGAGGCAGTACCCTTAGTGACACTGCTCAAGCTGGCAAAGCCCTGCTGATAGATGGATGGTGACAGTGTCCACGAACACAGTGCAATTGTGAGAGAGCTCACGGTGACAGTGTAAATGCTGACACTGCCCACGAAGACAATGGCAATGGTGGCAGTGTTCATGGTGACACTGCTCATGCTGACAGTGCCCATGGTGAAAGTGCTCACCTGGAATGTGCCCATGATGTCAATACCCATGGTGGTAGGGGCCCTGGTACAGTACCTATAGTGAAAGAGCTAATGGTGAGAATGCCCATGGTGACAGCACCCATTCGACAAGGCTCCTGGTGACATTGCCCATGGTGACACTGCCAAGCTGTCAGTGCCGATGGTGAGAGTGCCTATGGTTACAGTGCTCATGGTGACACTGCCCATGATGTCAGTGCCCCAGGTGACAGTGCACACCATGAGTATGCACATGGTGGCCGTGCCAATTGGGCCATTGCCCATGGTGACAGTATTTATGATGATATTGCTCACAGTAGCAATGTTCATCATAATAATGCTCACGGTGGCAGTGCCCACAGTGACAGTGCCCATGGACAGTGCTGAAAGTGACAGTGCCCATGGTGACAGTTCTCACTGTGACAGGGCCTGTGTTGACATTGCCCATGATGACAGTGCCCATGGGGAAAGTGCTCACTTGGAAAGTGACCATGACAACATTACCCATGGTGATAGTGCCCATGGTGACAGTGCCCATGGTTACAGTGCTCATGGTGACACTGCCCATGGTGGCAGTGGCCCTGATGACACTGCACACCATGAGTATGCACATGGTGGCCATGCCAATTGTGACAGTGCCCATGGTGACAGTATTTATGATGATACTGCTCACAGTAGCAGTGTTCATCGTAATAATGCTCACGGTGGCAGTGCCCATGGCACAGTGCCGAAAGTGACAGTGCCCATGGTGACAGTGCCCATGGTGACAGATACCACAGTGAGACTGCTCATGGTGATAGTGCCCATTGTGACAGTGCTCACAGTGACAAGTCCCATGGCGTCAGGGCCAATCATGATATTGCTCACGGTGATAGTTGTCATGGTGACAATGCCCATGGTGATATTACCCATGGTGAGAGGACTCAATAATAAAGTGCCGATGGTGACACTGCCTATGGTGATAGTGCACATGGTGGCAGTGCAAAATTGTGACAGTGTCCCTGGTGATATTGTGCATGGTGATATTGCTTAAGGTGATAGTCCTTGCGGTGATAGTGCACATGGTGACAGCCAAATGGTGACAATACCCATGGTGACAGTACTCATGGAGAAAATACCCATTGTGGCAGTTTTTATAGCGACAGTTCTCAGGGTGACAGTGCTCATAATAGCAGGGTACAAGGTGGCAGTGCTCGTGATGAGAAAGCTCATAGTGACAGTGCAGTTGGTGACAGTTCCCATAGGAACAGTACCGAAGGTGATACTGCACTTTGTGACAGAGCCAATGGTAAGCTTGCTATCGGGATAGTGCACTTGGTGAGAGTGCACAGGTTGACATTGACCATGGAGACACGGCTCACTGTGACAGTGCTCATGGTGACAGTGCTCATGGTGGAAGTGCCCATCGTGACGCTGCTCATTGTGGCAGTGCTCATGGGGACAATGCCGATGATGACAGTGCTTATGGTGATAGAGTTCACAGTGGCTGTGCTCATGGTGATAGTGCTCATGGAGGCAGTGTCCTCAGTGACACTGCTCATGCTGGCAATGCCCACGTTTATAGACGCATGGTGACAGTGCCCACCATCACAGTGCAATGGTGAGAGAGCTTACGGTGATAGTGAAACTTTTGCCAGTGCCCACGAAGACAATGGCCCATGTTGACAGTACCCATGATGACAGTGCCCATGTCGAAAGTGCTCATCTGTAAAGTGTCCCTGATAACATTACGCATGGTGTTAGTGCCACTGGTGACAGTACCCTTAGTGAAAGTGCTAATGGTGAGAATGCCCATGGTGACAGCACCCATGTGACAAGGCCCCTGGTGGCAGTGCCCACGGTGACACTGCCCATGATGTCATTGCCCATGGTGACAGTGCCCATGGTGGCAGTGCCCCTGGTGACAGTTTACACCATGAGTATGCACATAGTGGCCATGCCAATTGTGACAGTGTCCATGGTGACAGTATTTATGATGATACTGCTCACAGTAGCAGTGTTCATCGTAATAATGCTCATGGTGGCAATGCCCACAGTGACAGTGCCCTTGGCACAGTGCCAAAAGTGACAGTGCACATGGTGACAGTTCTAAGGGAGACAGTGTCCATGGTGAAATATATCACTATGAGACTGCTCACGGTGATAGTGCCCATTGAGACAGTGCTCATAGTGACAAGGTCCATGGCGCCAGGGCCAATCATAATAATGCTCACAGTGATAGTTGTCATGGTAACAATGCCCATGGTGATATTACCCATGGTGAGAATACTCAGTGATAAAGTGCCCATGGTGACAGTGCCTATGGTGATAGTGCACATGATTGCAGTGCAACATGGTGACAGTACCAAAGGTGACATTGCTCATGGCGATATTGCTTAACCTGATAGTACTTGCTGTGATAGAGGGCATGGTAACACTTCCCACCATGACAGTGCTCTAGGTGAAAGTGCACATGGTGACAACCCACGCTGACATTGCTCATGGTGACAGTGCTCATGGTTGCATTACCCATGGTAATAGTGCTCACAGTGGCAGTGCCTATGGTGGCAGGGCCCATGGTGACATTGACCCTTGTGACACTTCCCCACGGTGACACTGCCCGTGATGACAGTCCCTACGGTGAAAGTCCCCATGCTGACGTTGCCAATGGTGACAGTGCTCAGGTTGATAGTGCCCTTGGAGACAGGGCTCTTGGTGAGAGTCCGAATTGTGCCTGTGCCCATGTTGAAATTGCTAATGGTGATAGTGCTCACCATAATAGTGCTCATGCTGAGAGTGCAAATGGTGACAATACGTATGGTGAGAGTACTCATGGTGAAAATACCCATGGTGACAGTTCTCATAGCGACAGTCCTCATGGTGACAGTGATCCTAATAGCAGTGCCCAAGGTGTCAGTGCCCGTGGTGCCATTGCTAGTGGTGACAGTACATCTGGTGGCGGATCTCCTGGGGACATTACAGAAGGTGACTCTGCACATTGTGATATTGCCCAAGGTAAACATGCTCACAGTGATAGTGCACATGGTGACTGGGCCCATGGTGGTATTGCACCTGGTGACAGTGCCCATAGTCACAATTCCCATGATGTAGTGCTCACGGTGACAGAACCCATGGTGACAATACCCAGGGTGACATTACTCATGGTGACAGTGCTCATGGTGATAGTGCCTATGGTGAGAGTGTCCATGATCATAATTCTCACGGTGATAGTGCCCATGGTGACAATACCCAGGGTGACAGAGCTCATGGTCACAATGCTCACGGTGAATGTTCCCATGGTCCCAGTACCTAGGGTGTAATGCCCATGCTGAGAGAGCTCATGGTGACAGTGCCCATGGTGACAATGACCAGGGTGTCATGCCCATGGCGACACTGCTCATGTAAGCATTGCCAGAATTGGCAGTGCTCATTGAGGCATTGTTCACGGTGACAGTGCTCACTTTGACAGTGCCAATGGTGGCAGTGCCCTGGGTAACAGTGCACACCTTGAGAGTGCACATGTTGGCCATGCCAATCGTGACATTGCCCATGGTGACAGTACTTATGAGGATAGTTCTAACGGTTGCAGTGTTCATGTTAATAATGCTCACGGTGGCAGTGCCCTCAGTCACAGTGCCCATGGTGACAGTAATCACAGTGACAGTGCCCATGGTGACAGTTACCATGTGAGACTGCTCAATGTGATAATACCAATTCTGACAGTGCTCATAGTGACAAGGCCCACGGCTACCGGGCCCATTATGACATTGCTCACGGTGATAGTTCTCATGGAGACAGTTCCCTTGGTGATATTACCCATGTTGACAATCCTCAATGATAACGGGCCCATGGTGACACTGCCCATGGTGATAGTGCACATGGTGACAGTGCCCATGGAGACATTGTTCACGGTGATATTGCTTATGGTGATAGTCCTTATTGTGATAGTGTGTATGGGGACACTGCACACAGTGACAGTGATCATGGTGACAGAGCTCACGGTGACAGTGCTCATCATTGCCGTACCCATGGTGACAGTGCTCACAGTGACAGTTCCCATGGTAGCAGTGCCAATGATGACAGGGCCCATGGTGACAATGCCCATGGTGACAGTGCTCACGGTGACAGTGCTCACCGTGACAGTGCCCATGGTGACAGGGCTCATGGTGAAAGTCCACATTGTACATATGCCCATGGTGACAGCGTTCACAGTGATAGTGCTGGCGGTAATAGTGCTCATGGTGACAGTGCCACTGGTGACAATACTCATGGTGACAGTACTCATGGTGAAAATACCCATGGCAGCAGTTTTCATAGTGACAGTTCTCAGGGTGACAGTGCTCATAATAGCAGGGACAAAAGTGACATTGTTCATTGTGACAGTGCTCATGGTGACAGGGCAGTTGGTGAGAGTTTCCATGGGAACAGAACCGATGGTGACACTGCACTGTGTGACAGGGCCAATGGTAAACTTGCACTCAGTGATAGTGCACATGGTGAGAGTGCACATGGTGACACTGCTCATTGTGGCAGTGTTCTTCGTGACAGTGCCCATGAAGACAGTGCACATGTTGAAAGTGCTCACCTGGAAATTGCCCATGAAAACATTACCCATGGTGATAGTGCCCATAGTGACAGTGCCCATGGGTACAGTGCTCATGGTGACACTGCCCATGGTGGCAGTGCCCCTGGTAACAGTGCACACCATGAGTGCGCACATGGTGGCCGTGCCAGTTGGGACAGTGCCCATGGTGACAGTATTTATGATGATATTGCTCACAATAGCAATGTTCATCATAATAATGCTCACGGTGGCAGTGCCCACAGTGACAGTGCCCATGGACAGTGCTGAAAGTGACAGTGCCCATGTTGACAGTTCTCACTGTGACAGGGCCTGTGTTGACATTGTCCATGATGACGGTGCCCATGGTGAAAGTGCTCACTTGGAAAGTGCCCATGATAACATTACCCATGGTGATAGTGCCCATGGTGACAGTGCCCATGGTTACAGTGCTCATGGTGACACTCCCATGGGGGCAGTGGCCCTGATGACACTGCACACCATGAGTATGCACATGGTGGCCATGCCAACTGTGACAATGCCCATGGTGACAGTATTTATGATGATACTGCTCACAGTAGCAGTGTTCATCGTGATAATGCTCACCGTGGCAGTGCCCACAGTGACAGTGCCCATGGTGACAGTGCCCATGGTGACAGATACCACAGTGAGACTGCTCACGGTGATAGTGCCCATTGTGATAATGCTCATAGTGACAAGTCCCATGGCGTCAGGGCCAATCATGATATTGCTCACAGTGATAGTTGTCACGGTGACAATGCCCATGGTGATATTCCCCATGGTGACAGTACTGAATAATAAAGTGCCGATGGTGACACTGCCTATGGTGATAGTGCCCATGGTGGCAGTGCAAAATGGTGACAGTGTCCCTGGTGATAATGTGCATGGTGATATTGCTTAAGGTGATAGTCCTTGCGGTGATAGTGCACATGGTGACAGTACAAATGGTGACAATACCCATGGTGACAGTTCTCAGGGTGAAAATACCCATTGTGGCAGTTTTAATAGCGACAGTTCTCAGGGTGACAGTGGTCATAATAGCAAGGTACAAGGTGGCAGTGCTCATAATGACAATGCTCATAGTGACAGTGCACTTGGTGGCAGTTCCCATAGGAACAGTAACAATGGTGATACTGCACTTTGTTACAGAGCTAATGGTAATCTTGCTCTGGGGTAGTGCACTTGGTGAGAGGGCACAGGTTGACATTGACCATGGAGAAACGGCTCACTGTGACACTGCTCATGGTGACAGTGCTCATGGTGGAAGGGCCCATGTTGACACTGCTCATTGTGGCAGTGCTCATGGGGACAATGCCGATGATGAGAGTGCTTATGGTGATAGAGTTCACAGTGGCTGTGCTCATGGTGATAGTGCTCATGGAGGCAGTGTCCTCAGTGACACTGCTCATGCTGGCAATGCCCACGTTTATAGACGCATGGTGACAGTGCCCACCATCACAGTGCAATGGTGAGAGAGCTTACGGTGACAGTGAAACTGTTGACAGTGCCCTCGAAGACAATGGCCCATGTTGACAGTACCCATGATGACAGTGCCCATGTTGAAAGTGTTCACCTGGAAATTGTCCCTGATAACATTTCCCATGGTGTTAGTGCCTCTGGTGACAGTACCCATAGTGAAAGTGCTAATGGTGAGAATGCCCAAGGTGACAGCACCCATGTGACAAGGCCCCTGGTGGCAGTGCCCACGGTGACACTGCCCATGATGTCAGTGCCCATGGTGAGAGTGACCATGGTTACAGGGCTCATGGTGACATTGCCCATGGTGGCAGTGCCCCTGGTGACAGTGTACACCATGAGTATGCACATGGTGACCATGCCAATTGTGACAGTGTGCATGGTGACACTATTTATGATGATACTACTCACAGTAGCAGTGTCCATCGTAATAATGCTCATGGTGGCAATGCCCACAGTGACTGTGCCCTTGGCACAGTGCCAAATGTGACAGTGCACATGGTGACAGTTCTAAGGGAGACAGTGTCCATGGTGACAGATTCCACAGTGAGACTGCTCACGGTGATAGTGCCCATTGTGACAGTGCTCATAGTGAAAAGGTCCATGGAGCCAGGGCCAATCATGATATTGCTCACAGTGATAGTTGCATGGTGACAATGCCCATAGTGATATTACCCATGGTGAGAATACTCAGTGATAAAGTGCCCATGGTGACAGTGCCTATGGTGATAGTGTACATGACGGCAGTGCAACATGGTGACAGTACCAATGGTGACATTGCTCATGGCGATATTGCTTAACGTGATAGTACTTGCTGTGATAGAGGGCATGGTAACACGGCCCACCATGACAGTGCTCTTGGTGAAAGTGCACACGGTGACAACCCAAGCTGACAGTGCTCATGGTGACAGTGCTCATGGTTGCATTACCCATGGTAATAGTGCTCAGAGTGACAGTGTCTATGGTGGCAGTGCCCATGGTGACATTGACCCTTGTGACACTTCCCCACGGTGACACTGCCCGTGATGACAGTGCCTACGGTGAAAGTCCCCACGCTAACGTTGCTTATGGTGACAGTGCTCAGGTTGATAGTGCCCTTTGTGACAGGGCTCTTGGTGATAGTCCGAATTGTGCCAGTGCCCATGGTGAAATTGCTAACGGTGATAGTGCTCACCATAATAGTGCTCATGCTGAGAGTGCAAATGGTGACAATACCTATGGTGAGAGTACTCATGGTGAAAATACCTATGGTGAGAGTTCTCATAGTGACAGTTCTCATGTTGACAGTGCTACTAAGAGCAGTGCCCAAGGTGGCAGTGCCCGTGGTGCCATTGCTAGTGGTGGGAGTACACCTGGTGGCGGATCCCCTGTGGACATTACCGAAGGTGACTCTGCACATTCTGACATTGCCCATGGTAAACTTGCTCACAGTGATAGTGCACATGGTGACAGTGCCTATGATGGTATTGCACCTGGTGACAGTGCCCATAGTAACAATTCCCATGGTGTACTCATCACAGTGACAGAGCCATGGTGAACATACCCAGGGTGACATTACTCATGGTGACAGTGCTCATGGTGATAGTGCCTTTGGTGACAGTGTCCATGATCATAATTCTCACGGTGATAGTGCCCATGGTGACAATACCCAGGGTGACAGAGCTCATGGTCACAATGCTCATGGTGAATGTTCCCATGGTCCAGTACCTACCTAGGGTGTAATGCCCATGCTGAGAGTGCTCATGGTGACAGTGCCCATGGTGACAATAACCAAGGTGTCATGCCCATGGTGACACTGCTCATGTAAGCAGTGCCAGAAGAGACAGTGCTCATTGTGGCATTGCTCACGGTGACAGTGCTCACTGTGACAGTGCCCATGGTGGCTGTGCCCTGGGTAAGAGTGCACACCTTCAGAGTGCCCATGATGGCCATGCCAATCGTGACAGTGCCCATGGTGACAGTACTTATGAGGATAGTTCTAACAGTTGCCGTGATCATGGTAATAATGCTCACGGTGGCAGTGCCCACAGTCACAGTGCCCAAGGTGACAGTTATCACGGTGACAGTGCCCATGGTGACAGTTAGCATGGTGAGACTGCTCACTGTGATAATACCAATTCTGACAGTGCTCATAGTGACAAGGCCCATGGCGACAGGGCCCATTATGACATTGCTCACGTTGATAGTTCTCACGGGGACAGTTCCCATGGTGATATTACCCATGTTGACAGTCCTCAAAGATAACGGGCCCATGGTGGCCCTGCCCATGGTGATAGTGCACATGGTGACAGTGCCCATTGAGACATTGTTCACGGTGATATTGCTTACGGTGATAGTCCTTATTGTGATAGTGTGTATGGGCACACTGCACACGGTGACAGTGCTTATGGTGACAGTGCTCACAGTGACAGTGCTCATCATTGCCATACCCATGGTGACAGTGCTCACAGTGACAGTTCCCATGGTAGCAGTGCCAATGATGACAGGTCCCATGGTGACAATGCCACCGGTGACAGTGCTCACGGTGACAGTGCCCATGATGACAGTGCCCATGGTGAAAGTGCTCACTTGGAAAGTGCCCATGATAATATTACCCATGGTGATAGTGCCCATGGTGACAGTGCCCATGGTTACAGTGCTCATGGTGGCAGTGGCCCTGATGACACTGCACACCATGAGTATGTACATGGTGGCCATGCCAATTGTGACAGTGCCCATTATGACAGTATTTATGATGATACTCCTCACAGTAGCAGTGTTCATCGTAATAATGCTCACGGTGGCAGTGCCCATGGCACAGTGACGAAAGTGACAGTGCCCATGGTGACAGTGCCCATGGTGACAGATACCACAGTGAGACTGCTCACGGTGATAGTGCCCATTGTGACAGTGCTCATAGTGACAAGTCTCATGGCGTCAAGGCCAATCATGATATTGCTCACGGTGATAGTTGTCACGGTGACAATGCCTATGGTGATATTACCCATGGTGAGAGGACTCATTAATAAAGTGCCAAAGGTGACACTGCCTATGGTGATAGTGCACATGGTGGCAGTGCAAAATTGTGACAGTGTCCCTGGTGATATTGTGCATGGTGATATTGCTTAAGGTGATAGTCCTTGCGGTGATAGTGCACATGGTGACAGTACAAATGGTGACAATACCCATGGTGAAAATACCCATTGTGGCAGTTTTTATAGCGACAGTTCTCAGGGTGACAGTGCTCATAATAGCTGGGTACAAGGTGGCAGTGCTCGTTATGACAATGCTCATATTGACAGTGCAGTTGGTGACAGTTCCCATGGGAACAGTACCGAAGGTGATACTGCACTTTGTGACAGAGCCAATGGTAAGCTTGCTCTAGGGATAGTGCACTTGGTGAGAGTGCACAGGTTGACATTGACCATGGATACATGGCTCACTGTGACAGTGCTCATGGTGACAGTGCTCATGGTGGAAGTGCCCATCGTGACGCTGCTCATTGTGGCAGTGCTCATGGGGAAAATGCCGATGATGAGAGTGCTTATGGTGATAGAGTTCACAGTGGCTGTGCTCATGTTTATAGTGCTCATGGAGGCAGTGTCCTCAGTGACACTGCACATGCTGGCAATGCCCACGTTTATAGACGCATGGTGACAGTACCCACCATCACAGTGCAATGGTGAGAGAGCTTACGGTGACAGTGAAACTGTTGACAGTGCCCACGAAGACAATGGCCATGGTGACAGTGCTCATGGTGACAGTGCCCATTTTGACAGTGCCCATGATGACAGTGCGCATGGTGAAAGTGCTCACCTGTAAAGTGCCCATTGTAATATTATCCATGGCGGTAGTGCCCCTGGTGACTGTACCCATAGTGAAAGTGCTAATGGTGGGAATACCCATGGCGACAGGACCCATGTGACAAGGTCCCTGGTGACAGTGACCACGGTGACACTGCCCATGATGTCAGTGCCCTTGGTGAGAGTGCACACCATGAGTATGCCCATGGTGGCTGTGCCAATTGTGAGAGTGTCCATGGGGACAGTATTTATGATGATACTGCTCACAGTAGCAGTGTACATCATAATAGTGCTGACGGTGGCATTGCCCACAGTGACAGTGCCCATGGTACAGTGCCGAAAATGACCGTGCCCATGGTGACAGTGCCCATGGTGACAGATACCACACTGAGACAGCTCACGGTGATAGTGCCCATTGTGACAGTGCTCATAGTGACAAGTCCCATGACGTCTGGGCCAATCATGATATTGCTCACGGTGATAGTTGTCACAGTGACAATGTCCTTGGTGATATTAACCATGGAGAGAGTACTCAATAATAAAGTGCCTATGGTGACACTGCCTATGGTGAGAGTGCACATGGTGGCAGTGCAAAATGGTGACAGAGTCCCTGGTGATATTATGCATGGTGATATTGCTTAAGGTGATAGTCCTTGCTGTGATAGTGCACATGGTGACAGTACAAATGGTGACAATACCCATGGTGACAGTACTCATGGTGAAAATACCCATTGTGGCAGTTTATATAGCGATAGTTCCCAGGGTGACAGTGCTCATAATAGCAGGGTACAAGGTGGCAGTGCTCGTGATGACAATGCTCATAGTGACAGTGCACTTGGTGACAGTTCCCATGGGAACAGTACCGATGGTGACACTGCTCTTTGTGACAGAGCCAATGGTAAGCTTGCTATCGGGGATAGTGCACTTGGTGAGAGTGCACAGGTTGACATTGACCATGGAGACACGGCTCACTGTGACAGTGCTCATGGTGACAGTGCTCATGGTGGAAGTGCCCATGGTGACACTGCTCATTGTGGCAGTGCACATGGGGACAGTGCAGAATGATGACAGTGCTTATGGTGATAGAGTTCACAGTGGCTGTGCTCATGGTGATAGTGCTCATGGAGGCAGTGCCCTCAGTGACACTGCTCATGCTGCCAATGCCCAAGGTTATAGACGCATGGTGACAGTGCCCACCATCACAGTGCAAAGGTGAGAGAGCTTAGAGTGACAGTGAAACTGTTGACAGTGCCCACGAAGACAATGGCCATGGTGACAGTGCCCATGTTGACAGTGCCCATGATGACAGTGCCCATGTTGAAAGTGCTCACCTGGAAAGTGTCCCTGATAACATTACCCATGGTGGTTGTACCCCTGTTGACAGTACCTATAGTGAAAGTGCTAAAGGTGAGAATGCCCTTGGTGACAGCACCCATGTGACCAGGCCTCTGCTGACATTGCCCACGGTGACACTGCCCATGATGTCAGTGCCCATGGTGAGAGTGCCCATGGTTACAGTGCTCATGGTGACACTGCATATGGTGGCAGTGCCACTGGTGACAGTACACACCATGAGTATGCATATGGTGGTCGTGCCAATTGTGACAGTGTCAATGGTGACAGTATTTATGATGATACTGCTCACAGTAGCAGTGTTAATCGTAATAATGCTCATGGTGTCAGTGCCCATGGTGGCAGTGCCCGTGGTGTCATTGCAAGTGGTGACAGTACACCTGGTGGCAGATCTCCTGGGGACATTACCGAAGGTGACTCTGCACATTGTGACATTGCCCATGGTAAACTTGCTCACAGTGATAGTGCACATGGTGACAGTGCCCATGGTGTTATTGCACCTGGTGACAGTGTCCATAGTCACAATTCCAATGGTGTAGTGTTCACGCTGACAGAGCCCATGGTGACAATACCCAGGCTGACATTACTCATGGTGACAGTGCTCATGGTGATAGTGCCTATGTTGACAGTGTCAATGATCATAGTTCTCACGTTGATAGTGCCCATGGTGACAATACCCAGGAGACAGAGCTCATGATAACAATGCTCACAGTGAATGTTCTCATGGTCCCAGTACCTAGGGTGTAATGTCCAAGCTGTGAGAGTTCATGGTGACAGTGCCCATGGTGACATTTACCAGGGTGTCATGCCCATGGTGACACTGCTCATGTAAGCAGTGCCAGAAGAGACAGTGCTCATTGGGGCATTGCTCACGGTGACAGTGCTCACTCTGACAGTGCCCATGGTGGCAGTGCCCTGAGTAACAGTGCACACCTTGAGAGTGCCCATGTTGGCCATACCAATCGTGACATTGCCCATGGAGACAGTACTTATGAGGATAGTTCTAACGGTTTCAGTGTTCATGGTAATAATGCTCACGGTGGCAGTGTCCACAGTCACAGTGCCCATGATGACAGTTATCATGGTGACAGTGCCCATGGGGAGAGTTACCATGGTGAGAGTGCTCACTGTGATAATACCAATTCTGACAGTGCTCATAGTGACAAGACCCATGGCGACAGGGCCCATTATGACATTGCTCATGGTGATAGTTCTCACGGTGACAGTTCCCATGGTGATATTACCCATGTTGACAGTCCTCAATGATAACGGGCCCATGGTGGCACTGCCCATGCTGATAGTGCACATGGTGACAGGGCCCATGGTTACATTGCTCATGGTGATATTGCTTACAGTGATAGTCCGTATTGTGATAGTGTGTATGGGGACACGGCACACAGTGACAGTGCTCATGGTGACAGTGCTCACGGTGACAGTGCTCATCATTGCAGTATCCATGGTGACAGTGCTCACAGTGACAGTTCCCATAGTGGCAGTGCCAATGATGACAGGGCCCATGGTGACAATGCCCACGGTGACAGTGCTCACGGTGACAGTGCTCACGGTGACAGTGCCCATGGTGACAGGGCTCATGGTGAATGTCCACATTGTACAAGTGCCCATGGTGACAGTGTTCACAGTGAGTGTGCTCGCGGTAATATTCCTCATGGTGACAGTGCAACTGGTGACAATACCCATGGTGACAGTTCTCATGGTGAAAATACCCATGGCGGCAGTTTTCATAGTGACACTTCTCAGGGTGACAGTGCTCATAATAGCAGGGACCAAAGTGACAGTGCTCATTTTGACAGTGCTCATGGTGACAGTGCACTTGGTGAGAGTTTCCATGGGAACAGAACCGATGGTGACACTGCACTTGTGATAGGGCCAATGGTAAACTTACAGTCGGTGATAGTGCACATGGTGAGAGTGCACATGGTGACACTGCTCATTGTGGCAGTGCTCTTCGTGACAGTGCCCATGATGACAGTGCCCATGTTGAAAGTGCTCACCTGGTAATTGCCCATGAAAACATTACCCATGGTAATAGTGCCCATGGTGACAGTCCTCAAGATGACAGTGCTCAAGGTGATAGTCTTCTCCATGTTGACAGTGCCCATGGTGACTGTTCTCACGGAGACAGTGCCTATGGTGATAATACCCTTAGTTACAGTGCGCACGGTGAGAGTGCCCATGGTTACAGTGAACACGGTGACTGTTCTCTCCTTAATAGTGCCCATGGTGACAGTGTTCATTGTGACCGTCTTCAATGAGGCTGTGCCTGTGGTGACAGTGCTCAGGGTGATAGTGCTCACGGTGATAGCACTCACGTTGACAGTGCCCAAGGTGATGATACACACGGTGACAGTAATCATGGTGAATGTGCCCATGGTGTCAGTTCTCATAGTGACAGTTCTTTTGACAGTGCTCATGGTGGCAGTGCTCGTGGTGATAGGGCTCTTGGTGACAGTGCTCATTGTGGCAGTGACCATGGTGAGACTACCAATGGTGACACTGCCCATGGTGACAGTTCACATGGTGAAAGTGACCACAGTGACAGTTCTAACAGTGATAGTTCCCATGATGTCAAAGCTCATGGTGACAGTCTACATTGTGCCATTGCTCAAGGTGACAGTGCTCACAGTGAGATTGTCCATGGTGACAGTTAACACGGTGAGAGTGCTCACGCTGGTAGTGCTCACAGTAAAAGTGCTCATACTGATAGTGCCGACGGTAACAGTGCTCACAGTGACAGTGCCCATGGTGATAGTGACCATGGTGAGAGTCCGCACATTTACAGTACCCATGGTGGCAGTTCCCATTGTGAAAGTGCTCATGATGACATTGCCCATTTTGGTAGTTCCCATGGTGACAGTACTCACGGTGACAGTTCTCACGGTGATAGTGCCCATGGTGACATTGCACATGGTGTCAGTGAAAAATGGAGACCCTGCCCAAGTTGACAGTTCTCATGGTGATAGTGCACATGGTGTCAACCCATGCAGAAAGTACTCATGGAGACACTTCTCATGGTTGCAGTACCCATGGTGACAGTGCTCACAGTGATAGCGTCATTGATGCTAGTGCCCATGGTAACAGTGCCCATGGTGACAATGCCCATGATGAGAGTGCCCATGTTGCCAGTTCCCATGGTGCAATTGCCTATGGTGACAGTGCTCATGGTAACAGTGTCCATGGTGACAGTGACCACGGTTAGAGTGCTCACAGTGATAGTGCCCATGGTGACAGGGCTCATGGTGTCAGTCCGCATTGAGCCAGTACCCATGGTGACAGTGACCACAGTGAGAGTGCTCACCGTGATAGTGTTCAAGGTAATAGTGCTCATGGTGATAGTGCAAATGGTGACAATACACATGATGACAGTACTCATGGTGAAAATACACATGATGGCAGTTCTCATAGCGACAGTACTCATGGTGACAGTGCTCATATTAGCAGTGCCCAAATTTGGAGTGCACATGATGACAGTGCTAATGGTGACAGTGCTCTTGGTGGCAGTTCCCATGGGGACAGTACCGATGATGACACTTTGCATTGTTACAGTGCCCATGGTAACTGTGCTCACGGTGATAGTGCACATTGTGACAGTGCCCATGGTGGTAGTTCACCTGGTGACAGTGTTAAATAGTAACAATGCACATGCTGACAGTGCTCATGGTGATAGTGCCCATGGTGACAGTGTACATGGTGATAATAGGCATTGTTAGAGTGTTCATGTTGACAGAGCCCAAGGTGGCAGTAGACATGGTGACAGTGCCCACAATGACAGTGCCCATGGTGACAGTGCTGACAGTAACAGTGCCCATGGTGACCCTTCTCACAGTGAGAATGCCCATAGGGATATTTAGCATGGTGAAATTTGTCATGGTTACAGTGCCCATTGTGACAGTTCTCACAGTGAAAATGCCCATGGTGCCAGTGCCCATAGAGACATTCTGCATGATCACATTTCTCACGGTGAAAGTGTCTATTGTGATATTACCCAAGGTGACAATGCACATGGTTGGAGTGCAAAATGGTGACATTGCCCATGGTGACATTCCTCATGGTGAATTTGCTTACCATGATAGTCCTTACGGTGACAGTGCGCATGTTGACACTGCACAGAGTGACATTGTTCATGGTTACAGTGTTCACGGTGGTAGTTCCCATGGTGAGAGTGTCCATGGTGACAGTGCCCATAGTCACAATTCTCATGGTGTAATGCTCACAGTGACAGTGCCCATGGTGTGAATACCCAGGGTGACAGTACTCATGGTGACTGTGCTCATTGTGATAATGCCTATGGGAACAGTGCCCATGTTCACAATTCTCACAGTGCTAATGCCTATGGTGAGAGTACATAGGGTGACAATGCCCATGGTGACAGAGCCCATGGGGTCATGCCCATGGTAACAGTGCTCATGTTGACAGTGCCATAAATAACATTGCTCATTGTGGCAGTGCTCATGGTGACTGTGCTCATGGTGACAGTGACCATGTTTACAGTGTTTATGGTGATATATGTCAAGGTGTCAATGCCACGGGGACAGTGCCCACGCTGACAAAGCCCATGGTGATACTTCCCATTGTGACAGTTCCCACGGTGATAGTGCCCATGGTGACAGCACACAGTGTGACAAGGCCCATGGTGACAGTGCTCACGGTGACAGTGTTCATGGTGAAACTGTCCATGGAGGCATTTCCCATGGTGATAGTGCTCATGGTGACAACACCTCTGTGACATTGCCAATGGTGATAGTGTTCATGGTGACAACCCCATGGAGACAGTGCCAATGGTAATAGTCCCCGTGGTGACAGTTCTTATGTTGAATGAAACCATGGTGACATTTCTCATGGTGACAGTGCTCATGGTGACTTTGCTCAAGGTGATGGTCTCCATGTTGACAGTGCCCATGGTGACTGTTCTCACGGTGACAGTGCCTAAGGTGAAAATTATCATAGTAACAGTGCTCACAATGACTGTGCCCATGGTGATATTACCCATGGTGACAGTACTCATGGTAAAAGTGCCCATGGTGACACTGCACATGGTTGCAGTGCAAAATGGTGGCAGTGTCCATGGTGATATTGCTCATGGTGACATTGCTTATGGTGATAGTCCTTACAGTGATTGTGTGCATGGTGAAACTGCAGACAGTGACAGTGCTCATGGTGACGGTGTTCACGGCTAGAGTGCCGATGGTGAATGTGCCCATGGTGACAGTGCCCATAGTCACAATTCTCACGGTGTAGTGCTCATGGTGACAGTGCCCATGGTGTTAGTGCCCATGTTTACAGTGCTTATGGTGATAGATGTCAGGGTTGCATGGCCCACGGTGACAGTGCCCAGGCTGACATAGCCCATAATGATATTTCCCATTGTGAGAGTGCCCCGGTGACAGAGCCCATGGTGACATTGCCCAAGATCACGGTGTCCATGGTCAAACTGCCAATGGTGACTGTGCCCATGGTGACAGCGACCAGTGTGACAACACCCATTGTGAGAGTGCTCACAGTGATCGTGCCGATGTTGGCAGTTCCAATGGTGATAGTGCCAATAGTGAGGGTGCTCATGGTGAAACTGCCCATGGAGACACTGCCCATGGTGATAGTGCTCATCGTGACAACCCTTCGGAGGCAGTGCCAATAGTGACAGTACCGGTGATGACAGTTCTCATGGTGAAAGTGACCCTGTTGTAATTGCTCATGGTGACACTGCTCATAGTGACAGTGTTCAAGGTGATAGTCTCCATGTTAACACTGCACATGGTGACTGTTCTCATGGTGACAGTGCCTATGGTGATAATGCTCTTATTGACAGTGTTCACAGGGACAGTGCCCTTGGTGCCAGTAACCACGTTGACTGTTCTCACCGTGATAGTGTCCATTGTGACCCTTCATGGTGACAGTCCGCATTGAGACTGTGCCCGTGGTGACAGTGCTCAGGGTGATAGTGTTCACGGTGATGGTACTCAAGTTGACAGTGCCCAAAGTGACCGTAATCATGGTGAAAGTGCTCATGGTGGCAGTGCTCGTGGTGACAGTGCTGTGGGTGACAGTGCTCATGGTGGTAGTGTCCATGGTGAGACTACCGATGGTGACACTGCCCATGGTGACAGTGCACATAGTCATGGTGCATCTGGTGGCAGTGCAAAATAGTGACAGTGCCCATGGTGATATTGCTCATAGTTATAATGCCCATGGTAAAGGGCCCACGGTTACAATGCTCATGGTGACAGTGCCCATAGTGACAGTGCCCCTGGTGACAGTGCACACCGTGAGAGTGCGCTTGGTGGACGTGCCCATGGTGACAGATCTTATCATGAGAAAGCTCACCATGCTAACTGTCCCCAAGGGCACTGTCACAGAGAGAAATGTCACCATGTGGACTGTCACAGTCAGTATTCTCCCGTTTGGCACTCTCATTGTGGGCTCTGCCACCGTGAGCACTATTACCATGAACACTGCTACCGTGAGCATTATCATGATAAGAACTGTCACCATGGGCACGGCCACCATGAGCACTCTCACGGTCTGCACTGTCACCAGGGGCACTGTCAGCATGGGCACTGTCACCATGAGCACTGTAAATATGGGCACTCTCACCATGGGCACTATCACCATGAGCAATATCACCATGGGCACTGTCACTATTTTGCACTGCCACCAGATGCAGCATGACCATGTGCACTGTCACCATGGGCAGTGTCACCATCGGTAGTCTCACCATAGTCACTGCCAACAAGAGCACTGTCACAAGAACTGTCACTATGAGAGCTGCCACCATGGGCACTTTCACCATGATTACTGTCACCGTCGGTATTGTGACCTTGGGCACTGTCAACGTGAGTAATATCACTGTGAGCACTGTCACCCTGAGCACTGTCACCACGGACACAACCTCAATGCAGAGTGTCACCGTGAACACTGTCACCATGGGCACTATCACAGTGAGAACAGTCACCGTGGTCACTGTCTACCGTGGGCACTGTCACCGTGAGCACTGTCACTAAGAGCATTATCACCATAGGCACTGTCACCATGAGAACAGTCACCATGGGCACTGTCAAAATGGAGAGTATCACCTTGAGCACTGTCACCATGCATACTATCTCCATGAGCAATTTCAACAGGGTCACTTTCACAGTGAGAACTGTCACCACGAGAACTCTCACCATTGGCCCTGCCTCCGAGGGGTTGTCACGATGAGCACTATCACCATGGGCAGTATCTCTATTGGCAGTTTCACCATGAGCAGTCTCACTATTGGCACTATCACCATCGGCACTGTCAGCATTGGCATGGCCACCATGAGCACTGTCACAATGGGCGTTGTCACACTGGTTGCTGTCACCATGGGCACAGTCACTGTTATCACTCTCACCATGGGCACTCTTATCTCGGGCACTGTCACCATTTGCTCTGTCACCGTGGGCACTGTCACAATGGGAAGTATCAAAATGGGCTTTGTCATTGTGGGCACTGTCCCCATCGGCACAGCCACCGTGACATCGATCACCATAAACACTGTAACCATGGGCACAGTCACCATGAGCACAGTCACCATGAGCACTGCCACAATGAGCACTGTCACTTATGGCACTGTCCATGTGAGCAATGTCACCATGATCACTGTCAACATAGGCAGGACACCCTGGGTTTTGTCACCATGGGCACTGTTACCATGAGCACTCTCAGCATGGGAATTTTCACCTTAGGTAATGTCACCATGGGCACTGTCAGCGTGAACACTTTTACCATGTGCTCTGTCACCCTGGGTATTGTCACCATGGGCACTATCGCCGTGAGAGCTGTGAACATGGTCACTTTCACTATGGGCACTATCACCATGAGCAATGTCCCCATGAATACGGACACACTCTGTTTTTTCGCCATGGGCACTGTCACCGTGAGCACTACACCATGAGAATTGTGACTATGGACACTGTCACCATGGACACATTCACCATCGGCACTCTCACTATGAACACTGTCACCATGAGCACTGTAACTGTGTGCAGTTTCACCATACACACTATCACCGTAAGGACTCTCCCCGTACGCAATGTCATCATGATCAATATCACCATGGGCACTGTCACCATTTTGCATGGCCACAATGTGCAGTGTCACCATGGGCACTTTTACCATGAGTACTGTCACCATGGGTAATATCACCATGAGCACTGTTACCATGAGCACTGTCACTATGAGAATTTTCACCATAGGCACTGTCACCATGAGAAATCTCACCATGGTCACATTCAACATAAGAACTGTCACCACTGGGACTATCACCATTGGCACTGTCACCGTGTGGTTGTCACCATGAGCACTATCACCATAGACAATGTGTCCATGGGCAGTTTCACCATGAGCACTGTCACTCTTGGCACTCTCACCAATGGCACTGTCACCATGAGCAGTGTCACCATGGGACTTGTCTCAATGGGCGCTGTCACCATGGGCACTTTTACAATGGGAAGATTCACCATGGGCTTTGTCAGCATGGGCATTGTCCTTGTGGGTACTGACACCGTGACATCTATCACAATAAACACTGAAAACATGGGCACTGTCACCATGAGCATTGTCACCATGAGCACTGCCACAATGAGCACGTTTATTAGTGGCACTGCCAACGTGAGCACTGTCACGATGAGCACTGTCACCATGGGCATGGCCCCTTGGGCACTGTCACCATGGGCATTGTCACCCTAGGTACTCTCACCATAGCCATTATCACTGTGAGAATTGGGAACATTGGCACTGTCACCATGGGCACTATCACCATGAGCACTGTCACCATGATTACTGTCACCCTGCATAACTTCACCATGGGCAGTGTCACTATGAGCACTACACCATGAGAATTGTGACTATGGGCACTGTCACCATGGCCACTCTCACCATTGGAACTATCACCGTGAACACTGTTACCATGAACAATGACACTATGTGCAGTGTCATCATGGGCACTTTCAGCGTAAGGATTATCACAGTAAGCAAAGTCACCATGAGCAATGTCACCATGGGCACTGTCATCATTTTGCACTGCAACCATGTGCAGTGTCACCATGGGTAATATCACCATAGGCACTATCACCGTGCAAAATATGACCATGCGGAATGTCTCTGTGGGCACTGGCACAATGGGCATTGTCACTGTGAGCACTGTCACAACAGGCACTATCACCGTGAGAAATCTCACCATGCTAACTGTCCCCATGGGCACAGTCACCGTGAGAAGTGTCACCATGGACACTGTTACTGTCGGCACTGTCAGCATGGGCACTGTCATTGTGAGCACTGTCACCATGGACACTGCCACCTTGAGTTCTGTCACCATGAACACTGTAATAGTGCCCATTATCACCCTGTGCACTGTCACCATGGGCATTATCACCATGAACACTGTCAGCATGTGCACTGTCACTATTTAGCACTGTCACCAGGTGAACTACCACCATGGGCACTGTCACGATGTGCACTATTAACGTGAGCACGGTTACCATGGGCAGTGTAACTATGCAGTGTCACCATCAGTACTGTCCCCTGGGAACTGCCACCAAGAGCACTGTCACCATTAGCACAGTCACCACCTTAGGCACTGCTATTAAGAGCACTGTCACCATGAGAACTGTCGCTATGAGAACTGCCACCATGGGTATTTTCAACATTAGTACTGTCACCATGGGTATTGTCAACATTTGCACTATCACCATTTGCATTATTACCATGAGCTCTATCACCGTGAGCACTCTCACGGTGCTCACTGTCTCCATGAGCACTGTCGCCACGGGTACTGGCACAATGCGGACTGGCACCATGAGCTCTGTCACCAAGGGCACTTTCACTGTGAGCACTCTCACCGTGGTCACTGACACCGTGGGCACTGTTACCATGAGCACTGTCACCATAGGCAATGGTGCCATGGGCACTGTCCCCATGGGAACTGTCATCATGGGCAGTGTCACCATGGGCACTGCCACCATGGGCATTATCACTGTGAGCACTGTCACCATGGGCACTGCACCCATGAGAACTGTCACCGTTAGTACTGTCTGAATGGGCTTTCACCATGAGCACTGTCACAATGAGAACAGTCAACATGGGCATTGTTACCATTTTTCACTGCCACCATGTGAAATGTCACCATGGGCACTTTCATCATGAGAACTATCACCATGAGTACTGTCATCATGGGCACTGTCACCATGGGCACGTCCACCATGTGCACTGTTACCATGGTTACTATCACCATGAGCACTCTCACCATGGTAACTACCAACATGGACAATGTCATCATGAGCACTTTCACAATAGGAACTGCCACCATGGGCACTATCAATGTGCAGACTCTCACCATGGGCACTATCGCCATGGGCACTGTCACCATGAGCATTTTATCACTGATTACTGTAACCGTGGGTAATATCACCATGGACACTCTCACCGTGAGAACTATTACTGTGAGCAATGCCATGATGGGCACTGACGCCATGGATCTTGTCACTATGAAAACTGATACAATGGGCACTATCACCTTGAGAAATCTCACCGTGCTCACTGTCCCCAAGGGCACTGTCACAGAGTGAAAAGTCACCATGGGCACTGTCAAAGTCTGTATTCAGACCCTTGGCACTCTCATTGTGGGCAATGCTACCATGAGCACTATTACCATGAAACTGGTACCTTGAACACTATCATGATAAGAAGTATCACCAAGGGCCCAGCCACAAATGGCAGTCTCACAGTGCTCACTGTCACCATGGGCACTGTCACCATGAGCACTGTAACCATGGGAACACACCATGGGCACTATCACCATGAGCAATCTCACCATGAGGACTGTCACTATATTGCATTACGACCAGATGCACCATGACCATGTGCACTGTCACCATGGAGAGTGTCACCATCGGTAGTCCCACCATGGGCACTGCCACCATGAGCACTGTCACCAAGAACACTGTCACCACTAGCACTGCCAACATGAGCACTCTTACAAGAACCATCATTATGAGAACTAACACCATGGGAACTTTCTCATTGATTACTGTCACTGTGGGTCTTGGAGCATTGTGATGACAAGGGTCATGGAGCCATGTGAGGACAAGGGTACGGAACACTGTCATACATGGGTCATGGAGGATTGTAATGACTGGGTCATGGAGGATTTTAATGACAAGGTCATGGAGCGTTGTGATGAGAAGGGCATCGAACATTGTGATGACAAGCGTCATGGAACTTTGTGAAGACAATGGCATGGAGCAACGTGATGATAGGGTTCATGGAGCATTGTGATGACAAAAGCATGGAGCATTGTGATACTAAGGGTCATGTAGCTAAGTGATGACAAATGTTATGAAGCATTTTGATGAGAAGGGCACGGTGCATTGTGATGAGCAAGGCAGGGGGCATTGTGATGACAGGGTCATGGAGCAATTTGAAGAAAAGGGTCAAGGAACATTTTGAAGACAGGGGTTATGGAACATTGTGATGTCAGGGGTCATGAAGCATTGTGATGATAAGGGTAGGTAACATCGTGATGAGAGGGGTCATGGAACATAGTGATGACAGGGGTGAGGGAGAATTGTGAAGACTAGTGATGGAACATTGTGATATCATTGGTGAGAGAGCATTTTGATGAGAAGTGCATGGAGCATTGTGATGACAAGGTTTATGGAGCATTGTGATGACAAAGTTGTGGAGCATTGTGATGACAAGAGCATGGCACATTGTGATGACATGGGTCATGGAGCATTGTGCTAACAAGTGCATGGAGCATTGTGATGACAAGGGTCAAGGAGCATTGTGATGAAAAGTTCATGGATTTCGTGGTGACAAATATCACGAAGCATTATGATGACTGGAGTCACGGAGCATTGTGATGACAGGGGTCATGGAGCATTGTGATGACAAGGGCAAGGAGCATTGTGATCACAGGGGCATGGAGCATAGTTCTGACAAGTTTCATGGATTATTGGGATGACAATGGGCATGGCGCATTGTGATGACAAGGGCATGCAGCACTGTGATGACAAGGTGTTGGAGTTTGTAAAGACAGGTGTCAGGGAGCATTGTGATAACATATATCATGGTCCATTTTGATGACAATAACTTGGAGCATTGTGATGCCAAATGTCATGGAGTATTGTGATGAAAAAAGTAATGGATCATTGTGATGACAAGTGCTTGGAGCATTGTGATGACAAGGGTCATAGAGCATTGAGATGACAAGGGCATGGTGAATTGTGATGAAAGGGCCATTGAGAATTTGGATGACAAGGTCGTGAAGCATTGTCATGACAAGCGCATGGAGGTTCCTTTGACAGTGGTCATGGAGCACTGCAATGACAAGTGAATGAAGAAATATGATGACAAGAGCATGTAACGTTGTGATGAGAAGTGTCATGGAGCATTGTGATGACCAGGACCTGGAGAACTAAGATGACAAGGGACATGGAGCATTGTGATGACCAGGGCATGGAACATTGTGATGGCAAGACAGTGGAGCATTGTGATGAGAAGATCATGGATAATTGTGATGAGGAGCGTCATGGAGCACTGTAATGACAAGGGGCATGGAGCATTTTGATGACAGGTGTCATGGAGCATTGTGATGACAGAGGTCATGGAGCATTGTGATGCCAAGGGTCATGGAGCATTCTGATGACAAGCTTGTGGAGTATTGTGCTGACAATGGCATGGAGCATTGTGATGAAAAGTACATGGAACATTGTGATAAAAAAAGGCATGGAGCCTTTCCATGACAATGTTCAAGGAGCATTTTGATGACAAGTGTCAGGGAGCATTGTGATGACAAGTGTATTGAGCATTGTGATGACAAAGTTCATGGAGCATTGTGATGACAAGGGCATCGAGTATTGTGATGACAGGCTTCATGGAGCATTGTGATGACAAGTGTTATGGAATATTGTGATCACAAGGGTTTGGAGCATTGTGATGATAGAGTGCATGGAGCATTTTGATTTCAAGGAGCATGGAGCATTGTGATGACATTGGCATGAAGCAATGGAATCCCAAGGTTCAGGGAGGATTGTGATGACAAGGGTAATGGAGGATTTTGATGACAAGCACATGGAGCATTGTGATGACGAGGTCATGTAGCATTTTGCTGACAAAGGCATGGAGTATTTTGATGACAAGGGGCATGGAGCACTGTGATGGCTAGCGTCACGGAGAATTATGATTACAGGGGTCATGGAGCATTGGGATGACAAGGGCATGGATCATTGTGATGACAAGTGTCATGGAGAATTTTGATGAGAAGAGTCCCGGATCATTGTGCTGTCAGGGGTCATGGATCATTGTTATGACTCTGGTCATGGAGCATTGTGATGAGAGGGGTAATGGAGCATTGTGATGAGAAGGTCACGGAACATAGTGCTGAACATGTTCATGGACTATTGTGATGACAGCTATCATGGAGTATAGTGATGACAACGAAATGGAGCATTGTGATGACAAGGTCCTGTACCATTTTGATGAGAAGACCATGGAGCCTTGAGATGTCAAGTCTCATGGAGAATTCTGATGAAAAGCGGCATGGACCATTGTGATTACAGGGGTCTTGGAGCATTGTGATGACAAGGGCATCGAACATTTTGATGAGAAGACCATGGAGCATTCTGATGACATGCATCTTGGAGCTTTGTGATGACAAGTGAATGGAGCATTGTGATTTCAGTGGTCTTGGAGCATTGTGATGAAAAGGGCTCGTATCATTGTGATGAAAAAGGCATTGAGCCTTGTCGTGGCAGGGTTCAAGGAGCATACTGATGACAATTGTCAGGGAGCATTGTGATGACAAGTGTATTGAGCATTGTGATAACAAAGGACATGGAGCATTGTGATGAGAAGGCCATGGATAATTGTGATGACGAGCATCATGGGACGTTGTGATGAAAAGTGTTATGGAACATTTTGATCACAAAGGTTTGGAGCATTGTGATGACAGAAGTCATGGAGCATTCTGATTTCATTGTGATGACATAGCATGAAGCATTATGATGATGGGCATGGTGCATTGTGATGACATGGTTCATGCAGCATTGAGATGAAAAGTGGCATGGAGCATTGTTCTTACAGTGGTCTTGAGCATTGTTATGAAAAGGGCATGGAGCATTGTGATGAGAAATCCATGGACCATTCTGATGACATGCGTCATGGAGTTTTGTGATGATAAGGCCTTAGAAAATTGTGATAGCAGGGGTCATGGAGCATTGTTATGACAGGGGTAAAGGAGCATTGTTATGACAAGGGCATGGAGCATTGGTCTGAACAATTTCATGGATTATTGTGATGAGGGTGGGCATGGAGCATTGTGATCACAAGGGCAAGGAACACTGATGCATGGTTTATGGAGGATTGTAATGACAAGGGCATGGAACAATGTGATGAGAAGTGCATCAAACATTGTGATGACAAGTGTCATGGAACTTCGGAATGACAAGGGCATGGAGCAATGTGATGAGAGGTTTCATGGAGCATTGTGAGGACAATGGCATGGAGCACTGTGATGGCAGGGTCATGGAGCAATTTGATGAAAAGTGTCATGGAACATTTTGATGAGAGTTGTTATGGAACATTGTGATGTCAGGGGTCATGGAGCATTGTGATGATAAGGCATGTAGCATTGTGATGACTGGTGTCATGGAACATAGTGATGACAGGGGTGAGGGAGTATTGTGATGACTAGTGATGGAACATTGTGATATCAGTGGTGAGAGAGCATTTTGATGAGAAGTGCATGGAGCATTGAGAAGACAAGGTTTATTGAGCATCGTGTTGAAAAGGTAGTGGAGTCCTGTGATGACAAGCGCATGGCGCATTGTGATGACAAGGTCATGGATCAATGTGGTGATCATCGCATGGAGTATTGTGATGACAAGGAAAGTGGAGCATTGTGCTGACAAAGGCACGGAGCATTGTGATGACAATGGTCACAGAGCATTGTGATGAAAAGTTCATGGAGCATTGTGGTGACAAAGGTCACAGAGCCTTGTGATGACAAGGGCATGGAGCATTGTGATGACAAATGTCATGAAGCATGGTGATGAGTGGAGTAAAGGAGCATTGTGATGACAAGGGCATGGAACATTTTGATGACAGGGACATGGAACATTGGTCTGACAGGTTTCATGGATTATTGGAATGACAAGGGGCATGGTGCATTGTGATGAAAAGGGCATGGAGCATTGTGAGGAGATATGTCATGGACCTTTGTGATGGCAATGGCATGGAGCATTGTGATGCCAAGTTTCACGAAGGATTATGATGAAAAAGGTAATGGGGTATTGTGATGACAAGGGCTTGGAGCATTGTGATGACAAGGGCATGGAGCATTGTGATGACAAAGGCCTTTGACAATTTTGATGACAAGGTCATGAAGCATTGTGATGACAAGCGCATGGAGCTTTCTATGACAGGGGTGATGGAGAATTGTGATGAAATGTGCATGGAGAATTGTGATGTTAAGAGCATGTAACATTGTTATGAAAAGTGTCATGAAGCATTGTGATGACAAGGACGGGGAGAATTGTGAGGACAAGGGACATGGCCCATTGTGATGACCATTGCATGGAGCATTGTGATCGGAAGACCGTGGAGTATTGTGATAAGAAGACCATGGATAATTGTGATGACGAACATCATGGAGCACTGTAATGACAAGGGGAATTGAGCATTGTGATGACAGTTGTCATGGAACATTGTGATGACAAGTGTCATGGAGAATTGTGATGACAAGGGTCTTGGAGCATTCGGATGACAAGCTTGTGGAGTATTGTGATGACAATGGCATGGAGCATTGTGATGAAAAGGGCATGGAGCATTGTGATGTAAAAGGCATGGAGCCTTTTCATGACAGGGTTCAAGGAGCTTTGTGAGGACAAGTGTCAGGGAGCATGGAGATGACAAGTGTATTGAGCATTGTGATGACAAAGGTCATGGAGCATTGTTATGGCAGGCATCCTGGAGTATTGTGGTGTCAAGTGTTATGGAACATTGTGATCACAAGGGTTTGGAGCATGGTGATGACAGATTTCATGGATCATTTTGATTTCAAGGATCATGGAGCATTTTGATGAAAAGGGCATGTAGCATTTTGATCCCAAGGGTCATGGAGGATTTTGATGACAATGGTAATGGAGTATTGTGATGACAAGCACATGGAGCATTGTGATGACACGGTCATGTAGCATTTTTCTGACAAACGCATGGAGCATTTTGATGACAAGCGTCATGGAGCACTGTGATGACAAGCTCACGGAGCATTGTGATTACAGAGGTCACGGAGCATTGGGATGAAAAGGGCATGGATCATTGGGATGACAAGGGACATGGAGTTTTTTGATGCCAAGAGTCTGGGATCATTGTGTTGTCAGGGTTCATGGAGCATTGTGATGACAAGGGTAATGGAGCATTGTGATGAGAATTTCATGGATCATTGGGCTGAACATGTTCATGGAGTATTGTGATGACAGGGTTCATGGAGCATTGTGATGACAAGGGGATGGAGCATTGTGATGACAAGGTCCTGGAGCATTTTGATGAGAAGACCATGGAGCCTTGTGATGACAAGTCTCATGGAACATTCTCATGAAAAGGGGCATGGATCATTGTGATTACAGGGTTCTTGGAGCATTTTGATTACAAGGGCATGGAACATTGTGATGATAAGGCCATGGAGCATTCTGATGACATGTGTCATGGAGCTTGGTGATGACAAGGTCATGGAGCATTTCTATTACAGGGGGCTTGGAGCATTGTGATGAAAAGGGCATGTATCATTGTGATGAAAAAGGCATGGAGCTTTGTCATGCAAGGGTTCAAGGAGCATACTGATGACAAGTGTCAGGGAGCATTGTGATGACAAGTGTATTGAACATTGTGATGAAAAAGGTCATGGAGCATTGTGATGAGAAGACCATGTTTAATTGGGATGACAACCGTCATGGGGCATTGTGATGACAACTGTTATGGAACATTGTGATCACAAGGGTTTGGAGCATTGTGATGAAAGAGGGCATGGAGCATTTTGATTTCAAGTAGGATGGAGCATTGTGATGAAAAGGGCATGAAGAAATGTGATCCCAAGTTTCATGGAGGATTGTGATGATAAGCTCATGGAGCATTGTGTTGACAAAGTCATGTAGCATTTTGCTGACAAAGGCATGGAGCATTGTGATGACAAGGGTCATGGTGCACTGTGATGACAAGCATCAAGGAGCATTGTGATTACAGAGGTCATGGAGCATTGGGATGACAAGCGCATGGATCATTTTGATGAAAAGTGTCATGGAGCATTTTGATGAGAAGAATCCAGGATCATTTTGTTGTCAGGGGTCATGGAGCGTTGTGATGACAGTGGTCATGGAGCATTGTGATGACAGGCGTCATGAAGCATTTTGATGAGAAGGTCATGGATCATAGGGCTGAACATATTCATGGAGTATTGTAATGACAGTGGTCATGGAGCATTGTGATGAGAAGGAAATGGAGCATAGTGATGACAATGTCCTGGAACATTTAGAAGAGAAGACCATGGAGCCTTTTGATGACAAGTTTCATGGAGCATTCTGATGAAAAGTGGCATGGACCATTGTGATTACAGGGGTCTTGGAGCATTGTGATGACAAGGGCATGGATTATTGTGATAACAGGCATCATGGAGCGTTGTGATGACAGGGGTCATGGAGAATTGTGATGACATGGGTCATGGAGCATTGTGATGAGAAGACCATGAATAATTGTGATGACGAGCGTCATGGAGCACTGTAACGACAGGTGTCATGGAACATTGTGATGACAAGGGTCATGGAGCATTCTGATGACAAGCTTGTGGAGAATTGTGATGACAATGGAATGCAGCATTTTGAGGAAAAGGGCATGGAGCATTGTGATGACAATGGCATGGAGCCTTGTCATTACAGGGTTCAAGGAGCATTCTGATGACAAGTGTCAGGGAGCATTGTGATGAAAAGAGTATTGACCATTGTGATGATAAAGGTCATGGAACATTGTGATGACAAGGGAGTGGAGTATTGTGATGACAGGCATCATGTAGCATTGTGATGAGAAGTGTTATGGAATATTTTGATCACAAGGGTACTGAGCATTGTGAGGAGAGAGGTCATGGATCATTTTGATTTCAAGGAGCAAGGAGCATTGTGATGACAAGTGCATGAAGCAATGTGATCCCAATGTTCATGGAGAATTTTGATGACAATGGTATTGGAGAATTGTGATGACAAGCACATGGAGCATTGTGAGGACAAGGTCATGTAGCATGTTGCTGACAAAGGCATGGAGCATTTTGATGAAATAGGTCATGGAGCACTGTGATGACAAGCGTCACGGAGCATTGTGATTACATGGGTCATGGAGCATTGGGATGACAACGCATGGAGCATTGTGATGAGAAGGCCATGGAGCAGTCTGATGACATGGGTCATGGGGTTTGTGATGACAAGGGCATGGAAAATTTTGATTACAGGGGTCTTGGAGCATTGTGATGGAAAGTGTATGTATTATTGTGATAAAAAAAGGCATGGGGACTTTTCGGGGCAAGTTTCAAGGAGCATACTGACGACAAGTTTCAGGGAGCATTGTGATGACTAGTGTATTGAGAACTGTGATGAAAATGGTCATGGAGCATTGTGATGAGAAGACCATGGATAATTGTGATGATGAGCGTCATGGGGCGTTGTGATCACAAGTGTTATGGAAAATTATGATCACAAGGGTCTGGAGCATTGTGATGACAGAGGTCATGGAGCATTTTGATTTCATTGTGATGACAATAGCATGAAGGATTATGATGATGGGCAGGGTGCATTTTGATGACAGGGTTCATGGAGCATTGAGATGAAAAGGGGCATGGAGAATTGTGATTACATGGTTCTTGGAGCATTGTGATGAGAAGGCCATGGAACATTCCGATGACATGCCCCATGGATCTTTGTGATGACAAGGGCATGGATACTTATGATTACAGGGGTCTTGGAGCATTGTGATGACATGGCCGTGGAACATTGTGATGGCAGGGGTCATGGAGCATTGTTATGACAGGGGTAATGGAGCATTGTGATGACAAGGGCATGGAGCATTGGTCTGAAAATGTTCATGCATTATTGTGATGAGAGTGGGCATGGAGCATTGTGATGACAAGGGCAAGGGACACTGTGATAAATGGGTCATGGAGGATTGTAATGACAAGGGCATGGAACATTGTTATGAGAAGAGCTTCAAGCATTGTGATGACAAGCGTCATTGTGCTTTGTGATGACAATGGCATGGAGTAATGTGCTGAGTGTTTTCATGGAGCAATGTGATGACAATGGCATGGATTATTGTGATGACAAGGGTCATGGAGCTCTGTGATGACATATGTCATGGAGCATTTTGATGAAAAGGGTGTGGTTCGTTGTGATGAGAAGGGCAGGGAGCATTGTGATGACAGGGTCATGGGGCAATTTGATGAATAGGAAGATGGAACATTTTGGTGACATTTGTTATGGAACATTGTGATGTCAGGGGTTATGAAGCATTGTGATGAAAAGGGTCATAGAGCGTTTTGATGACAGTGGTTATGTAACATTGTGATGTCAGGGGTCATGGAGCATTGTGATAATATGGGAATGTAGCATTGTGATGACAGCTGTCATGGAACATTGCGATAACAGGGGTGAGGGTGTATTGTGATGACTAGTGATGGAACATTGTGATATCAGTGGTGAGAGAAAAATTTGATGATAAGTGCATTGAGCATTGTGATGACATGAGTCATGGAGCATGGTGCTGACAAAGGCATGGAGAATTGTGATGACAAGTGTCACAGAGCATTGTGATGAAAAGTTCATGGAACATACTGGTGAAAAATGTCACAGAGCTTTGTGACAATGACTGCATGGACCATTGTGATGACAAGGGCATGGAGCATTGTTCTGACAAGTTTCATGGATTATTGTGATGACAGTGGGCATGGCCCATTATGATGACAAGGACATGGAGCCTTGTGATGACAAGGTCACGGTGTATTGTGAAGAGAGGTGTCTGGGACCATTGTGATGACATATGTCACGGTCCATTGTGATGAAAATGACATGGAGCATTGTGATGCCAAGTGTCATGGACGTTTGTGATGGCAAAGATAACAGAGCATTTTGATGACACGGGCTGGAGCATTGTGATGACAAGGGCATAGAGCATTGTCATGATAAGGGCCATTGAGAATTTTGATGACAAGATCATGAAGCATTGTGATGACAAGCACATGGAGCTTTCTATGACAGGGGTGATGGAGCATTGCGTTGACAAGTGCATGGAGAATTGTGATGACAAGATCATGTAACATTGTGATGAGAAGTGTCATGGTGCATTGTGATGACAATGACGTGGAGATATGTGCTGACATGGGACATGGAGAATTGTGATGACCAGGGCAAGGAGCATTGTGATGGCAAGACCGAGGAGCATTGTGATGAGAAGACCATGGATAATTTTGCTGACGAGCGTCATGGAGCACTGTAATGACAAGGGACATGAAACATTGTGTTGACCAGTGTCATGGAGCATTGTGATGACAGGGGTCATGGAGCATTGTGATGACAAGGGTCATGGAGCATTCTGCTGACAAGCTTGTGGGGTATTGTGATGACAATGGCATGGAGCATAGTGATGAAAAGGGCATGGATCATTGTGATGAAAAATTCATGGAGGCTTTCATGACAGAATTCACGGAGCATTCTGAGGACAAGTGTCTGGGAGCATTGTGATGACAAGTGTATTGTGCATTGTGATGACAAGGGACATGTAGCATTGTGATGACCAGGGAATGGATCATTGTGATGGCAAGACTTTGGAACATTGTGATGAGAAGACCATGAATGATTGTGACGATGAGCGTCATGGAGCACTGTAATGACAAGGGGAATGGAGCATTGTGAGGACAGGTGTCATGCAGAATTGTGATGACAGGGGTTATGAAGTAGTGTGATGACAATGGTCATGGAGCATTCTGATGAAAAGCTTGTGGAGTATTGTCAGGATAAGTGCCTGGATCATTGTGATGACAAGTTCATGGAGTATTGTGAAGACAGGTGTCAAAGAGCATTGTGATGACATATGTCATGGTCCATTGTAATGCCAAGTGTCATGGAGGATTGTGATGACAAATGTAATGGAGTATTGTGATGACAAGGGCTTGGAGCATTGTGATGACAAGGGTCATGGAGCATTGTGATGACAAGGGCATGGAGCATTGTGATTGCAAGGGCAATTGAGAATTTTTATGAGAAGGTCGGGAAGCATTGTGATGACAAGTGCATGTAGCTTGCTATGACAGGGGTCTTGGAGCATTGTGATGACAAGTGCATGGAGAATTGTGATAACAAGGATGTGGAGAATCCTGATGAAAAGGGACATGGAGCATTGTGATGACCAGGACATGGAGCGTTATGATGGCATGACCGTGGAGCATTGTGATGAGAACACCATGGATAATTGTGATGACGAGCATCACGGAGCACTGTAATGACAAGGGACATGGAGCATTATGATGACAGGAGTCATGAGCATTTTTATGACAGGGGTCATGGAGCATTCTGATGACAAGATTCATGGAACATTCTGATGACAAGCTTGTAAACTATTTTGATGACAATGGCATGGAGCATTGTGATGAAAAGGGCATGGAGCATTGTAATGAAAAAGGCATGGATCCTTTTCATGACATGGCTCAAGGAGCATTTTGACGATAAGTGTCATGGATCATTGTGATGACAAGTGTATTGAGCATAGTGATGACAAAGTTCATGGAGGATTGTGATGACAAGGGCATGGAGTAATGTGATGACAGGCATCATGGAGAGCTGTGATGAAAAGTGTTATGGAACATTATGATAACAAGGGTTTGGAGCATTGTGATGACAGAGGTCATGGATCATGTTAATTTCAAGGAGCGTGGAGCATTGTGATGACAGGAGTATGAAGCAATGTGATCCCAAGGTTCATGTAGGATTGTGATGACATGCACATGGAGAATTGGGATGACAATTTCATGTAGCATTTTGCTGAACAAAAGCATGGAGCATTGTTTTGACAAGGGTGATGAATCACTGGGATGACAAGATCATGGACTATTGTGAAGAGAGGTGTCAGGGAGCATTGTGATGACATATATCATGGTCCATTGTGAGGACCATGGCATGGAGCATTGTGATGCTAATTGTCAAGGAGGATTGTGATGACAATGGTAATGGAGCATTGTGATGACAAGGGCATGGAGCATTATTATGACAATGGCCATTGAGAATTTTGAGGAGAAAGTCGTGAAGCATTGTGATGAAAAGTGCATGGTACTTGCTATGACAGGTGTAATGGAGCATTGAGATGACAAGTACATGGAGAATTGTGATGAAAAGAGCATGTAACATTTTGATGAGAAGTGTCATGGAGTATTGTGATGACAAGGACATAGAGAATTGTAATGATAACGGACATGGAGCATTGTGATGACCAGGGCATGGAGCATTGTGATGGCAAGACCGTGGAGCATTGTGATGAGAAGACCATGGATAATTGTGATGACGAGAGTCATGGAGCACTATAATGACAAGGGGTATGGAGCATTGTGATGACACGTGTCATGGAGCATTGTGATGACACGTGTCATGGAGCAGTGTGATGAAAAGTGTCATGGAGCATTCCGATGACAAGCTTGTGTTGTATTTTGATGACAATGGCATGGAGCATATAGATGAAAAGAGCATGGAGAATTGTGATGAATATGTCATGGGGCTTTTTCATGACAGCCTTCAAGGAGCATTCTGATGACAAATGTCAGGGAGCATTGTGATGACAAGTGTGTAGAGAATTGTGATGACAAATATCATGGAGCATTGTGATGACAATGGCATGGATTATTGGGATGACAGGCATCATGGTGTGTTGTGATGACAAGTGTTGTGGATCATTGTGATCACAAGGGTTTGGAGAATTGTGGTGACAGAGGTCATGGATGATTTTGATTTCAAGGAGCATGGAGCATTGTGATGACAAAGGCATGAAGCATTGTGATCCCAAGGTTAATGGAGGATTCTGATGACATGAGCATGGAGCATTTTGATGACAATGTCATGTACCATTTTGATCAAAAATGCATGGAGCATTGTGATGACAATTTCATGGAGCACTGTCATGACAAGCATCACAGAACATTGTGATTACAGGGGTCATGGAACATTGGGAAGACAAGGACAAGGATCACTGTGCTGACAAGTGTCATGGGGCATTTTGATGACAAGAGGCCGGGATCATTGTGTTGTCAGGGGGCATGTATCATTAGTATGAAAAGTTGGACGGATTATTGTGATGAGAGATTGCAGGGAGCATTGAGATGACAATGGCATGGAACACTGTGATTCATGGGTCATGGAGGATTGTAATGAGAAAGTCGTGGAGCATTGTGATGAGAAGGGCATCGAGCATTGTTATGCCAAGGGTCATGGAAATTAGCGAGGACAAAGGTCATGGAGCATTTTGATGACAAGGGTGTGGTGCATTGTGATGAGAAGGGCAGGGAGCATTGCGATGAGAGGGTCATGGAGCAATTTGATGAAAAGGGTCCCAGACCATTTGATGACAGGTTTAATGGAACATTGTGAGGTCCAAGGTAATGGAGCATTGTGATGAAATGGATCACGGAGCATTTTGATTACAGGATTTATGGAACATTGTGATGTCAGGGGTCATGAAGCATTGTGAGGATAAGGGCATGTAGCATTGTTATGGCAGGGGTCATGGGACATTGTGATGACAGGGGTGAGGAAGTATTGTGATGACTAGTGATGGAACATTGTGATATCAGTGGTGAGAGAGTATTTTGATGAGAAGTGCATGGAGAAATGTAATGACAATGTTTATGGAGCATTGTGAGGACAAGCTTGCGGAGAATTGTAGTTACAAGCGCATGGCACATTGTGATGACATGGGTGATGGAGCATTGTGATGAAAAAGGCATGAAGCATTGTGATGACAGGGGCATGGAGCATTGTGTTGACAAGGGCATGGAGCATTGTGATGACAAGTCATGGATTATTGTGAAGAGAGGTGTCAGGCAGAATTGTGATGACATATGTCATGGTCCATTGTGATGCCAATGGCATGGAGCATTGTGATGCCAAGTGTCATGGAGGATTGTGATGACAATGGTAATGGAACATTGTGATGACAAATGCTTGGAGCATTTTGATCACAAGGGTCATGAGCATTGTGATGACTAGGGAATGGAGTATTGTGATGACAAGGGCTTGGAGCATTGTGGTGACAAGGGTGATGGAGCATTTTGATGACTAGGGCATGGACTATTGTGATGAAATTCATCATGGAGCGTTCTGATGACAAGTGTTCTTGAAAATTGTGATCACAAGTGTGTGGAGCATTGAGATGAAAAAAGCATGGAGCCTTTTCATAACAGGGTTCAAGGAGCATTCTGATGACATGTGTCAGGGAGCATTGTGATGACAAGTGTATTGAGCATTGTGATGACAAAGGTAATGGAGCATTGTGATGATAAGGGCATGGATTATTGGGATGACAGGCATCAAGAAGCTTGTGATGACAAGTGTTATGGAACATTTTGATTACAAGAGTTTGGAGCATTGTGATGACAGAGGTAATGTATCATTTTGATTTCAAGGAGCATGGAGCATTGTGATGAAAAAGGCAGGAAGCCATGTGATCCCAAGGTTCATGGAGGATTGTGATGACAAGCGCATGGAGCATTGTGATGACAAGGTCATGTAGCATTTTGCTGACAATGGCAAAGAACATTGTGCTGACAAGGGTCATGGGGCATTGTGATGAGAAAACCATGGATAATTGTGATGACTAACATCATGGGGCGTTGTGATGAGAAGTGTTATGGAACATTGTGATCAGAAGGTTTTGGAGCATTGTGATGTCAGTGGTCAGGGATCATTTTGATTTCATTGTGATAACAATAGTATGAAGCATTATGATGATGGACATGGTTCATTGTGATGAGAGGGTTCAAGGAGCATTGAGATGAGGAGTGGCATGTAGCATTGTGATTACATGGGTCTTGGAGCATTGTGATGACAAGGGCATGGAACACTGTAATGAGAAGCCATGGAGCATACTGATGACATGCATCATGGAGCTTTGTGATGACAAGGGCATGGAGCATTGTGATTACATGGTTCGTGGAGCCTTGTGATGAAATGGTCACGGTGTATTGTAAAGACATGTGTCAGTTAGCATTGTGATGACATATGTCATGGTCCATTGTGATGACAATTGCATGGAGCATTGTGGTGCTAGGTGTCATGGCGGATTGTGATGACAAGGGCTGGGTGCATTGTGATGACAAGGCCAGGGAGCATTGTCATGACAAGGGCCATTGAGAAATTTGATGACAATATCTTGACGTAATGTGATGAAAAGCACTTGGAGCTTGCTATGACTGGCGTCATGTGCATTGTGATGACAAGTGCATGGAGAATTGTGATGACAAGAACATGTAACGTTGTGATGAGTGGTGTCATGGTGCATTGTGATGAAAAGGACGTGGAGAATTGTGATGATAAGGGACATGTAGCATTGTGATGAACAGGGAATGGAGCACTGTGATGGCAAGACCTTGGAACACTGTGATGAGAAGACCATGTATAATTGTGATGATGAGCGTCATGGAGCACAGTAATGACAAGGGGAATGGAGCATTGTGAAGACAGGTGTATTGGAGCATTGTGATGACAGGGGTCCTGAAGTAGTGTTATGACAAGTTTCATGGAGCATTCTGTTGAAAAGCTTGTGGAGTATTGTCATGACAAGGGCCTGGAGCATTGTGATGACAAGTTCATGGAGTATTGTGAAGACAGGTGTCAGGGAGCATTGTGATGACATATGTCATGGTCCATTGTGATGATAATGGCATGGAGCCTTTTGATGCCAAGTGTCATGGAGGATTGTGATGACAAATGTAATGGAGTATTGTGATGACAAGGGCAAGGAACATTGTGATGACCAGGGCATGGAGCATTTTACTGGCAAGACCATGGAGAACTGTGATGAGAAGACCATAGGTAATTGTGATGACGAGCGTCCCGGAGCACTGTAATGACAAGGGGCATGGAGCATTGTGATGACAGGGGTCATGGAGCATTCTGATGTCAGGGGTCATGGAGCATTCTGATGACAAGCTTGTGAACTATTGTGATGACAATTGCATGGAGCATGGTGATGAAAAGGGCGTGGGACATTGTGATGAAAAAGGCATGGATTCTTTTCATGACAGGGTTCAGGGAGCATTTTGACGATGTGTCATGGATCATTTTGATGAGAAGTTTATTGCGCATTGTGATGACCAAGGTCATGGAGCATTTTGATTACAAGGGCATGGAGTATTGTGAAGACAGGCATCATGGAACGTTGTGATGACAAGTGTTATGGAACATTTTGATGACAAGTGTTTGGAGCATGGTGATGACAGAGGTCATGGATGATTTTGAGTTCAGGGAGCAGGGATCATTGTGATGCCAAGAGCATGAAGCAATGTGATCCCAAGGTTCATGGAGGATTCTGATGACATGAGCATGGAGCATTTTGATGACAATGTCATGTACCATTTTGATCACAAAGACATGGAACATAGTGATGAAAAATTCATGGAGGAATGTCATGACAAGCATCACGGAGCATTGTGTTTACATGGGTCATGGAACATTGGGATGACAAGGACAAGGATCACTGTGATGACAAGGGTCATGGAGCATTTTGATGACAAGAGGTCCGGGTCATTGTGTTGTCATGGGTCATGGAGCTTTTTGATGACTGTGGTCATGGGGCATTGTGATGACAGGTTTCCAGGAAGGAGCATTGTGATGAGAAATTCATGCAGCATTCGGCTGAAAATATTAATGGAGCATTGAGATAACAAGGGAATGGAGCACTGTGATGACAATTTCCTGGAACATTGTGTTGAGAACACCATGGAGCCTTGTGATGACAAGTGTCATGGAGCATTCTGATGAAAAGTGGCATGGAGCATTATGATTCCAGGGGTCTTAGAGCATTGTTATGACAAGGGCATGGAACATTGTGATGAGAATGTCATGGAGTATTCTGATGACATGCCTCATGGAGCATTGTGATGACAAGAGCATGGAACATTGTGATTACAGGGGTCTTGGAGCATTGTGATGGAAAAGGCATGGAGGCTTGTCATGAGAGGGTTCAAGGAGCATACTGACGACAAGTGTCAGGGAGCATTGTGATAACAAGTGCATTGAGCATTATGATGACAAAGATCATGGAGCATTGTGATGAGAAGACCATTGATAATTGTGATGATGAGCATCATGGGGCATTGTGATGACAATTTTTATGGAACATTGTGATCACAAGGGTTTGGAGCATTGTGATGACAGAGGTCATGGAGCCTTTTGATTTCATTGTGATGACAATAGCATGAAGCATTATGATGATGGGCATGGTGCATTGTGATTAGAGGGTTCATGGAGAATAGAGATGAAAAGGGGCAAGGAGCACTGTGATTACAGGGGTCTTGAAGCATTGTGATGACTAGGGCATGGAGCATAGTGATGAGAAGGCCATGGAGCATTCTGATTACATTCATCTTGGAGCTATTTGATGACAAGTGCATGGAGCATTGTGATAACCGGGGTTTTGGAGCATTGTGATGACAAGAGTCATGGAGCCTTGTGATGACAAGGCCATGGAGTATTTTGATGGGAGGGGTCATGGAGCATTGTTATGACAGGTATAATGGAACATTGTGATGACAAGGGCATGGAGCACTGGTGTGAAAAGTTTCATGGATTATTGGGATGAGAGTGGGCATGGACCATTGTGAAGACAAGTACACGGTACACTGTGATACATGGGTCATGGAGGATTGTAATCACAAGGTCATGGGGCATTGTGATGAGAAGGGCATTGAGCATTGTGATGAGAAGGGCATTGAGCATTGTGATGACAAGTGTCATGGATCTTTTTGATGACAAGGGCATGGAGCAATGTGATGAGAGTTTTCATGGAGCATTGGGATGACAATGGCATGGAGCATTGTGATAACAAAGGTCATGGAGCATTTTGTTGACAAGGGCGTGGTGCTTTGTGATGAGAAGGGCCGGGAGCATTGCAATGACAGTTTCATGGAGCAATTTGATGAAAAAGGTCATGGAACATTTTGATGAAAGGGTTTATGGAAAATTGTGATGTCAGGTGTCATGGAGCATTGTGATGAAAAGAGTCATGGAGCATTTTGATGAGAGGGGTTATGGGACATTGTGATTTCAGGGGTCATGGAACATTTTGATGACAGGGGTGGGGGTGTATTGTGATGACTAGTAATGAAACATTGTGATATCAGTGGTGAGAGAGCATTTTGATGAGGTGTGCATGGAGCATTGTGATGACGAGTTTTATGGAGCATTGTGATGACAAAGTTGTGGAACATTGTGATGACAAGCGCATGGAGCAATGTCGTGAAATGGATCATGGAACATTGTGCTGACAAGCGCATGGAGCATTTTGATTACAAGGGTCATGGGGCATTGTGTTGACAAAGGCATGGAGCATTGTGATGAGCAGGTTCACAGAGCTTTGTGATGGAAATTTCATGGAGAATTGTGGTGACAAGAGTCACAGAGTCTTGTGAGGACGAGGGCATGGACCACTGTGATGACAAAGGTCATGAAACATTGTGATGACTGGAGTCACGGAGCATTGTTATGACAGAGGTCGTGGAGCATAGTGATGACAATGTTATGTAACATTGCGATGACAGCTGCATGGAGCATTGGTCTGACATGTTTCATGGATTATTGTGATGACATGGGCATGGCACATTGTTATGACACGGGCATGGAGCATTGTGATGACAAGCTCATGGATTATTGAGAACACATTTGTCAGGGAGCATTTTGATGACATATATCATGGTGCATTCGGATGACAATGGCATGGATCATTTTGATGCCAAATGTCATGGAGGATTTTGATGACAATGGTAATGGAGCATTGTGATGACAAGAGCATGGAACATTGTGATGACGAGGGCCATTGAGAATTTTGATGAGAATGTCGTGAAGCATTGTGATGAAAAGCGGATGGAGTTTGCTATGACAGGTGTCATGGAGCATTGCGATAACAAGTGCATGGAGAATTGTGATGACAAGAGCATGTAACAGTGTGATGAGAAGTGTCATGGAGCATTGTGATGACAAGGGATATGGAGCATTGTGATGAACAGGACATGGAGCATTGTGATGGCAAGACCGTGGTGCATTGTGTTTAGAAGACCATGGATGACTGTGATGAGGAGCTTCATTGAGTAGTATAATAACAAGCTGTGTGGAGCATTGTGATGACAGGTATCATGGAGCATTGTGATGACACGTGTCATGGAGCACTGTGATGACAAGTGTCATGGAGCTTTCTGATGACAAGCTTGTGAAGTATTGTGATGACAATTGCAAGGAGCATGGTGCTGAAAAGAGCATGGAGCACTGTGATGAAAACGTCATGGGGCCTTTTCATGACAGCGTTCATGGAGCATTATGATGACAAGTGTCAGGGAGCATTGTGATGACAAGTGTATTGAGCATTGTGATGACAAAGTTCATGGAGCATTATGATGACAAGGGCATGGATTATTTTGATGACAGGCATCATGGAGTGTTGTGATGACAAGTGTTATGGAACATTGTGATCACAAGGGTTTGGAGCATTGTGATGACAGAGGTCATGGATGATTTTGATTTCAAGGAGCATGGAGCATTGTGATGACAAGGGCATGAAGCAATGTGATCCCAAGGTTCATGGAGGATTCTGATGACATGAGCATGGAGCATTTTGATGACAATGTTATGTACCATTTTGATCACAAAGGCATGGAGCATAGTGATGACAATTTCATGGAGCACTGTCATGAAAAGCATCACGGAACATTGTGATTAAAGGGGTCATGGAGCATTGGGATGACAAGGAAAAGGATCACTGTGATGACAAGGGTCATGGAGCACTTTGATGACAAGAGGCCGAGATCATTGTATTGTCAGGGGGCATGGATCATTTGTCTGAAATATTTGACAGATTATTGTGATGAGAGTGGGCAGGGAGCTTTGTGATGACAAGGGCACGGAACACTGTGATTCATGGGTCATGGAGGATTGTAATGAGAATGTCATGGAGCATTGTGATGAGAAGGGCATCGAGCATTGTTATGCCAAGGGTTATGGAAATTTGTGATGACAAAGGTCATGGAGCATTTTGATGATAATGGCGTGGTGCATTGTGATGAGAAGGGCAGGGAGCATTGTGATGAGAGGGTCATGGAGCAATTTGATGAAAATTGTCATGGATCATTTGATGACAGTTTTAATGGAACATTGTGAGGTCAAGGGTCATGGAGCATTGTAATGAAATGGGTTACGGAGCATTTTGATTACAGGGTTTATGGAACATTGTGATGTCAGGGGTCATGTAGCATTGTGATGATAAGGGCATGTAGCTTTGTGATGGCAGGGGTCATGGAACATTGTGATGACAGGGGTGAGGGAGTGTTGTGATGACTAGTGATGGAACATTGTGATATCAGTGGTGAGAGTGTATTTTGATGAGAAGTGCATGGAGCATTGTGATGACAATGCTTATGGAGCATTGTGATGACAAGCTTGTGGAGCACTGTGAGGACAAGCACATGGCGCATTGTGATGACATGGGTGAAGGAGCATTGTGATGAAAAGGGCATGGAGCATTGTGATGAAATGTCATGGATTATTGTGAAGATAGTTGTCAGGGATAATTGTGATGACATATGTCATGGTCTATTGTGATGACAATGGCATGGAGCATTGTGATGCCAAGTGTCATGGAGGATTGTGATGACAAAGATAATGGAGCATTGTGATGACAAGAGTTATGGAAAATTGTGATCATAAGTGTGTGGAACATTGTGATGAAAAAAAGCATGGAGCACTGTGATGACAAGCGTCACGAAGCATTGTGATTATAGGGGTCCTGGAGTAGTGGGATGACAAGGGCATGGATCATTGTGATGCCAAGTGTCATGGAGAATTTTGATGACAAGAGTCCCGGATCATTGTGTTGTCAGGGTTCATCGAGCGTTGTGATGACCATGGTCCTGGAGCATTGTGATGACAGGTGTCATGGAGCATTGTAATGGGAACGTCATGGAGCATTGGGCTGAATATATTCATGGAGTATTGTGATGAGAGGGGTAATGGAACATTGTGATGACAAGTGAATAGAGCATTGTGATGACCAGTTCCTGGAGCATTGTGTTGAGAAGTCCACGGAGCCTTGTGATGACAAGTGTCATGGAGCATTCTGATGAAATGGGGCATGGAGCATTGTGATTACAGGGGTCTTGGAGCATCGTAATGACAAAGGCATGGAGCATTGTGATGAGAAGTCCGTGGAGCATTCTGATGACATGTGTCATGGAGCTTTGTGATGACAAGGGCATGGAGCATTGCGATTACAGGGTTTTTGGAGCATTGTGATGGAAAGGGCATAGATCATTGTGATGAAAAATGCATGGAGCCGTGTCATGACAGGGTTCAAGGAGCATAGTGACGACAAGTGTCATGGAGCATTCGGATGACAGCTGTATTGAGCATTGGATGACAAAAGTCATGGAGCATTGTGATGATAAGACCATGGATAATAGTGATGATGAGCGTCATTGGGCATTGTGATGACAAATGTTATGGAACATTGTGATCACACGGGTTTGGAGCATTGTGATGACAGAAGTCATGGAGGATTTTGATTTTATTGTGGTGACAATAGTATGAAGCTTTATGATGATGGGCATGGTGCATCTTGATGACAGGCTTCATGGAGCATTGAGCTGAAAAGGGGCATGGAACATTGTGATTACATGGGTTTTGGAGCATTGTGTTGACAAGGGCATGGGACATTGTGATGAGAAGGCCATGGAGCATTCTCATGACATGCGTCATGGAACTTTGTGATGACAAGGACATGGAGCATTGTGATTACAGGGTGCTTGGAGGATTGTTATGACAAGGGTCATGGAGCCTTGTGATGACAAGGCCGTGGAAAATTGTGATGGCAGGTGTTATGGAGCATTGTTATGACAGGGGTAATGGAGCCTTGTGATGTCAAGCACATGGAGCTTGCTATGACAGGGGTCATGGAGCATTGTGATGACAAGTACATGGACAATTGTGATGACAAGAGCATGTAACAGTGTGATGAGATGTTTCCAGGAGCATTGTGATGACAAGGACGTGGAGAATTGTGATGACAATTGACATGGATCATTTTGATGAACAGGGCATGGAATGTTGTGATGGCAAGACCATGGAGCATTGTGAAGAGACAACCATGGATAATTGTGATGACATGCGTCATGGAGCACTGTAATGACAAGGGGCATGTAGCATTGTGAGGGCAGGGGTCATGGAGCATTGTGATGACAAGGGTGATGGAGCATTCCGATGACAAGCTTGTGGAGTACTGTGATGACAATGGAATGGAGCATTGTGATGAAAAAGGCAAGGAGATTTGTGATGAAAAAGGCATGGGTCCTTTTCATGACAGTGTTCAAGGAGCATTCTGATGACAAGTGTCACGGAGCATTGTGATGACAAGTTTATTGAGCATTATGATGACAAAGGTCATGGAGCAATTTGATGATAAGACCATGGATAATTGTGATGACGAGCGTCTTTGGGCATTGTGATGAAAAGTCTTATGGGACATTGTGATCACAATGTTTTGGAACATTGTGATGACAGAGGTCATGGATCATTTTGACTTCAAGGAGCATGGAGCATTATCATGACAAGGAAATGAAGCAGTGTGATCCTAAGGTTCATGGAATATTGTGATGATAATGGTATTGGAATATTGTGATGACAAGCGTATGGAGCATTGTGATCACAAGGTCATGTAGCATTTTGCGGACAAAGGCTTAGAGAATGGTAACAACAAGTGTCATGGAGCACTGAGATGATAAAAGTCATGGAACATTGGGATGACAAGGGCATGGATCATTGTGATGACAGGGGTCATGGAACATATTGATGACAAGAGTCCCTGATCATTGTGTTGTTATGGGTTATGGAGCACTGTGTTGACAGTGGTCATGGAGCATTGCGATTACAGGTGTCATGGAGCATTGTGATTGAAAGTTCAGGGAGCATTGGGCAGAAAATGTTCATGGAGTATTGTGATGAGAGGGGTCATGGAGCATCTTTATGACATGGGAATGGAACATTGTGATGACAAGGTCCTGGGCATTGTGATGAGGAGACCATGGAGCCTTGTGATGACAATTCTCATGGAGCATTGAGGTGAAAAAGGGAATGGAGCATTGTGATTACAGGAGTCTTGGAGCACTGTGAAGACGAGGGCAAGGAGCATTGTGATGAGAAGGCCACGGAGCATTCTAATGACATGTGTCATGAAGTTTTGTGATTGCAAAGGCATGGAGTATTGTGATTACAGGGATCTTGGAGAATTGTGATGAAAAGTGCATCGATCATTGTGTTGAAAAAGGCATGGACCCTTGTCATGACCGGGTTCAAGGAGCATACTGATTACAAGTGTCAGGGAACATTGTGATAACAAGTGTATTGAGCATTGTAATGACAAACGTCATGGAGCATTGTGATGAGAAGACCATGGAAAATTGTGATGATTATTGTCAAGGGACGTTGTGATGACAAGGGTTATGGAACATTGTGATCACAAGGGTTTAGAGCATTGTGATGACAGTGGTCATGAATCATTTTGATTTCCTTGTGATGACAATAGCATGAAGCATTATAATGATGGGCGTGGTGCATTGTGACGACAGGGTCCAGGTAGCATTGGGAAGAAAAGGGGCATGGAGCATTGTGATTACAGGGGTTTTGCAGGATTATGATGACAAGGGCATGTAGCATTATGATTACATGGGTCTGGGAGCATTGTGATGACAAGGGTCATTGAGCCTTTTGATGACAAGGCCGTGGAACATTGTGATGGTAGGGGTCATGGAGCATTGTTATGACAGTGGTAATGGAGCATTGTAATGACATGGACATGGAGAATTGGTCTGAAAAATTTCATGGATTATTGAGATGCGAGTGGGCATGGAGCATTGTGATGACAAGGGCACAAAACACTATGATACATGGGTCATGGATGATTTTAATGACAAGGGCAGGGAGCATTGTGATGAGAAGAGCATTGAACATTCTGATGACAAGCGTTCTGGAGCTTTTCGATGACAAGTGCATGGAGCAATGTGATGAGAGTGTTTATGGAGCATTGTGATGAAAATGGCATGGAGCATTGTGATGCCAAGGTTCATGGAGTTTTGTCATTACAGAGGTCATGGAGCATTTTGATGACAAGGGCATGGTGCTTTATGATGAGAAGGGCAGGGAGCATTGTGATGACAGGTCATTGAGCAATTTGATGAAAATTGTCATGGAACATTTTGATCACGGATTTATGGAACATTGTGATGTCAGGGGGCATGAAGCATTGTGAAGAAAAGGGTCATGCAGATTTTGATGACAGGGGTCATGGACCATTGTGATGTCAGGGGTCACAGAGACTTGTGATCATAAGTGCATGTAGCATTGTGATGACAGGGGTCATGGAACATTGTGAAGACAGGGGTGAGGGAGTATTCTGATGACTAGTAATGGAACATTGTGATATCAGTGGTGAGAGAGCATTTTGATGAGAAGTCGATGGAGCATTGTGATGACAAGGTTTATGGAGCATTGTGATGCCATGGTTGTGGAGCATTGTGATGACTAGTGCATGGTGCATTGTGATGACATGGGTCAAGGAGCATTGTGCCGACAAGCGCATTGAGTGTTGGGCTGACAATGGCATGGAGCATTGTGATGACAAGTGTCAGAGAGCATTTTGATGAAATGTTCATGGAGCTTTGTTGAGACAAAGGTCACAGAGCCTTGTGATGAAGAGGGCATGGACCATTGTGATGACAAAGATCAGGAAGCAATTTGATGACTGAAGTCATGGAGATTTGTGATGGCACGGGTCATGGAGAATGGTGATGACAAGGGCATGGAGCATTGTGATGAGAAGGTCATGGAGTACTGTGAATACAGGTGTCAGGGAGCATTGTGATGACATATGTCATGGTCCACGGTGATGACAATGTCATGGAGCATTGTGATGTCATGTGTCATGGAGGATTATGATCACAAAGGTAATGGACCATTGTCGTGACAAGGGCTTGGAGCATTGTGACGACAAGTGTCATGGAGCATTATGATGACAAGGGCCATTGAGAATTTTAATGACATGTTCGTGAAGCATTGTGATGACAAGCACATGGAGCTTGCTATGACAGTTGTCAAGGAGCATTGCGATGACAAGTGCATGGAGAAATGTGATGACAAGAGCATGTAAATTGTGATTAGAAGTGTCATGGAACAATGTGATGACAAGGGACATGCAGCATTGGGATGACTAGGGCATGGATCATTGTGATGGCAAGACCGTGGAGCAGTGTGATGAGAAGACCATGGATAATTGTGATGACGAGCGTCATGGACCACTGTAATGAAAAGGGGCATGGAGCATTGTGAGGACAGTTGTCATGGAGCATTGTGATGACAAGTTTGTGGAGTATTGTGATGACAATGGCTTGGAGCATTGTGATGAAAAGCGCAACGATCATTGTGATGAAAAAGGCATGGAGCATTTTCATGAAAGGTTTCAAGGAGTATTCTGATGACAAGCGATGACAAGTGTATTTAACATTGTCATGACAAAGCTCATGGAGGATTGTGAAGAGAGTCAACATGGAGCGTTGTGATGACACGTGTTATGGAAGGTTGTGATTACAAAGTTTAGGATCATTATGATGACAGAAGTCATGTATCATTTTGACTTCAAGGAGCATGGAACATTGTAATGACAAGGGCATGAGGAAATGTGATCCCAAGGTTCATGGTGGAATGTGATGACAATGCTAATGGAGAATTTTGATGACCAGTGCATGGAGCATTGTAATGACAAGGTCATGTAGAATTTTGCTGACAAAGGCGTGGAGCATTGTGATGACAAGTGTCATGGAGCACTGAGATGACAAGCATCACAGAACATTGTGATTACAGGGGTCATGGAACATTGGGATTACAAATGCATGGATCATTGTGATGAGAAGTGTCATGGAGCATTTTAATTACAAGAGTCAAAGATCATTTTGTTTTCAGGGTTCATGGAGCGTTGTGATAACAGGGGTCATGGAGCATTGTGATGCTAGGGGTAATGGAACATTGTGATACGAAGGTCATGGATCATTGGGCTGAAAATATTCATGGAGTATTATGATGACGAGCGTCATGGAGCACTGTAATGACAAGGGGCATGGAGCATTGTGATGACAGGTGTCATGGAACATTGTGATGACCGGGGTCATGGAACACTGTGATGACAATGGCATGGAGCATTGTGAAGAAAAGGGCATGGAGCATTGTGATGAAAAAGGCATGGAGTATTGTGATGACAGGCATCATGGAGCGTTGTGATGACAAGTGTTATGGAACATTGTGATCACAAGGCTTTGGAACATTGTGATGACAGAGGTCATGGAGTATTTTGATTTCCAGGAGCATTGAGCATTGTGATGACAAGAGCATGAAGCAATGTGATCAGAAGTTTCATGGAGGATTGTGATGACAAATGAATGGAGCATTTTGTTGACAAAGGAATGGAGCATTTTGATGACAAGGGTCATGGAGCACTGTGATGACATGCTTTATGTAGCATTGTGATTACAGGTGTCATGGAACATTGGGATGACAAGGGAGTGGATCATTGGGATGACAATTGTCATGAAGCCTTTTGATGACAATAGTCCCGGATCATTGTGTTTTCAGGGGTCATGGAGCGTTGTGAAAACAGTGGTCATGGAGCATTGTGATGACAGGGGACATGGAGCATTGTGATGAGAAGGTCATGGATCATTGAGCTGAAAATGTTCACGGAGTATTTTGATGACTGTGGTCATGGAGCACTGTGATGACAAGGGAAAGGGGCAATGTGATGACAAGGTCCTGGAGCATTGTGATGAGAATACCATGGAGCCTTGTGATGACAAGTCTCATGGAGAAATCTGAGGAAAAGGGGCATGAAGCATTGTGATTCCAGGGGTCTTGGAGCATTGTGATGACAAGGGCATGGAGCATTTGGATGAGAATGCCATGGAGCATTCAGACGACATGCATCATGGAGCTCTCTGATGACATGGGCATGGAGCATTGTGATTAGAGGTGTATTGGAGCATTGTGATGAAAAGGGCATGGATGATTGTGACGAAAACTGCATGGAAACTTGTCATGACAGGGTTCAAGGAGCATACTGATGACAAGTGTGAGGGAGCATTGTGACGACAAGTGTATTGAGCTTTGTGATGACAAAGTTTATGGAGCATTGTGATAAGAAGACCATGGATAATTGTGAGGACGAGCATCATAGAGCGTTGTGATGACAAGGGTTATGGAACATTGTGATCACAAGGGTTTGGAGCATTGTGATGACAGTGGTCATGGAGCATTTTGATTTCATTGTCATGAGAATAGCATAAAGCATTTTTATAATGGTCATTATGCATTGTGATGACAGGGTTCATGGAGCATTGAGATGAAATGGGGCATGGAGCATTGTGATTACAAGTGTCTTGGAACATTGTGATGAGAAGTGTCATGGAGCCTTGTGATGACAAGGCCGTGGAATATTGTGATGGCAGGGGTCATGGAGCATTGTTATGAAAGGGGTAATGGAGCATTTTGATGACAAGGGAATGGAGCATTGTTTGGAAAAGTATCATGGATTACTGAGATGAGAGTGTGCATGGAGCATTGTGATGACTAGAGCAAGGAACACTGTGATACAAGGATTATGGACGATTGCAATGACAAGGGCATGGAGCATTGTGATCAGAAAGGCATCGATCATTGTGAAGACAAGCGTCATGGAGCTTTGTTATGACAAGGGCATGGAGTAATGTGATGAGAGTTTTCATGGAGCATTGTGATGACAATGGCATGGAACATTTTGCTGCCAAGGGACATGGAGGGTTTTGATGACAAAAGTCATGGAGCATTTTGATGACAAGTGCGTGGTGCATTGTGATGAGAATGGCAAGGAGCATTGTGATGACAGGGTCATGGAGCAATTTGATGCAAAGAGTCATGGAACATTTTGATGACAGGGGTTATGGAACATTGTGATGTCAGGGGTGAGGGTGTATTGTGATGACTATTGATGGATCATTGTGATATCAGTGGTGATAGAGCATTTTGATGAGAAGTGCATGGAGATTGTGATGACAACATTTATGGAGCATTGTGATATCAAGCTTGTGGAGCATTGTGATGACAATCACATGGCACATTGTGATTACATGTTTCATGGAGCATTGTGCTGACAAGCGCATGGAGCATTGTGATGACAAGGGTCATGGAGCATTGTGTTGACAAAGGCATGGAGCATTGTGATGACAAGTGCCACAGAGCTGTGTGATGAAATGTTCATGGAGCATTGTGGTGACAAAGATCACAGAGCCTTGTGATGATGAGGGCATGGACCATTGTGATGACAAAGGTCATGAAGCATTGTGATGACTGGAGTCACAGAGCATTGTGATGACAGGGGTCATGGATCATTGTGATGACAAGGGCATGGAGGATTGTGATGGCAATGTCATGGTTTATTGTGAAGACAGATGTCTAGGGAGCATTGTGATGACATATGTCAAGGTCCATTGTGATGGCAATGGCATGGAGCATTGTGATGACAAGGGCATGGAGGATTGTGATGACAATGTCATGGTTTATGTGAAGACAGATGTCAGGGAGCATTGTGATGACATATGTCAAGGTCCATTTTGATGACAAAGGTAATGGAGCATTGTGATGACAAGGGCTGGGAGCATTGTGATGACAAGGGCATGGAACATTGTGATGACAAGGTCCATTGAGAATTTTGATGACAATGTCGTGAAGCATTGTGATGACAATTGCATGGAGCTTGCTATGACATGTGTCATGGAGCATTGAGATTACAAATGAATGGAGAATTGTGATGACAAATGCATGTAACATTGTGATGAAAAGTGTCATGAAACATTGTGATGACAAGGATATAGAGAATTTTGATGTCAAGGGACATGGAGCATTGTGATGGCAAGACCGTGGAACATTGTGATGAGGGACCACGAATAATTGTGATGACGAGAGTCATGGAGCACTGTAATGACAAAGGGCATGGAGCATTGTGATGACAGGTGTCATGGAGCATTGTGATGACAAGGGTCATGGATCATTGTGATGACAACCTTAATCGAGCATTCTGATGACTAGCTGGTGGAGTATTGTTATGACAATGGCATGGAGCATTGTGATGAAAAGGGAATGGAGCATTGTGAAGAAAAAGGCATGGAGACATTTCATGACAGGGTTCAAGGAGCATTCGGATGACAAGTGTCTGTGAGCAATGTGATGACAAGTGTATTGAGAATTGTGATGACAAAGGTCCTGAAGGATTGTGATGACAAGGTCATGGAGTATGGTGATGACAGGCATCATGCAGCGTTGTGATGACAAGTGTTATTGAACATTGTGATCACAAGGGTTTGGAGCATTGTGATGACAGAGGTCATGGATCATTTTGATTTCAAGGACCATGGAGCATTGTGATGACAAGGGCATGAAACAATGTGATCCCAAGGTTCATGGAGGATTGTGCTGACAATGGTAATGGAGTATTGTGATGACAAGTGCCGAGAACATTGTGATGACAAGGTCATGTAGCATTTTCCTGACAAAGGCATGGAGCATTGGGATGACAAGTGTCACGGAACACTGTGATGACAAGCGACACGGAACATTGTGATTACAGGGAACATGGAGCATTGGGCTGACAAGGGCAAGATCATTGTGCTGACAATGGTCCTGGAGCATTTTGATGAGAAGCGTCCCGGATCATTGTGTTGTCAGGGGTCATGGAGTGATGTGGTGATATTGGTTATGGAGCATTGTGACGACAGGAGTCATGGAGCATCATGATGAGAAGGTCAAGGAGCATTGGGCGGTAAATATTCATGGAGTATTGTGATGACACGGTTCATGAGGAATTTTGATGACTTGGGTCAGAGAGCATTGTGATGAAAAGTTTATGGAGCATTGTGATGACAAAGGTCACAGAGCTTTGTGATGATGAGGGCATGGACCATTGTGATGACAAAGGTCATGAGCATTGTGTTGACTGGAGTCACAGAGCATTGCGATGATAGTGGTCATGAAGAATTGTGACGAAAAGTTCATGGAGCATTGTGGTGACAACTGTCACAGAGCCTTGTGATGATGAGGGCATGGACCATTGTGATGACAAAGGACATGAATCATTGTGATGACTGGAGTCACGGAGCATTGTGATGACAGGGTTCATGGAACATTTTGATGGCAAAGGCATGGAGCATTTTGATGTTAAGGGCATGGAGCATTGGTCTGAGAAGTTTCATTTATTATTGTGATGAGAGTGGGCATGGCACATTGTGATGACAATGGCATGGAGCATTGTGATGACAAGGTCATGGAGTATTGTGAAGACAGGTGTCATTTAGCATTGTTTTGACATATGTCATGGTCCATTGTGATGACAATTGCAAGGAGCATTGTGATGCCAGGTGTCATGGTGTATTGTGATGACAAGGGCTAGGAGCATTTTGATGACAAGGGCATGGAACATTGTGATGACAAGGGCCATTGAGAATTTTGATGAGAAGACCGTGAAACATTTTGTTGCCAAGCGCATGGAGCTTGCTATGAAAAGGGTCATGGGACATTGCAATGACAAATGCATGAAGGTTGTGATGACAAGAACATGTAACATCGTGATGAGAAGTGTCATGGAGCATTGTGATGAGAAGGACCTGGAGAATTGTGATGACAAGGGACTTGGAGCATTGTGATGACCAGGGAATGGAGCATTGGGATGGCAATACCATGGAGCATGGTGATGAGAAACCCAGGATGATTGTGATGAGGAACCTCATGGAGCGCTGTTATGACAAGGGTCATGGAGAATTGTGATGACAGGTGTCATGGAGCATTGTGATGACAGGGTTCATGGAGCATTGTGATGACAAGGGACATGGAGAATTCTGATGAAAAGCTTGTGGAGTATTGTGATGAAAATGGCATGGAGCATTGTGATGAAAAGAGCATGGAGCATTGTAATGAAAAAAGCATGGAGCCTTTTCTGACAGGTTTCATGGAGCATTCTGACGGCAAATGTCAGGGAATATTCTGATGACAAGTGTATTGAGCATTGTGATTACAAGGGTCATGGAGCATTGTGATGACAAGGGGATGGATTACTGTGATGACAGGCATCACGGAGCGTTGTGATGACTAGTGTTATGGGACATTGTGATCACAAGGGTTAGAAGCATTGTGATGACAGAGGTCATGGATGATTTTGATTTCAAGGAGCATGGAGCATTATTATGAAAAGGGCATGAAGCAATGTGATCCCAAATTTCATGGAGGATTGTATGACAATGGCATGGAGCATTGTGATAAAAACGGCATGGAGCATTGTGATGAAAAAGGCATGGAGCCTATTCATTACAGGATTCAAGGAGCATTCTGACGACAAGTGTCAGGGAGCATTGTGATGACAAGTGTATTGAGCAGTGTGATGAGAAAGTCATGGAGCATTTTGATGACAATTGCGTGGATTATTGTGATGACAGGCATCATGGAACATTGTGATGGCAAGTGTTATCAAACATTTTGATCAACGGTTTGGAGCATTGTGATGACAGAGGTCATGGATGATTTTGATTTCAAGGAGCATGGAGCATTGTGATGAGAGGGTCATGAAGCAATGTGATCCCAAGTTTCATGGAGGATAGTGATGACATTGGTAATGGAGTATTTTGATGACAATGAAAATGGAGCATTGTGATGACAATTGCAGGGAGCATTGTGATGACAAGATCATGTAGCATTTTGTTGAAAAAGGCATGGAGCATCGTGATGACAAATGTCATGCAGCACTGTGATGACAGGTGTCACGGAACATTGTGATTATAGATGTCATGGTGCATTGGGATGACAAGGGCATGGATCATTGTGATGAAAAGGGTGATGGAGCATTTTGATGACTAGAGTCCCGTATCATTGTGTTGTCAGGGGTCACAAAGCGTTGTGATGACAGTGGTCATGTAGCATTGTGAAGACAGGTGTCATGTAGCATTGTGATGACAAGGGTCATGAAAATTCTGATGACTAGCTTGTGGAGTGTTGCAATGACAATGGCATGGAGCATTGTGATGAAAAAGGCATGGAGCCTTTTCATGCCAGGTTTCTAGGAGCATTCTGATGACAAGTGTCATGGAGCATTGTGATGACAACTGTATTGAACATTGTGATGACAAAGGTCAGGAAGCATTGTGATGACAAGGGCATGGAGCATCCTGATGACAAGGACAGGGAGCATTGGTCTGACAAGTTTCATGGATTATTGTGATGACAGTGGGTATGGCACATTGGGATTACAAGGGCTTGGATTACTGAGAAGACAGGTGTCAGTTACCATTGTGATGACATATTTCATGGTCCATTGTCATGACAATTGCATGGAGCATTGTGATGTCAGGTGTCATGGAGGACTGTGATGACAAGAGCTTGAAGCATTGTGATGACCAGGGCATGGAGCATTGTGATGGCAAGACCGTGGAGCATGGTGATGAGAATACCATGGATAATTGTGATGACAAGCGTTATGGAGCACTGTAATGACAAGGGGCAAGGAGCATTGTGATGACAGGTGTCATGGAGTCTTGTGATGACAGGAGTCATAGAGCATTGTTATGATAAGGTTCATGGAGAATTCTGATTACAAGCTTGTGGAGTATTGTGATGACAATGGCATGGAGCAGTGTGATGAAAAGTTCATGGAGCATTGTGATGAAAAAGTCACAGAGCCTTTTCATAACAGAGTTCATGGAGCATTCTGATTACAAGGGTCAAAGAGTATTGTGATGACAAGTGTATTGAGCATTGTGATGATAAAGGTTAAGGAGCATTGTGATGACAAGGGCATGGGGTATTGTGATAACAAGCATAACGGAGCATTGTGATGACAAGTGTGATGGAACACTGTGATCACAAGGGTTTGGAGCATTGTGATGACAGAGGTCATGGATGATTTTGATTTCAAGGAGCATGGAGCATTGTTATGACAATGGTAATGGAGGATTGTGATGACAATGGTAATGGAGTATTGTGATGAGAAGTGCAAGGTGCATTGTGCTGACAAAGGCATGGAGCATTGTGAAGACTAGGGTCATGGAGCATTGTGATGAAAAGTTCATGGAGCATTTTGGTGACAAATGTCAGTGCCTTGTGATGACGAAGGCATGGACCATTGTAATGACAATGGTCATGAAGCATTGTGATGCCTGAACTCATGGAGCATTGTGATGACAGTGGTCATGGAGCATTTTGATGACAAGGGCATGGAGCATTGTGATGTCAGGGTCATGGAGCATTGTTCTGAAAAGTTTCATGGATTATTGTGATGACAGTGGGCATGGCACATTGGGATTACAAGGGCATGCAGTACTGTGGATACAGGTGTCAGTTAGCATTTTGATGACATATTTCATGGTCCATTGTGATGACAATTGCATGGAGCATTGTGATGAGAAGGCGATGGATCATTCTGATGACATGCGTCAAGGAGCTTTGTGATGACAAGGGCATGGAGCATTGTGATTACAGGTGTCTTGGAGCATTGGGATGACAAGGACATGGAGCATTGTGTTGAGAATGCCATGGATCATTCTGATGACATGTGTCATGGAGCTTTGTGATGACAAGGGATTGGAGCATTGTAAATACAGGGTTCTTTGAGCACTGTGATGACAAGGATTATGGAGCCTTGTGATGACATGGGCGTGGAAAACTGTGATGACAAGTGTCCTGGAACATTGTGAATACAGTGGTGTGGAGGACCATTTTGATGATAAGGGGCAATGAACATTGTGATGACAATGACATGAAGCATTATGATGATGGGCATGGAGCATCGTGATTACAGTGTTCTTGGAGCATTTTGATGAAAAGGGTCATGGAGCATTGTGATGAGAATGGCACGGAACATTTTGACACATGGTTCATGGAACATTGTAATGACAGGTCATGGAGCATTGTGATGAGGGCATTGAGCATTGTGGTGATAAGAGTCATGGAGCTTTGTGATGACAATGGCATGGAACAATGTGATGAGAGTGGTCATGGAGCATTTTTATGAGAATGGCATGGAGCATTTTGATGACAAAGGCATTGATCAATGTGATGAAACAGGCATGGTGCCTTGTCATGACAGGGCTCAAGGAGCATTCTGACCAAAAGTGTCATGGAACATTGTGATGACAAGTGTATTGTGCATTGTGATGACAAAGTTCATAGAGCATTGTGATGACAAGTGCATGAAGAAATGTGATCCCAAGATTCATGGAGGATTGTGATGACAATGGTAATGGAGGTTTGTGATGACAATACTAATGGTGTATTGTGATGAGAAGCATCATGGAGCATTGTGATGACAAGTGTTATGGAACATTGTGATCACAAGGGTTTGGAGCATTGTGATGACAGAGGTCATGGATCATTTTGATTTCAAGGAGCATGGAGCATTGCGATGACAAAGGTAATGGAGCATTCTGATGTCAAGCTTGTGGAGTATTGTTATGACAATGACATGGAGCATTGTGAAGAAGAGGGCATGGAGCATTGTGAAGAAACTGGCATGGAGACTTTTCGTGAAAGGTTTCAAGGAGCATTCTGACAAGTGTCAGTGAGAATTGTGATGACAAGTGTACTGAGCATTGAGATGAAAAAGGTCATGAAACATTGTGATGATAAGGACATGGAGTATGGTGATGACAGGCATCATGCAGCATTGTGATGACAAGTGTTATTGAACATTGTGATCACAAGTGTTTGGAGCATTGTGATGACAGAGGTCATTAATCATATTGATTCCAAGGAACATAGAGCATTGTGATGAAAAGCACATGGAGAATTGTGATGACAAGGTCATGTAACATTTTCCTGACAAAGGAATGGAGAATTGTGATGACAAGGGTCACGGAGCACTGTGATGACAAGCGACACGGGGCATTGTGAATACATGTGTCATGGATCATGGGGCTGAAAAGGGCAAGATCATGGTGATGACAAGGGTTCTGGAACATTTTGATGAAAATCGTCCTGGATCATTGTGTTGTCAGGGGACATGGAGCGATGTGATGACATTGGTTATGGAACATTGTGACGACAAGTGTCACGAGCATTATGATGAGAAGGTGATGGAGCATTGGGCTGAAAATATTCATGGAGTATTGTGATAACAGGGTTCTTGGAGCATTGTGATGCCAAGGGAATGGAGCATTGTGATGAGAAGGGCATGGAGCAATGTGATGAGAGGGTTCATGGAGCATTGTGATGACAAGTTCATGGAGTATTCTGAAGACAGGTGTTAGTTAGCATTGTTTTGACATATGTCATGGTCCATTGTGATGACAATTGCATGAAACATTGTGATGCCAGGTGTCGTGGAGGATGGTGATGACAAGTGCTTGGAGCATTGTGATGACAATGGCATGGAGCATTGTGACAATAAGGGACATTGGGAATTTGATGACAAGTTCGTGAAGCATTGTGATGTCAGTCGCATGGAGTTTGCTATGAGAAGTGTCATGGAGCATTGTGATGACAATTGCATGGAGAATTGTTATGACAAAAGCATGTAACGTTGTGATAGTAAGTGTCATGGAGCATTGTGATGACCATGGCATGGAACATTGTGATGGCAAGACCGTGGAGGATGTTGATGAGAATATCATGGAAAATTGTGATGACGAGCATCATGGAGCACTGTAATGACAAGGGGAAAGGAGCATTGTGATGACAGGTGGCATGGAGCATTCTGATGAAAAGTGCATGAAGCCTTGTAATGGAAAAGGCATGGAGCCTTTCATGACAGGGTTCATGGAGCATACTGACGAAAAGTATCAAGGAGCCTTGTGATGACAAGTGTATTGAGCATTGTGATGATAAGTGTCATGGAACATTTTGATGACAAGGTCATGGAGTATTGTGAAGACAGGCATCATGGAACTTTGTGATGACAAGTGTTATGGAACATTGTGATCACAAGGGTTTGGAGCATTGTGATGATAGAGGTTGTGGATCATTTTGATTACAAGGAGCATGGAGCATTGTGATGACAAGTTCATGGAGCATTTTGCTGACAAAGGCATGGAGCTTTGTGATGACTGGGGTCATGGAGCATTGTGATGAAAATTTCATGGAGCATTGTGGTGACAAAGGTCACAAAGCCTTGTGATGACGGGGGCATGGACCACTGTGATGACAAAGTTCATGAAGCATTGTGTTGACTGGAGTCACGGAGCATTTTGTTGACAGGAGTCATGGAGCTTTGTGATGAAAAAGGTCATGGAGCATTTTGATGACAGGGGCGTGGTGCATTGTGATGAGTAGGGCAGGGAGTATTGTGGTCACAGTGTCATGGAGCAATTTGATGAAAAGTGTCATGGAACATTTTGATGACGGTGGTTATGGAACATTGTGATGTCAGGGGTCACGCAGAATTGTGATGAAAAGGGTCATGGAGCATTTTGATGACAGGGTAATGGAACATTGTGATGTCATTGTCATGGAGTATTGTGATGATAAGTGCATGTAGCATTGTGATGCCTGGGGTCATGGAATATTGTGATGACAGTGATGAGGGAGTATTGTGATGACTAGTGATGGAACATTGTGATATCAGTGGTGAGAGAGCATTTTGATGAGAAGTGCATGGAGCATTGTGATGAAAAGGTTTATGGAGCATTGTGATGACAGAGGTAAAGGATCATTTTGATTTCAAGGAGAATGGAGCATTGTGATGACAAGGGCTTGAAGCAATGTGATCCCAAGGTTCATGGAGAATTGTGATGACAATGGTAATAGAGAATTGTGATGACAATCGCATGGAGCATTGTGATGACAGGGGCATGGAGCATTGTTCTAACAAGTTTCATGGATTATTGTGATGACAGTGGGCATGGTACATTGGGATTACAAGGGCATGAAGTACTGTGAAGACAGGTTTCAGTTAGCATTGTGATGACATATTTCATGGTCCATTGTGATGACAATTGCATGGAGCATTGTGATGCCAAGTGTCATATAGGACTGTGATGACAAGGGCTTGGAGCTTTGTGATGACCAGGACATGGAGCACTATGATGGCAATACCGTGGAGCATGGTGATGAGAAACCATGGATGATTGTGATGACTAGCCTCATGGAGCACTGTAATGACAAGGACATGGAGCATTGTGATGACAGGTGTCATGGAGCACTGTTATGACAGGGGTCATGGAGCATTGTGATGACAGGTTCATGGAACATTCTGATGACAAGCATGTGGTGTATTGTGATGACAATGGCATGGAGCATTGTGATGAAAAAGGCATGGAGCCTTTTCATGACAGGGTTCATGAAGCATTTTGACGGCAAGTGTCAGGGAGCATTGTGATGACAAGTGTATTGAGCATTGTGATGACTACGGTCATGGATCATTGTGAGGAAAAGAGCATGGAGTATTGTGATGACAGGCATCATTGAGCGTTGTGATGACAAGTGTTATGGAACATTGCGATCAATGCTTTGGAGCATTGTGAAGACAGAGGTCATGGATCATTTTGATTTCAAGGAGCATGGAACATTGTGAAGACAAGGGCATGAAGCAATGTGATCCCAAGGTTGATGAAGGATTGTATGACAATGGCATGGAGCATTGTGATGATAACGGCATGGAGCATTGTGATGAAAAAAGCATGGAAGCTTTTCATGACAGGATTCAAGGAGCATTCTGACGACAAGTGTCTGGGAGCATTGTGTTGACAGGTGTATTGAGCATTGTGATGACAAAGTCATGGAGCATTTTGATGACAAGTGCATGGAGTAATGTGATGGCAGGCATCATTGAGCGTTGTGATGACAAGAGTTATGGAACATTGCGATCAATGGTTTGGAGCATTGTGATGACAGAGATCATGGGTGATTTTGATTTCAAGGAGCTTGGAGTACTGTGATGATAAGGGCATGAAGCAATGTGATCCCAAGTTTCATTGAGGATTGTGATGACAATGGTAATGGAATATTTTGATGACAATGATAATGGAGCATTGTGACAATTGCATGGAGCATCGTGATGACAAGTGTCATGGAACACTGTGACGAGAGGCATCACGGTTCATTGTGATTACAGGTGTCATGGGGCATTGGGATGACAAGGGCATGGATCATTGTGATGACAAGGGTCATGGAGCATTTTGATGACCAGAGTCCCAGATCATTATGTTGTCAGGGGTCATGAAGCGTTGTGATGACAGTGGTCATGTAGAATTGTGAAGACTGGTGTCATGTAGCATTGTGATGGCAAAGTAATGGAGCATTCTGATGACAAGCTTGTGGAGTATTGTGATGACAATGGCATGGAGCATTGTGATGAAAAGGGTATGGAGCATTGTGAAGAAAAAGGCATGGAGCCTTTTCATGATAGGGTTCAAGGAGCATTCTGATGACAAGTGTCATGGAGCACTGTGTTGAGGACTGTATTGAGCATTGTGATGACAAAGGTCATGAAGCATTGTGATGACAAGCGTATGGAGCATTGTGATGACTGGGATATGGAACATTGGTCTGACAAGTTTCATGGATTATTTGATGGCATTGGGCATGGCTCATTTTGATGACAAGGGCATGGATCATTGTGATGACAAGGTAATGGAGTATGGTGAAGACAGGTGTCAGTTAGCATTGTGATGATATATGTCAAGGTCCACTATGATGACAATTGCATGGAGCATTGTGATGCCATGGGTCATGGAGTAGAGTGATGACAAAGGCTTGGAGCATTGTGAGGAGAAGCACATGGAGCATTGTGATGACAAGGTCATGTAGCATTTTGATGACAAAGGCTTGGAGAAGTGTGATGACAATGGTCACGGAGCACTGTGATGAAAAGCATCACGGAGCTTTGTGATTATAGGGCTCATGGAGCATTGGGCTGACAAGTGCCAGGATAATTGTGATAACAATGGTCATGGAGAATTTTGATGAAAAGAGTCCCGGATCATTGTGTTGTCAGGGGTCATGGGGCGTTGTGATGACAGTGGTTATGGAGCATTGTCACGACATGTGTCATGGAGCTTTATGATGAGAAGGTCATGGAGCACTGGGCTGAAACTGTTCATGGAGTATTGTGATGACAGTTGTCATGGAGCATTGTGAAGCCAAGGGAATGGAACATTGTGATGACAAGACCATGAAGCCTTGTGATGACAAGGGCATGGAGCAATGTGATGAGAGGATTCATGGAGCACTGTTATGACAATGGCATGGATCATTGTGATGCCAAAGGCCATGGAGCTTTGTGATGACAAATGTCATGGAGCATTTTGATGACAGGGGCGTGGTGCATTGTGATGAGTAGGGCAGGGAGTATTTTGGTCACAGGGTCATGGAGAAAGTTGATGAAAAGTGTCATGGAACATTTTGATGACAGTTGTTATGGAACATTGTGATGTCAGTGGTCATGCAGAATTGTGATGAAAAGGGTCATGGAGCATTTTGATGACAGGGTTATGGAATATTGTGATGTCATGGGTCATGGAGTATTGTGATGATAATTGCATGTAGCATTGTGATGACTGGGGTCATGGAACATTGTGATGACAGTGGTGAGGAAGTATTGTGATGACTAGTGATGGAACATTGTGATATCAGAGGTGAGAGAGCATTTTGAAGAGAAGTGCATGGAGCATTTTGATGACAAGGTTTATGGAGCATTGTGATGACAGAGGTAAAGGATCATTTTGATTTCAAGGAGCATGGAGCATTGTGATGACAAGGGCATGAAGCAATGTGATCCCAAGCTTCATGGAGGATTGTGATGACAATGGTAATGGAGGATTGTGATGACAATGGTAATGGAGTATTGTGATGACTATCACATGGAGCATTGAGCTGACAAAGGCATGGAGCATTGTGATGACTGGGGCCATGGAGCATTGTGATGAAAAGTTCATGGAGCATTGTGGTGACAAAGGTCACAAAGCCTTGTGATGACGGGGGCATGGACCATTGTGATGACAAAGTTCAGGAAGCCTTGTGAAGACTGGAGTCATGGAGCATTGTGTTGACAGGGGTCACGGAGCATTGTGATGAAAAGTTCATGGAGCATTGTGGTGACAAATGTCACAGAGCCTTGTGGTGAAAACAGCATGGACCATTGGGATGACAAAGGTCATGAAGCATTGTAATGACTGGAGTCAGGGAGCATTGTGATGAGAGGTGTCATGGAGCTTTTTGATGGCAAGGGCATGGAGCATTGTGATGACAGGGTCATGTTGCATTGGTCTGAGAAGTTTCATGTTTTATTGTGATGACAGTGGGCGTTGCACATTGGGATTACAAGGGCATGGAGTACTGTGAAGACATGTGTCAGTTATCATTGTGATGACATATTTCATGGTCCATTGTGATGACAATTGCATGGAGCATTGTGATGCCAGGTGTCATGGAGGATTTTAATGACAATGGCTTGGAGCATTGTGATGACCAGGGCATGGAGCATTGTGATGGCAAGACAGTGGAGAATGATGATGAGCAGACCATGGATAATTGTGATGACGAGCGTCATGGAGCTCTGTAATGACAAGGGGCAAGGAACATTGTGACGACAAGTGTCATGGAGCATTGTGATAACAGGAGTCATGGAGCATTGTGATGAGAAGCTTGTGGTGTGTTGTGATGACAATGGCATGGAGCATTGTGATGAAAATGCATGGAGCATTGTGAAGACAAGGTCATGTAGCCTTTTGCTGACAAATGCATGGAGCATCGTGATGACAAGTGTCATGGAGCTATGTGATGACAGGCGTCACTGAACAGTGTGATTACAGGTGTCATGGAGGTTTGGGATGACAAGGGCTTGGATCATTGTGATGCAAAGGGTCATGGAGCATTGTGATGAAAAGACCATGGGTAATTGTGATGATGAGCGTCATGGGGCACTGTAATGACAAGTTTTATGGAACATTGTGGTCACAAGGTTTTGTCGAACTGTGATGACAGAGGTCATGGAGAATACTGATTTCTTTGTGATGACAATAGGATGATGCATTATGATGATGGGCATGGTACCTTTTGATGAGAAGGTTCATGGATCATTGAGATGAAAATGGGCATGGAGCATTGTGTTTACAGGTGTCTTGGAACATTGTGATGACAATGGCATGGGGCATTGTGAAGAGAATGCCATGGAACCTTATGATGACATGTGCCATGGAGCTTTGTGATGACAAGGGCATGGAACATTGTGATTACAGGGGTCTTTGATCATTGTGATGACAAGGGTCATGGAGGCTTGTGATGACAAGGCCGTAGAACATTGTGATGGCAGGGTTCCGGAATCATTGTTATAACAGCGGTAATGGAGCATTGTGGTGACAAGGGCATGGGTCATTTGTCTGAAAAGTTTCATGGGTTATTGTGATGAGAGTGAGCATGGATCATTGTGTTGACAAGGGCAAGGAACACTGTGATACATGGGTCATGGAGGATTGTAATGACAAGGGCATGGAGCATTGTGATGAGAAAGACATCGAGCATATTGATGACAAGTGTCATGGAGCTTTGTGATGACAAGTGCATGGAGCAATGTGATGAGAGTTTTCATGGAGCATTCTGATGACAATGGCATGGAACATTGTGATGCCAAGGATCAAAAAGCTTTGTGATGAAAAAGGTCATGGAGTATTTTGATGACTAGGGTGTGGTGCATTGTGATGTGAAGGACAGGGAGAATTGTGATGACAGGGTCATTGAGCAATTTGCTGAAATGTGTAATGGATCATTTTGATGACAGTGGATATGGAACATTGTTGTGTCAGGGGTCATGGATCATTGTGTTGCAAAGGGTTACGGAACATTTTGATGAGAGGGGTTATGGAACATTGTGTTGTCAGGGATCATGGAACATTGGGATGATAAGGACATGTAGCAATGTGATGACAGGGGTTATGGAACATTGTGATGGCAGGGATGAGGGAGTATTGAGATCACTACTGATGGAACATTGTGATATCAGTGGTGAGAGAGAATTTTGATGAGAAGTGCATGGAGCATTTTGATGATGGTATATGGAGCTTTGTAATGACATGGTTGTTGAGCTTTGTGATGAGAATGCATGGCATATTGTGATGACAAGGGTCATGGAGCATTGTGCTGACTAAGGCATGGGGCATTGGGATGACAAGTGTCACAGAGCAATGTGATGAAATTTCAAGGAGCATTGTGGTGACAAAGGTCACAGAGCCTTGTGATGATGAGGGCATGGACCATTGTGATGACAATAGTCATGAAGCATTGTGTTGACTGGAGTCATGGTGCATTGTGATGAATGGGGTCATGAAGCATTTTGATGACAAGGGCATGGAGCAATGGGATGAGAGGTTTCATGGAGCGTTTCGATGACAATGGCATGGAGCATTGTGATGCCAAGTGTCATGGAGCTTTGGGATGACAAAAGTTGGAGCACTTTGAAGACAAGTGTGTGGTGTGTTGTGAAGAGAAGGGCAGGGAACATTGTGATGACAGGGTCGTGGAGCAATTTGATGAAAAGTGTCATGGAACATTTTGATGACAGGCGTTATGGAACAATGTGATGTCACTGTTCATGGAACATTGAGATGAAAAGTGTCATGGAACATTTTGATGTCAGGGGTTATGGAACATTTTGACGTCAGGGGTCATGGAGCATTTTGATGAAAATGTCATGTAGCATTGCGATGACAGGTGTCATGGAACATTGTGATGACAGGGGTGAAGCAGTATTGTGAGGATTTGTGATGGAACACTCTGATATCAGTGGTGAGAGACCTTTTTGATGAGAAGTGCATGGAGCATTGTGATGACAAGGTTTATGGAGAATTGTGATGACAAGGATGTGGAGCATTATGATGAAAAGGGCATGGCACATTGTGATGACATGGGTCATGGAGCATTGTGCTAACAAAGGCATGGAGCATGGTGATGACACGGGTCAGAGAGCATTGTGATTAAATGTTCATGGAGCATAGCGGTGACAAAAGTTACAAAACCTTGTGACGACGAGGGCATGGACAATTGTGATGATAAAGGTCATGAAGCATTGTGATGAATGGAATCACGGAGCATTGTGATGAGAGGGGCATGGAGGTTTGTGATAACAACGGCATAGAAGTTTATGATGACAGGAGCATGGAGCATTGCCCGGACCATTTTCATGGATTATTGTGATGACACTGGTCATGGCACATTGTGATGACAAGGGAATTGAGCACTGTGATGACAAGGTCATGGATTATTGTGTAGAGAGGTGTCAGGGAGCATCGTGATGACATATCATGGCCCATTGTGATGACAATATCATGGAGCATTGTGATGCCAAGAGTCATGGAGGATTGTGATGGCAAAGGTAATGGAGCATTGTGATGAAAATGGCTTGGAGGATTGTGATGACAAAGGCATGGAGCATTGTGATGACAGGGTCATGGAGCATTGGTCTGACAGGTTTCATGGATTATTGTGATGACAGTCGGCATGGCTCATGGTGATGACAGGGTCATGGACTACTGTGAAGACAGGTGTCAGGGAGCATTGTGATGACATATGTCATGGTCCATTGTGATGACAATGGCATGGAGAATTGTGATACCAAGTGTCATGAGGGATTGTGATGACAAAGGTAATGGAGCATTGTGTTGAGAAGGGCTTGGAGCATTGTGATGACAAGGTTCACGGAGTATTTTGATTACAAGTGCATGGAGCATTGTGATGACAAGGGCAAATGAACATTTTAATGACAACGTCGTGAAGCATTGTGATGACAAAGTGCTTGGAGCTTGCTATGACAGGGTTCATCGAGCATTGCGATGACAAGTGCATGGATAATTGTGATGACAAGAGCCTGTAACATTGTGATGACAATTTTCATGGAGCATTGTGATGAAAAGTGAATGAAGCATTGTGATGACAATGTCCTGGAGCATCGTGATGAGAGGACCATTGAGCCTTGTGATGAGACGTCTCATGGAGCTCTTTGATGAAAAGGGGCATGGAGCATTGTGATTACAGGGGTTGGAGCCTTGTGATGACAAGGGCATGGATAATTGTGTTGAGAATGCCATGGATCACTCTGATGATATGCGTCATAGAGCTTTGTGATGACAAGGCATGGATCATTGTGATGAAAAAGGAATGGAGCCTTGTCATGACTGGTTTCAAGGAGCTTAATGACGACAAGTATCAGGGAGCATTGTGATGACAAAATTCATGGAACATTGTGAGTAGAAGACCATGGATAATTGTCATGATGAGCGTCATGGGACGTTGTGATGACAAGTGTTATGGAACATTGTGATCACAAGATTTTGGAGCATTGTGATCACAAGGTCTTGGAGTATTGTGAAAGAAGGTATCAGGGAGCATAGTGATGCCATATGTCATGGTCAATTGTGATGACAGTGGCATGGAGCATTGTGATGCCAAGTGTCATGGAGGATTGTGATGAAAAGTTAATGGAGCATTGTGATGACAAGGTCTTGGAGCATTGTGATGACCTGGGTATGCAACACTGGTCTGAAAATTTTAATGGATTATTATGAAGACAGTGGACCTCGAGTATTGTAATGACAAAGGCACGGAGCACTGTGATACGTGGGTCATGGAGGATTGTAATTAAAAGGGCATCGATCAGTGTGATGAGAAGGGCATCGAGCATTGTTATGACAAGCATCATGGAGCTTTGTGATGACAAGGACATAGAACAATGGGATGAGACGTTCCATGGAGCATTGCGATGACAATGGCATCGAGCATTGTGATGCCAAGTGTCATGGAGCTGTTTGATGACAAACGTTGGAGCATTTTGATGACAAGTGCATGGTGCATTGTGATGAGAATGGCAGGGAGCATTGTGATGACAAGGTTTATGGAACATTGTGATGACAAGGTTGTTCAGCATTATGATGACAGACACATGGCACGTTTTGATGACATTGTTCATGGAGCATTGTGATGACAAGTGCATAGACAATTGTGATGAAAAGTGTCATGGATTATTGTGCTGACAAAGTCATGGAGCATTGTGATGACAATGATCAGAGAGCACTGAGATGAGAAGTTCATGGAGCATTTTGGTGACAAAAGTCACAGAGCCTAGTGATGACGAGGGCATGGACAATTGTGATGACAAATGTCATGAAGCATTGTGATGACAGGAGTCAAAGAGAATTTTCATAAAAGAGATCATGGAGCATTGTGATGACAAGGGCATGGAGTATTGTGATGACACGGGCATGGAGCATGGGTCTGAAAATTTTCATGGATTATTGTGATGACAGGGTCCGTGGCACATTGTGATGACAAGCGCATGGTGCAATGTGATGACAAGGTTAAGGAGTATTGTGTAGAGAGGTGTCAGGGAGCATTGTGAAGACATATATCATGATCCATTGTGATGCCAAGTGACATGGAGGATTGTGATGACAAATGTAATGGAGCATTGTGATGACAAGTTCTTGGAGCATTGTGATGTCAAGGGCATAGAACATTGGGATGACAGGGGCATGGAGCATTAGCCTGAGAAGTTTCACGGAATATTGTGAGGACAGTGGGAATGGCACATTGTGATGACTAGGGCATGGAGAACTGTGAAGATAAGGTCATGAAGTATTGAGTAGAGAGTTGTCAGTGAGCATTGTGATGACATGTATCATGGTCCATTGTGATGACAATGGCATGGAGCATTGTGATGCCAAGGAACATGTAGGATAGTGATGAAAAATGTAATGGAGCTTTGTGATGACAAGGGCTTGGAACATTGTGATGAAAAGGGCATGGAGCATTGTGATGACAGGGTCATGGAGCATTGGTCTGACAAGTTTCATGGATTATTGTGATGACAGTGGGCATGGCACATTGTGATGGCAGGGGCATGGAGCATTATTATGACAAGATCATGGACTATAGTGAAGACAGGTGTTAGGGAGCATTTTGATGACATATATCACGGTCCATTGTGATGACAATGGCATGGAGCATTGTGATGCCAAATGCCATGGAGGATTGTGATGACAAAGGTAATGGAGCATTGTGATGACAAGGGCTTGGAACATTGTGATGAAAAAGGCATGGAGCTATTTCATGACAGATTTCAAGGAGCCTTCTGACAAGTGTCAGGGAGCATTTGGATGACAAGTGTTTTGAGCATTGTGATGACACATGTCATAGAGCATTGTGATGACAAGGGCATGGGATATTGTGATGACAGGCATCATGGAGCGTTGTTATGACAAGGGGCATGGAGCATTGTGATGACAATGGCATGGAGCATTGTGATGAAAAAGGCATGGAGCTATTTCACGAATGACTTCAAGGAGAATTCTGACAATTGTCAACGAGCATTGTGATGACAAGTGTACTGAGAATTGTGATGACAAATGTCATGGAGCATTGTGATGACAAGGGCATGGAATATTGTGATGACAGGCATGATGGAGTGCTATGATGACCCGTTTTATGGAACATTGTAATCACAAGTGTGTGGAACATTGTGATGCCAGAAGTCATGGATCATTTTGATTTCAAGGAGCATGGAGCATTGTGATAACAAGGGTAGAATTCAAAGTGATCCCAAGATTCATGGAGGATTGTGGTCACAAGGGGAATGGAGTATTGTCATGACAAGCGCATGGAGCATCGTGATGAGAAGGTCATGTAGCATTTTGCTGATGAAGGCATGGAGCATTGGGATGACAAGTGTCATAGAGCACTGTGATGACAAGCGTCATGGAGCATTGTGATTACAGTGGTCATGGAGCAATGAGATGACAAGGGAATGGATTATTGTGATGGCAAGGGTCATGGAGCATTTTGATGACAGGCGTCATGGAGCATTGTGATGACAGGTGTCATGGAGCATTGTGATGAGAAGGTCATGGAACATTGAGCTGAAAATGTTCATGTAGTATTGTGATGACATGGTGATGGAGCATTGTTATGACAAGTGAATGGAGATTGTGATGAAAAGTTCTTGGAGCATTGTGATGAGAAGACCTTGGAGCCTTGTGATGACAAGTCTCATGGAGCATTCTGATGAAACGGGTCCTGGAGCATTGTGATTACAGGGGTCATGGAGAAATTTGAAGAAAACGGTATTGATCACTGTGATGAAAAATACATAGAGCCTTATCATGAACACGTTCAAGGAGCATACTGACGAAAAGTGTCGGGGAGCATTGTGATGACAAGTATATTGAACATTGTGATGACAAAGCTCATGAAGCATTGTGATGAGAAGAACATGGATAATTGTTATGACGAGTGTCATGGGGCGTTGTGAAGACAAGGGTTATGGAAAATTGTGATCACAAGGGTTTGGAGCATTTTGATGACAGAGGTCATGGAGCATTCTGATTTCATTGTGATGAAAATAGCATGAAGGATTATGATGATGGGCATGGTGCATTGTGATGACAGGGTTCATGGAGCATTGAGATGAAAAGTGTCATGAAGCATTTTGATGACAGGGGTTAAGGAACATTGTGATGTCGGGTGTCATGGAGCATTTTGATGATAAGGTAATGTAGCATTGCAATGACAGGGATCATGGAACATTGTGATGACAGGGGTGAGGGAGTATAGTGATGACGAGTGATGGAACACTCTGATGTCAGTGGTGAGAGAGCATTTTGATGAAACGTGCCTGGAGCATTGGGATGACAAAGTTGTGAAGCATTATGATGACAAGCACATGGCATATTGTGATTACATTTGTCATGGAGCATTGTGCTAACAAGTGCAAAGACAACTATGATGACAAGGGTCATGGAGCATTGTGATGACAATGGTCAGAGAGCTTTGTGATGAGAAGTTCATGGAGCATTGTTGTGACATAAGTCACAGAGTCTTGTGATGACGAGGACATGGACAATTGTGATGACAAATGTCATGAAGCATTGTGATGACTGGAGTCACGGAGAATTTTCATAAATAAGGTCATGGAGCATTGTTGTGACAAGGGCATGGAGCATTGTGATGACAAGGTCCTGGAGCATTGTGATGAGAAGTGCATGGAGTTTTGTTAAGACAGTTGTCAGGGAGCATGGTGATGATATATGTCATGGTCCATTGTGATGACAATGGCATGGAGCATTGTGATGCCAAGAGTAATGGAGGATTGTGATGACAAAGGTAATGGAACATTGTGATGACAAGAGATTGGAGCATTCTGATGACAAGCGTCATGAAGCATTGTGATGACAATGGCATGGAGCATTGTGAAGATAAGGGCATGGAGCATTGTGTTGAAAAAGGCATTGAGATATGTCATGACAGGGTACAAGGAGACTTCTGACAAGTTTCAGGGATCATTGTGATGACAAGTGTATTGAGCATTGTGATGACAATGGTCATGGAGCATTGTAATGACAAGGACATGGAATATTGTGATGACAGGCATCAAGGAGCGTTGTGATGACAAGGGTCATGGAGCATTGTGATGACAATGGAATGGAGCATTTTGTTGAGAATCCCCTGAAGCATTCTGATGTCATGTGTCATGGAGCATTGTGATGACATATGTCCGGTCCCTTGTGATGACAATGGCATGGAGCATTGTGATGCCAAGTGTCATGGAGGATTATGATGACAAAGGTAATGGAGCATTGTGATGACAAGGGCTTGGAGCATTGTGATGACAAGGGTCATGGAGCATTTTGATTTCATTGTGATGACAATAGCATGAAGCATTATGATGATGGGTATGGTGCATTGTGATGACAGGGTTCATGGAGCATTGAGATGAAAAGTGTCCAAGAGCATTTTGATGACAGGGGTTATGGAACATTGTGATGTCAGGGGTCATGGAGCATTTTGGTGATAAGGTCATGTAGCAATGCGATGACAGGGGTCAAGGAATATTGTGATGACAGCAGTGAGGGAGTATAGTGATGACTAGTGATGGAACACTCTGATATCAGTGGTGAGAGAGCATTTTGATGAAAAGTGCATGGAGCATTGTGATGACATCGTTTATGGAGCATTGTGATGACAATATTGTGGAGCATTATGATGACAGACGCATGGAATTTGAGATGACACGGGTCATGGAACATTGTGCTGACAAGTGCATAGACAATTGTGATGACAAGGGTCATGGAGCATGGTGGTGACAACGGCATGGAGCATTGTGATGACAAGGGTCAGAGAGCATTGTGATGAGAAGTTCATGGAGCATTGTGGTGACATAAGTCACAGAGTCTTGTGATGACGAGGACAAGGACAATTGTGATGAAAAATGTCATGAAGCATTGTGATGACAGGAGTCACGGAGAATTTTCATAAAAAAGGTCATGGAGCATTGTGATGAGAAGGGCATAGAGCATTGTGATGACAAGGGCCTGGTGAATTGTGATGACAAGGTCATGGAGTTTTGTGAAGACAGTTGTCAGGGAGCATTGTGATGATATATGTCCTGGTCCATTGTGATGACAATGGCATGGAGCAATGTGATGCCAAGGGTCATGGAGGATTGTGATGACAAAGGTAATGGAGAATTGTGATGAGAAGGGATTGGAGCATTCTGATGACAAGGGTCAAGAAGCATTGTGATGACAATGGCATGTAACATTGTGATGAAAAGGCATTGAGCTGTTTCATGACAGAGTTCAAGGAGACTTCTGACAAGTGTCAAGGAGCATTGTGATGACAAGTGTAATGAGTATTGTGATGGCATTGGTCATGGAGCATTGTGATGACAAGGACATGGAATATTGTAATGAAAGGCATCATGGAGCATTGTGATGACAAGGGTCATGGCGCATTGTAATGACAATGGCATGGAGCATTTTGTTGAGAATCCCCTGGAGCATTCTGATGTCATGTGTCATGAACCATTGTGATGACATATGTCCGTCCATTGTGATGACAATGGCATGGAGCCTTGTGATGCCAAGGGTCATGGAGGATTATGATGACAAAGGTAATGGAGCATTGTGGTGACAAGGGCTTGGAGCATTGTGCTGACAACGGCATAGAGCATTGTGATTACAGAGACATGGAGCATTGGTCTGACAAGTTTCATGGATTATTGTGATGACAGTGCGCATGGCACATTGTGATGACTAGGGCATGGAGCACTGTGATTACAAGGTCATGGAGTATTGTGTAGAGAGGTGTCAGGGAGCATTGTGCTGACATATATCATGGTCCATTGTGATGACAAGGGCTTGGAGCATTGTGAAGGCAAGGGCATGGAGCATTGTGATGATAAGGGAATGGAGCATTATGATGAAAAAGGCATGGAGCTATTTCATGAGAGATTTCAAGGAGCCTTCTGACAAGTGTCAGGGAGCATTTGGATGACAAGTGTTTTGAGCATTGTGATGACACATGTCATAGAGCATTGTGATGACAAGGGCATGGGATGTTGTGACGACAGGCATCATGGAGCGTTGTTATGACAAGGGGCATGGAACATTGTGATGACAATGGCATGGAGCATTGTGATGAAAACGGCAGGGAGCTATTTCACGACTGACTTCAAGGAGACTTCTGACAATTGTCAGCGAGCATTGTGATGACAAGTGTATTGAGAATTGTGATGACAAATGTCATGGAGCATTGTGATGACAAGGGCATGGAATATTGTGATGACAGGCATGATGGAGTGCTATGATGACCAGTTTTATTGAACATTGTGATCACAAGTGTGTGGAGCATTGTGATGACAGAAGTCATGGATCATTTTGATTTCAAGGAGCATGGAGCATTGTGATGACAAGGGTAGAAAGCAATGTGATCACAAGTTTCATGGAGGATTGTGGTCACAATGCGAAAGGAGTATTGTGATGACAAGCACATGGAGCATCGTGATGACAGGGTCATGTGCATTTTGCTGATGAAGGCATGGAGCATTGGGATGACAATTTTCATGGAGCACTGTGATGACAAGCGTCATGGAGCATTGTGATTACAGTGGTCATGGAGCAATGAGATGACAAGGGAATGGATTATTGTGATGGCAAGTGTCATGGAGCATTTTGATGACAGGCGTCATGGAGCATTGTGATGACAGGTGTCATGGAGCATTGTGATGCGAAGTTCATGGAGCATTGGGCTGAAAATGTTCATGAAGTATTGTGATGACATGGTCATGGAGCAATGTTATGACAAGTGAATGGAGATTGTGATGAAAAGTTCCTGGAGCATTGTGATGAGAAGACCTTGGAGCCTTGTGATGACAAGTCTCATGGAGCATTCTGATGAAACGGGTCCTGGAGCATTGTGATTACAGGGGTCATGGAGCAATTTGAAGAAAACGGTATTGATCACTGTGATGAAAAATACATAGAGCCTTATCATGAACGTGTTCAAGGAGCATACTGACGAAAAGTGTCGGGGAGCATTGTGATGACAAGTATATTGAACATTGTGATGACAAAGTTCATGAAGCATTGTGATGAGAAGAACATGGATAATTGTTATGACGAGTGTCATGGGGCGTTGTGAAGGCAATGGTTATGGAACATTGTGATCACAAGGGCTTGGAGCATTTTGATGACAGAGGTCATGGAGCATTCTGATTTCATTGTGATGAAAATAGCATGAAGCATTATGATGAAGGGCATGGTGCATTGTGATGACGGGTTCATGGATCATTGAGATGAAATGGGTCATGGAGCATTTTGATGACAGGGGTTATGGAACATTGGGATGTCGGGTGTCATGGAGCATTTTGAAGATAAGGTCATGTAGCATTGCGATGACAGGGGTCATGGAACATTGTGATGACAGGGGTGAGGGAGTAGAGTGATGACTAGTGATGGAACACACTGATATCAGTGGTGAGAGAGCGTTTTGATGAAAAGTGCATGGAGCATTGGAATGACAAGGTTGTGAAGCATTATGATGACAAGCACATGGCATATTGTGATTACATGGGTCACGGAGCATTGTGCTGACAAGTGCAAAGACAACTATGATGACAAGGGTCATGGAGCATTGTGATGACAAGGGTCAGAGAGCATTGTGATGAGAAGTTCATGGAGCATTGTGGTGACATAAGTCACAGAGTCTTGTGATGACGAGGACATGGACAATTGTGATGACAAATGTCATGAAGCCTTGTGATGACTGCAGCCACGGAGAATTTTCATAAATAAGGTCATGGAGCATTTTGATTACAAGGGCATGGAGCATTGTGATGACAAGGTCCTGGAGCATTGTGATGAGAAGTGCATGGAGTTTTGTTAAGACAGTTGTCAGGGAGCATTGTGATGATATATGTCATGGTCCATTGTGATGACAATGGCATGGAGCATTGTGATGCCAAGAGTAATGGAGGATTGTGATGACAAAGGTAATGGAACATTGTGATGACAAGGGATTGGAGCATTCTGATGACAAGCGTCATGAAGCATTGTGATGACAATGGCATGGAGCATTGTGATGATAAGGGCATGGAGCATTGTGTTGAAAAAGGCATTGAGATATGTCATGACAGAGTTCAAGGAGACTTCTGACAAGTTTCAGGGATCATTGTGATGACAAGTGTATTGAGCATTGTGATGACAAAGGTCATGGAGCATAGTGATGACAAGGACATGGAATATTGTGATGACAGGCATCATGGAGCGTTGTGATGACAAGAGTCATGGAGCATTGTGATGACAATGGAATGGAGCAATTTGTTGAGAATCCCTTGCAGCATTCTGATGTCATGTGTCATGGAGCATTGTGATGACATATGTCCGGTACCTTCTGATGACAATGGCATGGAGCATTGTGAAGCCAAGTGTCATGGAGGATTATGATGAAAAAGGTAATGGAGCATTGTGATGACAAGGGCTTGGAGCATTGTGATGACAAGGGTCATGGAGCATTTTGATTTCATTGTGATGACAACAGCATGAAGCATTATGATGATGGGTATGGTGCATTGTGATGACAGGGTTCATGGAGCACTGAGATGAAAACGTCCCACAGCATTTTGATGACAGTGGTTATGGAACATTGTGATGTCAGGGTCATGGAGCATTTTGATGATAAGGTCATGTAGCATTGCGATGACAGGTGTCAAGGAACATTGTGATGACAGCAGTGAGGGAGTATAGTGATGACTAGTGATGGAACACTCTGATATCAGTGGTGAGAGAGCATTTTGATGAAAAGTGCATGGAGCATTGTGATGACATCGTTTATGGAGCATTGTGATGGCAATGTTGTGGAGCATTATGATGACAAGCACATGGCACTTTGTGATGACACGGGTCATGGAACATTGTGCTGTCAAGTGCATAGACAATTGTGATGACAAGGGTCATGGAGCATGGTGGTGACAACGGCATGGAGAATTGTGATGACAAGGGTCAGAGAGCATTGTGATGAGAATTTCATGGAGCATTGTGGTGACATAAGTCACAGAGTCTTGTGATGACGAGGACAAGGACAATTGTGATGACAAATGCCATGAAGCATTGTGATGACTGGAGTCACGGAGAATTTTCATAAAATAGGTCTTGGAGCATTGTGATGCCAAGGGCATGGAGCATTGTGATGACAAGGGCCTGGTGAATTGTGATGACAAGGTCATGGAGTTTTGTGAAGACAGTTGTCAGGGAGCATTGTGATGATATATGTCCTGGTCCATTGTGTGACAATGGCATGGAGCAATGTGATGCCAAGTGTCATGGAGGATTGTGATGACAAAGGTAATGGAGCATTGTGATGACAAGGGATTGGAGCATTCTGATGACAAGTGTCAAGAAGCATTGTGATGACAATGGCATGGAGTATTGTGATGAAAAGGCATTGAGCTGTTTCATGACAGAGTTCAAGGAGACTTCTGATATGTGTCAGGGAGCATTGTGATGACAAGTGTATTGAGCATTGTGATGGCAATGGTCATGGAGCATTGTGATGACAAGGACTTGGAATATTGTAATGAAAGGCATCATGGAGCGTTGTGATGACAAGGGTCGGGGATCATTGGAATGACAATGGCATGGAGCATTTTGTTGAGAATCCCCTGGAGCATTCTGATGTCATGTGTCATGAAGCATTGTGATGACATAGGTCCGTCCATTGTGATGACAATGGCATGGAGTATTGTGATGCCAAGGGTCATGGAGGATTATGATGACATAGGTAATGGAGCATTGTGGTGACAAGGGCTTGGAGCATTGTGCTGACAAAGGCATAGAGCATTGGGATTAGAGAGTCATGGAGCATTGGTCTGACAAGTTTAATGGATTATTGTGATGATAGTGCACATGGCACATTGTGATGAATAGAACATGGAGCACTGTGATTACAAGGTCATGGATTATTGTGTAGAGAGGTGTCAGGGATCATTGTGATGACATATATCATGGTCCATTGTGATGGCAAGGGCATGGAACATTGTGATGATAAGGGAATGGAGCATTGTGATGAAAAAGGCATGGAGCTATTTCATGACAAATTTCAAGGAGCCTTCTGACAAGTGTCAGGGAGCATTTGGATGTCAAGTGTTGTGAGCATTGTGATGACACATGTCATAGAGAATTGTGATGACAAGGGCATGGGATATTGTAATGACAGGCATCATGGAGTGTTGTTATGACAAGGGGCATGGAGCATTGTGATGACAATGGCATGGAGCATTGTGATGAAAAATGCATGGAGCTATTTCACGAATGACTTCAAGGAGACTTCTGACCATTGTCAGCGAGCATTGTGATGAAAAGTGTATTGAGAATTGTGATGACAAATGTCATGGAGCATTGTGAAGACAAGGGCATGGAATATTGTGATGACAGGCATGATGGATTGCTTTGATGACCAGTTTTATGGAACATTGTGATCACAAGTGTGTTGGGCATTGTGATGACAGAAGTCATGGATCATTTTGATTTCAAGGAGCATGGAGCATTGTGATGACAAGGGTAGAAAGCAATGTGATCCCAAGTTTCATGGAGGATTGTGTTCAAAATGGGAATGGAGTATTGTGATGACAAGCGCATGGAGCATCGTGATGACAAGGTCATGTAGCTTTTTGCTGATGAAGGCATGGAGCATTGGGATGACAAGTGTCATGGAGCACTGTGATGACAAGCGTCATGGAGCATTGTGATTACAGTGGTCATGGAACAATGAGATGACAAGGGAATGGATTATTGTGATGGCAAGGGTCATGGAGCATTTTGATGACAGGCGTCATGGAGCATTGTGATGATAGGTGTCATGGAGCATTGTGATGAGAAGGTCATGGAGCATTGGGCTGAAAATGTTCATGGAGTATTGTGATGACATGGTCATGGAGCATTGTTATGACAAGTGAATGGAGATTGTGATGAAATGTTCCTGGAGCATTGTGATGAGAAGACCTTGGAGCCTTGTGATGACAAGTCTTATGGAGCATTGTGATGAAACGGGTCCTGGAGCATTGTGATTACAGGGGTCATGGAGCAATTTGAAGAAAACGGTATTGATCACTGTGATGAAAAATACATAGAGCCTTATCATGAACGCGTTCAAGGAGCATACTGACGAAAAGTGTCGGGGGGAATAGTGATGACAAGTATATTGAACATTGTGATGACAAAGTTCATGAAGCATTGTGATGAGAAGAACATGGATAATTGTTATGACGAGTGTCATGGGGCGTTGTGAAGACAAGGGTTATGGAACATTGTGATCACAAGGGTTTGGAGCATTTTGGTGACAGAGGTCATGGAGCATTCTGATTTCATTGTGATGAAAATACCATGAAGGATTATGATGATGGGCATGGTGCATTGTGATGACAGGGTTCATGGAGCATTGAGATGAAAAGGGTCATGGAGCATTTTGATGACAGGTGTTATGGAACATTGTGATGTCGGGGGTCATGGAGCATTTTGATGATAAGGTCATGTAGCATTGCAATGACAGGGGTCATGGAACATTGTGATGACAGGGGTGAGGGAGTATAGTGATGACTAGTGATGGAACACTCTGATATCAGTGGTGAGAGAGCATTTTGATGAAAAGTGCATGGAGCATTGTGATGACATCGTTTATGGAGCATTGTGATGGCAATGTTGTGGAGCATTATGATGACAAGCACATGGCATTTTGTGATGACACGGGTCATGGAACATTGTGCTGTCAAGTGCATAGACAATTGTGATGATAAGGGTCATGGAGCATGGTGGTGACAACGGCATGGAGCATTGTGATGACAAGGGTCAGAGAGCATTGTGATGAGAATTTCATGGAGCATTGTGGTGACATAAGTCACAGAGTCTTGTGATGACGAGGACAAGGACAATTGTGATGACAAATGTCATGAAGCATTGTGATGACTGTAGTCACGGGAATTTTCATAAAAAAGGTCATGGAGCATTGTGATGACAAGGGCATGGAGCATTGTGATGACAAGGGCCTGCTGAATTGTGATGACAAGGTCATGGAATTTTGTGAAGACAGTTGTCAGGGAGCATTGTGATGATATATGTCATGGTCCATTGTGATGACAATGGCATGGAGCAATGTAATGTCAAGTGTCATGGAGAATTGTGATGACAAATGTAATGGAGCATTGTGATGACAAGGGATTGGAGCATTCTGATGAAAAGGGTCAAGAAGCATTGTGATGACAATGGCATGGAACATTGTGATGAAAAGGCATTGAGCTGTTTCATAACAGATTTCAGGGAGACTTGTGACAAGTGTCAGGGAGCATTGTGTTGACAAGTGTATTGAGCATTGTGATGGCATTTGTCATGGAGCATTGTGATGAGAAGGACATGGAATATTGTAATGAAAGGCATCATGGAGCGTTGTGATGACAAGGGTCATGGAGCATTGTAATGACAATTGTATGGAGCATTTTGTTGAGAATCCTCTGGTGCATTCTGATGTCATGTGTCATGAATCATTGTGATGACATATGTCCGTCCATTGTGGTGACAATGGCATGGAGCATTGTGATGCCAAGGGTCATGGAGGATTATGATGACAAAGGTAATGGAGCATTGTGCTGACAACGGCATAGAGCATTGTGATTACAGAGACATGGAGCATTGGTCTGACAAGTTTCATGGATTATTGTGATGACAGTGCGCATGGCACATTGTGATGACTAGGGCATGGAGCACTGTGATTACAAGGTCATGGATTATTGTGTAGAGAGGTGTCAGGGAGCATTGTGCTGACATATATCATGGTCCATTGTGATGACAAGGGCTTGGAGCATTGTGAAGGCAAGGGCATGGAGCATTGTGATGATAAGGGAATGGAGAATTGTGATGAAAAAGGCATGGAGCTATTTCATGAGAGATTTCAAGGAGCCTTCTGACAAGTGTCAGGGAGCATTTGGATGACAAGTGTTTTGAGCATTGTGATGACACATGTCATAGAGCATTGTGATGACAAGGGCATGGGATATTGTGATGACAGGCATCATGGAGCGTTGTTATGACAAGGGGCATGGAGCATTGTGATGACAATGGCATGGAGCATTGTGATGTAAAAGGCATGGAGCTATTTCACGAATGACTTCAAGGAGAATTCTGACAATTGTCAACGAGCATTGTGATGACAAGTGTACTGAGAATTGTGATGACAAATGTCATGGAGCATTGTGATGACAAGGGCATGGAATATTGTGATGACAGGCATGATGGAGTGCTATGATGACCCGTTTTATGGAACATTGTAATCACAAGTGTGTGGAACATTGTGATGCCAGAAGTCATGGATCATTTTGATTTCAAGGAGCATGGAGCATTGTGATAACAAGGGTAGAATTCAAAGTGATCCCAAGATTCATGGAGGATTGTGGTCACAAGGGGAATGGAGTATTGTGATGACAAGCGCATGGAGCATCGTGATGAGAAGGTCATGTAGCATTTTGCTGATGAAGGCATGGAGCATTGGGATGACAAGTGTCATAGAGCACTGTGATGACAAGCGTCATGGAGCATTGTGAGTACAGTGGTCATGGAGCAATGAGATGACAAGGGAATGGATTATTGTGATGGCAAGGGTCATGGAGCATTTTGATGACAGGCGTCATGGAGCATTGTGATGACAGGTGTCATGGAGCATTGTGATGAGAAGGTCATGGAACATTGAGCTGAAAATGTTCATGTAGTATTGTGATGACATGGTGATGGAGCATTGTTATGACAAGTGAATGGAGATTGTGATGAAAAGTTCTTGGAGCATTGTGATGAGAAGACCTTGGAGCCTTGTGATGACAAGTCTCATGGAGCATTCTGATGAAACGGGTCCTGGAGCATTGTGATTACAGGGGTCATGGAGAAATTTGAAGAAAACGGTATTGATCACTGTGATGAAAAATACATAGAGCCTTATCATGAACGCGTTCAAGGAGCATACTGACGAAAAGTGTCGGGGAGCATTGTGATGACAAGTATATTGAACATTGTGATGACAAAGTTCATGAAGCATTGTGATGAGAAGAACATGGATAATTGTTATGACGAGTGTCATGGGGCGTTGTGAAGACAAGGGTTATGGAACATTGTGATCACAAGGGTTTGGAGCATTTTGATGACAGAGGTCATGGAGCATTCTGATTTCATTGTGATGAAAATAGCATGAAGGATTATGATGATGGGCATGGTGCATTGTGATGACAGGGTTCATGGAGCATTGAGATGAAAAGTGTCATGAAGCATTTTGATGACAGGTGTTAAGGAACATTGTGATGTCGGGTGTCATGGAGCATTTTGATGATAAGGTAATGTAGCATTGCAATGACAGGGATCATGGAACATTGTGATGACAGGGGTGAGGGAGTATAGTGATGACGAGTGATGGAACACTCTGATATCAGTGGTGAGAGAGCATTTTGATGAAACGTGCCTGGAGCATTGGGATGACAAGGTTGTGAAGCATTATGATGACAAGCACATGGCATATTGTGATTACATTTGTCATGGAGCATTGTGCTAACAAGTGCAAAGACAACTATGACGACAAGGGTCATGGAACATTGTGATGACAATGGTCAGAGAGCTTTGTGATGAGAAGTTCATGGAGCATTGTTGTGACATAAGTCACAGAGTCTTGTGATGACGAGGACATGGACAATTGTGATGACAAATGTCATGAAGCATTGTGATGAATGGAGTCACGGAGAATTTTCATAAATAAGGTCATGGAGCATTGTTATGACAAGGGCATGGAGCATTGTGATGACAAGGTCCTGGAGCATTGTGATGAGAAGTTCATGGAGTTTTGTTAAGACAGTTGTCAGGGAGCATTGTGATGATATAGATCATGGTCTATTATGATGACAATGGCATGGAGCATTGTGATGCCAAGAGTAATGGAGGATTGTGATGACAAAGGTAATGGAACATTGTGATGACAAGGGATTGGAGCATTCTGATGACAAGCGTCATGAAGCATTGTGATGACAATGGCATGGAGCATTGTGATGATAAGGGCATGGAGCATTGTGTTGAAAAAGGCATTGAGATATGTCATGACAGAGTTCAAGGAGACTTCTGACAAGTTTCAGGGATCATTGTGATGACAAGTGTATTGAGCATTGTGATGACAATGGTCATGGAGCATTGTGATGACAAGGACATGGAATATTGTGATGACTGGCATCATGGAGCGTTGTGATGACAAGGGTCATGGAGCCTTGTGATGACAATGGAATGGAGCAATTTGTTGAGAATCCCCTTCAGCATTCTGATGTCATGTGTCATGGAGCATTGTGATGACATATGTCCGGTCCCTTGTGATAACAATGGCATGGAGCATTGTGATGCCAAGTGTCATGGAGGATTATGATGACAAAGGTAATGGAGCATTGTGATGACAAGGGCTTGGAGCATTGTGATGACAAGGGTCATGCAGCATTGAGATGAAAAGCGTCCAAGAGCATTTTGATGACAGGGGTTATGGAACATTGTGATGTCAGGGGTCATGAAGCATTTTGATGATAAGGTCATGTAGCATTGCGATGACAGGCGTCAAGGAACATTGTGATGACAGCAGTGAGGGAGTATAGTGATGACTAGTGATGGAACACTCTGATATCAGTGGTGAGAGAGCATTTTGATGAAAAGTGCATGGAGCTTTGTGATTACAGGGGTTTGGAGCATTGTGATGACAAGCCCGTGGAACACTGTAATGGCAAGGGTCTTGGAGCATTGTTATGGCAGGGGTAATGGAGCCTTGTGATGACAAGGGCATTGAGCATTGGTCTGAAAAGTATCATGTCTTACTGGGATGAGAGAGGGCAAGGAGCATTGTGATGGCAAGGGCACAGAACACTGTGATACATGGGTCATGGAGTTTCGTAATGAAAAGGGCAGGGAGCATTGTGATGAGAAGGGCATCGAGCATTGTGATGACAAGCGTCATAGAGTTTTGTGATGACAAGGGCATTGAGCAATGTGATGAGAGTGTTCATGGAGCAATGTGATGACAATGGCATGGAGCATTTTGATGGCAAGTGTCATGGAGCTTTGTGATGACATATGTTATGGAGCATTTTGATGAAAAGGCGTGGTGCATCGTGATGAGAAGGGCAGGAAGCATTGTGATGACATGATCATTGAGCCATCTGATGAAAAGTGACATGGAACATTTTGTTGACAGAGTTTAGGGAACATTGTGATGTAAGGGGTCAAGGATCTTTGTGATGAAAAAGGTCATGGAGCATTTTGATGACAGGGGTTATGGAACATTTTGATGTTAGGGGTCATGGAGCATTGTGATGATAAGGGCATGTAACATTGGGATGACAGGGGTCATGGAACATTTTGACGACATGTGTGAGGGTGTACTGTGATGACTAGTGATGGAACATTGTGAGATCAGTGGTGACAGAGCACTTTGATGAGAAGTGCATGGAGCATTGTGATGACAAGGTTTATGGAGCATTGTGATGACAAGTTTGTGGAGCATTGTGATGACAAGTGCATGGCGCAATGTGATGACATGTGTCATGGAGCATTGTGCTGCCAAAGACATGGAACACTCTGATGAAAAGTGCCAGAGATCATTGTGATGAAAAGTTCATGGAGTATTGTGGTGACAATTGTAACAGAGCCTCCTGATGATGAGGGCATGGACCATTGTGATGACAAATTTTATGAAGCATTGTGATGACTGGAGTCAAGAGCATTGTCATGACAGGGGTAATGGTGCATTGTGATGACAAGGGAATGGAGCATTGTGATGACAGTGGCATGAAGCATTGGTCTGAAAAATTTCAATGATTATTTTGATGACAGTGGGCATGGCGTATTGTGATAATAAGGGCATGGAGGCTTGCGATGAAAAGGTCACGGATTATTGTGAATACAGATGCCAGTTAGATATGTGATGATATATGTCATGATCCATTGTGATGACAATTGCATGGAATATTGCGAGGCCAGGTGTCATGGACGATTGTGATGACAAAGCCTTGGAGCATTGTGATCACAAGGGCATGGAGCATTGTCATGACAAGTGCCACTGAGAATGTCGATGACAAGGTCGTGAAGCATTTTGATGACAAGCGCATGGAGCTTGCTATGACAGGTGTCATGGAGCATTGTGATGACAAATGCATGGAGAATTGTGATAACAAGAAAATGTAACATTGTGACGAGATGTGTCATGGTGCATTGTGACGACAAGGGTCATGTCGCATTGTGATGACCAGCGAATGGAGCATTGTGATGGCAAGACCTTGGAACATTTTGATGAGAAGACCATGGATAATTGTGCTGATGAGCGTCATGGAGCACTGTAACGACAAGGGTCATGGAGCCTTCTGATGAAAAAGTTTTGGAGTATTGTCATGTCAAGGTCCTGGAACATTGTGATGACAAGTCCATGGAGTATTGTGAAGACAGGTGTCAGGGAGCATTGTGATGACATATGTCATGGTCCATTGTAATGATAATGGCAGGGAGCATTGTGCTGCCAAGTGTCATGGAGGATTGTGATGAGAAATGTAATGGAGTATTGTGATGACAAGGGCTTGGAGCATTGTGATTACAGGGGCTTTGGAGCATTGTTATGACAAGGCCGTGGAACACTGTCATGGCAAGGGTCATGGAGCATTGTTATGACAAGGGTTATGGAGCCTTGTGATGACAAGGGAATGGAGCATTGGTCTGAAAAGTTTCATGTCTTACTGGGATGAGTGTGGACAAGGAGCACTGTGATGACAAGGTCACAGAACACTGTGATACATGGGTCATGGAGGATTGTAATGAAAAATGCATGGAGCATTGTGATGAGAAGGGCATCGAACATTGTGATGACAAGCGTCATAGAGCTTTGTGATGACAAGGGCATAGAGCAATGTGATTCGAGTGTTCATGGAGCAATGTGATGACAATGGCATGGAGCATTTTGATGGCAAGTGTCATGGAGCTTTGTGATGACAAATGTTTTGGAGCATTTTGATGAAAAGGGCGTGGTGCATTGTGATGAGAAGGGCAGGGAGCATTGTGATAACATGATCATGGAACCATTTGATGAAAAGGGACATGGAACATTTTGTTGACAGGGTTTAGGGAACATTGTGATGTAAGGGGTCTAGGATCCTTGTGATGAAAAGGGTCATAGAGCATTTTGATGAGAGGGGTTATGGAACATTTTATTGTTAGGGGTCATGGAGCATTGTGATGATAAGGGCATGTAACATTGTGATGACAGGGTTCATGGAACATTGTGACGATTTGGGTGAGGGTGTACTGTGATGACTAGTGATGGAACATTGTGAGATCAGTGGTGACAGAGCATTTTGATGAGAAGTGCATGGAGCATTGTGATGACAAGTTTTATGGAGCATTGTGATGACAATGTTGTGGAGCATTGTGATGACAAGTGCATGGCGAATTTGATGGCATGGGTCATGGAGCATTGTGCTCCCAAAGGCATGGAACACTTTGATGACAACTGGCAGAGAGCATTGTGATGAAAAGTTCATGGAGTATTGTGATGACAATTGTAACAGAGCCTCCTGACGATAAGGGCATGGATCATTGTGATGACAAATTTTATGAAGCATTGTGAAGACTGGAGTCAGGAGCATTGTGATGACTGTGGTCATGGTGCATTGTGATGACAAGGGGAATGGAGCATTGTGATGAAAGTGTCATGAAGCATTGGTCTGACAAATTTCAATGATTATTGTGATGACAGTGGTCATGGCGTCTTGTGAAGATAAGTGCATGGAGCCTTGTGATGACAAGGTCACGGATTATTGTGAAGACAGATGCCAGTTAGATTTGTGATGATATATGTCATGGTCCATTGTGATGACAATTGCATGGAACATTGCGAGGCCTGGTGTCATGTGTGATTGTGATGACAAGGTCATGGATCATTGTGATGACAAGGGCATGGAGAATTGTGATGACAAGACACATCGAGAATTGTGATGACCAGGGCACGGAGCATTGTGATGGCAAGACCGAGGAGCATTGTGATGAGAATACAATGGATAATTGTGCTGAAGAGCGTCATGGAGCACTGTAATGCCAAGGGACATGAAACATTGTGATGACAGGTGTCATGGAGCATTGTGATGACAGGGGTCATTGAGAATTGTGAAGACAAGGGTCATGGAGCATTCTGATGACAAGCATGTGGAGTATTGTAATGACAATTGCATGGAGCATTGTGATGAAAAGGGCATGATGCATTGTGATGAATACTGCATGGGACTTATCATGACAGACTTCACGGAGCATTCTGAGGACAAGTGTCTGGGTGCATTGTGATGACAAGTGTATTGTGTAATGTGATGACATAGATCATGGAGCATTGTGATGACATGTTGATGTAGCATTTTGCTGACAAAGAAATGGAGCATTGTGATGGAAATGGTCACGGGGCACTGTGATGACAAGCGTCACGGAGCATTGTGATTTCAGGGGTCATGGAGAAATGGGATGAAAAGGGCATGGAGCATTGTGATGACAAGGGAATTGAGCAATGTGATGAGAGTGTTCATGGAGCTATGTGATGACAATGGCATGGAGCATTTTGATGGCAAGTGTCATGGAGCTTTGTGATGACAAATGTTATGGAGCCTTTTGATGAAAAGGGCGTGTTGCATTGTGATGAGAAGGGCAGGGAATATTGTGATGACATGACCATGGAGCCATTTGGTGAAAAGGGACAAGGAACATTTTGCTGACAGAGTTTAGGGAACATTGTGATGTAAGGCGTCAAGGATACATGTAATGAAAATGGTCATAGCGCATTTTGATGACAGGGGTTATGGAACTTTGTGTTGTTAGGGGTCATGGAGCATTGATATGACATGGGAATGGAGCATTATAATGACAAGCTCCTGGAGCATTGTGTTGAGAAGACCATGGAACCTTGTGATGACAAGTGTCATGGAGCATTCTGATGGAAAGTGGCATGGAGCCTTGTGATTACAGGGGTATTGGACCATTTTGATGACAAGGGCATGGAGCATTGTGATGAGAAGGCCATGGAGCATTCTGATGACATGCGTCTTGGACCATTGTGATGACAAGAGCATGGAGTATTGTTATTACAGGGTTCTTGTTGCATTGTGATGAAAAAAGCATGGATCATTGTGATGAAAGAGGTGTTGGGCCTCGTCATGACAGGGTTCAAGGAGCATATTGACGACAAGTGTCAGGGAGCATTGTGATAACAGGTGCATTGAGCATTGGGATGACAAAATTCATGGAGCATTGTGATGAGAAGACCATGGATAATTGTGATGACGAGCGTCACGGGGCATTGTGATGACAATTGTTAAGGAATATTGTGATCACAGGGGTTTGGAGCATTGTGATGACAGAGGGCATGGAACATTTTGATTTCATTGTGATGACAATAGCATGAAGCATTATGATGATGGGCATGGTGCATTGGGATGACAGGGTTCATGGAGAATTGAGATGAAAAGGGGCATGGAACATTGTGATAACAGGGGCCATGGTGCATTGTTATGACAAGGGCATGGAGCATTGTTTTGACAAGTTTCATAGATTATTGTGATGACAGTGGGTATGGCACATTGTGATGACAAGGACATGGAGCCTTGTGATGACAAGGTCATGGAGTATTGTGAAGAGAGTTGTCTGGGACCATTGTGATGACATATGTCATGATCCATTGTGATGACAATGACATGGAGCATTGTGATGCCAAGTGTCATGGAGGTTTGTGATAGCAAAGGTAACGGGGCAGTTTGATGACAAGGGCTCCGATCATTGTGATGACAAGGGCATGCAGCAACGTCATGACAAGGGCCATGGATAATTTTGATAACAAGTTCGTGAAGTATTGTGGTGACAAGCGCATGGAGCTTTCCTTGACAGGGGTCATGGAGCATTGCGATGACAAGTGCATAGAGAATTGTGATGACAAGAGGCTGTAACATTGTGGTGAGAAGTGTCATTGTGCATTGTGATGACAAGGACGAGGAGAATTGTGATGACAAGACACTTGGAGAATTGTGATGACAAGGGCATGGAGCATTTGTCTGAAAAGTTTCATGTCTTACTGGGATGAGAGTGGGCAAGAGCATTGTGATGACAAGGGCACAGAAAACTGTGATACATGGGTCATGGAGGATTGTAATTAAAAGGGCATGGAGCATTGTGATGAAAAGGGCATCGAGCATTGTGGTGACAATTGTAACAGCCTCCTGATGTTGAGGGCGTCGACCATTGTGAAGACAAATTTTATGAAGCATTGTGATGACTGGAGTCAAGGAGCATTGTGATGGCAGGGGTCATGGTGCATTTTGATGACAAGGGAATGGAGCATTGTGATGACAGGGGCATGAAGCATTGGTCTTACAAATTTCAAGGATTATTGTGATGACAGTGGGCATGGCATATTGTGATGATAAGGGCATGGAGCCTTGTGATGACAAGGTCACGGATTATTGTGAAGAGAGATGTCAGTTAGCATTGTGATGATATATGTCACGGTCCATTGTGATGACAATTGCATGGAACATTGTGAGGCCCGGTGTCATGGGCGATTGTGATGACAAGGTCTTGGATCATTGTGATGACAAGGGCATGGAGTATTGCCATGACAACTGCAAATGAGAATGTCGATGACAAGGTCGTGAAGCATTATGATGAAAATCTCGTGGAGTTTGCTATAACAGGTGTCTAGGAGCATTGCGATGACAAATGCATGGATAATTCTGATGACAAGAACATGTAACATTGGGACGAGAGGTGTCATGGTGCATTGTGACGACAAGGGACATGTAGCATTGTGATGACCAGCGAATGGAGCATTGTGATGGCAAGACCTTGGAACATTTTGATGAGAAGACCATGGATAATAGTGCTGATGAGCGTCATGGAGCACCGTAATGACAAGGGTCATGGAGCCTTCTGATGAAAAGCTTGTGGAGTATTGTCATGACAAGGGCCTGGAGCATTGTGAGGACATGTTCATGGATTAGTGTGAAGACAGGTGTCAGTGAGCTTTGTGATGCCGTTTGTCATGGTCCATTGTGATGATAATGGCAGGGAGCATTGTGATGCCAAGTGTCATGGAGGATTGTGATGACAAATGTAATGGAGTATTGTGATGACAAGGTCCTGGAGCATTGTGATGCCAAGGGTCATGGAGCAATGTGATGACAAGGGCAATAGAGAATTTTGATGAGAAGTTCGGGAAGCATTGTGATGAAAAGCGCATGTTGCTTGCTATGACAGTGGTCATGGATGATGACAAGTGCATGGAGAATTGTGATGACAAGGACGTGGAGAATCCTGATGAAAAGGGACATGGGACATTGTTATGACCAGGGCATGGAGCATTGTGATGGCAAGACCGTGGAGCATTGTGATGAGAACACCATGGATAATTGTGATGACGAGCATCACGGAGCACGGTAATGAAAAGGGACATGGAGCATTATGATGACAGGTGTCATGAGCATTTTGATGACAGGGTTCTTGGAGCCTTGTGATGACAAGTTTCATGGAGCATTCTGTTGACAAGCTTGTGAACTATTGTGATGACAATGGCATTAAGCATTGTGATGAAAAGGGCATGGAACATTGTGATGAAAAAGGCATGGATCCTTTTCATGACACGGTTCAAGGAGCATTTTGACGATAAGTGTCATGGATCATTGTGATGACAAGTGCATTGAGCATTGTGATGACAAATGTCATGGAGCATTGTGATGACAAGGGCATGGAGTATTGTGATGACAGGCATCATGGAGGGTTGTGATGACAAGTGTTATGGAACATTATGATCACAAGGGTTTGGAGCATTGTGAAGACAGAGGTCATGGATCATTTTGATTTCAAAGACCGTGAAGCATTGTGATGACAGAAGCAAGAAGCAATGTGATCCCAATGTTCATGGAGGATTGTGATGACAAGCGCATGGAGCATTGTGATGGCAAGGTCATGTAGCATTTTGCTGACAAAAGCATGGACCATTGTGATGACAAGTGTCATCGAGCACTGTGATGACAAGCGTCATGGAGCATTGTGATTACAGGGGTCATGGAGCATTGGGATGAAAAGGGCATGAATCATTGTGATGACAAGTTTCATGGAGCATTATGATGACAATAGTTCTGAATCTTTTTTGTGTCATGGGTCATGGAGTGTTGTGATGACTTGAGAATGGAGCATTATGATGACAAGCTCCTGGAGCATTGTGCTCAGAAGACCATGGATCCTTGTGATGACAAGTGTCATGGAGCATTCTGCGGAAAAGTGCCATAGATCCTTGTGATTACAGCGTTATTGGAGAATTTTGATGACAAGGGCAAGGAGCATTGTGATGAGAAGGCCATGGAGCATTCTGATGACTTGCGTCATGAAGATTTGTGATGACAAGGGCATGGAGCATTGTGATTACAGGGGTTTTGGAGCATGGCGATGACAAGGCCGTGGAACACTGTAATGGCAAGGGTCATGGAGCATTGTTATGAGAGGGGTAATGGAGCCTTGTGATGACAAGGGCATGGAGCATTGGTCTGTAAAGTTTCATGTCTTACTGGGATGAGAGTGGGCAAGGAGCATTGTGTTGACAAGGGCATAGAATACTGTGATACATGGGTCATGGAGGATTGTAATGAAAAGGGCATGGAGCATTGTGAAGAGAAGGGCATCGAGCATTGTGATGACAAGCGTCATAGTGCTTTGTGATGACAAGGGCATTGAGCAATGTGATGAGAGTGTTCATGGAGCAATGTGATGACAATGGCATGGAGCATTTTGATGGCAAGTGTCATGGAGCTTTGTGATGACAAATGTTATGGAGCATTTTGATGAAAAGGGCGTGGTGCATTGTGATGAGTAGGGCAGGGAGCATTGTGATGACATGATCATGGAGCCATTTGATGAAAAGGGACATGGAACATTTTGTTGACAGAGTTTAGGGAACATTGTAATGTTAGGTGTCCAGGAGCCTTGTGATGAAAAGGGTCATAGATCATTTTGATGACAGGGGTTATGGAACATTGTGATGTTAGGGGTCATGGAGCATTGTGATGACATAGGAATGGAGCATTATGATGACAAGCTCCTGGAGCATTGTGTTGAGAAGACCATGGAACCTTGTGATGACAAGTGTCATGGAGCATTCTGATGGAAAGTGGCATGGAGCCTTGTGATTACAGGGGTATTGGACCATGTTGATGACAAGGGCATGGAGCATTGTGATGAGAAGGCCATGGAGCATTCTGATGACATGCGTATTGGACCATTGTGATGACAAGAGCATGGAGTATTGTGATTACAGGGGTCTTGTTGCATTGTGATGTAAAAGGCATGGATCATTGTGATGAAAGAGGTGTCGAGCCTCGTCATGACAGGGTTCAAGGAACATACTGACGACAAGTGTCAGGGAGCATTGTGATAACAGGTGCATTGAGCATTGGGATGATAAAATTCATGGAACATTGTGATGAGAACACCATGGATAATTGTGATGACGAGGGTCATGGGGCATTGTGATGACAATTGTTATGGAATATTGTGATCACAAGGATTTGGAGCATTGTGATGACAGAGGGCATGGAACATTTTGATTTCATTGTGATGACAATAGCATGAAGCATTATGATGATGGGCATGGTGCATTGGGATGACAGGGTTCATGGAGAATTGAGATGACAAGAGGCTGTAACATTGTGGTGAGAAGTGTCATGGTGCATTGTGATGACAAGGACGAGGAGAATTGTGATGACAAGACACATGGAGTATTGTGATGACCAGGGCATGGAGCATTGTGATGGCAAAACCGAGGAGCATTGTGATGAGATGACTATGGATAATTGTGCTGACGAGCGTCATGGAGCACTGTAATGACAAGGGACATGAAACATTGTGATGACAGGTGTCATGGATCATTGTGATGACAGGGGTCATGGAGCATTGTGATGACAAGGGTCATGGAGCATTCTGATGACAAGCTTGTGGAGTATTGTAATGACAATGGCATGGAGCATTGTGATGAAAAGTGTATGGAGCATTATGGTGAAAAAGGCATGGAGTCTTTTCATGACAGAGTTCCCGGAGCATTCTGAGGACAATGTCTGGGAGCTTTGTGATGGCAAGTGTATTGTGCATTGTGATGACAAAGTTCATGGATAATTTTGATGACAAGTTTCATGGATTATTGTGATGACAGTGGGCATGGCACATTGTGATGACAAGGACATGGAGCCTTGAGATGACAAGGTCATGGAATATTGGGAAGAGAGGTGTCTGGGACCATTGTGATGACATATGTCGTGATCCATTGTGATGGCAATGACATGGAGCATTGTGATGCCAAGTGTCATGGAGGTTTGTGATGACAAAGGTAACGGAGACTTTTGATGACAACGGCTTGGAACATTGTGATGACAAGGACATGCAGCATTGTCATGACAAGGGCCATGGAGAATTTTTATGACAAGGTCGTGAAATATTGTGATGCCAAGCACACGGAGCTTTCTTGACAAGGGTCATGGAGCATTGCGATGACAAGTGCAAGGAGAATTGTGATGACAAGAGGCTGTAACATTGTGGTGAGAAGTGTCATGGTGCATTGTGATGACAAGGACGTGGAGAATTGTGATGACAAGACACATGGAGAATTGTGATGATCAGGGCATGGAGCATTGTGATGGCAAGACCGAGGAGCATTGTAATGAGAAGACCCTGGATAATTGTGCTGACGAGCATCATGGAGCACTGTAATGACAAGGGACATGAAACATTGTGATGACAGGTGTCATGGAGCATTGTGATGAAAGGGTTCATGGAGCATTGTGATGACAAGGGTCATGGAGCATTCTGATGACAAGCTAGTGGAGTATTGTGATGACAATGGCATGGAGCATTGTGATGAAAAGGGCATGGAGCATTGTGATGAAAAAGGCATGGAGGCTTTTCATGACAGAGTTCACTGAGCATTCTGAGGACAATGTATGGGAGCATTGTGATGACAAGTGTATTGTGAATTGTGATGACAATGATCATGGAGCATTGTGATGAAAAGTTCATGTAGCATTTTGCTGACAAAGAAATGGAGCATTGTGATGACAAGGATCACGGGGCACTGTGTTGACAAGCATCACGGACCATTGTGATTTCAGGTGTCATGGAGCAATGGGATAACAAGGACATTGAGCATTGTGATTAAATTTGTCTTGGAGAATTGTGATGACAAGAGCAGGGAGTATTGTAATGAGAAGGCCATGGAGCATTCTGATCACTTGCGTCATGGAACTTTGTGATGACAAGCACATGGAGCTTTGTGATTACAGGGGTTTTGGAGCATTGTGATGACAAGGCCGTGGAACACTATAATGGCAAGGGTCATGGAGCATTGTTATGACGGGAGTGATGGAGCTTTGTGATGACAACGCATAAAGCATTGGTCTGAAATGTTTCATGTCTTACTGGGATGAGAGTGGGCAAGGAGCATTGTGATGACAAGTTTCATGGAGCATTCTGATGACAAGCTTGTGAACTATTGTGATGAAAATGGCATGGAGCATTGTGATGAAACGGCATGGAGCATTGTGATGAAAAAGGCATGGATCTCTTTCATGACATGGTTCAAGGAGCATTTTAACGATAAGTGTCATGGATCATTGTGATGACATGTGTCTTGAGCATTGTGATGACAAATGTCATGGAGCATTGTGATGACAAGGGCATTGATTAATGTGATGACAGGCATCATGCAGAGTTGTGATGACAATTGTTATGGAACATTATGATCACAAGGTTTTGGAGCATTGTGATGACAGTGGTCATGGATCATTTTGATTTCAAGGAGCGTGGAGCACTGTGATGACAGGAGCATGAAGCAATGTGATCCCAAGGTTCATGGAGGATTGTGATGACAAGCGCATGGAGCATTGTGATGGCAAGGTCATGTAGCATTTGCTGACAAAAGCATGGACCATTGTGATGACAAGAGTCATGGAGCACTGTGATGACAAGCGTCATGGAACATTGTGATTACAGGGGTCATGGAGCTCTGGGATGACAGGGGCATGAATCATTGTGATGACAAGGTTCATGGAGCATTTTGATGACAAGAGTACTGAATCAATGTTGTGTCATGGGTCATGGAGCGTTGTGATGACAGTGGTCATGGTGCATTGTGATGACATGGGAATGGAGCATTATGATGACAAGCTCCTGGAGCATTGTGTTGAGAAGACCGTGGAACCTTGTTATAACAAGTGTCATGGAGCATTCTGAGGAAAAGTGCCATGGAGCCTTGTGATTACAGGGGTATTGGAGCATTTTGATGACAAGGGCATGAAGCATTGTGATGAGAAGCCGATGGAGCATTCTGATGTCATGTGTCATGGAATATTGTGATGACAAGGGCATGGAGTATTGTGATTACAGGGCTCTTGGAGCATTGTGATGAAAAAGGCATGGATCATTGTGATGCAAAAGGCGCCGAGCCTCGTCATGACAGGGTTCAAGGAGCATACGGACGACAAGTGTCAGGGAGCATTGTGATAACAAGTGCATTGAGCACTGTAATGACAAACTTCATGGAGCATTGTGATGAGAAGACCATGGATAAATAAGCTGACGAGCGTCATGGAGCACTGTAATGACAAGGGACATGAAATATTGTGATGACAGGTGTCATGGAGCATTGTGATGACAGGGGTCATGGAGCATCGTGATGAAAAGGGTCATGGAGCATTCCGATGACAAGCTTGTGGAGTATTGCGATGACAATGGCATGGAGCATTGTGATGAAAAGTGAATGAAGCATTGTGATGAAAAAGGCATGTAGGCTTTTCATGACAGAGTTAACGGAGCATTCTGAGGACAATGTCTGGGAGCATTGCGATGACAAGTGTATTGTGCATTGTGATGACAAACATCATGGAGCATTGTGATGACAAGTTGATGTAGCATTTTGCTGACAAAGAGTTGGAGCATTGTGATGGCAATTGTCACGGGGCACTGTGATGACAAGCGTCTCGGAGCATTGTGATTTCAGGGGTCATGGAGCAATGGGATAACCAGGGCATTGAGCATTGTTATTAAATTGGTCTTGGAGAATTGTGATGACAAGAGCAGGGAGCATTGTCATGAGAAGGCCATGGAGCATTCTGATGACTTGCGTCATGAAGATTTTTGATGACAATGGCATGGAGCACAGTGATTACAGGGGTTTTGGAGCATTGTGATGACAAGGCCGTGGAACACTGTAACGGCAAGGGTCATGGAGCATTGTTATGAGAGGGGTAATGGAGCCTTGTGATGACAAGGGCATGGAGCATTGGTCTGAAAAGTTTCATGTCTTACTGGGATGAGAGTGGGCAAGGAGCATTGTGATGACAAGGGCACAGAACACTGTGATACATGGGTCATGGAGGATTGTAATGAAAAGGGCATGGAGAATTGTGATGAGAACGGCATCGAGCATTGTGATGACAAGCGTCATAGAGCTTTGTGATGACAAGGATATTGAGCAATGTGATGAGAGTGTTCATGGAACAATGTGATGACAATGGCATGGAGCATTTTGATGGCAAGTGTCATGGAGCTTTGTGATGACAAATGTTATGGAGCATTTTGATGAAAAGGGCGTGGTGCATTGTGATGAGTAGGACAGGGAGAATTGTGATGACATGATCATGGAGCCATTTGATGAAAAGGGACATGGAATATTTTGTTGACAGGCTTTAGGGAACATTGTGATGTAAGGGGTCAAGGATCCTTGAGATGAAAAGGGTCATAGAGCATTTTGATGACAGGGGATATGGAACATTGTGATGTTAGGGGTCATGGAGCATTGTGATGATAAGGGCATGTAACATTGTGATGACAGTGGTCATGGAACATTGTGACCACATGGGTGAGGGTGTACTGTGATGACTAGTGATGGAACATTGTGAGATCAGTGGTGACAGAGCATTTTGATGAGAAGTGCATGGAGCATTGTGCTGAAAAGGTTTATGGAGCATGGTGTTGACAAGGTTGTGGAGCATTGTGATGACAAGTGCATGGCACATTGTGATGACATGGGTCATGGATCATTGTGCTGCCAAAGGCATGGGACACTGTGATGACAAGTGCCAGAGAGCATTGTGATGCAAAGTTCATGGAGCATTGTGGTGACAATTGTAACAGAGCCTCCTGATGTTGAGGGCGTGGACCATTGTGAAGAAAAATTTTATGAAGCATTGTGATGACTGGAGTCAAGGAGCATTGTGATGACAGTGGTCATGGTGCCTTGTGATGACAAGGGAATGGAGCATTGTGATGACATGGGCATGAAGCACTGGTCTGACAAATTTCAAGGATTATTGTGATGACAGTGGGCATGGCGTATTGTGATGATAAGGGCATGGAGCCTTGTGATGACAAGGTCACGGATTATTGTGAATACAGATGTCAGTTAGCATTGTGATGATATATGTCATGGTCCATTGTGATGGCAATTGCATGGAACATTGTGAGGCCAGGTGACATGGGCGATTGTGATGAAAAGGTCTTGGATCATTGTGAGGACAAGGGCATGGAGAATTGCCATGACAAGTGCCACTGAGAATGTCGATGACAATGTCGTGAAGCATTGTGATGACAAGCGCGTGGAGCTTGCTATGACAGGTGTCAAGGAGCATTGCGATGACAAATGCATGGAGAATTGTGATGACAAGACCATGTAACATTGTGACGGGATGTGTCACGGTGCATTGTGACGAAAAGGGACATGTAGCATTGTGAGGACCAGCGAATGGTGCATTGTGATGGCAAGACCTTGGAACATTGTGATGAGAAGATCATGGATAATTGTGATGATGAGCGTCATGGAGCACTGTAATGACAAGGGTCATGGAGCCTTCTGATGAAAAGCTTGTGGAGTATTGTCATGACAAAGGCCTGGAGCATTGTGATGACAAGTTCTTGGATTATATTGAAGACAGGTGTCAGCGAGCATTGTGATGCCATATGTCAGGTCCATTGTGATGATAATGGCAGGGAGCATTGTGATGCCAAGTGTCATGGAGGATTGTGGTGACAAATGTAATGGAGGATTGTGATGAAAAGAGCTTGGAGCATTGTGATTCCAAGGGTCATGGAGCATTGTGATGACAAGGGTAATTGAGAATTTTGATGATTAGGTCCGGAAGCATTTTGATGACAAGCACATGTTGCTTGCTATGACAGTGGTCATGGATGATGACAAGTGCCAGGAGAATTGTGATGACAAGGACCTGGAGAATCCTGATGAAAAGGGACATGGAACATTGTTATGACCAGGACATGGAGCATTGTGATGGCAAGACCGTGGAGCATTGTGATGAGAACTCCATGAATAATTGTGATGACGAGCATCACGGAGCACTGTAATGACAAGGGACATGGAGCATTATGATGACAGGTGTCATGAGCATTTTGATGACAGTGTTCAGGGAGCATTGTGATGACACGTTTCATGGAGCATACTGATGACAAGCTTGTGAACTATTGTGATGACAATGGCATTAATCATTGTGATGAAAAGGGCATGGAGCATTGTTATGAAAAAGACATGGATCCTTTTCATGACACGGTTCAAGGAGCATTTTGACGATAAGTGTCATGGATCATTGTGATGACAAGTGTCTTGAGCATTGTGATGACAAATGTCATGGAGCATTGTGATGACAAGGGCATGGAGTATTGTGATGACAGGCATCATGGAGGGTTGTGATGACAAGTGTTATGGAACATTATGATCACAAGGGTTTGGAACATTGTGATGACAGAGGTCATTGATCATTTTGATTTCAAGGAGCGTGAAGCATTGTGATGACTTGAGCATGAAGCAATGTGATCCCAAGGTTCTTGGAGGATTTTGATGACAAGCGCATGGAGCATTGTGATGGCAAGGTTATGTAGCATTTTGCTGACAAAGCAGGTACCATTGTGGTGACAAGGGTCATGGAGCACTGTGATGACAAGCGTCATGGAGCATTGTGATTACAGGGGTCATGGAGCATTGGGATGAAAAGGGCATGACTTATTGTGATGACAAGGTTCATGGAGCATTTTGATGACAAGAGTCCTGGATCATTGTTGTGTCATGGGTCATGGAGCGTTGTGATGACATGGGAATTGAGGATTATGATGACAAGCTCCTGGAGCATTGTGTTGAGAAGACCATGGAACATTGTGATGACAAGTGTCATGGAGCATTCTGAGGAAAAGTGCCATGGATCCTTGTGACTACAGGGTTATTGGAGCATTTTGATGACAAGGGCATGAAGCATTGTGATGAGAAGGCCATGGAGCATTCTGATGCTATGCGTCATGGAATATTGTGATGACAAGAGCTTGGAGTATTGTGATTACAGGGGTTTTGGAGCATTGTGATGAAAAAGGCATGGATCATTGTGTTGAAAAAGGCGTCAAGGCTCCTCATGACAGGGTTCAAGGAGCATACTGACGACAACTGTCCGGGAGCATTGTGATAACAAGTGCACTGAGCATTGTGATGACAAAGTTCATGGAGCATTGTGATGAGAAGACCATGGATAATTGTGATGACAAGCGTCATGGAGCACTGTAATGACAAGTGACATGAAACATTGTGATGACAGGTGTCATGGAGCATTGTGATGACAGGGGTCATGGAGTATTTTGATGACAAGGGTCATGGAGCATTCTGATGACAAGCTTGTGGAGTATTGTGATGACAACGGCATGGAGCATTTTGATGAAAAGTGCATGGAGCATTGTGATGAAAAAGGCATGGAGGCTTTTCATGACAGAGTTCACGGAGCATTCTGATTACAAGTGTATGGGAGCATTGTGATGACAAGTGTATTGAGCATTGTGATGACAAAGATCATGGAGCATTGTGATGACAAGTTCATGTAGCATTTTGCTGACAAAGAAATGGAGCATTGTGATGAGAAGGGTCACGGGGCACTCTACTGACAAGCGTCATGGAGCATTGTGATTTCAGGGCTCATGGAGCAATGGGAAGACAAGGGCATGGAGCATTGTGATGAGAAGGCCATGGAACAACGATGACAAGTGTCAGGGAGCTTTGTGATGACAAGTGCATGGATCATTTAATTACAGGGGACATGGAGAATTGTGATGAAAAAGGCATGGATCATTGTGATGAAAAAGGCATGGAGCCTTGTCTTGACAGTGTTCAAGGAGCATACTACGACAAGTGTTAGGGAGCATTGCGATGACAAGTGTATTGAGCATTGTGATGAAAAATGTCTTGGAGCATTGTGCTGAGAAGACCATGGATAATTGTGATGGCAAGCATCATTGTGCATTGTTATGACAAGTGTTCTGGGACATTGTGATCTAAAGCGTTTGGAGCATTGTGATGACAGAGGTCATGGAGCATTTTGATTTCATTGTGATGACATAGCATGAAGCATTATGATGATGGGCATGGTGCATTTTGAGGACAGGGTTCATGCAGCATTCAGATGAAGATGGGCATGGAGTATTGTGATTAAATTGGTCTTGGAGTATTGTGATGACAAGAGAGGGAGCATTGCAATGAGAAGGCCGTGGAACATTCTGATGTCTTGCGTCCTGGAGCTTTGTGATGACAAGGGCATGGAGCATTGTGATTACAGGGGTTTTGGAGCATTGTGATGACAAGGCCGTGGAACACTGTAATGACAAGTGTCATGGAGCATTGTTATGACGGGGGTAATGGAGCCTTGTGATGACAAGGGCATGGATCATTGGTCTGAAAACTTTCATGTCTTACTGGGATGAGAGTGGGCAAGGATCATTGTGATGAGAAGGGCACAGAACACTGTGATACATGGGTCATGGAGGATTGTAATGAAAAGGGCATGGAGCATTGTGATGAGAAGGGCATCGAGCATTGTGATGACAAGCCTCATAGAGCTTTGTGATGACAAGGGCATTGAGCAATGTGATGAGAGTGTCCATGGAGCAATGTGATGACAATGGTATGGAGCATTTTGATTTCAAGTGTCATGGAGTTTTGTGATGACAAATGTTATGGAGCATTTTGATGAAAAGGGCGTGGTGCATTGTGATGAGTATGGCAGGGAGAACTGTGATGACATGATCATGGAGCGATTTGAAGAAAAGGGACATGGAACATTTGGTTGACAGAGTTTAGGGAACATTGTGATGTAAGGGGTCAAGGATCCTTGTGATGAAAATGGTCATAGAGCATTTTGATGACAGGGGTTATGGAACATTTTGATGTTAGGGGTCATGGAGCATTGTGAGGATAAGGACATGTACCATTGTGATGACAGGGGTCATGGAAAATTGTGACGACATGGGTGAGAGTGTACTGTGATGACTAGTGATGGAACATTGTGAGATCAGTGATGAAAGAGCATTTTGATGAGAAGTGCATGGGGCATTGTGATGACAAGGTTTATGGAGCATGGTGGTGACAAGGTTGTGGAGCATTGTGATGAGAATTGCATGGCACATTGTGATGACATGGGTCATGGATTATTGTGCAGCCAAAGGCATGGGACACTGTGATGACAAGTGCCAGAGAGCATTATGATGAAAAGTTCATGGAGCATTGTGGTGACAATTGTAACAGAGCCTCCTGATGATGAGGGCGTGGACCATTGGGATGACAAATTTTATGAAGCTTTGTGATGACTGGAGTCAAGGGGCATTGTGATGATAGGGGTCATGGTGCATTGTAATGACATGGGAATGGAGCATTGTGATAACAGGGGCATGAAGCATTGGTCTGACAAATTTCGAGGATTATTGTGATGACAGTGGGCATGGCGTATTGTGATGATAAGGGCATGGAACCTTGTGATGACAAGGTCACGGATTATTGTGAAGACAGATGTCATTTAGCATTGTGATGATATATGTCATGGTCCATTGTGATGACATTTGCATGGAACATTGCGAGGCCAGGTGTAATGGGCGATTGTGATGACAAGGTGTTGGATCATTGTGATGACAATGGCATGGAGCATTGTCATGACAAGTGCCACTGAGAATGTCGATGACAAGATCGTGAAGCATTGTGATGACAAGCGTGTGGATCTTGCTATGACAGGTGTCATGGAGCATTGCGATGACAAATGCATGGAGAATTTTGATGACAAGAACATGTAACATTGTGACGAGAAGTGTCATGGTTCATTGTGATGACAAGGGATATGTAGCATTGTGATGACCAGCGAATGGAGCATTGAGATGGCAAGACCTTGGAACATTGTGATGAGAAGACCATGGATAATTTTGATGATGAGTGTCATGGAGCACTGTAATGACAAGGGTCATGGAGCATTCTGATGAAATGCTTGTAGACTATTGTCATGAAAAGGGCCTGGAGCATTGTGATGACAAGTTCATGGAGTATTGTGAAGACGGGTGTCAGGGGGCATTGTGATGAAATATGTCATTGACCATTGTGATGATAATGGTGGGGAGCATTGTGATGCCAAGTGTCATGGAGGATTGTGATGACAAATGTAATGGAGTATTGTGATGACAAGCTCTTGGGGCATTGTGATGCCAAGGGTCATGGAGCATTGTGATGACAAGGGCAAATGAGAATTTTGATGAGAAGGTCGGGAAGCATTGTGATGAGAAGCGCATGTTGCTTGCTTTGACAGGGGACATTGAGAATTGTGATGACAAGTGCATGGAGAATTGTGATGACAAGGACTTGGAGAATCCTGATGAAAAGTGACATAGAACATTGTTATGACCAGGGCATGGAGCATGGTGATGGCAAGACCGTGGAGCATTGTGATGAGAACACCATGGATAATTGTGATGACGAGCCTAACGGAGCACTCTAATGACAAGGGACATGGAGCATTATGATGACAGGTGTCATGAGCATTTTGATGACGGGGTCATGGAGCATTGTGATGACAAGTTTCATGGAGCATTCTGATGACAAGCTTGTGAAGTATTGTGATGACAATGGCATGGAGCATTGTGATGAAAAGGGCATGGAACATTGTGATGAAAAATGCATGGATCCTTTTGATGACAAGGTTCAAGGAGCATTTTGATGATAAGTGTCATGGATCATTGTGATGACAAGTGTATTGACCATTGTGATGACAAATGTCATGGAGCATTGTGATGACAAGGGCATAGAGAACTGTGATGACAGGCAGCATGGAGCATTGTGATGACAAGTGTTATTGAACATTATGATCACAAGGGTTTGGAGCATTGTGATGACAGACGTCATGGATCATTTTCATTTCAAGGAGCGAGAAGCATTGTGATGACAGGAGCATGAAGAAATGTGATCCCAAGCTTCATGGAGGATTGTGATGACAAGCGCATGGAGCATTGTGATGGCAAGGTTATGTAGCATTTTGCTGACAAAAGCATGGACCATTGTGATAACAAGAGTCATGGAGCACTGTGATGACAAGCGTCATGGAACATTGTGAATACAGGGGTCATGGAGCATTGGGATGACAAGGGCATGAATCATTGTGATGACATGGGTCATGGAGCATTTTGATGACAAAAGTCCTGGATCATTGTTTTGTCATGGGTCATGGAGCGTTGTGATGACATGGGAAAGGAGCATTATGATGACAGGCTCCTGGAGCATTGTGTTGAGAAGACCCTGGAACCTTGTGATGACAAGAGTCATGGAGCATTCTGATGAAAAGTGCCATGGAGCCTTGTGATTACAGGGGTATAGGAGCATTTTATTGACAAGGGCATGGTTCATTGTGATGAGCAGGCCATGGAGCATTCTGATGCCATGTGTCATGGAATATTGTGATGACAAGAGCATGGAGTATTGTGGTTACAGGTGTCTTGGAGCATTGTGATGAAAAAGGCATGGATCATTGTGATGAAAAAGGCGTCGAGCCTCGTCATGAGAGGGTTCAAGGAGCATACTGACGACAAGTGTCAGGGAGCATTGTGATAACAAGTGCATTGAGCATTGTGATGACAATGTTCATGGAGCATTGTGAAGAGAAGTCCATGGATAATTGTGATGACAAGCGTCATGGAGCACTGTAATGACAAGTGACATGAAACATTGTGATGACAGGTGTCATGGAGCATTGTGATGACAGGGGTCATGGAGCATTTTGATGACAAGGGTCACGGAGCATTCTGATGACAAGCTTGGGAGTATTGTGATGACAATGGCATTGAGCATTGTGTTGAAAAAGGCATGCAGCATTGTGATGCAAAAGGCATGGAGGATTTTCATGACAGAGTTCATGGAGCATTCTGAGGACAAGTGTCTGGGAGCATTGTGATGACAAGTGTATTGTGCATTGTGATGACAATGATCATGGAGCATTGTGATGACAAGTTGATGTAGCATTTTGCTGACAAAGAAATGGAGCATTGTGATGAGAAGGGTCACGGGGCACTGTGATGACAAGCGTCAAGGAGCATTGTGATTTCACGGGTCATGGAACAATGGGATGACAAGGGCATGGAGCATTCTGATGAGAAGGCCATGGAGCAACTGATGACATGCGTCAGGGAGCTTTGTGATGACAAGCGCATGGAGCATTGTGATTAAAGGGGGCATGGAGCATTGTGATGAAAAAGCATGGAGCCTTGTCTTGACAGTGTTCAAGAAGCATACTACGACAAGTGTTAGGGAGCATTGCGATGACAAGTATATTGAGCATTGTGATGACAAATATCATGGAGCATTGTGCTGAGAAGACCATGGATAATTTTGATGGCAAGCATCATTGTGAATTGTTATGTCAAGTGTTCTGGGACATTGTGATCTAAAGGTTTTGGAACATTGTGATGACAGAGGTCATGGAGCATTTTGATTTCATTGTGATGACAATAGCATGAAGCATTATGATGATGGGCATGGTGCATTTTCATGACTGGGTTTATAGAGCTTTCAGATGAAGAGGGGCATGGAACATTGTGATTAAATTGGTCTTGGAGAATTGTGATGACAAGAGCAGGGAGCATTGTAATGAGGAGGCCGTGGAACATTCTGATGACTTCCGTCATGGAGTTTTGTGATGACAAGGGCATGGAGCATTGTGATTACAGGGGTTTTGGAGCATTGTGATGACAAGGCCGTGGAACACTGAAATGGCAAGGGTCATAGAGCATTGCTATGACGGGGTTAATGGAGCTTTGTGATGACAAGGGCATGGAGCATTGGTATGAAAAGTTTCATGTCTTACTGGGATGAAAGTCGGCAAGGAGCATTGTGATGAAAAGGGCACAGAACACTGTGATACATGGGTCATGGAGGATTGTAATGAAAAGGGCTTGGAACATTGTGATGAGAAGGGCATCGAGCATTGTGATGACAAGCGTCATAGAGCTTTGTGATGACAAGGGCATTGAGCAATGTGATGAGAGTGTTCATGGAGCAATGTGATGACTATGACATGGAACATTTTGATGGCAAGTGTCATGGAGTTTTGTGATGACAAATGTTATGGAGCATTTTGATAAAAAGGCGAGGTGCATTGTGATGAGAAGGACAGGGAGCATTGTGATGACATGATCATGGAACCATTTGATGAAAAGGGACATGGAACATTTTCTTGACAGAGTTTAGGGAACATTGTGATGTAAGGGGTCAAGGATCCTTGTGATGAAAAGGGTCATAGAGCATTTTGATGCCAGGGGTTATGGAACATTTTGATGTTAGGGGTCATGGAGCATTGTGATGATAAGGGCATGTAACATTGTGATGACATGGGTCATGGAACATTGTGACGAAATGGGTGAGGGTGTACTGTGATGACTAGTGATGGAACATTGTGAGATGAGTGATGAAAGAGCATTTTGATGAGAAGTGCATGGAGCATTGTGTTGACAAGGTTTATGGAGCATGGTGGTAACAAGGTTGTGGAGCATTGTGATGACAAGTGCATGGCACATTATGATGACATGGGTCATGGAGCAGTGTGCTGCCAAAGGCATGGAACAATGTGATGACAAGTGCCAGAAAGCATTATGATGAAAAGTTCATGGAGCATTGTGGTGACAATTGTAACAGAGCCTCCTGATGATAAGTGCGTGACCATTGTGATTGCAAATTTTATGAAGCATTGTGATGACTGGAGTCAAGGAGCATTGTGATGACTGGGGTCATGGTGCATTGAGATGACAATGGAATCGAGCATTGTGATGACAGGGGCATGAAGCATTGGTCTGACAAATTTCAAGGATTATTGTGATGACAGTGGGCATGGCGTATTGTGATGATAAGGGCATGGAGCCTTGTGATGACAAGGTCACGGATTATGCGAAGACAGATGTCAGTTAGCATTGTGATGATATATGTCATGGTCCATTGTGATGACAATTGCATGGAACATTGTGAGGCCAGGTGTCATGGGCGATTGTGATGACAAGGTCTTGGATCATTGTGATGACAAGGGCATGGAGCATTGTCATGACAAGTGCCACTGAGAATGTCGATGACAAGGTCATGAAGCATTGTGATGACAAGTGCATGGATCATTTAATTACAGGGGACATGGAGAATTGTGATGAAAAAGGCATGTATCATTGTGATGAAAAAGGCATGGAGCCTTGTCTTGACAGTGTTCAAGGAGCATACTACGACAAGTGTTAGGGAGCATTGCGATGACAAGTGTATTGAGCATTGTGATGACAAATGTCTTGGAGCATTGTGCTGAGAAGACCATGGATAATTGTGATGGCAAGCATCATTGTGCATTGTTATGACAAGTGTTCTGGTACATTGTGATCTAAAGGGTGTGGAGCATTGTGATGACAGAGGTCATGGAGCATTTTGATTTCATTGTGATGACATAGCATGAAGCATTATGATGATGGGCATGGTGCATTTTGAGGACAGGGTTCATGGAGCATTGAGATGAAAATGGGCATGGAGCATTGTGATTAAATTGGTCTTGGAGTATTGTGATGACAAGAGAGGGAGCATTGCAATGAGAAGGCTGTGGAACATTCTGATGTCTTGCGTCCTGGAGCTTTGTGATGACAAGGCATGGAGCATTGTGATTACAGGGGTTTTGGAGCATTGTGATGACAAGGCCGTGGAACACTGTAATGACAAGTGTCATGGAGCATTGTTATGACGGGCGTAATGGAGCCTTGTGATGACAAGGGCATGGATCATTGGTCTGAAAACTTTCATGTCTTACTGGGATGAGAGTGGGCAAGGATCATTGTGATGAGAAGGGCACAGAACACTGTGATACATGAGACATGGAGGATAGTAATGAAAAGGGCATGGAGCATTGTGATGAGAAGGGCATCGAGCATTGTGATGACAAGCCTCATAGAGCTTTGTGATGACAAGGGCATTGAGCAATGTGATGAGAGTGTTCATGGAGCAATGTGATGACAATGGTATGGAGCATTTTGATTTCAAGTGTCATGGAGTTTTGTGATGACAAATGTTATGGAGCATTTTGATGAAAAGGGCGTGGTGCATTGTGATGAGTATGGCAGGGAGAACTGTGATGACATGATCATGGAGCGATTTGAAGAAAAGGGACATGGAACATTTGGTTGACAGAGTTTAGGGAACATTGTGATGTAAGGGGTCAAGGATCCTTGTGATGAAAATGGTCATAGAGCATTTTGATGACAGGGGTTATGGAACATTTTGATGTTAGGGGTCATGGAGCATTGTGAGGATAAGGACATGTACCATTGTGATGACAGGGGTCATGGAAAATTGTGACGACATGGGTGAGAGTGTACTGTGATGACTAGTGATGGAACATTGTGAGATCAGTGATGAAAGAGCATTTTGATGAGAAGTGCATGGGGCATTGTGATGACAAGGTTTATGGAGCATGGTGGTGACAAGGTTGTGGAGCATTGTGATGAGAATTGCATGGCACATTGTGATGACATGGGTCATGGATTATTGTGCAGCCAAAGGCATGGGACACTGTGATGACAAGTGCCAGAGAGCATTATGATGAAAAGTTCATGGAGCATTGTGGTGACAATTGTAACAGAGCCTCCTGATGATGAGGGCGTGGACCATTGGGATGACAAATTTTATGAAGCTTTGTGATGACTGGAGTCAAGGGGCATTGTGATGATAGGGGTCATGGTGCATTGTAATGACATGGGAATGGAGCATTGTGATAACAGGGGCATGAAGCATTGGTCTGACAAATTTCGAGGATTATTGTGATGACAGTGGGCATGGCGTATTGTGATGATAAGGGCATGGAACCTTGTGATGACAAGGTCACGGATTATTGTGAAGACAGATGTCATTTAGCATTGTGATGATATATGTCATGGTCCATTGTGATGACATTTGCATGGAACATTGCGAGGCCAGGTGTAATGGGCGATTGTGATGACAAGGTGTTGGATCATTGTGATGACAACGGCATGGAGCATTGTCATGACAAGTGCCACTGAGAATGTCGATGACAAGGTCGTGAAGCATTGTGATGACAAGCGTGTGGATCTTGCTATGACAGGTGTCATGGAGCATTGCGATGACAAATGCATGGAGAATTTTGATGACAAGAACATGTAACATTGTGACGAGAAGTGTCATGGTTCATTGTGATGACAAGGGATATGTAGCATTGTGATGACCAGCGAATGGAGCATTGAGATGGCAAGACCTTGGAACATTGTGATGAGAAGACCATGGATAATTTTGATGATGAATGTCATGGAGCACTGTAATGACAAGGGTCATGGAGCATTCTGATGAAATGCTTGTGGACTATTGTCAAGAAAAGGCTTGGAGCATTGTGATGACAAGTTCATGGAGTATTGTGAAGACGGGTGTCAGGGGGTATTGTGATGAAATATGTCATTGACCATTGTGATGATAATGGCGGGGAGCATTGTGATGCCAAGTGTCATGGAGGATTGTGATGACAAATGTAATGGAGTATTGTGATGACAAGCTCTTGGGGCATTGTGATGCCAAGGGTCATGGAGCATTGTGATGACAAGGGCAAATGAGAATTTTGATGAGAAGGTCGGGAAGCATTGTGATGACAAGCGCATGTTGCTTGCTTTGACAGGGGACTTTGAGAATTGTGATGACAAGTGCATGGAGAATTGTGATGACAAGGACTTGGAGAATCCTGATGAAAAGTGACATAGAACATTGTTATGACCAGGGCATGGAGCATGGTGATGGCAAGACCGTGGAGCATTGTGATGAGAACACCATGGATAATTGTGATGACGAGCCTAACGGAGCACTCTAATGACAAGGGACATGGAGCATTATGATGACAGGTGTCATGAGCATTTTGATGACGGGGTCATGGAGCATTGTGATGACAAGTTTCATGGAGCATTCTGATGACAAGCTTGTGAAGTATTGTGATGACAATGGCATGGAGCATTGTGATGAAAAGGGCATGGAACATTGTGATGAAAAATGCATGGATCCTTTTGATGACAAGGTTCAAAGAGCATTGTGACGATAAGTGTCATGGATCATTGTGATGACAAGTGTATTGACCATTGTGATGACAAATGTCATGGAGCATTGTGATGACAAGGGCATAGAGAACTGTGATGACAGGCAGCATGGAGCATTGTGATGACAAGTGTTATTGAACATTATGATCACAAGGGTTTGGAGCATTGTGATGACAGACGTCATGGATCATTTTCATTTCAAAGAGCGAGAAGCATTGTGATGACAGGAGCATGAAGAAATGTGATCCCAAGCTTCACGGAGGATTGTGATGACAAGCGCATGGAGCATTGTGATGGCAAGGTTATGTAGCATTTTGCTGACAAAAGCATGGACCATTGTGATAACAAGAGTCATGGAGCACTGTGATGACAAGCGTCATGGAACATTGTGAATACAGGGGTCATGGAGCATTGGGATGACAAGGGCATGAATCATTGTGATGACATGGGTCATGGAGCATTTTGATGACAAGAGTCCTGGATCATTGTTGTGTCATGGGTCATGGAGCGTTGTGATGACATGGGAAAGGAGCATTATGATGACAGGCTCCTGGAGCATTGTGTTGAGAAGACCCTGGAACCTTGTGATGACAAGAGTCATGGAGCATTCTGATGAAAAGTGCCATGGAGCCTTGTGATTACAGGGGTATAGGAGCATTTTATTGACAAGGGCATGGTTCATTGTGATGAGCAGGCCATGGAGCATTCTGATGCCATGTGTCATGGAATATTGTGATGACAAGAGCATGGAGTATTGTGGTTACAGGTGTCTTGGAGCATTGTGATGAAAAAGGCATGGATCATTGTGATGAAAAAGGCGTCGAGCCTCGTCATGAGAGGGTTCAAGGAGCATACTGACGACAAGTGTCAGGGAGCATTGTGATAACAAGTGCATTGAGCATTGTGATGACAATGTTCATGGAGCATTGTGAAGAGAAGTCCATGGATAATTGTGATGACAAGCGTCATGGAGCACTGTAATGACAAGTGACATGAAACATTGTGATGACAGGTGTCATGGAGCATTGTGATGACAGGGGTCATGGAGCATTTTGATGACAAGGGTCACGGAGCATTCTGATGACAAGCTTGGGAGTATTGTGATGACAATGGCATTGAGCATTGTGTTGAAAAAGGCATGCAGCATTGTGATGCAAAAGGCATGGAGGATTTTCATGACAGAGTTCATGGAGCATTCTGAGGACAAGTGTCTGGGAGCATTGTGATGACAAGTGTATTGTGCATTGTGATGACAATGATCATGGAGCATTGTGATGACAAGTTGATGTAGCATTTTGCTGACAAAGAAATGGAGCATTGTGATGAGAAGGGTCACGGGGCACTGTGATGACAAGCGTCAAGGAGCATTGTGATTTCACGGGTCATGGAACAATGGGATGACAAGGGCATGGAGCATTCTGATGAGAAGGCCATGGAGCAACTGATGACATGCGTCAGGGAGCTTTGTGATGACAAGCGCATGGAGCATTGTGATTAAAGGGGGCATGGAGCATTGTGATGAAAAAGCATGGAGCCTTGTCTTGACAGTGTTCAAGAAGCATACTACGACAAGTGTTAGGGAGCATTGCGATGACAAGTATATTGAGCATTGTGATGACAAATATCATGGAGCATTGTGCTGAGAAGACCATGGATAATTTTGATGGCAAGCATCATTGTGAATTGTTATGTCAAGTGTTCTGGGACATTGTGATCTAAAGGTTTTGGAACATTGTGATGACAGAGGTCATGGAGCATTTTGATTTCATTGTGATGACAATAGCATGAAGCATTATGATGATGGGCATGGTGCATTTTCATGACTGGGTTTATAGAGCTTTCAGATGAAGAGGGGCATGGAACATTGTGATTAAATTGGTCTTGGAGAATTGTGATGACAAGAGCAGGGAGCATTGTAATGAGGAGGCCGTGGAACATTCTGATGACTTCCGTCACGGAGTTTTGTGATGACAAGGGCATGGAGCATTGTGATTACAGGGGTTTTGGAGCATTGTGATGACAAGGCCGTGGAACACTGAAATGGCAAGGGTCATAGAGCATTGCTATGACGGGGTTAATGGAGCTTTGTGATGACAAGGGCATGGAGCATTGGTATGAAAAGTTTCATGTCTTACTGGGATGAAAGTCGGCAAGGAGCATTGTGATGAAAAGGGCACAGAACACTGTGATACATGGGTCATGGAGGATTGTAATGAAAAGGGCTTGGAACATTGTGATGAGAAGGGCATCGAGCATTGTGATGACAAGCGTCATAGAGCTTTGTGATGACAAGGGCATTGAGCAATGTGATGAGAGTGTTCATGGAGCAATGTGATGACTATGACATGGAACATTTTGATGGCAAGTGTCATGGAGTTTTGTGATGACAAATGTTATGGAGCATTTTGATAAAAAGGCGAGGTGCATTGTGATGAGAAGGACAGGGAGCATTGTGATGACATGATCATGGAACCATTTGATGAAAAGGGACATGGAACATTTTCTTGACAGAGTTTAGGGAACATTGTGATGTAAGGGGTCAAGGATCCTTGTGATGAAAAGGGTCATAGAGCATTTTGATGCCAGGGGTTATGGAACATTTTGATGTTAGGGGTCATGGAGCAATGTGATGATAAGGGCATGTAACATTGTGATGACATGGGTCATGGAACATTGTGACGAAATGGGTGAGGGTGTACTGTGATGACTAGTGATGGAACATTGTAAGATCAGTGATGAAAGAGCATTTTGATGAGAAGTGCATGGAGCATTGTGTTGACAAGGTTTATGGAGCATGGTGGTGACAAGGTTGTGGAGCATTGTGATGACAAGTGCATGGCACATTATGATGACATGGGTCATGGAGCAGTGTGCTGCCAAAGGCATGGAACAATGTGATGACAAGTGCCAGAAAGCATTATGATGAAAAGTTCATGGAGCATTGTGGTGACAATTGTAACAGAGCCTCCTGATGATAAGTGCGTGGACCATTGTGATGACAAATTTTATGAAGCATTGTGATGACTGGAGTCAAGGAGCATTGTGATGACTGGGGTCATGGTGCATTGAGATGACAATGGAATCGAGCATTGTGATGACAGGGGCATGAAGCATTGGTCTGACAAATTTCAAGGATTATTGTGATGACAGTGGGCATGGCGTATTGTGATGATAAGGGCATGGAGCCATGTGATGACAAGGTCACGGATTATGTGAAGACAGATGTCAGTTAGCATTGTGATGATGTATGTCATGATCCATTGTGATGACAATTGCATGGAACATTGTGAGGCCAGGTGTCATGGGCGATTGTGATGACAAGGTCTTGGATCATTGTGATGACAAGGGCATGGAGCATTGTCATGACAAGTGCCACTGAGAATGTCGATGACAAGGTCATGAAGCATTGTGATGACAAGTGCGTGGAGCTTGCTATGACAGGTGTCATGGAGCATTGCGATGACAAATGCATGGAGAATTGTGATAAGAAAACATGTAACATTGTGACGAGAGGTGTCATGGTGAATTGTGACGACAAGGGACATGTAGCATTGTGATGACCAGCGAATGGAGCATTGTGATGGCAAGATCTTGGAACATTGTGATGAGATGACCATGGATAATTGTGATGATGAGCGTCATGGAGCACTGTAATGACAAGGGTCATGGAGCATTCTGATGAAAAGCTTGTGGAGTATTGTCATGAGAAGGGCCTGGAGCATTGTGATGAGAAGTTCATGGATTATTGTGAAGACAGGTGTCCGGGAGCATTGTGATGACATATGTCATGGTCCATTGTGATGATAATGGCAGGGAGCATTGTGATGCCAAGTGTCATGGAGGTTTGTGATGGCAAAGGTAACGGAGCATTTTGATGACAAGGGCTTGGATCATTGTGATGACAAGGGCATGCAGCATTGTCATGACAAGTGCCATGGAGAATTTTGATGCAAAGGTCGTGAACTATTGTGGTGACAAGCGCATGGAGCTTTCTTTGACAGGAGTCATGGACCATTGCGATGAAAAGTGCATGGAGAATTGTGATTACAAGAGGCTGTAACATTGTGGTGAGAAGTGTCATGGTGCATTGTGATGACAAGGACGTGGAGAATTGTGATGACAAGACACATGGAGAATTGTGATGACCAGGGCATGGAGCATTGTGATGGCAAGACCGAGGAGCATTGTGATGAGAAGACCATGGATAATTGTGCTGACGAGCGTCATGGAGCACTGTAATGACAAGGGACATTAAACATTGTGATGACACGTGTCATGGAGCATTGTGATGACAGGGGTCATGGAGCATTTTGATGACAAGGGTCATGGAGCATTCTGATGACAAGCTAGTGGAGTATTGTGATGACAATGGCATGGAGCATTGTGATGAAAACGGCATGGAGCGTTGTGATGAAAAAGGCATGGAGGCTTTTCATGACAGTGTTCACGGAGCATTCTGAGGTCAATGTCTGGGAGCATTGTGATGACAAGTGTATTGTTAATTGTGATGACAAAGATCATGGAGCATTGTGATGACAAGTTCATGTAGCATTGTGCTGACAAAGAAATGGAGCATTTTGATGACAAGGGTCACGGGGCACTGTGATGACAAGCGTCATGGAGCATTGTGATTTCAGGGGCCATGGTGCAATGGGATAACAATGCATTGAGCATTGTGATTAAATTGTCTTGGAGAATTGTGATGACAAGAGCAGGGAGCATTGTAATGAGAAGGCCGTTGAGCATTCTGATTACTTGTGTCATGGAGCTTTGTGATGACAAGGGCATGGAGCATTGTGATTACAGGGGTTTTGGAGCATTGTGATGACAAGGCCGTGGAACACTGTAATGGCAAGGGCCATGGAGCATTGTTATGTCGGGGGTAATGGAGCTTTGTGATGACAAGTGCATGGAGCATTGGTCTGAAAAGTTTCATGTCTTACTGGGATGAGAGTGGGCAAGGAGCATTGTGATGACAAGGGCACAGAACACTGTGATACATGGGTCATGGAGGATTGTAATGAAAAGGGCATGGAGCATTGTGATGAGAAGTGTATCGAGGATTGTGATGACAAGCGTCATAGAGCTTTGTGATGACAAGGGCATTGAGCAATGTGATGAGAGTGTTCATGGAGCAATGTGAGGACAATGGCATGGAGCATTTTGATGGCAAGTGTCATGGAGCTTTGTGATGACAAATATTATGGAGCATTTTGATGAAAAGGGCGTGGTGCTTTGTGATGAGATGGGCAGGGAGCATTGTGATGACATGATCATGGAGCCATTTAATGTAAAGGGACATGGAACATTTTGTTGACAGAGTTTAGGGAACATTGTGATGTAAGGGGTCAAGGATCCTTGTGATGAAAAGGGTCATAGAGCATTTTGATGCCAGGGGTTATGGAACATTTTGATGTTAGGGGTCATGGAGCATTGTGATGATAAGGGCATGTAACATTGTGATGACATGGGTCATGGAACATTGTGACGAAATGGGTGAGGGTGTACTGTGATGACTAGTGATGGAACATTGTGAGATCAGTGAAGAAAGAGCATTTTGATGAGAAGTGCATGGAGCATTGTGTTGACAAGGTTTATGGAGCATGGTGGTGACAAGTATGTGGAGCATTGTGATGACAAGTGCATGGCACATTATGATGACATGGGTCATGGAGCAGTGTGCTGCCAAAGGCATGGAACAATGTGATGACAAGTGCCAGAAAGCATTATGATGAAAAGTTCATGGAGCATTGTGGTGACAATTGTAACAGAGCCTCCTGATGATAAGTGCGTGGACCATTGTGATGACAAATTTTATGAAGCATTGTGATGACTGGAGTCAAGGAGCATTGTGATGACTGGGGTCATGCTGCATTGAGATGACAATGGAATCGAGCATTGTGATGACAGGGGCATGAAGCATTGGTCTGACAAATTTCAAGGATTATTGTGATGACAGTGGGCATGGCGTATTGTGTTGTTAAGGGCATGGAGCCATGTGATGACACGGTCACGGATTATTGTGAAGACAGATGTCAGTTAGCATTGTGATGATATATGTCATGGTCCATTGTGATGACAATTGCATGGAACATTGTGACGCCAGGTGTCATGGGTGATTGTGATGACAAGGTTTTGGATCATTGTGATGACAAGGGCATGGAGCATTGTCATGAGAAGTGCCACTGAGAATGTCGATGACAAGGTCGTGAAGCACTGTGATGACAAGCGCGTGGAGCTTGCTATGACAGGTGTCATGGAGCATTGCAATGACAAATGCACGGAGAATTGTGATGACAAGAACATGTAACATTGTGACGAGAGGTGACATGTGCATTGTGACGACAAGGGACATGTAGCATTGTGATGACCAGCGAATGGAGCATTGTGATGGCAAGATCTTGGAACATTGTGATGAGATGACCATGGATAATTGTGATGATGAGCGTCATGGAGCACTGTAATGACAAGGGTCATGGAGCATTCTGATGAAAAGCTTGTGGAGTATTGTCATGAGAAGGGCCTGGAGCATTGTGATGAGAAGTTCATGGATTATTGTGAAGACAGGTGTCCGGGAGCATTGTGATGACATATGTCATGGTCCATTGTGATGATAATGGCAGGGAGCATTGTGATGCCAAGTGTCATGGAGGTTTGTGATGGCAAAGGTAACGGAGCATTTTGATGACAAGGGCTTGGATCATTGTGATGACAAGGGCATGCAGCATTGTCATGACAAGTGCCATGGAGAATTTTGATGCAAAGGTCGTGAACTATTGTGGTGACAAGCGCATGGAGCTTTCTTTGACAGGAGTCATGGACCATTGCGATGAAAAGTGCATGGAGAATTGTGATTACAAGAGGCTGTAACATTGTGGTGAGAAGTGTCATGGTGCATTGTGATGACAAGGACGTGGAGAATTGTGATGACAAGACACATGGAGAATTGTGATGACCAGGGCATGGAGCATTGTGATGGCAAGACCGAGGAGCATTGTGATGAGAAGACCATGGATAATTGTGCTGACGAGCGTCATGGAGCACTGTAATGACAAGGGACATTAAACATTGTGATGACACGTGTCATGGAGCATTGTGATGACAGGGGTCATGGAGCATTTTGATGACAAGGGTCATGGAGCATTCTGATGACAAGCTAGTGGAGTATTGTGATGACAATGGCATGGAGCATTGTGATGAAAACGGCATGGAGCGTTGTGATGAAAAAGGCATGGAGGCTTTTCATGACAGTGTTCACGGAGCATTCTGAGGACAATGTCTGGGAGCATTGTGATGACAAGTGTATTGTTAATTGTGATGACAAAGATCATGGAGCATTGTGATGACAAGTTCATGTAGCATTGTGCTGACAAAGAAATGGAGCATTTTGATGACAAGGGTCACGGGGCACTATGATGACAAGCGTCATGGAGCATTGTGATTTCAGGGGCCATGGTGCAATGGGATAACAATGCATTGAGCATTGTGATTAAATTGGTCTTGGAGAATTGTGATGACAAGAGCAGGGAGAGTTGTAATGAGAAGGCCGTTGAGCATTCTGATTACTTGTGTCATGGAGCTTTGTGATGACAAGGGCATGGAGCATTGTGATTACAGGGGTTTTGGAGCATTGTGATGACAAGGCCGTGGAACACTGTAATGGCAAGGGCCATGGAGCATTGTTATGTCGGGGGTAATGGAGCTTTGTGATGACAAGTGCATGGAGCATTGGTCTGAAAAGTTTCATGTCTTACTGGGATGAGAGTGGGCAAGGAGCATTGTGATGACAAGGGCACAGAACACTGTGATACATGGGTCATGGAGGATTGTAATGAAAAGGGCATGGAGCATTGTGATGAGAAGTGTATCGAGGATTGTGATGACAAGCGTCATAGAGCTTTGTGATGACAAGGGCATTGAGCAATGTGATGAGAGTGTTCATGGAGCAATGTGAGGACAATGGCATGGAGCATTTTGATGGCAAGTGTCATGGAGCTTTGTGATGACAAATATTATGGAGCATTTTGATGAAAAGGGCGTGGTGCTTTGTGATGAGAAGGGCAGGGAGCATTGTGATGACATGATCATGGAGCCATTTAATGTAAAGGGACATGGAACATTTTGTTGACAGAGTTTAGGGAACATTGTGATGTAAGGGGTCTAGGATCCTTGTGATGAAAAGGGTCATAGAGCATTTTGATGACAGGGGTTATGGAACATTTTGATGTTAGGGGTCATGGAGCATTGTGATGATAAGTGCATATAACATTGTGATGACAGTGGTCATGGAACATTGTGACGACATGGGTGAGGGTGTACTGTGATGACTAGTGATGGAACATTGTGAGATCAGTGATGAAAGAGCATTTTGATGAAAATTGCATGGGGCATTGTGATGGCAATGTTTATGGTGCATGGTGGTGACAAGGTTGTGGAGCATTGTGATGACAAATGCATGGCACATTGTGATGGCATGGGTCATGGATTATTGAGCTGCCAAAGGCATGGAACACTGTGAGGACAAGTGCCAGAGAGCATTATGATGAAAAGTTCATGGAGCATTGTGCTGACAATTGTAACAGAGCCTCCTGATGATGAGGGCGTGGACCATTGTGATGACAAATTTTATGAAGCATTGTGATGACAGGAGTCAAGGAGCATTGTGTTGACAGGGTTCGTGGTGCATTGTGATGACAAGGGAAAGGAGCATTGTGATGACAGGGGCATGAAGCATTGGTCTGACAAATTTCAAGGATTATTGTGATGACAGTGGGCATGGCGTATTGTGATGTTAAGGGCATGGAGCCATGTGATGACACGGTCACGGATTATTGTGAAGACAGATGTCAGTTAGCATTGTGATGATATATGTCATGGTCCATTGTGATGACAATTGCATGGAACATTGTGACGCCAGGTGTCATGGGCGATTGTGATGACAAGGTTTTGGATCATTGTGATGACAAGGGCATGGAGCATTGTCATGAGAAGTGCCACTGAGAATGTCGATGACAAGGTCGTGAAGCACTGTGATGACAAGCGCGTGGAGCTTGCTATGACAGGTGTCATGGAGCATTGCAATGACAAATGCACGGAGAATTGTGATGACAAGAACATGTAACATTGTGACGAGAGGTGACATGGTGCATTGTGACGACAAGGGACAAGTAGCATTGTGATGACCAGCGAATGGAGCATTGTGATGGCAAGACCTTGGAACATTGTGATGAGAAGACCATGGATAATTGTGATGATGAGCGTCATGGAGCACTGTAATGACAATTGTCATGGAGCAATCTGATGAAAAGCTTGTGGAGTATTGTCATGAGAAGGGCCTGGAGCATTGTGATGCCAAGTTCATGGAGTATTGTGAAAACAGGTGTCAGGGAGCATTGTGATGACATATGGCATGGTCCATTGTGATGATAATGGCAGGGAGCATTGTGATGCCAAGTGTCATGGAGGATTGTGATGACAAATGTAATGGAGTATTGTGATGACAAGGGCTTGGAACATTGTGATGCCAATGGTCATGGAGCATTGTGATGACAAGGGCAATTGATAATTTTGATGAGAAGGTCGGGAAGCATTGTGATGACAAGCACATGTTGCTTGCTATGACAGGGGTCATGGAGCATTGTGATGGCAAGTGCATGGAGAAATGTGATGACAAGGACGTGGAGAATCCTAATGAAAAGGGACATGGAAGATTTTTATGACCAGGGCATGGAGCACTGTTATGGCAAGACCGTGGAGCATTGTGATGCTAACACCATGGATAATTGTGATGACGAGCATCACGGAGCACTGTAATCACAAGGGACATGGAGCATTATGATGACAGGTGTCATGAGCATTTTGATGACAGGGTTCATGGAGCATTGTGATGACAAGTTTCATGGAGCATTCTGATGACAAGCTTGTGAACTATTGTGATGACAATGGCATGGAGCATTGTGATGAAAAGGGCATGGAGTACTGTGATGACAGGCATCATGGAGAGTTGTGATGAAAAGTGTTATGGAACATTATGATCACAAAGGTTTGGAGCATTGTGATGACAGAGGTCATGGATCATTTTGATTTCAAGGAGCGTGGAGTATTGTGATGACAGGAGCATGAAGCAATGTGATCCCAAGGTTCATGGAGGATTGTGATGACAAGCGCATGGAGCATTGTGATGGCAAGGTCATGTAGCATTTGCTGACAAAAGCATGGACCGTTGTGATGACAAGATTCATGGAGCACTGTGATGACAAGCGTCATGGAGCATTGTGATTACAGGGGTCATGGAGCTTTGGGATGACAAGGGCATGAATCATTGTGATGACAAGTTTCATGGAGCATTTTGATGACAAGAGTCCTGGATCATTGTTGTGTCATGGGTCATGGATCGTTGTGATGACAGTGGTAATGGTGCATTGTGATGACATGGGAATGGAACATTATGATGACAAGCTCCTGGAGCATTGTGTTGAGAAGAACATGGATCCTTGTGATGACAAGAGATATGGAGCATTCTGATGAAAAGTGCCATGGAGCCTTGTGATTACATGGGTATTGGAGCATTTTGATGACAAGGGCATGGGGCATTGTGATGAGAAGACCATGGAGCATTCTGATGCCATGCGTCATGGAATATTGTGATGACAAGAGCATGAAGTATTGTGATTACAGGGGTCTTGGAGCATTGTGATGAAAAAGGCATGGATCATTGTGATGAAAAAGGCGTCGAGCCTCGTCATGACAGAGTTCAAGGAGCATACTGACGACAAGTGTCAGGGAGCAGTGTGATAACAAGTGCATTGAGCATTGTGCTGACAAAGTTCATGGAGCATTGTGATGAGAAGACCATGGATAATTGTGATGGCAAGCATCATTGTGCATTGTTATGACAAGTGTTCTGGGACATTGTGATCTAAAGGGTTTGGAGCATTGTGATGACAGAGGTCATGGAGCATTTTGATTTCATTGTGATGACATAGCATGAAGCATTATGATGATGGGCATGGTGCATTTTGAGGACAGGGTTCATGCAGCATTCAGATGAAGATGGGCATGGAGCATTGTGATTAAATTGGTCTTGGAGTATTGTGATGACAAGAGAGGGAGCATTGCAATGAGAAGGCCGTGGAACATTCTGATGTCTTGCGTCCTGGAGCTTTGTGATGACAAGGGCATGGAGCATTGTGATTACAGGGGTTTTGGAGCATTGTGATGACAAGGCCGTGGAACACTGTAATGACAAGTGTCATGGAGCATTGTTATGACGGGGGTAATGGAGCCTTGTGATGACAAGGGCATGGATCATTGGTCTGAAAACTTTCATGTCTTACTGGGATGAGAGTGGGCAAGGATCATTGTGATGAGAAGGGCACAGAACACTGTGATACATGGGTCATGGAGGATTGTAATGAAAAGGGCATGGAGCATTGTGATGAGAAGGGCATCGAGCATTGTGATGACAAGCCTCATAGAGCTTTGTGATGACAAGGGCATTGAGCAATGTGATGAGAGTGTCCATGGAGCAATGTGATGACAATGGTATGGAGCATTTTGATTTCAAGTGTCATGGAGTTTTGTGATGACAAATGTTATGGAGCATTTTGATGAAAAGGGCGTGGTGCATTGTGATGAGTATGGCAGGGAGAATTGTGATGACATGATCATGGAGCCATTTGATGAAAAGGGACATGGAACATTTTGTTGACAGAGTTTAGGGAACATTGTGATGTAAGGGGTCAAGGATCCTTGTGATGAAAAGGGTCATAGAGCATTTTGATGACAGGGGTTATGGAACATTTTGATGTTAGCGGTCATGGAGCACTGTGATGATAAGGGCATGTACCATTGTGATGACAGGGGTCATGGAAAATTGTGACGACATGGGTGAGAGTGTACTGTGATGACTAGTGATGGAACATTGTGAGATCAGTGATGAAAGAGCATTTTGATGAGAAGTGCATGGGGCATTGTGATGAGAAGTTTATGGAGCATGCTGGTGACAAAGTTGTGGAGCATTGTGATGACAAGTGCATGGCGCATTGTGATGACATGGGTCATGGAGCATTTTGATGACAAGAGTCCTGGATCATTGTTGTGTCATGGGTCATGGAGCGTTGTGATGACATGGGAAAGGAGCATTATGATGACAGGCTCCTGGAGCATTGTGTTGAGAAGACCCTGGAACCTTGTGATGACAAGAGTCATGGAGCATTCTGATGAAAAGTGCCATGGAGCCTTGTGATTACAGGGGTATAGGAGCATTTTATTGACAAGGGCATGGTTCATTGTGATGAGCAGGCCATGGAGCATTCTGATGCCATGTGTCATGGAATATTGTGATGACAAGAGCATGGAGTATTGTGGTTACAGGTGTCTTGGAGCATTGTGATGAAAAAGGCATGGATCATTGTGATGAAAAAGGCGTCGAGCCTCGTCATGAGAGGGTTCAAGGAGCATACTGACGACAAGTGTCAGGGAGCATTGTGATAACAAGTGCATTGAGCATTGTGATGACAATGTTCATGGAGCATTGTGAAGAGAAGTCCATGGATAATTGTGATGACAAGCGTCATGGAGCACTGTAATGACAAGTGACATGAAACATTGTGATGACAGGTGTCATGGAGCATTGTGATGACAGGGGTCATGGAGCATTTTGATGACAGGGGTCACGGAGCATTCTGATGACAAGCTTGGGAGTATTGTGATGACAATGGCATTGAGCATTGTGTTGAAAAGGGCATGGAGCATTGTGATGAAAAAGGCATGGAGGATTTTCATGACAGAGTTCATGGAGCATTCTGAGGACAAGTGTCTGGGAGCATTGTGATGACAAGTGTATTGTGCATTGTGATGACAATGATCATGGAGCATTGTGATGACAAGTTGATGTAGCATTTTGCTGACAAAGAAATGGAGCATTGTGATGAGAAGGGTCACGGGGCACTGTGATGACAAGCGTCAAGGAGCATTGTGATTTCACGGGTCATGGAACAATGGGATGACAAGGGCATGGAGCATTCTGATGAGAAGGCCATGGAGCAACTGATGACATGCGTCAGGGAGCTTTGTGATGACAAGCGCATGGAGCATTGTGATTAAAGGGGGCATGGAGCATTGTGATGAAAAAGCATGGAGCCTTGTCTTGACAGTGTTCAAGAAGCATACTACGACAAGTGTTAGGGAGCATTGCGATGACAAGTATATTGAGCATTGTGATGACAAATATCATGGAGCATTGTGCTGAGAAGACCATGGATAATTTTGATGGCAAGCATCATTGTGAATTGTTATGTCAAGTGTTCTGGGACATTGTGATCTAAAGGTTTTGGAACATTGTGATGACAGAGGTCATGGAGCATTTTGATTTCATTGTGATGACAATAGCATGAAGCATTATGATGATGGGCATGGTGCATTTTCATGACTGGGTTTATAGAGCTTTCAGATGAAGAGGGGCATGGAACATTGTGATTAAATTGGTCTTGGAGAATTGTGATGACAAGAGCAGGGAGCATTGTAATGAGGAGGCCGTGGAACATTCTGATGACTTCCGTCATGGAGTTTTGTGATGACAAGGGCATGGAGCATTGTGATTACAGGGGTTTTGGAGCATTGTGATGACAAGGCCGTGGAACACTGAAATGGCAAGGGTCATAGAGCATTGCTATGACGGGGTTAATGGAGCTTTGTGATGACAAGGGCATGGAGCATTGGTATGAAAAGTTTCATGTCTTACTGGGATGAAAGTCGGCAAGGAGCATTGTGATGAAAAGGGCACAGAACACTGTGATACATGGGTCATGGAGGATTGTAATGAAAAGGGCTTGGAACATTGTGATGAGAAGGGCATCGAGCATTGTGATGACAAGCGTCATAGAGCTTTGTGATGACAAGGGCATTGAGCAATGTGATGAGAGTGTTCATGGAGCAATGTGATGACTATGACATGGAACATTTTGATGGCAAGTGTCATGGAGTTTTGTGATGACAAATGTTACGGAGCATTTTGATAAAAAGGCGAGGTGCATTGTGATGAGAAGGACAGGGAGCATTGTGATGACATGATCATGGAACCATTTGATGAAAAGGGACATGGAACATTTTCTTGACAGAGTTTAGGGAACATTGTGATGTAAGGGGTCAAGGATCCTTGTGATGAAAAGGGTCATAGAGCATTTAGATGCCAGGGGTTATGGAACATTTTGATGTTAGGGGTCATGGAGCATTGTGATGATAAGGGCATGTAACATTGTGATGACATGGGTCATGGAACATTGTGACGAAATGGGTGAGGGTGTACTGTGATGACTAGTGATGGAACATTGTGAGATCAGTGATGAAAGAGCATTTTGATGAGAAGTGCATGGAGCATTGTGTTGACAAGGTTTATGGAGCATGGTGGTGACAAGGTTGTGGAGCATTGTGATGACAAGTGCATGGCACATTATGATGACATGGGTCATGGAGCAGTGTGCTGCCAAAGGCATGGAACAATGTGATGACAAGTGCCAGAAAGCATTATGATGAAAAGTTCATGGAGCATTGTGGTGACAATTGTAACAGAGCCTCCTGATGATAAGTGCGTGGACCATTGTGATGACAAATTTTATGAAGCATTGTGATGACTGGAGTCAAGGAGCATTGTGATGACTGGGGTCATGGTGCATTGAGATGACAATGGAATCGAGCATTGTGATGACAGGGGCATGAAGCATTGGTCTGACAAATTTCAAGGATTATTGTGATGACAGTGGGCATGGCGTATTGTGATGATAAGGGCATGGAGCCATGTGATGACAAGGTCACGGATTATGTGAAGACAGATGTCAGTTAGCATTGTGATGATATATGTCATGGTCCATTGTGATGACAATTGCATGGAACGTTGTGAGGCCAGGTGTCATGGGCGATTGTGATGACAAGGTCTTGGATCATTGTGATGACAAGGGCATGGAGCATTGTCATGACAAGTGCCACTGAGAATGTCGATGACAAGGTCGTGAAGCACTGTGATGACAAGCACGTGGAGCTTGCTATGACAGGTGTCATGGAGCATTGCAATGACAAATGCACGGAGAATTGTGATGACAAGAACATGTAACATTGTGACGAGAGGTGTCATGGTGAATTGTGACGACAAGGGACATGTAGCATTGTGATGACCAGCGAATGGAGCATTGTGATGGCAAGACCTTGGAACATTGTGATGAGATGACCATGGATAATTGTGATGATGAGCGTCATGGAGCACTGTAATGACAATGGTCATGGAGCATTCTGATGAAAAGCTTGTGGAGTATTGTCATGAGAAGGGCCTGGAGCATTGTGATGAGAAGTTCATGGATTATTGTGAAGACAGGTGTCCGGGAGCATTGTGATGACATATGTCATGGTCCATTGTGATGATAATGGCAGGGAGCATTGTGATGCCAAGTGTCATGGAGGTTTGTGATGGCAAAGGTAACGGAGCATTTTGATGACAAGGGCTTGGATCATTGTGATGACAAGGGCATGCAGCATTGTCATGACAAGTGCCATGGAGAATTTTGATGCAAAGGTCGTGAACTATTGTGGTGACAAGCGCATGGAGCTTTCTTTGACAGGAGTCATGGACCATTGCGATGAAAAGTGCATGGAGAATTGTGATTACAAGAGGCTGTAACATTGTGGTGAGAAGTGTCATGGTGCATTGTGATGACAAGGACGTGGAGAATTGTGATGACAAGACACATGGAGAATTGTGATGACCAGGGCATGGAGCATTGTGATGGCAAGACCGAGGAGCATTGTGATGAGAAGACCATGGATAATTGTGCTGACGAGCGTCATGGAGCACTGTAATGACAAGGGACATTAAACATTGTGATGACACGTGTCATGGAGCATTGTGATGACAGGGGTCATGGAGCATTTTGATGACAAGGGTCATGGAGCATTCTGATGACAAGCTAGTGGAGTATTGTGATGACAATGGCATGGAGCATTGTGATGAAAACGGCATGGAGCGTTGTGATGAAAAAGGCATGGAGGCTTTTCATGACAGTGTTCACGGAGCATTCTGAGGACAATGTCTGGGAGCATTGTGATGACAAGTGTATTGTTAATTGTGATGACAAAGATCATGGAGCATTGTGATGACAAGTTCATGTAGCATTGTGCTGACAAAGAAATGGAGCATTTTGATGACAAGGGTCACGGGGCACTGTGATGACAAGCGTCATGGAGCATTGTGATTTCAGGGGCCATGGTGCAATGGGATAACAATGCATTGAGCATTGTGATTAAATTGGTCTTGGAGAATTGTGATGACAAGAGCAGGGAGCAATGTAATGAGAAGGCCGTTGAGCATTCTGATTACTTGTGTCATGGAGCTTTGTGATAACAATGGCATGGAGCATTGTGATGAAAAGGGTATGGAGCATTGTGATGAAAACGGCATGGGACTTTTCATGACAGAGTTCACGGAGCATTCTGAGGACAAGTGTCTGGGAGCATTGTGATGACAAGTGTATTGTGCACTGTGATGACAAAGATCATGGAGCATTGTGATGACATGTTGATGTAGCATTTTGCTGACAAAGCAATGGAGCATTGTGATGGCATGTGTCACGGGGCACTGTGATGACAGGCGTCATGGAGCATTGTGATTTCAGGGGTCAAGGAGAAATGGGATGACAATTGCATGGAGCATTCTGATGAAAAGGCCATGGAACATCTGAGAACATGCGTCAGGGAGTTTTCTGATGACAAGTGCGTGGAGCATTGTGATTAAAGGGGGCATGGAGCATTGTGATGAAAAAGGCGTGGATCATTGTGATGAAAAATGCATGGAGCCTTGTCATGACAGCGTTCAAGGAGCATACTACGACAAGTGTTAGGGAGCATTGTGATGACAAGTGTATTGAGCAATGTGATGACAAATATCATGGAGCATTTTGCTGAGAAGACAATGGATAATTTTGATGGCAAGCTTCATTGTGCATTGTTATGACAAGTGTTCTGGGACATTGTGATCTAAAGGGTTTGGAGCATTGTGATGACAGAGGTCATGGGGCATTTTGATTTCATTGTGATGACAATATCATGAAGCATTATGATGATGGACATGGTGCATTTTGATGACAGGGTTCATGGAGCATTCCGATGAAGAGGGGCATGGAGTATTGTGATTAAATTGGCCTTGGAGAATTGTGATGACAAGAGCATGGAGCATGGTAAGGAGGAGGCCATGGAACATTCTGATGAATGCGTCATGGAGCTTTGTGATGACAAGGGCATGGAGCATTGTGATTACAGTTGATTTGGAGCATTGTGTTGACAAGGCCGTGGAACACTCTAATGACAAGGGTCATGGAGCATTGTTATGACAGGAGTAATGGAGCCTTTTGATGACGAGGGCACGGAGCATTGGTCTGAAAAATTTCATGTCTTACTGGGATGAGAGTGGGCAAGGAGCATTGTGATGACAAAGGCACAGAACACTGCAATACATGGGTCATGGAGGATTGTAATGAAAAGGGCATGGAGCATTGTGATGAGAAGGGCATCGAGCCTTGTGATGACAAGCGTCATAGAGCTTTGTGATGACAAGGGCGTTTAGCAATGTGATGAGAGTGTTCATGGAGCAATGTGATGACAATGGCATGGAGCATTTTGATGGCAAGTGTAATGGAGCTTTGTGATGACAAATTGTATGGAGCATTTTGATGAAAGGGCGTGGTGCATTGTGATGAGAAGGGCTGGGAGCATTGTGATGACAAGATCATGGAGCCATTTGATGAAAAGGGACATGGAACATTGTGTTGACAGAGTTTAGGGAACATTGTGATGTAAGGGGTCAAGGATCCTTGTGATGAAAAGTGTCATAGAGCATTTTGATGACAGGGGTTATGGAACATTTTGATGTTAGGGGTCATGGAGCATTGTGATGATAAGGGCATGTAACATTGTGATAACAGAGGTCATGGAACATTGTGACAACATGGGAGAGGGTGTACTGTGATGACTAGTGATGGAACACTGTGAGATCAGAGGTGACAGAGCATTTTGATGAGAAGTGCATGGAGCATTGTGATGACAAGGTTTATGGAGCATTGTGATGACAAGGTTGTGGAACATTGTAATGAAAAGTGCATGGCGCATTGTGATGACATGTGTCATGGAGCATTGTGCTACCAAAGGCATGAGATATGGTGATGAAAAGTGCCAGAGAGCATTGTGATGAAAAGTTCATGGAGCATTGTGGTGACAATTGTAACAGATCCTCCTGATGATGAGGGAAAGGTCCATTGTGATGACAAATTTTACGAAGCATTGTGATGATTGGAGTCAAGGAGCATTTTGATGACAGGGGTCATGGTGCATTGTGATGACAAGGTATTTGATCATTGTGATGACAGGGGGATGAAGCATTGGTCTGACAAATTTCAAGGATTATTGTGATGACAGTGGGCATGGCGTATTGTGATGTTAAGGGCATGGAGCCTTGTGATGCCAAGGTCACGGGTTATTGTGAAGAGAGGTGTCAGTTAACATTTTGATGATATATGTCATGGTCCATTGTGATGACAATTGCATGGAACATTGTGAGGCCAGGTGTCATGGTCGATTGTGATGAAAAGGTTTTCGATCACTGTGATGACCAGGGCATGTAGCATTTTCATGACAAGTGCCACTGAAAATGTCGATGACAAGGTCATGAAGGATTGTGATGACAAGCGCGTGGAGCTTGCTATGACAGGTGTCAAGGAGCATTGTGATGACAAATGCATGGAGAATTGTGATAACAAGAACATGTAACATTGTGACGAGAGGTGCCATGGTGCATTGTGACGACAAGGGACAGGTAGCATAATGATGACCAGCAAATGGAGCATTGTGATGGCAAGACCTTGGAACATTGTGATGAGAAGGCCATGGATATTTGTGATGATGAGCGTCATGGAGCACTGTAATGACAATGGTCATGGAGCATTCTGATGAAAAGCTTGTGGATTATTGTCATGAGAAGTGCCTGGAGCATTGTGATGACATGTTCATGGAGTATTGTGAAGACAGGTGTCAGGGAGCATTGTGATGACGTATGTCATGGTCCATTGTGATGATAATGGCAGGGAGCATTGTGATGCCAAGTGTCATGGAGGATTGTGATGACAAATGTAATGGGGCATTGTGATGACAAGGGCTGGGATCATTGTGATGACAAGGGTCATGGAGAATTGTGATGACAAGGTCAATTGAGAATTTTGATGAGAAGGTCGGGAAGCATTTTGATGACAAGCGAAGGTTGCTTGCTATGACATGGGTCATGGAGCATTTTGATGACAAGTGCATGGAGAACTGTGATGACAAGGACGTGGAGAATCCTGATGAAAAGGGACATGGAGCATTGTTATGACCAGGACATGGAGCATTGTGATGGCAAGACCGTGGATCATTGTGATGCTAACACCATGGATAATTGTGATGACGAGCATCTCGGAGCACTGTAATGACAAGGGACATGGAGCATTATGATGACAGGTGTCATGAGGATTTTGATGATAGGGTTCATGGAGCATTGTGATGACAAGTTTCATGGAGCATTCTGATGACAAGCTTGTGAAGTATTTTGATGACAATGGCATGGAGCATTGTGATGATAAGGGCATGTAACATTGTGGTGACAGGGGTCATGGAACATTGTGACCACATGGGTGAAGGTGTACTGTGATGACTAGTGATGGGACATTGTGAGATCAGTGGTGACAGAGCATTTTGATGAGAAGTTCATGGAGCATTGTGATGACAATATTTATGGAGGATTGTGATGACAAGGTTGTGGAGCATTGTGATGACAAGTGCATGGCACATTGTGATGACAATGGTCACGAAGCATTGTGCTGCCAAAGGCATGGGACACTGTGAGGACAAGTACCAGCGAGCGTTGTCATGAAACGTTCATGGAGCATTGTGGTGACATATGTAACTGAACCTCCTGATGATGAAGGCATGGACCATTGTGATGAAAAATTTTATGAAGCATTGTGATGACTGGAGTCAAGGAGCGTTGTGATGACAGGGTTCATGGTGCATTGTGATGACAAGGGATTGGAACATTGTGAGGCCAGGTGTCATGGGCGATTGTGATGACAAGGTCTTGGATCATTGTTATGACAAGGGCATGGAGCATTGTCATGACAAGTGACACGAGAATGTCGATGACAAGGCCGTGAAGCATTGTGATGACATGTGCGTGGAGCTTTCAATGACAGTTGTCATTTAGCATTGCGATGACAAATGAATGTAGAATTGTGATGACAAGAACATGTAACATTGTGAAGAGAGCTGTCATGGTGCATTTGACGACAAGGGACATGTAGCATGATGATGACCAGCGAATGGAGCATTGTGATGGCCATACCTTGGAACACTGTGATGGGAACCATGGATAATTGTGATGATGAGCGTCATGGAGCACTGTAATGACAAGGGTCATGGAGCATTCTGATGAAAAGCTTGTGGAGTATTGTCATGACAAGGGCCTGGAGCATTTTGATGGCAAGTTCATGGAGTATTGTGAAGACAGGTGTCAGGGAGCAATGTGATGACATATGTCATGGTCCATTGTGATGATAACGGTAAGGAGCATTGTGATGCCAAGTGTCATGGAGGATTTTGATGACAAATGTAATGGAGTATTGTGATGACAAGGGCTAGGAGCATTGTGATGCCAAGGGTCATGGAGCATTGTGATGACAATTGCAATTGAGAATTTTGATGAGAATTTCGGGAAGCATTGTGATGACAAGCGCATGTTGCTTGCTATGACATGGGTCATGGAGCATTGTGCTGACAAGTGCATGGAGAATTGTGATGACAAGGACGTGGATAATCCTGATGAAAAAGGACATGGAGCATTGTTATGACCAGGTCATGGAACACTGTGATGGCAAGACTGCGGAGCATTCTGATGAGAACACTATGGATAATTGTGATGATGATCATCACAGAGCACTGTAATGACAAGAGACATGGAGCATTATGATGACAGGTGTCATGAGCATTTTGATGACAGGGGTCATGGAGCATTGTGATGACAAGTTTCATGGAGCATTCTGATGACAAGCTTGTGAACTATTGTGATGGAAAGGGCATGGAGCATTGTGATGAAAAAGGCATGGATCCTTTTCATGACACGGTTCAATGAGCATTTTGTCGATAAGTATCATGGATCATTGTGATGACAAGTGTCTTGAACATTGTGATGACAAATGTCATGGAGCATTGTGGTGACAAATGCATGGAGTATTGTGATGACAAGGACATGGAGTATTGCGATGACAGGCATCATGGAGAGTTGTGATGACAATTGTTATGGAACTTTATGATCACAACGGTTTGGAACATTGTGATGACAGAGGTCATGGATCATTTTGATTTCAAGGAGCGTGGAGCATTGTGATGACAGGAGCATGAAACAATGTGATCCCAAGGTTCATGGAGGATTGTGATGACAAGCGCATGGAGAATAGTGATGACAAGTTCATGTAGCATTTTGCTGACAAAAGCATGGAAGATTGTGATGAGAAGAGTCATGGAGCACTGTGATGACAAGCGTCATGGAGCATTGTGATTACAGGGTCATGGAGCATGGGGATAACAAGGGCATGAATCATTGTGATGGCAAGGTTCATGGAGCATTTTGATGACAAGAGTCCTGGATCATTGCTGTGTCATGGGTCATGGATCGTTGTGATGACAGTGGTCATGGTGCATTGTGATGATATGGGACTTGAGCATTATGGTGACAAGCTCCTGGAGCATTGTGTTGAGAAGACCGTGGATCCTTGTTATGACAAGTGTCATGGAGCATTCTGATGGAAAGTGCCATGGAGCCTTGTGATTACAGGCGTATTGGAGCATTTTGATGACAAGGGCATGGGGCATTGTGATGAGAAGGTCATGGAGCATTCTGATGACATGCATCATGGAACATTGTGATGACAAGAGCTTGGAGTATTGTGATTACAGGTGTCTTGGAGCATTGTGATGAAAAAGGAATGGATCATTGTGATGAAAAAGGCGTCGAGCCTCGTCATGACAGGGTTCAAGGAGCATACTGACGACAAGTGTCAGGGATCATTGTGATAACAAGTGCATTGAGCATTGTGATGACAAAGTTCATGGAGCATTGTGATGAGAAGACCATGGATAATTGTGATAATGAGTGTCATGTGGCATTGTGATGACAATAGTTATGTAATATTGTGATCACAAGTGTTTGGAGCATTGTGATGACAGAGGGCATGGAGCATATTGATTTCATTGTGATGACAATAGCATGAAGCATTATGATGATGGGCATGGTGCATTGTGATGACAGGGTTCATGGAGAATTGAAATGAAAATGGGCATGAGACATTGTGATTACAGTGGCCATGGTGCATTGTGATGACAAGGGCATGGAACATTGTCATGACAAGGGCCATGGTGAATTTTGATGACAATGTCGTGAAGTATTGTGATGACAAGCGCATGGAGCTTTCTTTGACAGTGGTCATGGAGCATTGTGATGACACGTGCATGGAGAATTGTGATGACAAGAGGCTGTAACATTGTGGTGAGAAGTGTCATGGTGCATTGTGATGGCAAGGACGTGGAGAATTGTGATGACAAGACACATGGAGAATTGTGATGACCAGGGCATGGAGCATTGTGATTGTAAGACCGATGAGCATTGTGATGAGAAGACCATGGATAGTTGTGCTGACGAGCGTCATGGAGCACTTTAATGACAAGAGACATGAAACATTGTGATGACTGGTGTCATGGAGCATTGTGATGACAGGGGTCATGGAGCATTGTGATGGCAGGGGTCATGGAGCATTCTGAAGACAAGCTTGTGGAGTATTGTGATGACAATGGCATGGAGCATTGTGATGAAAAGGGCATGGAGCATTGTGATGAAAATGGCATGGAGGCTTTTCATGACAGAGTTCACGGAGCATTCCGAGGACAAGTGTCTGGGAGCATTGTGATGACAAGTGTATTGTGCATTGTGATGACAAAGATCATGGAGCCTTGTGATGACAAGTTCATGTAACATTTTGCTGACAAAGAAATGGAGCACTGTGATGACAAGCGTCACGGAGCATTGTGATTTCAGGGGTCATGGAGCAATGGGATGACAAGGGCATGGAGCATTGTGATGAGAAGGCCATGGAACATCTGATGACATGCGTCACGGAGCTTTGCGATGACAAGTGCATGGAGCATTGTGATTACAGGGGGCATGGAGCATTCTGATGAAAATGGATTGGATCATTGTGATGACAGGGGCATCAAACTTTGGTCTGATAAATTTCTAGGATTATTGTGATGACAGTGGGCTTGGCGTATTGTGATGTTAAGGGCATGGAGGCTTGTGATGACAAGGTTTTGGAGCATTGTATTGACAAGGTTGTGGAGCATTTTGATGACAAGTGCATGGCGCATTGTGATGACATGGGTCATGGAGCTTTGTGATGCCAAAGACATGGGACACTGTGATGACAAATGCCAGAGAGCATTGTGATGAAAAGTTCATGGAACACTGTGGTGACAAATGTAACAGAGCCTCCTGATGATGAGGGCATGGACCATTGTGATGACAAATTTTATGAAGCAATGTGATGGCTGGAGTCAAGGAGCATTGTGATGACAGGGGTCAAGGTGCATTGTGATGACAAGGGAATGGAACATTGTGATGACAGGGGCATGAAGCATTGGTCTGACAAATGTCAAGGATTATTTTGATGACAGTGGGCACGGCGTATTGTGATGATAAGGGCATGGAGCCTTGTGATGACAAGGTCATAGATTATTGTGAAGACATATGTCAGTTAGCATTGTAATATTATATGTCATGGTCCATTTTGATGACAATTGCATGGAACATTGTGAGGCCAGGTGTCATGGGCGATTGTGATGACAAGGTCTTGGATCATTTTAATGACAAGGGCATGGAGCATTTTCATGACAAGTGCCACTGAGAATGTCGATGACAAGGTCGTGAAGCATTGTGATGACAAGCGCGTGGAGCTTGCTATGACAGGTGTCATGGAGCATTGCGATGACACATGCATGGAGAATTGTGATGACAAGAACATGTAACATTGTGACGAGAGGTGTCATGGTGCATTGTGACAAGGGACATGTAGCATGGTGATGACCAGCAAATGGAGCATTGTGATGGCACGACCTTGGAACATTGTGATGAGAATTCCATGGATAATTGTGATGATGAGCGTCATGGAGCACTGTAATGACAAGGGTCATGGAGCATTCTGATAAAATGCTTGTGGATTATTGTCATGAAAAGGGCATGGAGCATTGTGATGACAAGTTCATGGAGTATTGTGAAGACAGGTGCCAGGGAGCATTGTGATGACATATGTCATGGGCCATTGTGATTACAATGGCAGGGAGCATTGTGATGCCAAGTGTCATGGAGGATTGTGATGACAAATGTAATGGAGTATTCTGATGACAAGGGCTTGGAGCATTGTGTTGCCATGGGTCATGGAGCATTGTGATGAAAAGGGCAATTGAGAATTTTGATGAGAAGGTCGGGAAGCATTGTGATGACAAGCACATGTTGCTTGCTATGACATGGGACATGGAGCATTGTGCTGACAAGTGCATGGAGAATTGTGATGAGAAGGACGTGGAGAATCCTGATGAAAAGGGACATGGAGCATTGTTATGAGCAGGGCATGGAGCATTGTGATGGCAAGACCGTGGAGCATTGTGATGAGAACACCATGGTTAATAGTGATGACGAGCATCACGGAGCACTGTAATGACAAGGGACATGGAGCATTATGATGACAGGTGTCATGAGCATTTTGATGACAGGGTTCATGGAGCATTGTGATGACAAGTTTCATGGAGCATTCTGATGACAAGCTTGTGAACTACTGTGATGACAAAGGTATGGAGCATTGTGATAAAAAGTGCAAGGAGCATTGTGATGAAAAAGGCATGGATCCTTTTCATGACACGGTTCAAGGAGCATTTTGACGATAAGTGTCATGGATCATTGTGATGACAAGTGTCTTGAGCATTGTGATGACAAATGTCATGGTGCATTGTGATGACAAGTGCATTGAGTATTGTGATGACAGGCATCATGGAGAGTTGTGATGACATGTGTTATGGAACATTATGATCACAAGGGTTTGGAGCATTGTGATGACAGAGGTCATGGATCATTTTGATTTCAAGGAGCTTGGAGCATTGTGATGACAGGAGCATGAAGCAATGTGATCCCAAGGTTCATGGAGGATTGTGATGACAAGGGCATGGAGCACTGTGATGGCAAGGTCATGTAGCATTTTGGTGACAAAAGCATGGAACATTGTGATGACAAGAGTCATGGAGCACTGTGATGACAAGCGTCATGGAACATTGTGATTACAGGGGTCATGTAGCATTGGGATGACAAGGGCATGAATCATTGTGATGACAAGGTTCATGGAGCATTTTGATGACAAGAGTCCTGGATCATTGTTGTGTCATGGGTCATGGAGCGGTGTGATGACAGTGGTCATGGTGCATTGTGATGACATGGGAATGGAGCATAATGATAACAAGCTCCTGGAGCATTGTGTTGAGAAGACCATGGAACCTTGTGGAACAAGTGTCATGGAGCATTCTGATGAAAAGTGCCATGGAGCCTTGTGATTACAGGGGTATTGGAGCATTTTGATGACAAGGGCATGGAGCATTGTGATGAGAAGGCCATGGAGCATTCTGATGACATGCGTCTTGGAACATTGTGTTGACAAGAGCATGGAGTGTTTTGATTACAGGGGTCTTGGAGCATTGCGATGAAAAAGGCATGGATCATTGAGATGAAAAAGGCGTCGAGCCTCGTCATGACAGTGTTAAAGGAGCATAATGACGACAAGTGTCAGGGAGCATTGTGATAACAAGTGCATTGAGCATTGGGATGCCAAGTTCATGGAGCATTGTGATGAGAAGACCATGGATAATTGTGATGACGAGCCTCATGGGGCATTGTGATGACAATGGTTATGGAATATTGTGATCACAACGGTTTGGAGCATTGTGATGACAGAGGTATTGGAACATTTTTCTTTCATTGTGATGAAAAGAGCATGAAGCATTATGATGATGGGCATGGTGCATTGGGATTACAGGGTTCTTGGATAATTGAGTGAAAAGGGGCATGGAACATTGTGATTACAGGGGTCATGGTGCATTGTGATGACAAGGGCAAGGAGCATTGTTCTGACAAGTTTCATGTCGTATTGTGATGACAATGGGCATATCACATTGTGAAGACAAGGACATGGAGCCTTGTGATGACAAGGTCATGGACTATTGTGAAGAGAGGTGTTTGGGACCATTGTGATAACATATATCATGATCCATTGTGATGACAATCACATGGAGCATTGTGATGCCAAGTGTCATGGAGGTTTGTGATGGCAAAGGTAACAGAGCATTTTGATGGCATGGGCTTGGAACATTGTGATGACAAGGGCATGCAGCATTGTCATGACAAGGGCCATGGAGGATTTTGATGACAATGTCGTGAAGTATTGTGGTGACAAGCACATGGAGCTTTCATTGACAGGCGTCATGGAGCATTGCGATGACAAGTGCATAGAGAATTGTGATGACAGGAGGCTGTAACATTGTGGTGAGAAGTGTCATGGTGCATTGTGATGACAAGGACGTGGAGAATTGTGATGAAAAGACACATATAGAATTGTGGTGACCAGGGCATGGAGCATTGTGATGGCAAGACCGAGGAGCATTGTGATGAGAAGACCATGGATAATTGTGCTGACGAGCGTCATGGAGTACTGTAATGACAAGGGACAGGAAACATTGTGATGACAGGTGTCATGGAGCATTGTGATGACAAGGGTCATGGAGAATTCTGATGACAAGCTTGTGGAGTATTGTGATAACAATGGCATGGAGCATTGTGATAAAAAGGGTATGGAGCATTGTGATGAAAAAGGCATGGAGGCTTTTCATGACAGAATTCACGGAGCATTCTGAGGACAAGTGTTTGGGAGCATTTTGATGACAAGTGTATTGTGCATTGTGATGACAAATATCATGGAGCATTGTGATGACAAGTTCATGTAGCATGTTGCTGACAAAGAAATGGAGCATTGTGATGACAAGGGTCAAGGGGCACTGTGATGACAAGGACATGGAGTATTGTGATGACAGGCATCATGGAGAGCTGTGATGACAAGTGTTATGGAACATTATGATCACAAGGGTTTGGAGCATTGTGATGACAGAGGTCATGGATCATTTTGATTTCAAGGAGCGTGGAGCACTGTGATGAGAGTAGCATGGAGCAATGTGATCCCAAGTTTGATGGAGGATTGTGATGACAAGCGCATGGAGCATTTTGATGGCAAGGTCATGTAGCATTTGCTGACAAAAGCATGGACCATTGTGATGACAAGGGTCATGGAGCATTGTGATGACAAGCGTCATGGAGCATTGTGATTAAAGGAGTCATGGAGCATTGCGATGACGAGGGCATGAATCTTTATGATGACAAGGTTCATGGAGCATTTTGATGACAAGAGTCCTCTTTCATTGTTGTGTCATGGTCATGGAGCGTTGTGATGACAGTGGTCATGTTGCATTGTGATGACATGGGAATGGAGCATTATGATGACAAGCCCCTGAGCATTGTGTTGAGAAGACAATGGAACCTTGTGATGACAAGTGTCATGGAGCATTCTGATGAAAAGTGTCATGGAGCCTTGTGATTACAGGGGTATTGGAGCATTTTGATGACAAGGGCATGGAACATTGTGATGAGAAGGCCATGGAGCATTCTGATGCCATGCGTCATGGAATATTGTGATGACAAGAGCAAGGAGTATTGTGATTACAGGGCTCTTGGAGCATTGTGATGAAAAAGGCATGTATCATTGTGATGAAAAAGGCATCGAGCTTCGTCAAGACAGGGTTCAAGGAGCATACTGACGACAAGTGTCAGGGAGCATTGTGATAACAAGTTCACTGAGCATTGTGATGACAAAGTTCATGGAACATTGTGATGAGAAGATCATGGATAATTGCGAGGAACAGCGTCATGGAGCACTGTAATGACAAGGGTCATGGAGCATTCTGATGAAAAGCTTGTGGAGTATTGTCATGACAAGGGCCTGGAGCATTGTGATGACAAGTTCATGGAGTATTGTGAAGACTGGTGTCAGGGAGTATTGTTGTGAAATATGTCATGGTCCATTGTGATGATAAAGGAAGGGAGCATTGTGATGCCAAGTGTCATGGAGGATTGTGATGCCAAATGTAATGGAGTATTGTGATGAAAAGCTCTTGGGGCATTGTTATGCCAAGGGTCATGGAGCATTGTGATGACAAGGGCAATTGGGAATTTTGATGAGAAGGTCGGGAAGCATTGTGATGACATGATCATGGAGCCATTTGATGAAAAGGGACATGGAACATTTTGTTGACAGAGTTTAGGGAACATTGTGATGTAAGGGGTGAAGGATCCTTGTGATGAAAAGGGTCATAGAGCATTTTAATGAGAGGGGTTATGGAACATTTTGATGTTAGGTGTCATGGGGTATTGTGATGATAAGGGCATGTAACATTGTGATGACAGGGGTCATGGAACATTGTGACCACATGGGTGAGGGTGTACTGTGATGACTAGTGATGGAACATTGTGAGATCAGTGGTGACAGAGCATTTTGATGAGAAGTGCATGGGGCATTGTGATGACAATTTTATGGAGCATGGTGGTGACAAGGTTGTGGAGCATTGTGATGACAAGTGCATGGCACATTGTGATAACATGGGTCATGGAGCATTGTGCTGCCAAAGGCATGGAACACTGTGATGACAAGTGCCAGAGAGCATTGTGATGAAAAGTTCATGGAGCATTGTGATGACAATTGTAACAGAGCCTCCTGATGATGAGGGCATGGATCATTGTGATGACAAATTTTATTAAGCATTGTGATGATTGGAGTCAATGAGCATTGTGATGACAAGAGGCTATAACATTGTGGTGAGAAGTTTCATGGTGCATTGAGATAACAAGGACGTGGAGAATTGTGATGACAAGACACATGGAGAATTGTGATGACCAGGGCATGGAGCATTGTGATTGTAAGACCGAGGAGCATTGTGATGAGAAAATCATGGATAATTGTGCTGACGAGCGTCATGGAGCACTGTAATGACAAGGGACATGAAACATTGTGATGACAGGTGTCATGGAGCATTGTGATGACAGGGTTCATGGAGCATTGTGATGGCAAGCTTGTGGAGTATTGTGATGACAATGGCATGGAGCCTTGTGATGAAAAGGGAATGGAGTATTTTGATGAAAAAGGCATGGAGGATTTTCATGACAGTGCTCACGGAGCATTCTGAGGATAAGTGTCTGGGAGCATTGTGATGACAAGTGTATTGTGCATTTTGATGACAAATATCATGGAGCATTGTGATGACAAGTTCATGTAGCATTTTGCTGACAAAGAAATGGAGCATTGTGATGAGAAGGGTCACGGGACACTCTGATGACAAGAGTCACGGAGCATTGTGATTTCAGGGGTCATGGAGCAATGGGATGACAAGGGCATGGAACACTGTGATGAGAAGGCCATTGAACATCTGCTGACATGCGTCAGGGAGCTTTGTGATGACAAGTGCATGGAGCATTGTGATTACAGGGGGCATGGAGAATTGTGATGAAAAAGGCATGGATCATTGTGATGAAAAAGGCACCGAGCCTTGTCATGACAGTGTTCAAGGAGCATACTACGACAAGTGTTAGGGAGCATTGTGATGACAAGTGTATTGAGCATTGTGATGACAAATGTCATGGAGCATTGTGCTGAGAAGACCATGGATAATTTTTATGGCAAGCATCATTGTGCATTGTTATGACAAGTGTTCTGGGACATTGTGATCTAAAGGGTTTGGGGCATTGTGATGACAGAGGTCATGAAGCATTTTGATTTCATTGTGATGACTATAGCATAAAGCATTATGATGATGGGCATGGTGCATTTTGATGACAGGGATAATGGAGCATTCAGATGAAGATAGGCATGGAACATTATGATTAAATTGGTCTTGGAGAATTGTGATGACAAGAGCAAGGAGCATAGTGATTACAGGGGTTTTGGAGCATTGTGATGACAAGGCCATGGAAAACTGCAATGGCAAGGGTCATGGAACATTGTTATGACAGGGGTAATGGAACCTTGTGATGACGAGTGCATGGAGCATTGGTCTGAAAACTTTCATGTCTTACTGGGATGAGAGTGGGAAAGGAGCATTGTGATGACAAGGGCACAGAACACTGTGATACATGGGTCATGGAGGATTGTAATGAAAAGGGCATGGAGCATTGTGATGAGAAGTGTATCGAGGATTGTGATGACAAGCGTCATAAAGCTTTGTGATGACAAGGGCGTTGAGCAATGTGATGAGAGTGTTCATGGAGCAATGTGATGACATTGGCATGGAGCATTTGATGGCAAATGTCATGGAGATTTGTGATGACAAATATTATGCAGCATTTTGATGAAAATGGCGTTGTGCATTGTGATGAGAGGGGCAGGGAGCATTGTGATGACATGATCATGGAGTCATTTGATGAAAAGGGACATGGAACATTTTGTAGACAGAGTTTAGGGAACATTGTGATGTAAGGGGTCAAGGATCCTTGAGATGAAAAGGGTCATAAAGCATTTTGATGACAGGGGTTATGGAACATTTTGATGTTAGGGGTCACGGAACATTATGATGATAAGGGCATGTAACATTGTGATGAGTGGGGTCATGGAACATTGTGACGACATGGGTGAGGGTGTACTGTGATGACTAAAGATGGAACATTGTGAGATCAGTAGTGACAGAGCATTTTGATGAGAAGTGCATGGGGCATTGTGATGACAATGTTTATGGAGCATGGTGGTGACAAGGTTGTGGAGCAATGTGATGACAGGCGCATGGCACACTGTGATGACATGTGTCATGGATCATTGTGCTTCCAAAGGCATGGAACACTGTGATGACAAGTGCCAAAGATCATTATGATGAAAAGTTCATGGAGCATTGTTGTTACAATTGTAACAGAGCCTCCTGATGAGGAGGGCATGGACCATTGTGATGACAAATTTTATGAAGCATTGTGATGACTGGAGTCAAGGAGCATTGTGATGACAGGGGTCATGGTTCATTGTAATGACAAGGAAATGGAGCATTGTGATGACAGGGGCATGCAGCATTGGTCTGAGAAATTTCAAGGATTATTGTGATCACAGTTGGCAAGGCGTATTGTGATGATAAGGGCATGGAGCCTTGTGAAGACAAGGTCACAGATTATTGTGAAGACGGATGTCAGTTAGCATTGTGATGATATATGTCATGGTACATTGTGATGACAATTGCATGGAACATTGTGAGGCCTGGTGTCATGGGCGATTGTGATGACAAGGTCTTGGATCATTGTGATGACAAGGGCATGGAGCATTGTCATGACAAGTGCCACTGAGAATGTCGATGACAAGGTCGTGAACCATTGTGATGACAAGCACGTGGAGCTTGCTATGACAGGTGTCATGGAGCATTGTGATGACAAATGCATGGAGAATTTTGATGACAAGAACATGTAACATTGTGACGAGAGGTGTCATGGTGCATTGTGACGACAAGGGACATGTAGCATTGTGATGACCAGCGAATGGAGCATTGTGATGGCAGGACCTTGGAACATTGTGATGAGAAGACCATGGATAATTGTGATGATGAGTGTCATGAAGCACTGTAATGACAAGGGTCATGGAGCATTCTGATGAAAACCTTGTGGAGTATTGTCATGATAAGGGCCTGGAGCATTGTGATGACAAGTTCATGGAGTATTGTGAAGACAGTTGTCAGGGAGCCTTGTGATGACATATGTCATGGTCCATTGTGATGATAATGGCAAGGAGCATTGAGATGCCAAGTGTCATGGAGGATAGTGATGACAAATGTAATGGAGTATTGTGATGACAAGGGCTTGGAGCATTGAGATGCCAAGGGTCATGGAGCATTGTGATGACAAGGGCAATTGAGAATGTTGATGAGAAGGTCGGGGAGCATTGTGATGACAAGCACATGTTGCTTGCTATGACAGGGGTCATGGAACATTGTGATGACAAGTGCTTGGAGAATTGTGATGACAAGTACGTGGAGAATCCTGATGAAAAGGGACATGGAGCATTGTTATGACCAGGTCATGGAGCATGGTGATGGCAAGACCTTGGAGCATTGTGATGCTAACACCATGGATAATTGTGATGACAAGCATCACGGAGCACTGTAATGACAAGGGACATGGAGCATTATGATGACAGGTGTCATGAGCATTTTGATGACAGGGTTCATGGAGCATTGTGATGACAAGTTTCATGGAGCATTCTGATGACAAGCTTGTGAACAATTGTGATGACAATAGCATGGAGCATTTTGATGAAAGGGGCATGGAGCATTGTGATGAAAAAGGCATGGAACCTTTTCATGACATGGTTCAAGGAGCATTTTGACGATAAGTGTCATGGATCATTGTGATGACAAGTGTCTTGAGCATTGTGATGACAAATGTCATGGAGCATTGTGATGACAAGGGCATGGGGTATTGTGACGGCAGGCATCATTGAGATTTGTGATGACAAGTGTTATGGAACATTATGATCATAAGGGTTTCGAGCACTGTGATGACAGAGGTCATGGATCATTTTGATTTCAAGGAGCGTGGAGCATTGTGATGACAGGAGCATGAAGCAATGTGATCCCAATGTTCATGGAGGATTGTGATGACAAGCGCATGGAGCATTCTGATGACAAGGTCATGTACCATTTTGCTGACAAAAGCATGGAATATTGTGATGACAAGAGTCATGGAGCACTGTGATGACAAGCGTCATGGAGCATTGTGATTACAGGGGTCATGGAGCACTGTGATGACAAGGGCATGAATCTTTGTGATGACAAGATTCATGGAGCAATTTGATGACAAGAGTCCTGGATTATTGTTGTGTCATGTGTCATGGAGCGTTGTGATGACAGTGGTGATGGTGCATTGTGATGATATGGGAATGGAGCATTATGATGACCAGCTCCTGGAGCATTGTGTTGAGAAGACCATGGAACCTTGTGATGACAAGGGTCATGGAGCATTCTGATAAAAGTGCCATGGAGCTTTGTGATTACAGGGGTATTGGACCATTTTGATGACAAGGGCATGGAGCATTGTGATGAGAAGGCCATGGAGTATACTGATGACATGCGTCTTGGAACATTTTGATGACAAGAGCATGGAGTATTATGATTACAGGGGTCTTGGTGCATTGTGATGAAAAAGGCATGAATCATTGTGATGAAAAAGGCGTCGAGCCTCGTCATGACATGGTTTAAGGAGCATACTGACGACAAGTGTCAGGGAGCATCGTGATAACAAGTGCATTGAGCATTGGGATGACAAAGTTCATGGAGCATTGTGATGAGAAGACCATGGATAATTGTGATGACTAGCGTCATGGGGCAGTGTAATGACAATTGTTATGGAATATTGGGATCACAAGGGTTTGGAACATTGTAATGACAGAGGGCATGGAGCATTTTGATTTCATTGTGATGACAATAGCATGAAGCATTATGATGATGGGCATGGTGCATTTGGATGACAGGGTTCATGGATTTTTCAGATGAAGAGGGGCATGGAGCATTGTGATTAAATTGGTCTAGGAGAATTGTGATGACAAGAGCAGGGAGCATTGCAATGAGAAGTCCGTGGAGCATTCTGATGACTTGGGTCATGGAGCTTTGTGATGACAAGGGCATGGAGCACTGTGATTACATGGGTTTTGGAGCATTGTGATGACAAGGCCGTGGAACACTGTAATGGCAAGGGTCATGGAGCATTGTTATGAGAGTGTTAATGGAGCCTTGTGATGACAAGGGCATGGATCATTGGTCTGAAAAGTTTCATGCCTTACTGGGATGAGAGAGGGCAAGGAGCATTGTGATTACAAGGGCACAGAACTCTGTGATACATGGGTCATGGATGATTGTAATGAAAAGGGCATGGAGCATTGTGATGAGAAGTACATCGAGCATTGTGATGACAAGCGTCATAGAGCTTGTGATGACAAGGGCAGTGAGCAATGTGATGAGAGTGTTCAGGGGGAAATGTGATGACAATGGCATGGCGCATTTTGATGGCAAGTGTCGTGGAGCTCTGTGATGACAAATGTTATGGAGCCTTTGATGAAAAGGGCGTGGTGTATTGTGATGAGAAGGGCAGGGAGCATTGTGATGACATGATCATGGAGCCATTCGATGAAAAGGGACATGGATAATTTTGTTGACAGTGTTTAGGGAACATTGTGATGTCAGGACTCAAGGATCCTTGTGATGAAAAGGGTCATAGAGGATTTTGATGACAGGGGTTATTGAACATTTTGATGTTAGGTGTCATGGAGCATTGTGATGATAAGGGCATGTAACATTGTGATGACAGGGTTCATGGAACATTGTGACAACATGGGTGAGGGTGTACTGTGATGACTAGTGATGGAACATTGTGAGATCAGTGGTGACAGAGCATTTTGATGAGAAGTGCATGGAGCATTGTGATGACAAGGCCGTGGAACACTGTACTGACAAGGGTCATGGAGAATTGTTATGACGGGGTTAAAGGAGCTTTGTGATGACAAATGTCATGGAGCATTGTGCTGAGAAGACCATGGATAATTTTGATGGCAAGCATCATTGTGCATTGTTATGACAAGTGTTCTGGGACATTGTGATCTAAAGGGTTTGGAGCATTGTGATGACAGTGGTCATGGAGCATTTTGATTTCTTTGTGATGACAATAGCATGAAGCATTATGATGTTGGGCATGGTGCATTTTCATGACTGGGTTCAAGGAGCTTTCAGATGAAGAGGGGCATGGAACATTGTGATTAAATTGGTCTTGGAGAATTGTGATGACAAGAGCAGGGAGCATTGTAATGAGGAGGCCGTGGAGCATCCTGATGACTTCCGTCATGGAGCTTTGTGATGACAAGGGCATGGAGCATTGTGATTACAGGGGTTTTGGAGCATTGTGATGACAAGGCCGTGGAACACTGTAATGACAAGGGTCATGGAGAATTGTTATGACGGGGTTAATGGAGCTTTGTGATGACAAGGGCATGGAGCATTGGTCTGAAAAGTTTCATGACTTACTGGGATGAGAGTGGACAAGGGGCATTGTGAGGACAAGGGCACAGAACACTGTGAAACATGGGTCATGGAGGATTGTAATGAAAAGGGCGTGGTGCATTGTGATGAGAAGGGCATCGAGCATTGTGATGAGAAACGTCATAGAGCTTTGTGATGATAAGGGCATTGAGCAATGTGATGAGAGTGTTCATGTGGCAATGTGATGACAGTGGCATGGAGCATTTTGATGGCAAGTGTCATGCAGCTTTTTGATGACAAATGTTATAGTGCATTTTGATGAAAAGGGCGTGGTTCATTGTGTTGAGAACGGCAGGAAGCATTGTGATGACATGATCATGGATCCATTTGATGAAAAGGGACATGGATTATTTTGTTGACAGAGTTTAGGGAACATTGTGATGTTAGGGGTCAAGGATCCTTGTGATGAAAAGGGTCATAGAGCATTTTGATGACAGGGGTTATGGAACATTTTGATGTTAGGGGCCATGGAGCATTGTGATGATAAGGGCATGTAACATTGTGATGACAATGGTCATGGATTTTGTGAAGATATTGGTGAGGGTTTATTGTGATGACTAGTGATGGAACATTGTGAGATCAGTGGTGACAGAGCATTTTGATGAGAAGTGCATGGAGCATTGTGATGATATGGTTTATGGAGCATTGTGATGACAAGGTTGTGGAACATTGTGATGAAAAGTGCATGGTGCATTGTGATGATATGGGTCATGGAGCATTGTGCTGCCAAATACATGAAACACTCTGATGAAAAGTGCCAGAGAGCATTGTGATGAAAAGTTCCTGGAGTATTGTGTTGAAAATTGTAACAGAACCTCCTGATGATGAGGTCATGGACCATTGTGATGACAAATTTTATGAAGCATTGTGATGACTGTAGTCAGGAGCATTGTGATGACAGGGGTAATGGTGCATTGTGATGACAAGGGAATGGAGCATTGTGATGACAGTGGCATGAAGCATTGGTCGGACAAATTTGAATGATTATTTTGATGACAGTAGGCATGGCGTATTGTGATGATAAGGGCATGGAGCCTTGTGATGACAAGGTCACGGATTATTGTGAAGACAGATGCCAGTTAGCATTGTGATGATATATGTCATGATCCATTGTGATGACAATTGCATGGAATATTGCGAGGCCAGGTGTCATGGACGATTTTGAATACAAGGTCTTGGATCATTGTGATGACAAGGGCATGGAGCCTTGTCATGACAAGTGCCACTGAGAATGTCGATGACAAGGTCGTGAAGCATTGTGATGACAAGCACGTGGAGCTTGCTATGACAGATGTCATGGAGCATTGTGATGACAAAGGCATGGAGAATTGTGATGACAAGAACATGTAACATTTTGACGAGAGTTGTCATGGTGCATTGTGATGACAAGGGACATGTAGCATTGTGATGACCAGCGAATGGAGCATTGTGATGGCAATACCTTGGAACATTGTGATGAGAAGACCACGGATAATTGTACTGATGAGCGTCATGTAGCACTGTAATGACAAGGGTCATGGAGCCTTCTGATGAAAAGCTTGTGGAGTATTGTCATGACAAGGGCCTGGAGCATTGTGAGGAGAAGTTCATGGAGTATTGTGAAGTCAGGTGTCAGGGAGCATTGTGATGACATATGTCATGGTCCATTGTGATGATAATGGCAGGGAGCATTGTGATGCCAAGTGTCATGGAGGATTGTGATGACAAATGTAATGGAGTATTGTGATGACAAGGGCTTGGAGCATTGTGATGCCAAGGGTCATGGAGCATTGTGATGACAAGGGCAATTGAGAATTTAGATGAGAAGTTCGGGGAGCATTGTGATGACAAGCACATGTTGCTTGATATGACAGGGGTCATGGAGCATTGTGATGACAAGTGCATGGAGAATTGTGATGACAAGGACATGGAGAATCCTGATGAAATGGGACATGGTGCATTGTTATGACCAGGGCATGGAGCATTGTGATGGCAAGACCGTGGAGCAATGTGATGAGAATACCATGGATAATTGTGATGACGAGCATCACAGAGCATTGTAATGACAAGGGGCATGGAGCATTATGATGACAGGTGTCATGAGCTTTTTGATGACAGTGGTCATGGAGCATTGTGTTGACAAGTTTCAGGGAGCATTTTGATGACAAGCTTGTGAACTGTTGTGATGACAATGGCATGGAGCATTTTGATGAAAAGGGCATGGAGCATTGTGATGAAAAAGGCATGGATCCTTTTCATGACACGGTTCAAGGAGCATTTTGACGATAAGTGTCATGGATCATTGTGATGACAAGTGCCTTGAGCATTGTGATGACAAATGTCATAGAGCATTGTGATGACAAGGGCATGGAGTATTGTGATGGCAGGCATCATGGAGAGTTGTGATGACAAGTGTTATGGAACATATGATCACAAGGGTTTGGAGCATTGTGATGACAGTGGTCTTGGATCATTTTGATTTCAAGGAGCGTGGAGCATTGTGATGACAGGAGCATGAAGCAATGTGATCCCAAGGTTCATGGAGGATTGTGATGACAAACGCATGGAGCATTGTGATGGCAATGTCTTGTAGCATTTTGCTGACAAAAGCATGGAACATTGTGATGACAAGAGTCATGGAGCACTGTGATGACAAGCGTCATGGAGCATTGTGATTACAGGGGTCATGGAGCATTGGGATGACAAGGGCATGAATCATTGTGATGACAAGGTTCATGGAGCATTTTGATGACAAGGGTCCTGGATCATTGTTGTGTCATGGGTCATGGAGTGTTGTGATGAGAGTGGTCAGGGTGCATTGTGATGACATGGGAATGGAGCATTATGATGACAAGCTCATGGGACATTGTGTTGAGAAAACCGTGGAACCTTGTGACGACAATTTGCATGGAGCATTCTGATGGAAAATGCCATGGAGCCTAGTGATTACAGGGGTATTGGAGCATTTTGATGACAAGGGCATGGAACATTGTTATCAGAAGGCCATGGAGCAGTCTGATGACATGCAGCATGGAATATTGTGATGACAAGTGCATGGGGTATTGTGATTACAGGGGATTTGGAGCATTGTGATGAAAAAGGCATGGATCATTGTGATGAAAATGACATCGAGCCTCGTCATGGCAGGTTTCAAGGAGCATACTGACGACAAGTGTCAGGGATCATTGTGATAACAAGTGCATTGAGCATTGTGATGACAAAGTTCATGGAGCATTGTGATGATAGGACCATGGATAATTGTGATGATGAGAGTCATGGGGCATTTTGATGACAATGGTTATGGAATATTGTTATCACAAGTGTTTGGAGCATTGTGATGACAGAGGGCATGGAGCATTTTGATTTCATTTTGATGACCAGAGCATGAAGCATTATGATGATGTGCATGGTGTATTGGGATGACAGGGTTCATGGAGAATTGAGATGAAAAGGGGCATGGAACATTGTGATGAAAAAGGCATGGAGCCTTGTCATGACAGTGTTCAAGGAGCATACTACGACAAGTGTTAGGGAGCATTGTGATGACAATTGTATTGAGCATTGTGATGACAAATATCATGGAGCATTGTGCTGAGAAGACCATGGAAAATTTTGATGGCAAGCGTCATTGTGCAATATTATGACCAGTGTTCTGGGACATTGTGATCTAAATGGTTTGGAGCATTGTGATGACAGAGTTCATGGAGCATTTTGATTTCATTGTGATGACAATAGCATGAAGCATTATGATGATGGGCATGGTGCATTTGGATGACAGGGTTCATGGAACATTCAGAATAAGAGGGATATGGAGCATTGTGATTAAATTGATCTTGGTGAATTGTGATGATAAGAGCAGGGAGCATTGCAATGAGAAGGCCATGGAGCATTCTGATGACTTGGGTCATGGAGCTTTGTGATGACAAGGGCATGGATCATTGTGATTACAGGGATTTTGGAGTATTGTGATGACAAGCCCGTGGAACACTGTAATGGCAAGGGTCATGGAGCATTGTTATGGCAGGGGTAATATAGCCTTGTGATGACAAGGGCTTTGAGGATTGGTCTGAAAAGTTTCATGTCTTACTGGGATGAGAGTGGGCAAGGAACTTTGTTATGACAAGGACACAGAACACTGTGATACATGGGTCATGGAGGAGTGTAATGAAAAGGGCATGGAGCATTGTGATGAGAAGGGCATCGAGCATTGTGATGACAAGCGTAATAGAGCTTTGTGATGACAAGGGCATTGAGCAATGTGATGAGAGTGTTCATGGAGCAATGTGATGACAATGGAATGGAGCATTTTGATGGCAAGTGTCATGCAGCTTTCTGATGACAAATGTTATTGAGCTTTTTGATGAAAAGGCGTGGTGCATTGTGATGAGAAGGGCACGAAGCATTGTGATGACATGATCATGGAGCCATTTGATGAAAAGGGACATGGAACATTTTGTTGACAGATTTTAGGGAACATTGTGATGTAAGTGGTCAAGGATCATTGTGATGAAAAGGGTCATAGAACATTTTGATGACAGTGGTTATGGAACATTTTGATGTTAGGGGTCATGGAGCATTGTGATGATAAGGGCATGTAACATTGTGATGACAGGGGTCATGGAACATTGTGACGACATGGGTGAGGGTGTATTGTGATGACTAGTGATGGAACATTGTGGGATCAGTGATGACAGAGTAATTTAATGAGAAATGCATGGAGCATTGTGATGACAAGGTTGTGGAGCATTGTGATGACAAGTGCATGGCGCAATGTGATGACATGGGTCATGGAGCATTTTGCTGCCAAAGACATGAAACACTCTGATGAAAAGTGCCAGAAAGCATTGTGATGAAAAATTCATGGAGTATTGTGGTGAAAATTGTAACAGAGCCTCCTGATGATGAGGGCATGGACCATTGTGATGACAAATTTTATGAAGCATTGTGATGACTGTAGTCAGGAGCATTGTGATGACAGGGGTAATGGTACATTGTGATGACAAGGGAACGGAGCATTGTGATGACAGTGGCATGAATCATTGGTCTGACAAATTTCAATGATTATTTTGATGACACTAGGCATGGCGTACTGTGATGATAAGGGCATGGAGCCTTGTTATGACAAGGTCACGGATTATTGTGAAGACAGATGCCAGTTAGCATTGTGATGATATATGTCATGGTCCATTGTGATGACAATTGCATGGAGCATTGTGATGAAAAGGGCATGGATCCTATTCATGACACGGTTCAAGGAGCATTTTGACGCTAAGTGTCATGGATCATTGTGATGACACGTGTCTTGAGCATTGTGATGACAAATGTGATGGAGCATTGTGATGACAAGGGCATGGCGTATTGTGATGACAGGCATCATGGAGAGTTGTGATGACAAGTGTTATGGAACATTATGATCAAAAGGGTTTGGAGCATTGTGATGACAGAGATCATGGATCATTTTGATTTCAAGGAGCGTGGAGCATTGTGATGACAGGAGCATGAAGCAATGTGATCCCAAGGTTCATGGAGGATTGTGATGACAAGCGCATGGAGCATTGTGATGACAATGTCATGTAGCATTTTGCTGACAAAATCATGGAACATTGTGATGACAAGTGTCATGGGGCACTGTGATGACAAGCGTCATGGAGCATTGTGATTACAGGGGTCATGGAGCATTGGGATGACAAGGGCATGAAACATTGTGATGATAAGGTTCATGGGGCATTTTGATGACAAGAGTCCTAGATCATTGTTGTGTCATGGGTCATGGAGTGTTGTGATGAGATAGGTCAGGGTGCACTGTGATGACATGGGAATGGAGCATTATGATGACAAACTCCTGGAGCACTGTGTTGAGAAGACCGTGGAACCTTGTGACGACAAATGGCATGGAGCATTCTGATGGAAAGTGCCATGGAGCCTTGTGATTACAGGGGTATTGGAGCATTTTGATGACAAGGGCATGAAGCATTGTGATGAGAAGCCCATGGAGCATTCTGATGACATGCATCATGGAACATTGTGATGACATGAGCATGGAATATTGTGATTACAGGGGTCTTGGAGCATTGTGATGAAAAAGGCATTGATCATTGTGATGAAAAAGGCATCGATCCTCGTCATGGCAGTAACCATGGAGCATACTGACGACAAGTGTCAGGGATCATTGTGATAACAAGTGCATTGAGCATTGTGATGACAAAGTTCATGGAGCATTGTGATGAGAAGACCATGGATAATTGTGATGATGAGTGTCATGGGGTATTGTGATGACAATGGTTATGGAATATTGTGATCACAAGTGTTTGGAGCATTGTGATGACAGAGGGAATGGAGCATTTTTCTTTCATTGTGATGAGAAGAGCATGAATCATTATGATGATGGGCATGGTGCATTGGGATGACAGGGTTCATGGAGAATTGAGATGAAAAAGGGCATGGAGAATTGTGAAGAAAATGGCATGGATCATTGTGATGAAAAAGTCATGGAGCCTTGTCATGACAGCGTTCAAGGAGCATACTACGACAAGTGTTAGGGAGCATTGTGATGACAAGTTTATTGAGCATTGTGATGACAAATGTCATGGAGTATTGTGCTGAGAAGACAATGGAATACTTTGATGGCAAGCATCATTGTGCATTGTTATGACCAGTGTTCTGGGACATTGTGATCTAAAGGGTTTGGAGCATTTTGATGACGGAGGTCATGGAGCATTTTGATTTCATTGTGATGACAATAGCATGAAGCATTAATGATGATGGGCTTGGTGCATTTGGTTGACAGGTTTCATGGAGCGTTCAGATGAAGATGGGCATGGAGCATTGTGATTAAATTGGTCTTGGGGAATTGTGAAGGCAAGAGCAGGGAGCATTGCAATGAGAAGGCCATGGAGCATTCTGATGACTTGCGTCATGGAGCTTTGTGATGACAAGGGCATGGAGCATTGTGATTACAGGGGTTTTGGAGCATTGTGATGACAAGGCCGTGGACAACTGCTATGGCAAGGGTCATGGAGCATTGTTATGACAGGGGTAATGGAGCCTTGTGATGACAAGGGCATGGAGCATTTGTCTGAAAAGTTTCATTTCTTACTGGGATGAGAGTGGGCAAGAAGCATTGTGATGACAAGGGCACAGAACACTGTGATACCTGGGTCATGGAGGATTTTAATGAAAAGGGCATGGAGCATTTTGATGAGACGGGCATCGAGCATTGTGATGACAAGCGTCATAGAGCTTTGTGATGACAAGGGCATTGAGCAATATGTTGAGAGTGTTCATAGAGCAATGTGAAGACAATGGCATGGAGCATTTTGATGGCAAGTGTCATGGAGCTTTGTGACGACAAATGTTATGGAGCATTTTGATGAAAAGCGCATGGTGCATTGTGATGAGAAGGGCAGGGAGCATTGTGATGACAGGGTTCATGGAACATTGTGACAACATGGGTGAGGGTGTTCTGTGATGACTAGTGATGGAACATTGTGAGATCAGTGGTGACACAGCATTTTGATGAGAAGTGCATGGAGCATTGTGATGACAAGGCCGTGGAACACTGTACTGACAAGGGTCATGGAGAATTGTTATGACGGGGTTAAAGGAGCTTTGTGATGACAAATGTCATGGAGCATTGTGCTGAGAAGACCATGGATAATTTTGATGGCAAGCATCATTGTGCATTGTTATGACAAGTGTTCTGGGACATTGTGATCTAAAGGGTTTGGAGCATTGTGATGACAGTGGTCATGGAGCATTTTGATTTCTTTGTGATGACAATAGCATGAAGCATTATGATGTTGGGCATGGTGCATTTTCATGACTGGGTTCAAGGAGCTTTCAGATGAAGAGGGGCATGGAACATTGTGATTAAATTGGTCTTGGAGAATTGTGATGACAAGAGCAGGGAACATTGTAATGAGGAGGCCGTGGAGCATCCTGATGACTTCCGTCATGGAGCTTTGTGATGACAAGGGCATGGAGCATTGTGATTACAGGGGTTTTGGAGCATTGTGAAGACAAGGCCGTGGAACACTGTAATGACAAGGGTCATGGAGAATTGTTATGACGGGGTTAATGGAGCTTTGTGATGACAAGGGCATGGAGCATTGGTCTGAAAAGTTTCATGTCTTACTGGGATGAGAGTGGGCAAGGAGTATTTTGATGACAAGGGCACAGAACACTGTGATACATGGGTCATGGAGGATTGTAATGAAAAGGGCGTGGTGCATTGTGATGAGAAGGGCATCGAGCATTGTGATGAGAAGCGTCATAGAGCTTTGTGATGACAAGGGCATTGAGCAATGTGATGAGAGTGTTCATGGGGCAATGTGATGACAATGGCATGGGGCATTTTGATGGCAAGTGTCATGCAGCTTTCTGATGACAAGTGTTATAGAGCATTTTGATGAAAAGGGCGTGGTGCATTGTTTTGAGAACGGCAGGAAGCATTGTGATGACATGATCATGGAACCATTTGATGAAAAGGGACATGGATTATTTTGTTGACAGAGTTTAGGGAACATTGTGATGTTAGGGGTCAAGGATCCTTGTGATGAAAAGGGTCATAGAGCATTTTGATGACAGGGGTTATGGAACATTGTGATGTTAGGGGCCATGGAGCACTGTGATGATAAGGGTATGTAACATTGTGATGACAATGGTCATGGAACTTTGTGAAGATATTGGTGAGGGTTTATTGTGATGACTAGTGATGGAACATTGTGAGATCAGTGGTGACAGAGCATTTTGATGAGAAGTGCATGGAGCATTGTGATGACAAGGTTTATGGAGCATTGTGATGACAAGGTTGTGGAGCATTGTGATGAAAAGTGCATGGTGCATTGTGATGATATGGGTTATGGAGCATTGTGCTGCCAAAGACATGAAACACTCTGATGAAAAGTGCCAGAGAGCATTGTGATGAAAAGTTCCTGGAGTATTGTGTTGAAAATTGTAACAGAGCCTCCTGATGATGAGGTCACAGATCATTGTGATGACTGTAGTCAGGAGCATTGTGATGACAGGGGTAATGGTGCATTGTGATGACAAGGGAATGGAGCATTGTGATGACAGTGGCATGAAGCATTGGTCTGACAAATTTCAATGATTATTTTGATGACAGTAGGCATGGTGTATTGTGATGATTAGGGCATGGAACCTTGTGATGACAAGGTCACAGATTATTGTGAAGACAGATGCCAGTTAGCATTGTGATGATATATGTCATGATCCATTGTGATGACAATTGCATGGAACATTGCGAGGCCCGGTGTCATGGACGATTTTGAATACAAGGTCTTGGATCATTGTGATGACAAGGGCATGGAGCCTTGTCATGACAAGTGCCACTGAGAATGTCGATGACAAGTCGTGAAGCATTGTGATGACAAGCACGTGGAGCTTGCTATGACAGATGTCATGGAGCATTGTGATGACAAATGCATGGAGAATTGTGATGACAAGAACATGTAACATTGTGACGAGAGTTGTCATGGTGCATTGTGATGACAAGGGACATGTAGCATTGTGATGACCAGCGAATGGAGCATTGTGATTGCAAGACCTTGGAACATTGTGATGAGAAGACCACGGATAATTGTGCTGATGAGCGTCATGTAGCACTGTAATGACAAGGGTCATAGAGTCTTCTGATGAAAATCTTGTGGAATATTGTCATGACAAGGGCCTGGAGCATTGTGAGGAGAAGTTCATGGAGTATTGTGAAGACAGGTGTCAAGGAGCATTGTGATGACATATGTCATGGTCCATTGTGATGATAATGGAAGGGAGCATTTTGCTGCCAAGTGTCATGGAGGATTGTGATGACAAATGTAATGGAGTATTGTGATGACAAAGGCTTGGAGCATTGTGATGCCAAGGGTCATGGAGCATTGTGATGACAAGGGCAATTGAGAATTTAGAAGAGAAGTTCGGGGAGCATTCTGATGACAAGCACATGTTGCTTGCTATGACAGGGGTCATGGAGCATTGTGATGACAAGTGCATGGAGAATTGTTATGAGAAGGACATGGAGAATCCTGATGAAAAGGGACATGGTGCATTGTTATGACCAGGGCATGGAGCATTGTGATGGCAAGACCGTGGAGCATTGTGATGAAAACACCATGGATAATTGTGATGACATGCATCAAGGAGCATTGTAATGACAAGGGGCATGGAGCATTATGATGACAGGTGTCATGAGAATTTGATGAGAGTGGTCATGGAGCATTGTGTTGACAAGTTTCATGGAGCATTCTGATGAGAAGCTTGTGAATTATTGTGATGACAATGGCATGGAGCATTGTGATGAAAAGGGCATGGAGCATTGTGATGAAAAAGGCATGGATCCTTTTCATGACACGGTTCAAGGAGCATTTTGACGATAAGTGTCATGGATCATTGTGATGACAAGTGCCTTGAGCATTGTGATGACAAATGTCATAGAGCATTGTGATGACAAGGGCATGGATTATTGTGATGGCAGGCATCATGGAGAGTTGTGATGACAAGTGTTATGGAACATTATGATCACAAGGGTTTGGAGCATTGTGATGACAGAGATCATGGATCATTTTGATTTCAAGGAGCGTGGAGCATTGTGATGACAGGAGCATGAAGCAATGTGATCCCAAGGTTCATGGAGGATTGTGATGACAAGCGCATGGAGCATTGTGATGACAATGTCATGTAGCATTTTGCTGACAAAAGCATGGAACATTGTGATGACAAGAGTCATGGAGCACTGTGATGACAAGCGTCATGGAGCATTGTGATTACAGGGGTCATGGAGCATTGGGATGACAAGGGCATGAATCATTGTGATGACAAGGTTCATGGAGCATTTTGATGACAAGGCTCCTGGATCATTGTTGTGTCATGGGTCATGGAGTGTTGTGATGAGAGTGGTCAGGGTGCATTGTGATGACATGGGAATGGAGCATTATGATGACAAGCTCCTGGAGCATTGAGTTGAGAAAACCGTGGAACCTTGTGACGACAAGTTGCATGGAGCAATCTGATGGAAAGTGCCATGGAGCCTTGTGATTACAGGGGTATTGGAGCATTTTGATGACAAGGGCATGGAACATTGTTATCAGAAGGCCATGGAGCATTCTGATGACAAGCAGCATGGAATATTGTGATGACAAGTGCATGGGGTATTGTGATTACAGGGGTTTTGGAGCATTGTGATGAAAAATGCATGGATCATTGTGATGAAAATGGCATCGAGCCTCGTCATGGCAGGTTTCATGGAGCATACTGACGACAAGTGTCAGGGATCATTGTGATAACAAGTGCATTGAGCATTGTGATGACAAAGTTCATGGAGCATTGTGATGACAGGACCATGGATAATTGTGATGATGAGAGTCATGGGGCATTTTGATGACAATGGTTATGGAATATTGTGATCACAAGGGTTTGGAGCATTGTGATGACAGAGGGCATGGAGCATTTTGATTTCATTTTGATGACAAGAGCATGAAGCATTATGATGATGTGCATGGTGTATTGGGATGACAGGGTTCATGGAGAATTGAGATGAAAAGGGGCATGGAACATTGTGATGAAATAGGCATGGAGCCTTTTCATGACAGCTTTCAAAGAGCATACTACGACAAGTGTTAGGGAGCATTGTGATGACAATTTTATTGAGCATTGTGATGACAAATATCATGGAACATTGTGCTGAGAAGACCATGGAAAATTTTGATGGCAAGCGTCATTGTGCATTGTTATGACCAGTGTTCTGGGACATTGTGATCTAAATGGTTTGGAGCATTGTGATGACAGAGGTCATGGAGCATTTTGATTTCATTGTGATGACAATAGCACGAAGCATTATGATGATGGGCATGGTGCATTTGGATGACAGTGTTCATGGAATATTCAGATGAGGAGGGACATGGAGCATTGTGATTAAATTGGTCTTGGAGAATTGTGATGACAAGAGCAGGGAGCATTGTAATGAGAAGGCCATGGAGCATTCTGATGACTTGGGTCATGGAGCTTTGTGATGACAAGGGCCTGGGGCATTGTGATTACAGGGGTTTTGGAGCATTGTGATGACAAGCCCGTGGAACACTGTAATGGCAAGGGTCATGGAGCATTGTTATGGCAGGGGTAATGGAGCCTTGTGATGACAAGGGCATTGAGGATTGGTCTGAAAAGTTTCTTGTCTTACTGGGATGAGAGTGGACAAGGAACATTGTGATGACAAAGACACAGAACACTGTGATACATGGGTCATGGAGGAGTGTAATGAAAAGGGCATGGAGCATTGTGATGAGAAGCGTCATAGAGCTTTGTGATGACAAGGGCATTGAGCAATGTGATGAGAGTGTTCATGGAGCAATGTGATGACAATGACATGGAGCATTTTGATGGCAAGGGTCATGCAGCTTTCTGATGACAAATGTTATTGAGCATTTTGATGAAAAGGGCGTGGTGCATTGTGATGAGAAGGGCACGAAGCATTGTGATAATATGATCATGGAGCCATTTGATGAAAAGGGACATGGAACATTTTGTTGACAGAGTTTAGGGAACATTGTGATGTAAGTTGTCAAGGACCATTGTGATTAAAAGTGTCATAGAGCATTTTGATGACAGGGGTTATGGATCATTTGGATGTTAGGGGTCATGGAGCATTGTGATGATAAGGTCATGAAACATTGTGATGACAGGGGTCATGGAACATTGTGACGACATGGGTGTGGGTGTATTGTGATGACTAGTGATGGAACATTGTGAGATCAGTGGTGACAGAGCACTTTGATGAGAAGTGCATGGAGCATTGTGATGACAAGGTTGTGGAGCATTGTGATGACAAGTGCATGGCACAATGTGATGACATGGGTCATGGAGCATTGTGCTGCCAAAGACATGAAACACTCTGATGAACAGTGCCAGAAAGCATTGTGATGAAAAATTCATGGAGTATTGTGGTGAAAATTGTAACAGAGCCTCCTGATGATGAGGGCATGGACCATTGTGATGACAAATTTTATGAAGCATTGTGATGACTGTAGTCAGGAGCATTGTGATGACAGGGGTAATGGTGCATTGTGATGACAAGGGAACGGAGCATTGTGATGACAGTGGCATGAAGCATTGGTCTGACAAATTTCAATGATTACTTTGATGACAGTAGGCATGGCGTATTGTGATGATAAGGGCATGGAGCCTTGTGATGACAAGGTCACGGATTATTGTGAAGACAGATGCCAGTTAGCATTGTGATGATATATGTCATGGTCCATTGTGATGACAATTGCATGGAGCATTGTGATGAAAAGGACATGGATCCTATTCATGACACGGTTCAAGGAGCATTTTGACACTAAGTGTCATGGATCATTGTGATGACACGTGTCTTGAGCATTGTGATGACAAATGTGATGGAGCATTGTGATGACAAGGGCATGGAGTATTGTGATGACAGGCATCATGGAGAGTTGTGATGACAAGTGTTATGGAACATTATGATCAAAAGGGTTTGGAGCATTGTGATGACAGAGATCATGGATCATTTTGATTTCAAGGAGCGTGGAGCATTGTGATGACAGGAGCATGAAGCAATGTGATCCCAAGGTTCATGGAGGATTGTGATGACAAGCGCATGGAGCATCGTGATGACAAGGTCATGTAGCATTTTGCTGACAAAAGCATGGTCCATTGTGATGACAAGAGTCATGGAACACTGTGATGACAAGCGTCATGGAGCATTGTGATTACAGGGGTCATGGAGCATTGGGATGACAAGGGCATGAATCATTGTGATGACAAGTTTCATGGAGCATTTTGATGACAAGAGTCCTGGATCATTGTTGTGTCATGGGTCATGGAGTGTTGTGATGAGATAGGTCAGGGTGCATTGTGATGACATGGGAATGGAGCATTATGATGAAAATCCCCTGGAGCACTGTGTTGAGAAGACCGTGGAACCTTGTGATGACAAATGGCATGGAGCATTCTGATGGAAAGTGCCATGGAGCCTTTTGATTACAGGGGTATTGGAGCATTTTGATGACAAGGGCATGAAGCATTGTGATGAGAAGCCCATGGAGCATTCTGATGACATGCATAATGTAATATTGTGATGACAAGAGCATGGAATATTGTGATTACAGGGGTCTTGGAGCATTGTGATGAAAAAGGCATTGATCATTGTGATGAAAAAGGCGTCGAGCCTCGTCATGACAGGGTTCAAGGAGCATACTGACGACAAGTGTCAGGGAGCAGTGTGATAACAAGTGCATTGAGAATTGTGATGACAAAGTTCATGGAGCATTGTGATGAGAAAACCATGGATAATTGTGATGATGAGTGTCATGGGGCATTGTGATGACAATGGTTATGGAATATTGTGATCACAAGGGTTTGGAGCATTGTGATGACAGAGGGCATGGAGCATTTTTCTTTCATTTTGATGAAAAGAGCATGAAGCATCATGATGATGGGCATGGTGCATTGGGATGACAGGGTTCATGGAGAATTGAGATGAAAAAGGGCATGAAGCATTGTGAAGAAAATGGCATGGATCATTGTGATGAAAAAGGCATGGAGCCTTGTCATGACATCGTACAAGGTGCATACTACGACAAGTGTTAGGGAGCATTGTGATGACAAGTGTATTGAGCATTGTGATGACAAATGTCATGGAGTATTGTGCTGAGAAGACAATGGAATATTTGATGGCAAGCATCATTGTGCATTGTTATGACCAGTGTTCTGGGACATTGTGATCTAAAGGGTTTGGAGCATTGTGATTACAGATGTCATGGAGCATTTTGATATCATTGTGATGACAATAGCATGAAGCATTAATGATCATGGGCTTGGTGCAATTGGTTGACAGGTTTCATGGAGCATTCAGATGAAGATGGGCATGGAGCATTGTGATTAAATTGGTCTTGGGGAATTGTGATGGCAAGAGCAGGGAGCATTGCATTAAGAAGACCATGGAGCATTCTGATAACATGTGTCATGGAGCTTTGTGATGACAAGGGCATGGAGCATTGTGATTACAGGGGTTTTGGAGCATTGTGATGACAAGGCCGTGGACCACTGCTATGGCAAGTGTCATGGAACATTGTTATGACAGGGGTAATGGAGCCTTGTGATGACAAGGGCATGGAGCATTGGTCTGAAAAGTTTCATTTCTTACTGGGATGAGAGTGGGCAAGAAGCATTGTGATGACAAGGGCACAGAACACTGTGATACCTGGGTAATGGAGGATTGTAATGAAAATGGCATGGAGCATTTTGATGAGAAGGACATCGAGCATTGTGATGACAAGCGTCATAGAGCTTTGTGATGACAAGGGCATTGAGCAATATGTTGAGAGTTTTCATGGAGCAATGTGATGACAATGGCATGGAGCATTTTGATGGCAAATGTCATGGAGCTTTGTGATGACAAATGTTATGGAGCATTTTGATGAAAAGCGCATGGTGCATTGTGATGAGAAGGGCAGGGAGCATGGTGATGACATGATCATGGAGCCATTTGATGAAAAGGGACATGGAATATTTAGTTGACAGAGCTTAGGGATCATTGTGATGTAAGGGGTCAAGGATCTTTGTGATGAAAAGGGTCATAGAGCATTTTGATGACAGGGGTTATTGAACATTTTGATGTTAGGGGTCATGGAGCATTGTGATGATAAGGGCATGTAACATTGTGATGACAGGTGTCATGGAACATTGTGACGACATTGGTGAGGGTGTATTGTGATGACTAGTGATGGAACATTGTAAGATCAGTGGTGACAGAGCATTTTGATGAGAAGGGCATGGAGCATTGTGATGACAAGGTTTATGGAGCATTGTGATGACAAGGTTGTGGAGCATTGTGATGAAAAATGCATGGTGCATTGTGATGATATGTGTCTTGGAGCATTGTGCTGCCAAAGGCATAGAACACTCAAATGACAAGTGCCAGATAGCATTGTGATGAAAACTTCATGGAATATTGTGGTGACAATTGTAACAGAGCCTCCTGATGATGAGGGCATGGACCATTGTGATGACAAATTTTATGAAGCCTTTTGATGACTGGAGTCAGGAGCATTGTGATGACAGGGGCCATGGTGCATTGTGATGACAATGGAATGGAACATTGTGATGACAGTGGCATGAAGCATTCGTCTGACAAATTCCAAAGATTATTGTGATGACAGTGGTCGTGGCATATTGTGATGATAAGGGCATGGAGCCTTGTGATGACAAGGTCACGGATTATTGTGAAGACAGATGTCAGTTAGCATTGTGATGATATATGTCATGGTCCATTTTGATGACAATTGCATTGAACACTGCGAGGTCAAGTGTCATGGGCAATTGTGATGACAAGGTCTTGGATCATTGAGATGACAAGGGCATGGAGCATTGTCATTACAATTGCCACTGAGAATGTCGATGACAAGGTCGTGAAGCATTTTGATGACAAGCTCGTGGAGCTTGCTATGACAGGTGTCATGGAGCATTGTGATGACAAATGCATGGAGAATTGTGATGACAAGAACATGTAACATTGTGACGAGAGGTGTCATGGTGCATTGTGACGACAAGGGACATGTAGCATTGAGATGACCAGCGAATGGAGCATTGTGATGGCAAGACATTGCAATATTGTGATGAGAAGACCACGGATAATTGTGCTGATGAGCGTCATGGAGCACTGTAATGACAAGGGTCATAGAGTCTTCTGATGAAAAGCTTGTGGAATATTGTCATGACAAGGGCCTGGAGCATTGTGAGGAGAAGTTCATGGAGTATTGTGAAGACAGGTGTCAAGGAGCATTGTGATGACATATGTCATGGTCCATTGTGATGATAATGGAAGGGAGCATTTTGCTGCCAAGTGTCATGGAGGATTGTGATGACAAATGTAATGGAGTATTGTGATGACAAGGGCTTGGAGCATTGTGATGCCAAGGGTCATGGAGCATTGTGATGACAAGGGCAATTGAGAATTTTGATGGAAAGTTCGGGGAGCATTGTGATAACAAGCACATGTTGCTTGCTATGACAGGGGTCATGGAGCATTGTGATGACAAGTGCATGGAGAATTGTGATGACAAGGACGTGGAGAATCCTGATGAAAAGGGACATGGAGCATTGTTATGACCAGGGCATGGAGCATTGTGATGGCAAGACTGTGGAGCATTGTGATGAGTACACCACGGATAATTGTGATGACGAGCATCACGGAGCACTGTAATGACAAGGGACATGGAGCATGATGAGGACAGGTGCCATGAACATTTTGATGACAGGGGTCATGGAGCATTGTGATGAAAAGTTTCATGGATAATTCTGAAGACAAGCTTGTGAACTATTGTGATGACAATGGCATGGAGTATTGTGATGAAAGGGGCATGGAGCATTGTGATGAAAAAGGCATGGATGCTTTTCATGACACGGTTCAAGGAGTATTTTGACGATAAGTGTCATGGATCATTGTGATGACAAGTGTCTTGAGCATTGTGATGACAAATGTCATGGAGCATTGTGATGACAAGGGCATGGAGTATTGTGATGACAGGCATCATGGAGAGTTGTGATGACAAGTGTTATGGAACATTATGATCACAAGGGTTTGGAGCATTGTGATGACAGAGGTCATGGATCATTTTGATTTCAAGGAGCGAGGAGCATTGTGATGACAGGAGCATGAAGCCATGTGATCCCAAGTTTCATGGAGGATTGTGATGACAGGAGCATGGAGTATTGTGATGACAAGGTCATGTAGCATTTTGCTGACAAAAGCATGCAACATTGTGATGACAAGAGTCATGGAGCACTGTGATGACAAGCGTCATGGAGCATTGTGATTACCGTGGTCATGGAGCATTGGGATGACAAGGGCATGATTCATTGTGATGACAAGTTTCATGGAGCGTTTTGATGACAAGAGTCATGGAGCACTGTGTTGACAAGCGTCATGGCGCATTGTGAAGACATGGGTCATGTAGCATTGTGCTGCCAAACGCATGGAACACACTGATGAAAAGTGCCAGAGAGCATTGTGATGAAAAGTTCATACAGTATTGTGGTGACAATTGAAACAGAGCCTCCTGACGATGAGGGCATGGACCATTGTGATGACAAATTTTATGAAGCATTGTGATGACTGGAGTCAGGAGCATTGTGATGACACGGGTCATGGTGCATTGTGATGACAATGGAATGGAACATTGTGATGACAGTGGCACGAAGCATTGGTCTGACAAATTTCAATGACGATTGTGATGACAGTGGGAATGGCATATTTTGATGATAAGGGCATGGATCCTTGTGATGACAAGGTCACGGATTTTTGTGAAGACAGATGCCAGTTAGCATTGTGATGATATATGTCATGGTCCACTGTGATGACAATTGCATGGAACATTGTGAGGCCAGGTGTCATGGGCGATTGTGATGACATGGTCTTGGATCATTGTGATGAGAAGGGCATGGAGCCTTGTCATGACAAGTGCCACAGAGAATGTCGATGACAAGGTCGTGAAGCATTGTGAAGACAAGCACGTGGAGCTTGCTATGACAGCTGTCATGGAGCATTGTGATGACAAATGCATGGAGAATTGTGATGACAAGAACATGTAACATTGTGACGAGAGGTGTCATGGTGCAATGTGACGACAAGGGACATGTAGCATTGTGATGAGCAGCGAATGGAGCATTGTGATGGCAAGACCTGGGAACATTGTGATGAGAAGACCATGCATAATTGTGCTGATGAGAGTCATGGAGCACTGTAATGAGAAGGGTCTTGGAGCCTTCTGATGAAAAGCTTGTGGAGTATTGTCATGACAAGGGCCTGGAGCATTGTGATGACAAGTACATGGAGTATTGTGAAGACAGGTGTCAGGGATCATTGTGATGACCTATGTCATGGTCCATTGTGATGATAATGGCAGGGAGCATTGTGATGCCAATTGTCATGGAGCATTGTGATGACAAGGGCAATTGAGAATTTTGATGAGAAGGTCGGGAAGCATTGTGATGACAAGAACATGTTGCTTGCTATGACAGGGGTCATGGAGCATTGTGATGACAAGTGCATGGAGAATTGTGATGACAAGGACGGGGAGAATCCTGATGAAAAGGGACATGGAGCATTGTTATGACCAGGGCATGGAGTATTGTGATGGCAAGACCGTGGAGCATTGTGATGAGAACACCATGGATAATTGTGATGACGATCATCACGGAGCACTGTAATGACAAGGGACATGGAGCATTATGATGACAGGTGTCATGACCATTTTGATGACAGGGTTCAAGGAGCATTGTTATGGCAAGTTTCATGGAGCATTCTGATGAAAAGCTTGTGAACTATTGTGAGAACAAATGCATGGAGCATTGTGATGAAAAGTGCATGGAGCATTTTGATCAAAAAGGCATGGATCCTTTTCATGACACGGTTCAAGGAGCATTTTGATGATAAGTGTCATGGATCATTGTGATGACAAGTGTCTTGAGCATTGTGATGACAAAGGTCATGGAGCATTGTGATGACAAGGGCATGGAGTATTGTGATGACAGGCATCATGGAGAGTTGTGATGACAAGTGTTATGGTACATAATGATAACAAGGGTTTGGAGCATTGTGATGACACATGTCATGGATCATTTTGATTTCAAGGAGCGCGGAGCATTTTGATGACAGGAGCATGAAGCAATGTGATCCCAAGGTTCAAGGAGGATTGTGATGACAAGCGCATGGAGCATTGTGAAGACAAGGTCATGTAGCATTTTGCTGACAAAAGCATGGAACATTGTGATGACAAGCGTCATGGAGCACTGAGATGACAAGCATCATGGAGCATTGTGATTACAGGGGTCATGGAACATTGGGATGACAAGGGCATGAATCATTGAGATGACAAGGTTCATGGAGCATTTTGATGACAAGAGTCCTGGATCATTGATATGTCATGGGTCATGGAGCGGTGTGATGACAGTGGTCATGGTGCATTGTGATGACATGGGAATGGAGCATTATGATGACAAGCTCCTGGAGCATTGTGTTGAGAAGACCATGGAACCTTGTGATGACAAGTTTCATGGAGCATTCTGATGGAAAGTGCCATGGAGCCTTGTGATTACAGGGGTTTTCGAGAATTTTGATGACAAGGGCATGGAGCATTGTGATGAGAAGGCCATGGAGCAATCTGATGACATGCATCATGGAACATTGTAATGACAAGAGCCTGGAGTATTGTTATTACAGGGGTCTTGGAACATTGTGATGAAAAATGCATGGATCATTGTGATGCAAAGGCGCCGAGCCTTGTCATGACAGGGTTCAAGGAGAATACTGACAACAAGTGTCAGGGATCATTGTAATAACAAGTGCATTGAGCATTGTGATGACAAAGTTCATGGAGCATTGTGCTGAGAAGACCATGGATAATTGGGATGATGATTGTCATGGGGCATTATGATGACAATTGTTATAGAATATTGTGATCACAAGGGTTGGGAGCACTGTGATGACAGAGGGCATGGAGCATTTTATTTCATTATGATGACAAGAGCATGAAGCATTATGATGATGGGCATAGTGCATTGGGATGACAGGGCTCATGGAGAATTGAGATTATAAAGGGCGTGGAACATTGTGATGAAAAAGGCATGGAACCTTGTCATGACAGCGTTCAAGGAGCATACTATGACAGGTGTTAGGGAGGATTGTGATGACAAGTGTATTGAGCATTGTGATGACAAATGTCTTGGAGCATTGGGCTGAGAAGACCATGGATAAATTTGATGGCAAGCATCATTGTGCATTGTTATGACAAGTGTTCTGGGACATTGTGATCTAAAGGGTTTGGAGCATTGTGATGACAGAGGTCATGGAGCATTTTGATTTCATTGTGATGACAATAGCATGAAGCATTATGATGATGGGCATGGTGCATTTGGATGAAAGGGTTCATGGAGCATTCAGATGAAGAGGGGCATGGAGCCTTGTGATTAAATTGGTCTTGGAGAATTGTGATGACAGGAGCAGGGAGCATTGCAATAAGAAGGCCAGGGAGCATTCTGATGACTTGCGTCATGGAGCTTTGTGATGACAAGGGCATGGAGCATTGTGATTACAGGGGTTTTGGAGCATTGTGATGACAAGGCCGTGGAACACTGTAATGGCAAGGGTCATGGAACATTGTTATGACAGGGGAAATGGAGCCTTGTGATGACAAGGGCATGGATCATTGGTCTGAAAAGTTTCATGTCTTACTGGGATGTGAGTGGGCAAGGAGCATTGTGATGACAAGGGTACAGAACACTGTGATACATGGGTCAGGGAGGATTGTAATGAAAATTGCATGGAGCATTGTGATGAGAAGGGCATTGAGCAATGTGATGAGACTGTTCATGGAGCAATGTGATGACAATCGCATGGAGCATTTTGATGGCAAGTGTCATTGAGCTGTGTGATGACAAATGTTATGGAACATTTTGATGAAAAAGGCGTGGTGCATTGTGATGAGAAGGGCAGGGAGAATTGTGATGACATGATGATGGAGCCATTTGATGAAAAGGGACATGGAACATTTTGTTGACAGACTTTAGGGAACATTGTGATGTAAGGGGTCAAGGATCCTTGTGATGAAAAGGGTCATAGAGCATTTTGATGACAGGGGTTATGGAACATTTTGATGTTAGGTGTCATGGAGCATTTTGATGATATGGGCATGCAACATTGTGATGACAGGGGTCATGGAACATTTTGTCGACATGGGTGAGGGTGTACTGTGATGACTAGTGATGGAACATTGTGAGATCAGTGGTGACAGAGCATTTTGATGAGAAGTGCATGGAGCATTGTGATGACAAGGTTTATGGAGCTTTGTGATGACAAGGTTGTGGAGCATTGTGATGACAACTGCATGGCACATTGTGATGACATGGGTCTTGGAGCATTGTGCTGCCAAAGGCATGAAACACTCTTATGACAAGTGCCCGAGAGCATTGTGATGAAAAATTCTTGGAGTATTGTGGTGACAATTGTAACAGAGCCTCCTGATGATGAGGGCATGGACCATTGTGATGACAAATTTTATGAAGCATTGTGATGACTGGAGTCAGGAGCATTGTGATGACAGGGGTCATGGTGCACTGTGATGACAAGGGAATGGAGCATTGTGATGACAGGGGCATGAAGCATTGGTCTGACAAATTTCAAGGATTATTGTGATGACAGTGGGTATGGCGTATTGTGATGAAAAGGGCATGGAGCCTTGTGATGACAAGGTCACGGATTATTGTGAAGACAGATGCCAGTTAGCATTGTGATGATATATGTCATGGTCCATTGTGATGACAATTGCATGGAACATTGCGAGGCCAGGTGTCATGGGCGATTGTGATGACAAGGTCTTGGATCATTGTGAGGACAAGGGCATGGAGCATTGTCATGACAAGTGCCACTGAGAATGTCGATGACAAGGTCGTGAAGCAGTGTGATGACAAGCGCGTGGAAGTTGCTATGACAGGTGTCATGGAGTATTGTGATGACAAATGCATGGAGAATTGTGATGACAAGAACATGTAACATTGTGATGAGAGGTGTCATGGTGCATTGTGACGACAAGGGACATGTAGTATTGTGATGACCAGCGAATGGAGCATGGTGATGTCAAGACCTTGGAACATTGTGATAAGAAGACCATGGATAATTAGGCTGAGGAGCGTCATGCAGCACTGTAACGACAGGGGTCATGGAGCCTTCTGATGAAAGCTTGTGGAGTATTGTCATGACAAAGGCCTAGAGCATGGTGATGACAAGGTTATGGAATATTGTGAAGACATGTGTCAGGGAGCATTGTGATGACATATGTCATGGTCCATTGTGATGACAATTGCATGGAGCATTGTGATGAAAAGGGTATGGATACTTTTCATGACACGGTTCAAGGAGCATTTGGACGCTAAGTGTCATGGATCATTGTGATGACAAGTGTCTTGAGCATTGTGATGACAAATGTGATGGAGCATTGTGATGACAAGGACATGGAGTATTGTGATGACAGGCATCATGGAGAGTTGTGATGACAAGTGTTATGTAACCTTATGATCACAAGTGTTTGGAGCATTGTGATGACAGAGATCATGGATCATATTGATTTCAAGGAGCGTGGAGCATTGTGATGACAGGAGCATGAAGCAATGTATTCCCAAGGTTCATGTAGGATTGTGATGACAAGCGCATGGAGCATTGTGATGACAAGGTCATGTAGCATTTTGCTGACAAAAGCATGGAACATTGTGATGACAAGAGTCATGGAGCACCGTGATGACAAGAGTCATGGAGCATTGTGATTACAGGGGTCATGGAGCATTGGGACTACAAGGGCATGAATCATTGTGATGACAAGTTTCATGGAGCATTTTGATGACAAGAGTCTTGGATCATTGTTGTGTCATGGGTCATGGAGCGTTGTGATGACAGTGGTCATCGTGCATTGCGATGACATGGGAATGGAGCATTATGATGACAAGCTCCTGGAGCATTGTGTTGAGAAGAAAGTTCAACTTGTGATGACGAGTGTCAATGAGCATTCTGATTTAAAGTGCCATGGAGCCTTGTGATTACAGGGGTATTGGAGCATTTTGATGACAAGGGCATGGAGCATTGTGATGAGAAGGCCATGGAGCATTCTGATGACATGCATCGTGGAACATTGCGATGACAAGAGCATCGAGTATTGTGATTAGAGGGGTCTTGGAGCACTGTGATGAAAAAGGCATGGATCATTGTGATGAAAAAGGCGTCGAGCCTCGTCATGGCAGGGTTCAAGGAGCATACTGACGACAAGTGTCAGGGATCATTGTGATAACAAGTGCATTGAGCATTGTGATGACAATGTTCATGGAGCATTGTGATGAGAAGACCATGGATAATTGTGATGATGAGTGTCATGGGAAATTGTGATGACAATGGTTATGAAATATTGTTATCACAAGGGTTTGGAGCATTGTGATGACAGAGGGCATGGAGCATTTTGATTTCATTGTGATGACAATAGCATGAAGCATCATGATGATGGGCATGGTGCATTTGGATGACAGGGTTAATGGAGCATTCAAATGAAGAGGGGCATGGAGCATTGTGATTAAATTGGTCTGGGAGAATTGTGATGACAAGAACAGTGGGCATTGCAATGAGAAGGCCATGGAGCATTCTGATGACTTGCGTCATGGTGCTTTGTGATGACAAGGGCATGGAGCATTGTGATTACATGGGTTTTGGAGCCTTGTGATGACAAGGCCGTGGAACACTGTAATGGCAAGGGTCATGGAGCGTTGTTATGGCAGGGGTAATGGAGCCTTGTGATGACAAGGGCATGGAGCATTGGTCTGAAAAGTTTCATGTCTTACTGGGATGAGAGTGGGCAAGGAGTATTGTGATGACAAGGGCACAGAACACTGTGATACATGGGTCATGGAGGATTGTAATGAAAAGGGCGTGGTGCATTGTGATGAGAAGGGCATCGAGCATTGTGATGAGAAGCGTCATAGAGCTTTGTGATGACAAGGGCATTGAGCAATGTGATGAGAGTGTTCATGGGGCAATGTGATGACAATGGCATGGGGCATTTTGATGGCAAGTGTCATGCAGCTTTCTGATGACAAGTGTTATAGAGCATTTTGATGAAAAGGGCGTGGTGCATTGTTTTGAGAACGGCAGGAAGCATTGTGATGACATGATCATGGAACCATTTTATGAAAAGGGACATGGATTATTTTGTTGACAGAGTTTAGGGAACATTGTGATGTTAGGGGTCAAGGATCCTTGTGATGAAAAGGGTCATAGAGCATTTTGATGACAGGGGTTATGGAACATTGTGATGTTAGGGGCCATGGAGCACTGTGATGATAAGGGTATGTAACATTGTGATGACAATGGTCATGGAACTTTGTGAAGATATTGGTGAGGGTTTATTGTGATGACTAGTGATGGAACATTGTGAGATCAGTGGTGACAGAGCATTTTGATGAGAAGTGCATGGAGCATTGTGATGACAAGGTTTATGGAGCATTGTGATGACAAGGTTGTGGAGCATTGTGATGAAAAGTGCATGGTGCATTGTGATGATATGGGTTATGGAGCATTGTGCTGCCAAAGACATGAAACACTCTGATGAAAAGTGCCAGAGAGCATTGTGATGAAAAGTTCCTGGAGTATTGTGTTGAAAATTGTAACAGAGCCTCCTGATGATGAGGTCACAGATCATTGTGATGACTGTAGTCAGGAGCATTGTGATGACAGGGGTAATGGTGCATTGTGATGACAAGGGAATGGAGCATTGTGATGACAGTGGCAAGAAGCATTGGTCTGACAAATTTCAATGATTATTTTGATGACAGTAGGCATGGTGTATTGTGATGATTAGGGCATGGAGCCTTGTGATGACAAGGTCACGGATTATTGTGAAGACAGATGCCAGTTAGCATTGTGATGATATATGTCATGATCCATTGTGATGACAATTGCATGGAACATTGCGAGGCCCGGTGTCATGGACGATTTTGAATACAAGGTCTTGGATCATTGTGATGACAAGGGCATGGAGCCTTGTCATGACAAGTGCCACTGAGAATGTCGATGACAAGTCGTGAAGCATTGTGATGACAAGCACGTGGAGCTTGCTATGACAGATGTCATGGAGCATTGTGATGACAAATGCATGGAGAATTGTGATGACAAGAACATGTAACATTGTGACGAGAGTTGTCATGGTGCATTGTGATGACAAGGGACATGTAGCATTGTGATGACCAGCGAATGGAGCATTGTGATTGCAAGACCTTGGAACATTGTGATGAGAAGACCACGGATAATTGTGCTGATGAGCGTCATGTAGCACTGTAATGACAAGGGTCATAGAGTCTTCTGATGAAAAGCTTGTGGAATATTGTCATGACAAGGGCCTGGAGCATTGTGAGGAGAAGTTCATGGAGTATTGTGAAGACAGGTGTCAAGGAGCATTGTGATGACATATGTCATGGTCCATTGTGATGATAATGGAAGGGAGCATTTTGCTGCCAAGTGTCATGGAGGATTGTGATGACAAATGTAATGGAGTATTGTGATGACAAGGGCTTGGAGCATTGTGATGCCAAGGGTCATGGAGCATTGTGATGACAAGGGCAATTGAGAATTTAGAAGAGAAGTTCGGGGAGCATTCTGATGAGAAGCACATGTTGCTTGCTATGACAGGGGTCATGGAGCATTGTGATGACAAGTGCATGGAGAATTGTTATGAGAAGGACATGGAGAATCCTGATGAAAAGGGACATGGTGCATTGTTATGACCAGGGCATGGAGCATTGTGATGGCAAGACCGTGGAGCATTGTGATGAAAACACCATGGATAATTGTGATGACATGCATCAAGGAGCATTGTAATGACAAGGGGCATGGAGCATTATGATGACAGGTGTCATGAGAATTTGATGAGAGTGGTCATGGAGCATTGTGTTGACAAGTTTCATGGAGCATTCTGATGAGAAGCTTGTGAATTATTGTGATGACAATGGCATGGAGCATTGTGATGAAAAGGGCATGGAGCATTGTGATGAAAAAGGCATGGATCCTTTTCATGACACGGTTCAAGGAGCATTTTGACGATAAGTGTCATGGATCATTGTGATGACAAGTGCCTTGAGCATTGTGATGACAAATGTCATAGAGCATTGTGATGACAAGGGCATGGATTATTGTGATGGCAGGCATCATGGAGAGTTGTGATGACAAGTGTTATGGAACATTATGATCACAAGGGTTTGGAGCATTGTGATGACAGAGGTCATGGATCATTTTGATTTCAAGGAGCGAGGAGCATTGTGATGACAGGAGCATGAAGCAATGTGATCCCAAGGTTCATGGAGGATTGTGATGACAAGCGCATGGAGCATCGTGATGACAATGTCATGTAGCATTTTGCTGACAAAAGCATGGAACATTGTGATGACAAGAGTCATGGAGCATTGTGATTACAGGGGTCATGGAGCATTGGGATGACAAGGGCATGAATCATTGTGATGACAAGGTTCATGGAGCATTTTGATGACAAGGCTCCTGGATCATTGTTGTGTCATGGGTCATGGAGTGTTGTGATGAGAGTGGTCAGGGTGCATTGTGATGACATGGGAATGGAGCATTATGATGACAAGCTCCTGGATCATTGAGTTGAGAAAACCGTGGAACCTTGTGACGACAAGTTGCATGGAGCAATCTGATGGAAAGTGCCATGGAGCCTTGTGATTACAGGGGTATTGGAGCATTTTGATGACAAGGGCATGGAACATTTTTATCAGAAGGCCATGGAGCATTCTGATGACATGCAGCATGGAATATTGTGATGACAAGTGCATGGGGTATTGTGATTACAGGGGTTTTGGAGCATTGTGATGAAAAATGCATGGATCATTGTGATGAAAATGGCATCGAGCCTCATCATGGCAGGTTTCATGGAGCATACTGACGACAAGTGTCAGGGATCATTGTGATAACAAGTGCATTGAGCATTGTGATGACAAAGTTCATGGAGCATTGTGATGACAGGACCATGGATAATTGTGATGATGAGAGTCATGGGGCATTTTGATGACAATGGTTATGGAATATTGTTATCACAAGTGTTTGGAGCATTGTGATGACAGAGGGCATGGAGCATTTTGATTTCATTTTGATGACAAGAGCATGAAGCATTATGATTATGTGCATGGTGTATTGGGATGACAGGGTTCATGGAGAATTGAGATGAAAAGGGGCATGGAACATTGTGATGAAATAGGCATGGAGCCTTTTCATGACAGCTTTCAAGGAGCATACTACGACAAGTGTTAGGGAGCATTGTGATGACAATTTTATTGAGCATTGTGATGACAAATATCATGGAACATTGTGCTGAGAAGACCATGGAAAATTTTGATGGCAAGCGTCATTGTGCATTGTTATGACCAGTGTTCTGGGACATTGTGATCTAAATGGTTTGGAGCATTGTGATGACAGAGGTCATGGAGCATTTTGATTTCATTGTGATGACAATAGCACGAAGCATTATGATGATGGGCATGGTGCATTTGGATGACAGTGTTCATGGAATATTCAGATGAGGAGGGACATGGAGCATTGTGATTAAGTTGGTCTTGGAGAATTGTGATGACAAGAGCAGGGAGCATTGTAATGAGAAGGCCATGGAGCATTCTGATGACTTGGGTCATGGAGCTTTGTGATGACAAGGGCCTGGGGCATTGTGATTACAGGGGTTTTGGAGCATTGTGATGACAAGCCCGTGGAACACTGTAATGGCAAGGGTCATGGAGCATTGTTATGGCAGGGGTAATGGAGCCTTGTGATGACAAGGGCATTGAGGATTGGTCTGAAAAGTTTCTTGTCTTACTGGGATGAGAGTGGACAAGGAACATTGTGATGACAAAGACACAGAACACTGTGATACATGGGTCATGGAGGAGTGTAATGAAAAGGGCATGGAGCATTGTGATGAGAAGCGTCATAGAGCTTTGTGATGACAAGGGCATTGAGCAATGTGATGAGAGTGTTCATGGAGCAATGTGATGACAATGACATGGAGCATTTTGATGGCAAGTGTCATGGAGCTTTGTGATGATATATGTTATGGAGCATTTTGATGAAAAGGCGTGGTGCATTGTGATGAGAAGGGCAGGAAGCTTTGTGATGACATGATCATGGAGCCATTTGATGAAAAGGGACATGGAACATTTTGTTGACAGAGTTTAGGAAACATTGTGATGTAAGGGGTCAAAGATCCTTGTGATGAAAAGGGTCATAGGGCATTTGGATGACAGGGGTTATGGAACATTGTGATGTTAGGGGTCATGTAGCATTGTGATGATAAGGGCATGAAACATTGTGAAGACAGGTGTCATGGAACATTGTGATGACATGGGTGAGGGTGTACTGTGATGACTTGTGATGGAACATTGTGAGATCAGTGGTGACAGAGCATTTTGAGGAGAAGTGCATGGAGCATTGTGATGAGAATGTTTATGGAGCATTCTGATGACAAGGTTGTGCATCATTGTGATGAAAAGTGCATGGCACATTGTGATGACATGGGTCATGGAGTATTGTCCTGCCAAACTCATGGAACACTCTGATGACAAGTGCCAGAGAGCATTGTGATGAAAAGTTCATAGAGTATTGTGATGACAATTGAAACAGCCACCTGGTGATGAGGGCATGGACCACTGTGATGACAAATTTTATGAAGCATTGTGATGACTGGAGTCAGGAGCATTGTGATGACACGGGTCATGGTGCATTGTGATGACAATGGAATGGAACATTGTGATGACAGTTGCACGAAGCATTGGTCTCACAAATTTCAATGATGATTGTGATGACAGTGGGCATGGCATATTGTGATGAAAAGGGCATGGAGCCTTGTGATGACAAGGTCACGGATTATTGTGAAGACAGATGCCAGTTAGCATTGTGATGATATATGTCATGGTCCACTGTGATGACAATTGAATGGAACATTGCGAGGCCAGGTGTCATGGGCGAATGTGATGACAAGGTCTTGGATCATTGTGATGACAGGGGCATGGAGCCTTGTCATGAAAATTGCCAGTGAGAATGTCGATGACAAGGTCCTGAAGCATTGTGATGACAAGCGCAAGGAGCTTGCTATGAGAGGTGTCATCGAGCATTGTGATGACAAATGCATGGAGAATTGTGATGACAAGAACATGTAACATTGTGACGAGAGGTGTCATGGTGCATTGTGACGACAAGGGACATGTAGCATTGTGATGACCAGCGAATGGAGCATTGTGATGGCAAGACCTTGGAACATTGTGATGAGAAGACCATGGATATTTGTGCTGATGAGCGTCATGGAGCACTGTAATGACAAGGGTCATGGAGCCTTCTGATGAAAAGCTTGTGGAGTATTGTCATGACAAGGGCCTGGAGCATTGTGATGAGAAGTTCATGGACTATTGTGAAGACAGGTGTCAGGGAGCATTGTGATGACATATGTAGTGGTCCATTGTGATGATAATGGCAGGGAGCATTGTGATGCCAAGTGTCTTGGAGGAGTGTAATGACAAATGTAATGGAGTATTGTGATGACAAGGGCTTGGAGCATTGTGATGCCAATGGTCATGGATCATTGTGATGACAAGGGCAATTGAAAATTTTGATGAGAAGGTCGGGAAGCATTGTTATGAGAAGAACATGTTGCTTGCTATCACAGGGGTCATGGAGCATTGTGATGACAAGTGCATGAAGAATTGTGATGACACGGACGTGGAGAATCCTGATGAAAATGGACATGGAGCATTGTTATGACCAGGGCATGGAGCATTGTGATGGTAAGACCGTGGAGCATTGTGATGAGAACACCATGGATAATTGTGATTACGAGCATCACGGAGCACTGTAATGACATGGGACATGGAGCATTATGATGACAGGTGTCATGAGCATTTTGAAGACAGGGGTCATGGAGCATTGTGATGGCAAGTTTCATGGAGCATTCTGTTGACAAGCTTGTGATCTATTGTGATGACAATGGCATGGAGCATTGTGATGAAAAGGGCATGGAGCATTGTGATGAAAAAGGCATGGATCCTTTTCATGACACGTTTCATGGAGCTTTTTGACGATAAAGTCATGGATCATTGTGATGACAACTGTCTTGAGCATTGTGATGACAGAAGTCATGGAACATTGTGATGACCAGGGCATGGAGTATTGTAATGACACACATCATGGAGATTTGTGATGACAATTGTTATGGAACATCATGATCACAAGGGTTTGGAGCATTGTGATGACAGAGGTCATGGATCATTTTGATTTCAAGGATCGTGGAGCATTGTGATGACAAGAGCATGAAGCAATGTGATCCCAAGGTTCATGGAGGATTGTGATGACAAGCACATGGAGCATTGTGATGACAAGGTCATGAAGCATTTTGCTGAAAAATGCATGGAAGATTGTGATGACAACTGTCATGGAGCACTGTGATGACAAGCGTGATGGAGCATTGTGATTACAGGTGTCATGGAGCATTGGGATGACAAGGGCATGAATCATTGTGATGACAAGTTTCATGGAGCATTTTGATGACAAGAGTCCTGGATCATTGTTGTGTCATGGGTCATGGAGCGTTGTGATGACAGTGGTCATGGTGCATTGTGATGACATGGGAATGGAGCATTATGATGACAAGCTCCTGGAGCATTGTGTTGAGAAGACCGTGGATCCTTGTGATGACAATTGTCATGGAGCATTCTGATGGAAAGTGCCATGGAACCTTGTGATTACAGGGGTATTGGAGCATTTTGATGACAAGGGCAAGGAGAATTGTGATGAGAAGGCCATGGAGCATTCTGATGACATGCATCGTGGAACATTGTGATGACAAGAGCATGGAGTATTGTGATTACAGGGGTCTTGGAGCATTGTGATGAAAAAGGCATGGATCATTGTAATGAAAAAGGCGTTGAGCCTCGTCATGGCAGGGTTCAAGGAGCATACTGACGACAAGTTTGAGGGATCATTGTGATAACAAGTGCATTGAACATTGTGATGACAAAGTTCATGGAGCATTTTGATGAGAAGACCATGGATAATTGTGATGATGAGCGTCATGGGGCATTGTGATGACAATTGTTATGGAATATTGTGATCACAGTGTTTTGGAAAATTGTGATGACAGAGGGCATGGAACATTTTGATTTCATTGTGATGACAAGAGCATGAAGAATTATGATGATGGGAATGGTGCATTGGGATGACAGTGTTCATGGATAATTGAGATGAAAAGGGGCATGGAACATTGTCATGAAAAAGACATGGAGCCTTGTAATGACAGCGTTCAAGGAGCATACTACCACAAGTGTTAGGGAGCATTGTGATGACAAGTGTATTGAGCATTGTGATGATAAATGTCATGGAGCATTGGGCTGAGAAGACCATGGATAATTTTGATGGCAAGCATCATTGTGCATTGTTATGACAAGAGTTCTGGGACATTGTGACCTAAAGAGTTTGCAGCATTGTGACGACAGAGGTCATGGAGCATTTTGATTTCATTGTGATGACAATAGCATGAAGCATTATGATGATGGGCATGGTGCATTTTGAGGACAGGGTTCATGGTGCATTCAGATGAAGAGGGGCATGGAGCATTGTGATTAAAATGGTCTTGGAGAATTCTGATGGCAAGAGCAGGGAGCATTGCAATGAGAAGGCCATGGAGCATTCTGATGACTTGCGTCATGGAGCTTTGTGAGGACAAGGGAATGGAGCATTGCGATTACAGGGGTTTTGGAGCATTGTGATGACATGGCCGTGGAACACTGTAATGGCAAGGGTCATGGAGCATTGTTATGACAGTGGTAATGGAGCCTTGTGATGACAAGGGCATGGAGCATTGGTCTGAAAAGTTTCATGGCTTACAGGGATGAGAGTAGGAAAGGAGCATTGTGATGACAAGGGCACAGAACACTGTGATACATGGGTCATGGAGGATTGTAATGAAAAGGGCATGGAGCATTGTGATGAGAAGGGCATCGAGCATTGTGATGACAAGCGTTATAGAGCTTTGTGATGACAAGGGCATTGAGCAAAGTGATGAGAGTGTTCATGGAGCAATGTGATGACAATGGCATGGAGCATTTTGATGGCAAGTGTCATGGAGCTTTGTGATGACAAATGTTATAGAGCATTTTGATGAAAAGGGCGTGGTGCATTGTGATGAGAAAGGCAGGGAGCATTGTGATGACATGATCATGGAGCCATTTGATGAAAAGGGACATGGAACATTTTGTTGACTGAGTTTAGGGAACATTGTGATGTAAGGGGTCAAGGATCCTTGTGATGAAAAGAGTCATAAAGCATTTTGGTGACAGGGGTTATGGAACATTTTGATGTTAGGGGTCATGGAGCATTGTGATGATAAGGGCATGTAACATTGTGATGACAGGTGTCATGGAACATAGTGACGACATGGGTGAGGGTGTACTGTGATGACTAGTGATGGAACATTGCGAGATCAGTGGTGACACAGCATTTTGATGAGAAGTGCATGGAGCATTGTGATGACAAGGTTTATGGAGCATTGTGATGACAAGGTTGTGGAGCATTGTGATGACAAGTGCATGGTGCATTGTGATGACATGGGTCTTGGAGCATTGTACTGCCAAAGGCATGGAACACTCTGATGACTAGTGCCAGAGAGCATTGTGATGAAAAGTTCATGGAATATTGTAGTGACAAGTGTAACAGAGCCTCCTGATGATGAGGTCACGGACCATTGTGATGACAAATTTTATGAAGCATTGTGATGACTGGAGTCAGGAGCATTGTGATGACATGGGTCATGGTGCATTGAGATGACAATGGAATGGAACATTGTGATGACAGTGGCACGAAACATTGGTCTGAGAAATTTCAATGATGATTGTGATGACAGTGGGCATGGCGTAATGTGATGATAAGGGCATGGAGCCTTGTGATGACAAGGTCACAGATTATTGTGAAGACAGATGCCAGTTAGCATTGTGATGATATATGTCAGGTTCCATTGTGATGACAATTGCATGGAGCATTGTGAGGCCATGTGTCATGGGTCATTGTGATGACAAGGTCTTGGATCATTATGATGACAAGGGCATGGAGCATTGTCATGACAAGTGCCACTGAGAATGTCGATGACAAGGTCCTGAAGCATTGTGATGACAAGCGCGTGGAGCTTGCTATGACAGGTGTCATGGAGCATTGTGATGACAAATGCATGGAGAATTGTGATGACAAGAACATGTAACATTGTGACGAGAGGTGTCATAGTGCATTGTGACGACAAGGGACATGTAGCATTGTGATGACCAGCGAATGGAGCATTGTGATGGCAAGACCTTGGAACATTGTGATGAGAAGACCATGGATAATTGTGCTGATGAGCGTCATGGAGCACTGTAATGGCAAAGGTCATGGAGCCTTCTGATGAAAAGCTCTTGGAGTATTGTCATGACAAGGGCCTGGAGCATTGTGATGACAAGTTCATGGAGTATTGTGAAGACAGGTGTCAGGGAGCATTGTGATGACATATGTCTTGGTCCATTGTGATGATAATGGCAGGGAGCATTGTGATGCTAAGTGTCATGGAGGATTGTGATGACAAATGTAATGGAGTATTGTCACTACAAGGGCTTGGAGCATTGTGATGCCAAGGGTCATGGAGCATTTTGATGACAAGTGCAATTGAGAATTTTGATGAGAAGTTCGGGGAGCATTGTGATGAAAAGTGCATGTTGCAGTCTATCACAGGGGTCATGGAGCATTGTGATGACAAATGCACGGAGAATTGTGATGACAAGGACGTGGAGAATCCTGATGAAAAGGGACATGGAGCATTGATATGACCAGGGCATGGAGCATTGTGATGGCAAGACCGTGGAGCATTGTGATGAGAACACCATGGATAATTGTGATGACGAGCATCACGGAGCACTGTAATGACAAGGGGCATGGAGCATTATGATGACAGGTGTCATGAGCATTTTGATGACAGGGGTCATGGAGCATTGTGATGACAATTTTCATGGAGCATTCTGAGTACAAGCTTGTGAAGTATTGTGATGACAATGGCATGGAGCATTGTGATGAAAAGGGCATGGAGCATTTTGATGAAAAAGGCATGGATTCTTTTCATGACACGTTTCATGGAGCATTTTGACGATAAGTGAAATGGATCTTTGTGATGACAAGTGTCTTGAGCATTGTGATGACCAATGTCATGGAGCATTGTGATGACAAGGGCATGGAGTATTGTGATGACAGGCATCATGGAGAGTTGTGATGACAAGTGTTATGGAACATTATGATCACAAGGGTTTGGAGCATTGTGATGACAGAGGTCATGGATTATTTTGATTTCAAGGAGCGTGGAGCATTTTGATGACAGGAGCATGAAGCAATGTGATCCCAAGTTTCACAGATGATTGTGATGACAAGCACATGGAGCATTGTGATGACAAGGTCATGTAGCATTTTGCTGACAAAAGCATGGAAGATTGTGATGACAAGAGTCATGGAGCACTGTGATGACAAGCATCATGGAGCATTGTGATTACAGGGGTCATGGAGCATTGGGATGACAAGGGCATGAATCATTGTGATGACAAGGTTCATGGAGCATTTTGATGACAAGAGTCCTGGATCATTGATATGTCATGTGTCATGGAGCGGTGTGATGACAGTGGACATGGTGCATTGTGATGACATGGGAATGCAGCATTATGATGACAAACTCCTGGATCATTGTGTTGAGAAGACCATGGAACCTTGTGATGACAAGTGTCATGGAGCATTCTGATGGAAAGTGCCATGGAGTCTTGTGATTACAGGGGTTTTCGAGCATTTTGATGACTAGGGAATGGATCATTGTGATGAGAAGGCCATGGAGCATTCTGATGACATGCTTCATTGAACATTGTGATGACAAGAGCATGGATTATTGTGATTACAGGGGTCTTGGAACATTGTGATGAAAAAAGCATGGATCATTGTGATGCAAAAGTCGCCGAGCCTTGTCATGACAGGGTTCAAGGAGCATACTGACGACAAGAGTCAGGGATCACTGTGATGATAAGTGTATTGAGCATTGTGATGACAAATGTCATGGAGCATTGTGCTGAGAAGACCATGGATAATTTTGATGGCAAGCATCATTGTGCATTGTTATGACAAGAGTTCTGGGACATTGTGATCTTAAGGGTTTGGAGCATTGTGATGACAGAGGTCATGGAGCATTTTGAGTTCATTGTGATGACAATAGCATGAAGCATTATGATGATGGGCATGATGCATTTTGATGACACGTTTCATGGAGCATTCAGATGTAGAGTGGCATGGAGCATTGCGATTAATTTGGTCTTGTAGAACTGTGATGACAAGAGCAGGGAGCATTGCAATGAGAAGGCCATGGAGCATTCTGATGACGTGCTTCATGGAGCTTTGTGATGACAAGGGCATGGAGCATTGTGATTACAGGGGTTTTGGAGCATTTTGATGACAAGGCCGTGAAACAGTGTAATGGCAAGGGTCATGGAGCATTGTTATGACAGGTTTAATGGAACCTTGTGATGACAAGGGCATGGAGCATTGGTCTGAAAAGTTTATGTTTACTGGGATGAGAGTGGGCAAGGAGTATTGTGATGACAAGGGCACAGAACACTGTGATACATGGGTCATGGAGGATTGTAATGAAAAGGGCATGGAGCATTGTGATGAGAAGGGCATCGAGCATTGTGATGACAAGCGTCATAGAACTTTGTGATGACAAGGGCATTGAGCAATGTGTTGAGAGTGTTCATGGAGCAATGTGATGACAATGGCATGGAGCATTTTGATGGCAAGTGCCTTGGAGCTTTGAGATGACAAATGTTATGGAGCATTTTGATGAAAAGGGCGTGGTACATTGCAATGAGAAGGGCAGGGAGCATTGTGATGACATGATCATGGAGCCATTTCATAAAAAGGGACATGGAACATTTTGTTGACAGAGTTTAGGGAACATTGTGATGTAAGGGGTCAAGGATCCTTGTGATGAAAAGGGTCATAGAGCATTTTGATGACAGGGGTTATGGAACATTTTGATGTTAGGGGTCATGGAGCATTGTGATGATAATGGCATGGAACATTGTGATGACAGGGGCCATGGAACATTGTGACCACATGGGTGAGGGTGTACTGTGATGAGTAGTGATGGAACATTGTGAGATGAGTGCTGACAGAGGATTTTGATGAGATGTGCATGGAGCATTGTGATGACAAGGTTTATGGAGCACTGTGATGACAAGATTGTGGAGCATTGTGATGACAAGTGCATGGTGCATTGTGATGACATGGGTCACGGAGCATTGAGCTGTAAAAGGCATGGGACACTGTGAGGACATGTGCCAGAGAGCATTGTGATGAAATGTTCATGGATCATTGTGGTGACAAATGTAACAGAGCCTCCTGATGATGAGGGCATGGACCACTGTGATGACAAATTTTATGAAGCATTGTGATGACTGGAGACAAGGAGCATTGTGATGACAGGGGTCATGGTTCTTTGTGATGACAAGGGAATGGAGCATTGTGTTGATGGGAGCATTGGCATTGAGTTGAAAAATTTCAAGGATTATTGTGATGACAGTGGGCATGGCGTATTGTGATGATAAAGGCATGGAGCCCTGTGATGACAAGGTCACGGATTATTGTGAAGACAGATGTCTGTTAGCATTGTGATGATATATGTCATGGTCCATTGTGATGACAATTGCATGGAACATTGCGAGGCCAGGTGTCATGGGCTATTGGGATGACAAGGTCTTGAATCATTGTGATGACAAGGGCATGGAGCATTGTCATGACAAGTGCCACTGAGAATGTCGATGACAATGTCGTGAAGCATTGTGATGACAAGCTCGTGGAGCTTGTTATGACAGGTGTCATGGAGCATTGTGAGACAAACGCAGGGAGAATTGTGATGACAAGAACATGTAACATTGTGACGAGAGGTGTCATGGTGCATTGTGATGACAAGGGCATGGAGCATTGTTTTGAAAAGTTTCATGGATTATTGTGATGACAGTGGGCATAGCGCATTTTGATAACAAGAACATGGAGCCTTGTGACAACAAGGTCATGGAATATTGTGAAGAGAGGTGTCTGGGACCATTGTGATGACATATGTCATGATCCATTGGGATGACAATGACATGGAGCATTGTGATGCCAAGTGTCATGTAGGTTTGTGATGGCAAAGGTAAAGGAGCATTTTGATGACAAGGGCTTGGAGCATTGTGATGACAAGGGCATGCAGCATTGTCAAAACAAGGGCCATGTAGAATTTTGATGAAAATGTCGTGAAGTATTGTGATGGCAAACACATGGAGCTTTCTTTAACAGGGGTCATGTAGCATTGCGATGACAAGTGCTTGGAGAATTGTAATGAAAAGAGGGTGTAACATTGTGGTGAGAAGTGTCATGGTGCATTGTGAGGACAAGGACGTGGAGAATTGTGATGACAAGACACATGGAGAATTGTGATGACCAGGGCATGGAGCATTGTGATGGCAAGACGGAGGAGCATTGTGATGTGAAGACCATGGATAATTGTGCTGACGAGCGTCATGGAGCACTGTAATGACAAGGGACATGAAACATTGTGATGACAGGTGTCATGGAGCATTGTGATGACAGGGGTCATGGAGCATTCTTATGACAAGCTTGTGGAGTATTGTGATGACAATGGCATGGAACATTGTGATGAAAAGGGCATGGAGCATTGTGATGAAAAAGGCATGGAGGCTTTTCAGGACAGCGTTCATGGAGCATTCTGAGGAAAAGTGTCCGGGAGCATTGTGATGACAAGTTCATGTAGCATTTTGCTGACAAAGATATGGTGCATTGTGATGACAAGGGTCACGGGGCACTGTGATGACAAGCGTCACGGAGCATTGTGATTTCAGAGGTCATGGAGCATTGGGATGACAAGGGCATGGAGCATTGTGATGAGAAGGCCATGGAACATCTGATGACAAGCGTCAGGGAGCTTTGTGATGACAAGTGCATGGAGCATTGTGATTAGAGGGGGCATGGAGCATTGTAATGAAAAAGGCATGGATCATTGGGATGAAAAAGGCATGGAGCCTTGTCATGACGGCGTTCAAGGAGCATACTATGACAAGTGTTAGGGAGCATTGTGATGACAAGTGTATTGAGCATTGTGATGACAAATGTCATGGAGCATTGTGCTGAGAAGACCATATATAAATTTGATGGCAAGCATTATTGTGCATTGTTATGACATCTGTTCTGGGACATTGTGATCTAAGGGGTTTGGAGCATTGTGATGACAGAGGTCATGGAGCATTTTGATTTCATTGTTATGACAATAGCATGAAGGATTATGATGATGGGCATGGTGCATTTTGATGACAGGTTTCCTGGAGCATTCAGATGAAGAGGGGCATGGAGCATTGCGATTAAATTGGTCTTTGAGAATTGTGATGACAAGAGAACGGGGCATTGTAATGAGAAGGCCATGGAGCATTCTGATGACTTGCGTCATGGAGCTTTGTGATGACAAGGGAATGGAACATTGTGATTACAGGGGTTTTGGAGTATTGTGATGACAAGGCCGTGGAACACTGTAATGGCAAGGGTCATGGAGCATAGTTATGAGAGGGGTAATGGCGCCTTGTGAGGACAAGGGCATGGATCATTGGTCTGAAATGTTTCATGTCTTACTGGGATGAGAGTGGGCATGGAGCATTGTGATGACAAGGGCACAGAACACTGAGATACATGGGTCATGGAGGATTGTAATGAAAAGGGCATGGAGCATTGTGATGAGAAGGGCATCGAGCATTGTGATGACAAGCGTCATAGAGCTTTGTGATGACAAGGGCTTTGAGCAATGTGATGAGAGTGTTCATGGAGAAATGTGATGACAGTGGCATGGAGCATTTTGATGGCAAGTGTCATGGAGCTTTGTGATGACAAATGTTATGGAGCATTTTGATGAAAAGGGCGTGGTGCATTGTGATGAGAAGGGCAGGGAGCATTGTGATGACATGATCATTGAGCCATTTGATGAAAAGGGACATGGAATATTTTGTTGACAGAGTTTAGGGAACATTGTGATGTAAGCGGTCAAGGATCCTTGTGATGAAAAGGGTTATAGAGCATTTTGATGACAGGGGTTATGGAACATTTTGGTGTTAGGGGTCATGGAGCATTGTGATGATAAGGGCATGTAACATTGTGATGACAGGGGTCATGGAAAATTGTGACGACATGGGTGAGGTTGTACTGTGATCACTAGTGATGGAATATTGTGAGATCAGTGGTGACAGAGCAGGTTGATGAGAAGTGCATGGAGCATTGTGATGACAAGGTTTATGGAGCATTGTGATGACAAGGTTGTGGAGCATTGTGATGACAAATGCATGGCGCAGTGTGATGACATGGGTCATGGAGCATTGTGCTGCCAAAGGCATGGAACTCTCTGATGACAATTGCCAGAGAACATTGAGATGAAATGTTCATGGAGTATTGTGGTGACAATTGTAACAGAGCCTCCTGATGAAGAGGGCATGGACCATTGTGATGACAAATTTTATGAAGCATTGTAATGACTGGAGTCAGGAGCATTGTGATGACAGGGGTCATGTTGCATTGTGATGACAAGGGAATGGAGCATTGTGATGACAGTGGCATGAAGCATTGGTCTGACAAATTTCAATGATTATTGTGATGACAGTGGGCATGGCGTATTGTGATGATAAAGGCATGGATACTTGTGATGACAAGGTCACGGATTATTGTGAAGACAGATGTCAGTTAGCATTGTGATGATATATGTCATGGTCCATTGTGATGACAATTGCATGGAACATTGTGAGGCCAAGTGTCATGGGTGATTGTGATGACAAGGTCTTGGATCATTGTGATGACAAGGGCATGGAGCATTGTGATTACAAGTGCCACTGAGAATGTCGATGACAATGTTGTGAAGCATTGTGATGACAAGCACTTGGAGCTTCCTATGACAGGTGTCATGGAGCATTGCAATGAAAAATGCATAGAAAATTGTGATGACAAGAACATGTAACATTGTGACGAGAGGTGTCATGGTGCCTTGTGACGAAATGAGACATATAGCATTGTGATGACCAGCGAATGGAGCATTGTGATGGCAAGACATTGGAACATTGTGATGAGAAGACAATGGATAATTGTGCTGATGAGCGTCATGGAGCACTGTAATGACATGGGTCATGGAGCATTCTGATGAAAAGCTTGTGGAGTATTGTCATGACAAGGGCCTGGAGCATTGTGATGACAATTTCATGGATTATTGGGAAGACAGGTGTCAGGGAGCATTGTGATGACATATGGCATGGTCCATTGTGATGATAATGGCAGAGAGCATTGTGATGCCAAGTGTCATGGAGGATTGTGATGACAAATGTAATGGGGTATTGTGATGACAAGGGCTTGGAGCATTGTGATGCTAAGGGTCATGGAGCATTGTGATGACAAGGGCAATTGAGAATTTTGATGAGAAGGTCGGGAAGCATTGTGATGACAAGCACATGTTGCTTTCTATGACAGTGGTCATGGAGCAATGTGATGACAAGTGCATGGAGAATTGTGATGACAAGGACCTGGAGAATCTTGATGAAAAGGGACTTGGAGCATTGTTATGACGAGGGCATGGAGCATTGTGATGGCAAGACCGTGGAGCATTGTGATGAGAACATTATGGATAATTGTGATGACGAGCATCACGAGGCACAGTAATGATAAGGGACATGGAGCATTATGATGACAGGTGTCATGAGCATTTTGATAACAGGGTTCATGGAGCATTTTAATGAAAAGTTTCATGGAGCATTCTGATGACAAGCTTGTGAACTATTGTGATGACAAGGGTATGGAGCATTGTGATGAAAAGGGCTTGGAGCATTGTGATGAAAAAGGCATGGATCCTTTTCATTACACGGTTCAAGGAACATTTTAACGATAAGTGTCATGGATCATTGTGATGACAAGTGTCTTGAGCATTGTGATGACAAATGTCATGGAGCATTGTGATGACAAGTGTATGGAGTATTGTGATGACAGGCGTCATGGAGAGTTGTGATGACAAGTGTTATGGAACATTATGATCACAAGGGTTTGGAGCATTGTGATGACAGAGGTCATGGATCATTTTGATTTCAAGGAGCGTGGAGCATTGTGATGACAGGAGCATGAAGCAATGTGATCCCAAGGTTCATGGAGGATTGTGATGACAAGCGCATGGAGCAATGTGATGACAAGGTCATGTAGCATTTTGCTGACAAACGCTTGGAACATATTGATGAGAAGAGTCATGGAGCACTATGATGACAAGCGTCATGGAGCATTGTGGTTACAGGGGTCATGGACCATGGGGATGACAAGGACATGAATCATTGTGATGACAAGTTTCATGGAGCATTTTGATGACAAGAGTCCTGGATCATTGTTGTGTCATGGGTCATGGAGCGTTGTGATGACAGTAGTCATGGTGCATTGTGATGACATGGGAATGTGGCATTATGATGACAAGCTCCTGGAGCATTGTGTTGAGAAGACCATGGAACCTTGTGATGACAAGTGTCATGGAGCATTCTGATGGAAAGTGCCATGGAGCCTTGTGATTACAGGGGTATTGGAGCATTTTGATGACAAGGGCATGGAGCATTGTGATGAGAAGGCCATGAAGCATTCTGATGACATGCGTCATGGAACATTGTGATGACAAGAGCATGGGGTATTGTGATTACAGCGGTCTTGGAGCATTGTGATGAAAAAGGCATGGATCATTGTGATGAAAAATGTGTCAAGCCTCGTCATGACAGGTTTCAAGGAGCATACTGACGACAAGTGTCAGGGAGCATTGTGATAACAAGTGCATTGAGCATTGTGCTGACAAAGTTCATTGAGCATTGTGATGAGAAGACCATGGATAATTGTGATGACGAGCGTCATGGGACATTGTGATGACAATTGTTAATGAATATTGTGATCACAAGGTTTTGGAGCATTGTGAGGACAGAGGGCATGGAACATTTTGATTTCATTGTGATGACAATAGCATGAAGCCTTATGATGATGGGCATGGTGCATTGTGATGACAGGGTTAATGGAGCATTGAGATGAAAGGGGGCATGGATCCTTGTGTTTACAGGGGTTTTGGAGCATTGTGATGCCAAGGCCGTGGAACATTGTGATGGCAGTGGTCATGGAGCATTGTTATGACACGCTTAATGGAGCATTGTGATGACAAGTGCATGGAGCATTGGTCTGAAATGTTTCATCGATTATTGTGATGAGAGTGGGCATGGAACATTGTGATAACAAGTGCAAGGAACACTGTGATAAATGGGTTATGGAGGATTGTAATGCAAGGGCTTGGAATATTGTGATGAGAAGAGCATCGAGCATTGTGATGACAAGCGTCATTGAGCTTTGTGATGACAAGGGCATGATGCAATGTGCTGAGAGTTTTCATGGAGCAATGTGATGACAATGGCATGGAACATTGTGATGACAAGGGTCATGAAGATTTGTGATGACATATGTCATGGAACATTTTGATGAAAATGGCGTTGTTCGCTGTGATAAGGAAGGCAGGGAGCATTGTGATGAAAGAGTCATGGAGCAATTTGATGAATAGGAAGATGGAACATTTTGGTGACAGTGGATATGGAACATTGTGATGTCAGTGGTTATGAAGCATTGTGATGATAAGGGTCATGGAGCATTCTGAAGACATGTTTGTGGAGTGTTGTGATGACAATTGCTTGGAGCATTGTGATGAAAATTGCATGGGGCATTGTGGTGATAAAGACACAGAGCCTTTTCATGACGGGGTTCATGGAACATTCTGATGAAAAAGGTCAAGGAGTACTGTGAGGACTAGTGTATTGAGCATTGTGATGATAAAGGTTAAGGAGCATTGTGAGGACAAGGGCATGAATCATTTTTATGAAAAAAAGCATGGAGCTTTGTCATGACAGGGTTCAAGGAGCATACTAACGACAAGTGTCAGGGAGCATTGTGATGACAAGTGTATTGAGCATTGTGATGACAAAGGTCATGGAGCATAGTGTTGAGAAAACCTTGGATAATTGTGATGACAAGCGTCATGGAGCATTGTGATGACAATTGTTATGGAACATTGTGATCACAAGGGTTTGGAGCATTGTGATTAAATTGGTCTTGGAGAATTTTGATGACAATAGCATGGAGCATTGTAATGAGAAAGCCATGGAACATTCTGATGACATGCGTCATGGAGCTATGTGATGACAAATATTATGGAGCATTTTGATGAAAAGGGCGTGTGGCATTCTGATGAGAAGGGCTGGGAGCATTGTGATGACATGATCATGGAGCCATTTGATGAAAAGGAACATGGAACATTTTGTTAACAGAGTTTAGGGAACATTGTGATGTAAGGGGTCAAGGATCCTTGTGATGAAAAGGGTCATAGAGCATTTTGATGACAGAGGTTATTGAACATTTTGATGTTAGGGGTCATGGAGCATTGTGATGATAAGGGCATGTAACATTGTGAAGACAGGGGTCATGGAATATTGTGACGACAAGGGTGAGGGTATACTGTGATGACTAGTGATGGAACATTGTGAGATCAGTGGTGACAGATCATTTTGATGAGAAGTGCATGGAGCATTGTGATGACAAGGTTTATGGAGCATTGTGATGACAAGGTTGGGGAGCATTCTGATGACAAGTGCATGGCACATTGTGATGATATGGGTCATGGAGCATTGTGCTGCCAAAGGCAAGGGCCACTGTGATGACAAGTGCCAGAGAGCATTGTGATGAAAAGTTCATGGAGCATTGTGGTGACAAATGTAACAGAGCCTCCTGATGATGAAGGCAAGGACCATTGTGATGACAAATTTTATGAAGCATTGTGATGACTGGAGTCAAGGAGCATTGTGATGACAGGGGTCATGGTGCACTGTGATGACAAGGGAAGGGAGCATTGTGATGACAGGGGCATGAAGCATTGGTCTGACAAATTTCAAGGATTATTGTGATGACAGTGGGCATGGCGTATTGTGATGATAAGGGCATGGAGCCTTGTGATGACAAGGTCACGGATTATTGTGAAGACAGATGTCAGTTAGCATTGTGATGATATATGTCATGGTCCATTGTGATGACAATTGCATGGAACATTGTGAGTCCAGGTGTCATGGGCGATTGTGATGACAAGGTCTTGGATCATTGTGATGACAAGGGCATGGAGCATTGTTATGACAAGTGCCACTGAGAATGTCGATGACAAGGTCGTGAAGCATTGTGATGACAAGCGCGTGGAGCTTGCTATGACAGGTGTCATGGAGCACTGCGATGACAAATGCATGGAGAATTGTGATGACAAGAACATGTAACATTGTGACGAGAGGTGTCATGGTGCTTTGTGACGACAAGGGACATGTAGCATTGTGATGACCAGCGAATGGAGCATTGTGATGGCAAGACCTTGGAATATTGTGATGAGAAGACCATGGATAATTGTGATGATGAGCGTCATGGAGCACAATAACGACAAGGGTCATGGAGCATTCTGATGAAAAGCTTGTGGAGTATTGTCATGTCAAGGACCTGGAGCTTTGTGATGACAATTTCATGGAGTATTGTGAAGACAGGTGTCAGGGAGCATTGTGATGACTTATGTCATGGTCCATTGTGATGATAATGGCAGGGAGCATTGTGATGCCAAGTGTCATGGAGGATTGTGATGACAAATGTAATGGAGTATTGTGATGACAAGCGCTTGGAGCATTGTAGTGCCAAGGGTTATGGAGCATTGTGATGACAACGGCAATAGAGAATTTTGATGAGAAGGTCGGGAAGCATTGTGATGACAAGCACATGTTGCTTGCTATGACAGGGGTCATGGAGCATTGTGATGAGAAGTGCCTGGAGAATTGTGATGACAAGGACGTGGAGAATCCTGATGAAAAGGGACATGGAGCATTGTTATGACCAGGGCATGGAGCATTGTGATGGCAAGACCGTGGAGCATTGTGATGAGAACACCATGGATAAATGTGATGACGTGCAAACAGAACACTGTAATGACAAGGGACATGGAGCATTATGATGACAGGCGTCATGAGCATTTTGATGACAGGGTTCATGGAGCACTGTGATGACAAGATTCATGGAGCATTCTGACGACAATCTTGTGAACTATTGTGATGACAATGGCATGGAGCATTGTGATGAAAGGGCATGGAGCACTGTGATGAAAAAAGCATGGATCCTTTTCATGACACGGTTCAAGGAGCATTTTGTGGATAAGTGTCATGGATCATTGTGATGACAAGTGTCTTGAGCATTGCGATGACAAATGTCATGGAGCATTGTGATGACAAGGGCATGGAGTATTGTGATGACAGGCATCATGGAGAGTTGTGATGACAAGTGTTATGGAACATTATGATCACAAGTGTTTGGAGCATTGTGATGACAGAGGTCATAGATCATTTTGATTTCAAGGAGTGTGGAGCATTGTGATGACCGGAGCATGAAGCATTGTGATCCCAAGGTTCATGGAGGATTGTGATGACAAGCACATGGAGCATTGTGATGGCAAGGTCATGTAGCACTTTTCTGACAAATGTATGGAACATTGTGATGACAAGAGTCATGGAGCACTGTGATGACAAGCGTCATGGAGCATTGTGATTACAGGGGTCATGGACCATTGGGATGACAAGGGCATGAATCATTGTGATGGCAATGTTCATGGAGCATTTTGATGACAAGAGTCCTGGATCATTGTTGTGTCATGGGTCATGGATCGTTGTGATGACAGTGGTCATGGTGCATTGTGATGGCATGGGTATGGAGCATTATGATGACAAGCTACTAGAGCATTGTGTTGAGAAGTCCTTGGAACCTTGTGATGACAAGTGTCATGGAGCATTCTGAGGGAAAGGGCCATGGATCCCTGTGATTACAGGGTTATTGGAGCATTTTGATGACATGGGCATGGAGCATTGTGATGAGAAGGCCATGGAGCGTTCTGATGACATGTATCATGGAACATTGTGATGACAAGAGCATGGAGTATTGTGATTACAGGGGTCTTGGAGCATTGTGATGAAAAATGCATGGATCATTGTGATGAAAATGGTGTCGAGCCTCGTCATGACAGGGTTCAGGGAGCATACTGGCGAGAAGTGTCAGGGATCACTGTGATAACAAGTGCATTGAGCATTGTGATGACAAAGTGCATGGAGACTTGTGATGAGAAGAACATGGATAATTGTGATGATGAGTGTCACGGGGCATTGTGAAGACATTTGTTATGGAATATTGTTATCACAAGGGTTTGGAGCATTGTGAAGACAGAGGGCATGGAGCATTTTGATTTCATTGTGATGACAATAGCATGAAGCATTATGATGATGGGCATGGTGCATTGTGATGACAGGCTTCATGGAGAATGGAGATGAAAAGTTGCATGGAACATTGTGATTACAGGGGCCATGGTGCATTGTGATGACAAGGGCATGGAGCATTGTTCTGACAAGTATCATGGATTATTGTAATGACAGTGGGCATGGCGCAATGTGATGACAAGGACATGGATTCTTGTGATGACAAGGTCATGGGGTATTGTGAAGAGAGTTGTCTGGGACCTTTGTGGTGACTTATGTCATGATCCATTGTGATGACAATGACATGGAGCATTGTGATTCCAAGTGTCATGGAGGTTTGTGATGGGAAAGGTAACGGAGCATTTTGATGACAAGGGCTTGGAGCATTGTGATGACAAGGGCATGCAGCATTGCCATGACAAGGGCCATGGAGAATTTTGATGACATGGTCTTGAAGTATTGTGCTGACAAGCACATGGAGCTTTCTTTGACAGGGGTCATGGAGCATTGCGATGACAAGTGCATGAAGAATTGTGATGACAACAGGTTGTAACATTTTGCTGAGAAGTGTCATGGTGCATTGTGATGACAAGGACGTGGAGAATTGTGATGACAAGACACATGGAGAATTGTGATGACCAGGACATGGAGCATTGTGATGGCAAGACCGAGGAGCTTTGTGATGAGAAGACCATGTTTAATTGTGTTTACGAGCGTCATGGAGCACTGTAATGACAAGGGACATGAAACATTGTGATGAGAGGTGTCATGGAGCATTGTGATGACAGGGATCATGGAGCATTGTGATGACAAGGGTCATGGAGCATTCTGATGAAAAGCTTGTGGAGTATTGTGATGACAATGGCATTGAGCATTGTGATGAAAAGGGCATGGAGCATTGTGATGAAAAAGGCATGGAGGCTTCTCATGAAGAGTTCATGGAGCATTCTGAGGACAAGTGTCTGGGAGCATTGTGATGACAAGAGTATTGTGCATTGTGATGACAAAGATCATGGAGCACTGTGATGACAAGTTCTTGTAGCGTTTTGCTGACAAAGAAATGGAGCATTGTGATGACAAGGGTCACGGGGCACTGTGATGACAAGCGTCACGGAGCATTGTGATTTCCGCGGTCATGGAGCACTGGGATGACAAGGGCATTGTGATGAGAAGGCCATGGAACATCTGATGACATGCGTCAGTGAGCTTTGTGATGACAAGTGCATGGAACATTGTGATTAGAGGGGGCACATAGCATTGTGATGAAAAAGGCACGGATCATTGTGATGAAAAAGGCATGGAGCCTTGACATGACGGCGTTCAAGGAGAATACTATTACAAGTGATAGGGAGCATTGTGATGACAAGTGTATTGAGCATTGTGATGACAAATGTCATGGAGCATTGTGCTGAGAAGACCATATATAAATATGATGGAAAGCATCATTGTGCATTGTTATGACATCTGTTCTAGGACATTGTGATCTAAAGGGTTTGAGCATTGTGATGACAGAGGTCATGGAGCATTTTGATTTCATTGTTATGACAATAGCATGAAGGATTATGATGATGGCCATGGTGCATTTTGATGACAGATTCCTGGAGCATTCAGATGAAGAGAGGCATGGAGCATTGTGCTTAAATTGGTCTTGGAGAATTGTGATGACAAGAGCAGGGAGCATTGTAATGAGAAGGCAATGGAGCATTCTGATGACTTGAGTCATGGAGCTTAGTGATGACAAGGGCATCTAGCATTGTGATTACAGGGGTTTTGGAGCATTGTGATGACAAGGCTGTGGAACACTATAATGGCAAGGGTCATGGAGCAGTGTTATGACAGGGGTAATGGAGCCTTGTGATGACAAGGGCATGGAGCATAGGTCTGAAAAATTCCATGTCTTTCTGGGATGACGGTGGGCAAGGAGCATTGTGATGACAAGGGCACAGAACACTGTGATACATGGGTCATGGAGGATTGTAATGAAAAGGGCATGGAGCATTGTGATGAGAAGGGCATCGAACATTGTGATGAGAAGCGTCATAGAGCTTTGTGATGACAAGGGCATTGAGCAATGTGATGAGAGTGTTCATGGAGCAATGTGATGACAATGGCATGGAGCATTTTGATGGCAAGTGTCATGGAGCTTTGTGATGACAATTGTTAAGGAGCATTTTGATGAAAAGGGCGTGGTGCTTTGTGATGAGAAGGGCAGGGAGCATTGTGATGACATGATCATGGAGCCATTTGATGAATAGGTACATGGAACATTTTGTTGACAGACTTTAGGGAACATTGTGATGTAAGGGGTCAAGGATCTTTGTGATGAAAAGGGTCATAGAGCATTTTGATGATAGGGGTTATGGAACATTTTGACGTTAGGGGTCATGGAGCATTGTGATGATAAGGGCATGTAACATTGTGATGACAGGGGTCATGGAACATTGTGACGACTTGGGTGAGGGTGTACTGTGATGACTAGTGATGGAACATTGTGAGATCAGTGGTGACAGAGCATTTTGATGAGAAGTGCATGGAGCATTGTGATGACAAGGTTTATGGAGCATTGTGATGACAAGGTTGTGGAGCATTGTGATGACAAATGCATGGCGCAGTGTGATGAAATGGGTCATGGAGCATTGTGCTGCCAAAGGCATGGAACACTATGATGAAAAGTGCCAGAGATTATTGTGATGAAATGTTCATGGAGTATTGTGGTGACAATTGTAACAGAGCCTCCTGATGATGAGGGCATGGACCATTGTGATGACAAATTTTATGAAGCATTGTGATGACTGGAGTCAGGAGCATTGTGATGACAGGGGTCATGGTGCATTTTGATGACAAGGGAATGGAGCATTTTGATGACAGTGGCATGAAGCATTGGTCTGACAAATTTCAATGATTATTGTGATGACAGTGGGCATGGCGTATTGTGAAGAACAGGGCATGGATCCTTGTGATGACAAGGTCACGGATTATTGAGAAGACAGATGTCAGTTAGCATTGTGATGATATATGTCATGGTCCATTGTGATGACAATTGCATGGAACATTGTGAGGCCAGGTGTCATGGGCGATTGTGATGACAAGGTCTTGGATCATTGTGATGACAAGGGCTTGGAGCATTGTCATGACAAGTGCCACTGAGAATATCGATGACAAGGTCGTGAAGCATTGAGATGACAAGCGCGTGGAGCTTGCTATGTCAGGTGTCATGGAGCATTGCAATGGCAAATGCATGGAAAATTGTGATGACAAGAACATGTAACATTGTGACGAGAGGTGTCATGGTGCATTGTGACGAAAAGAGACATGTAGCATTGTGATGACCAGCGAATGGAGCATTGTGATGGCAAGACCTTGGAACACTGTGATGAGCAGACCATGGATAATTGTGATGATGAGCGTCATGCAGCACTGTAATGACAAGGGTCATGGAGCCTTCTGATGAAAAGCTTGTGGAGTATTGTCATGACAAGTGCCTGGAGCATTGTGATGACAAGGTCATGGAGTATTGTGAAGACAGGTGTCATGGAGCATTGTGGTGACATATGTCATGGTCCATTGTGATGATAATGGCAGGGAGCATTGTGATGCCAAGTGTCATGGTCGATTTTGATGACAAATGTAATGGAGTATTGTGATGACAAGGGCTTGGAGAATTGTGATGCCAAGGGTCATGGAGCATTGTGATGACAAGGGCAATTGAGAATTTTGATGAGAAGTTCAGGGAGCATTGTATTACAAGCGCATGTTGCCTGCTATGACAGGGGTCGTGGAGCATTGTGATGACAAGTGCATGGAGAATTGTGATGACCAGGACGTGGAGAATCCTGATGAAAAGTGATATGGAGCATTGTTATGACCAGGGCATGGAGCATTGTGATGGCAAGACCGTGGAGCCTTGTGATGAGAACACCATGGATAATTGTGATGACGAGCATCACGGAGCACTGTAATGACAAGGGACATGGAGCATTATGATGACAGGTGTCATGAGCATTTTGATGACAGGGTTCATGGAGCATTGTAATGAAAAGTTTCATGGAGAATTCTGATGACAAGCTTGTGAACTATTGTGATGACAATGGTATGGAGCATGGTGATGAAAAGGGCATGGATCATTGTGATGAAAAAGCCATGGATCCTTTTCATGACACGGTTCAAGGAGCATTTTGACGATAAGTGTCATGGATCATTGTGATGACAAGTGTATTGAGCATTGTGATGACAAATGTCATTGAGCATTGTGATGACAAGGGCATGGAGTATTGTGATGACAGGCATCATGGAGAGTAGTGATGACAAGTGTTATGGAACATTATGATCACAAGGGTTTGGAGCATTGTGATGACAGAGGTCATGGATCATTTTGATTTCAAGGAGCGTGGAGCATTGTGATGACAGGAGCATGAAGCAATGTGATCCCAAGGTTCATGGAGGATTGTGATGACAAGCGCATGGAGCATTGTGATGACAAGGTCATGTAGCATTTTGCTGACAAACGCATGGAACATTTTGATGACAAGGGTCATGGAGCACTCTGATGACAAGCGTCATGGAGCATTGTGATTACAGGGGTCATGGACCATTGGGATGAAAAGGACATGAATCATTGTGATGACAAGGTTCATGGAGCATTTTGATGACAAGAGTCCTGGATCATTGTTGTGTCATGGGTCATGGAGCGTTGTGATGACAGTGGTCATGGTTCATTGTGATGACATGGGAATGGAGCATTATGATGACAAGCTCCTGGAGCATTGTGTTGAGAAGACCATGGAACCTTGTGATGACAAGTGTCATGGAGCATTCTGATGCAAAGTGCCATGGAGCCTTCTGATTACAGGGGTTTTGGAGCATTTTGATGACAGGGTTCATGGAGCACTGTGATGACAAGTTTCATGGAGCATTCTGATGACAATCTTGTGAACTATTGGGATGACAATGGCATGGAACATTGTCATGAAAAGGGCATGGATCATTGTGATGAAAAAGGCATGGATCCTTTTCATGACACGGTTCAAGGAGCATTTTGATGATAAGTGTCATGGATCATTGTGATGACAAGTGTCTTGAGCATTGTGAGGACAAATGTCATGGAGCATTGTGATGACAAGGGCATGGAGTATTGTGATGACAGGCATCATGGAGAGTTGTGATGACAAGTGTTATGGAACATTATGATCACAAGGGTTTGGAGCATTGTGATGACAGAGGTCATGGATCATTTTGATTTCAAGGAGCGTGAAGCATTGTGATGACAGGAGCATGAAGCAATGTGATCACAAGGTTCATGGAGGATTGTGATGACAAGCGCATGGAGCATTGTGATGACAACGTCATGTAGCATTTTGCTGACAAACGCATGGAACATTGTGATGACAAGAGTCATGGAGCACTGTGATGACAAGCGTCATGGAGCATTGTGATTACAGGGGTCATGGAGCATTGGGATGACAAGGGCATGAATCATTGTGATGACAAGTTTCATGGAGCATTTTGATGACAAGAGTCCTGGATCATTGTTGTGTTATGGGTCCTGGAGCGTTGTGATGACAGTGGTCATGGTGCATTGTGATGACATGGGAATGGAGCATTATGATGACAAGCTCCTGAAGCATTGTGTTGAGAAGACCATGGATCCTTGTGATGACAAGTGTTATGGAGCATTCTGATGAAAAGTGCCATGGAGCCGTGTGATTACAGGGGTATTGGAGCGTTTTGATGGCAAGGGCATGGAGCATTGTGATGAGAAGTCCATGAAGCATTCTGATGATATGCGTCATGGAACATTGTGATGACAAGAGCATGGAGTATTGTGATTACAGGGGTCTTGGAGCATTGTGATGAAAAAGGCATGGATCATTTTGATGAAAAAGGTGTCGAGCCTCGTCATGACAGTGTTCAAGAAGCATACTGACGACAAGTGTCAGGGAGCATTGTGATATCAAGTGCATTGAGCATTGTGCTGACAAAGTTCATGGAGCATTGTGATGAGAAGACCATGGATAATTGTGATGACGAGCGTCATGTGGCATTGTGATGACAATGGTTATGGAATACTGTGATCACACGGGATTGGAGCATTGTGATGACAGAGGGCATGGAGCATTTTGATTTCATTGTGATGACTATAGCATGAAGCATTATGATGATGGGCATGGTGCAGTGTGATGGCAGTGTTTATGGAGAATTGAGATGAAAAGTGGCATGGACATTGTGATTACAGGGGTCTTGACACATTGTGATGACAAGGGCATGGAGCATTGTGATGAGAAGGCCATGGAACATTCTCATGACATGTGTCATGGAGCTATGTGATGACAAGTGCATGGAGCATTGTGATTACAGGGTCTTGGAGCGTTGTGATGACAAGGTTAGTGGAGCCTTGTGATGAAGAGGCCATGGCACATAGTGATGCGAGTGGGCATGGAGCCTTGTTATGACAGGGGTAATGGAGCATTGTGATGACAAGGGCATGGAACACTGGTGTGAAATATTTCATGAATTATTGGGATGAGAGTGGGCATGGATCGTTTTGATGACAAGGGCACCGAACACTGTGATACATGGGTCAAGGAGGATTGGAATGACAAGGGCAGGGAGCATTGTGATGAGAAGAGCATCGAGCATTGTGAGATCAAGCGTCATGGAGCTTTTTGATGATAAGGGCATGGAGCAATGTGTTGAGAGTGTTCATGGAACATTGGGATGACAAGTGAATGGAGCATTGTGATGACAAGGTTCATGGAGCATTGTGATTACATGGGTCATGGAGCATTGGTATGACAACACATGGAGCATTGTGATGAGAAGGCCATGGAGCAGTCTGATGACATGGGCCATGGGGATTGTGATAACAAGGGCATGGTAAATTTTGACTACAGTTGTCTTAGAGCATTGTGATGGAAAGGGCGTGAATCATTGTGATGAAAAAGGCATGGAGCCTTTTCGGGGCATGTTTCAAGGAGCACACTGACGACAAGTGTCAGGGAGCATTGTGATGACAAGTGTATTGAGAATTGTGATGACAAAGGTCATGGAGCATTGTGATGAGAAGACCATGAATAAATGTGATGACGAGTGTCATGGGGCGTTGTGATCACAAGTGTTATGGAAAATTGTGATCAAAAGGGTATGGAGCATTGTGATGACAGAGGTCATGGAGCATTTTGCTTTCATTGTGATGCCAGTAGTATGAAGCATTATGAAGATGGGCATGGTGCATTGTGATGACAGGGTTCATGGAGCATTGAGATGAAAATGGGCATGAAGCCCTGTGATTACAGGGTTTTGGAGCATTGTGATGACCAGGCCGTGGAACATTGTGATGGCAGGGGTCATGGAGCATTGTTATGACAGGGTTAATGGAGCAGTGTGATGACAAGGTCATGGATCATTGGTCTGAAATGTTTCGTGGATTATTGTGATGAGAGTGGGCATGGAGCATTGTGATGACAAGGGCTAGGAACACTGTGATAAATGGGTCATGGAGGATTGTAATGACAAGGTCATGGAATACTGTGCTGAGAAGAGCATCGAGCATTGTGATGACAAGCGTCTTTGAACTTTGTGATGACAAAGGCATGGAACAAAGTGCTGAGATTTTTCATGGAACAATGTGATGACAATGGCATGGAGCATTGTGATGACAAGGGTCATGAAGCTTTGTGATGACATATGTCATGGAGCATTTTGATAAACAGGGCGTGGTCCATTGTGATGAGAAGGGCAGGGAGCATTGTGATGACAGTGTCATGGAGCAATTGGATGAATAGGAAGATGGAACATTTTGGTGACAGTGGTTATGGAACATTGTGATGTCAGGGGTTATGAAGCATTGTGATGACAAGGGTCATGGAGGGTTTTGATGACAGGGGTTATGGAACATTGTGATGTCAGGAGTCATGGAGCATTGTGATGATAAGGGAATGTAGCATTGTGATGATAGATGTCATGGAACACTGTGATGACAGGAGTGAGGGTTTATTTTGATGACAAGTGATAAAACATTGTGATATCAGTGGTGAGAGAACAATTTGATTGTAAGTGCATGGAGCATTGTGATGACAAGGGTCATGGAGCATGGTGCTGACAAAGGCATGGAGCACTGTGATAACAAAGGTCACAGAGCATTGTGATGAAAAGTTCATGGAGCATTCTGGTAAAAAATGTCACAGAGCTTTGTTATGAAGAGTGCATAGACCATTGTGATGGCAATGGTCATGCAGCATTGAGATGACTTTAGTCACGGAGCATTGTGATGACTGGTGTCATGGGGCATTGTGATGAAAAGGGCATGGAGCATTGTTCTGACAAGTTTCATGGATTATTGTGATGACAGTGGGCATGGCACATTGTGATGACAAGGTCATGGAGCCTTGTGATGACAAGGTCAGAGAGTACTGTGAAGAGAGGTGTTTGGGGCCATTGTGATGATATATGTCATGATCCATTGTGATGACAATGACATGGAGCAATGTGATGCCAAGTGTCATGGAGGTTTGTGATGACAAATGTAACGGAGCATTTTGATGGCAAGGGCTTGGAGCATTGTGATGACAAGGGCATGCAGAATTCTCATGACAAGGACCATTGAGAATTTTGATGACAAAGTCGTGAAGTATTTTGATGACAAGCACATGGAGGTTTCTATGACAGGGGTCATGGAGCATTGTGATGACAAGTGCATGGAGAATTGTGATGACAAGAGGCTGTAACATTGTGATGAGAAGTGTCATGGTGCATTGTGTTGACAAGGACGTGGAGATTTGTGATGACAAGACACATGGAGAATTGCGATGACCAGGGCATGGAGCATTGTGATGGCAAGACCGAGGAGCATTGTGATGAGAAGACCATGGATAATTGTGGTGACGAGCGTCATGGAGCACTGTAATGACAAGGGACATGAGCCATTGTGATGACAGGTGTCATGGAGCATTGTGATGACAGGGATCATGGAGCATTATGATTCAAAGGGCCATGGAGCATTCTGATGAGAAGCTTGTGGAGTATTGTGATGACAAAGGCATGGAGCATTTTGATGAAAAGGGCATGGAGCCTTGTGATGAAAAAGGCATGGAGGATTTTCATGACAGAGTTCACGGAGCATTCTGAGGACAAGTGTCTGGGAGCATTGTGATTAAAAGTGTATTGTGCATTTTGATGACTAAGATCATGGAGCATTGTGATGACAAGTCCATGTAGCATTTTGCTGACAAAGAAATGGAGCATTGTGATGACAAGGGTCACAGGGCACTGTGATGACAAACGTCACGGAGCATTGTGATTTCAAGGGTCATGGAGCAATGGGATGACAAGGGCGTGGAGCATTGTGATGAGAAGGCCATGGAACATCTGATGACATGCGTCAGGGAGCTTTGTGATGACAAGTGCATGGAGCATTGTGATTAGAGGGGGCATGGATCATTGTGATGAAAAAGGCATGGATCATTGTGATGAAAAAGGCATTGAGCCTTCTCATGACAGCATTCAAGGAGCATATTACGACAAGTGTTAGGGAGCATTGTGATGACAAGTGTGTTGAGCATTGTGATGACAAATGTCATGGAGCATTGTGCTGTGAAGACCATGGATAATTTTGATGGCAAGCATCATTGTGCATTGTTATGACAAGTGTTCTGGGATATTGTGATCTAAAGGGTTTGGAGCATTGTGATGACAGACGTCATGGAGCATTTTGATTTCATTGTGATGACAATAGCATGAAATATTATGATGATGGGCATGGTGCATTTTGATGACAGTGTTCATGGAGCATTCAGATGAAGATCAGCATGGAGTATTGTGATTAAATTGGTCTTGGAGAATTGTGATGACAAGAGCAGTGAGCATTGTAATGCGAAGGCCATGGAGCATTATGATGACATGCGTCATGGAGCTTTGTGATGACAAGTGCATGGAGCATTGTGATTACATGGATTTTGGCGCATTGTGATGAGAAGGCCGTGGAACACTGTAATGGCAAGGGTCATGGAGCATTGTTATGACAGGGGTAAAGGAGACTTGTGATGGCAAGTGCATGGAGCATTGGTCTGAAAACTTTCATATCTTACTGGGATGAGAGAGGGCAAGGATCATTGTGATGACAAGGCCACAGAACACTATGATACATGGGTCATGGATGATTGTAATGAAAAGGGCATGGAGCATTGTGATGAGAAGGGCATCGAGCACTGTGATGACAAGCGTCATAGAGCTTTGTGATGATAAGGACATTGAGCAATGTGATGAGAGTGTTTATGGATGAATGTGATGACAATGGCATGGAGCATTTTGATGGCAAGTGTCATAGAGCTTTTTGATGACAAATGTTATGGAGCATTTTGATGAAAAGGGCGTGGTGTATTGTGATTAGTAAGGCAGAGAGCATTGTGATGATATGATCATTGAGCCATTTGATGAAAAGGGACATGGAACATTTTGTTGACAGAATTTAGGGAACATTGTGATGTAAGGGGTCAAGGATCCTTGTGAAGAAAAGGGTCATAGAGCATTTTGATGACAGGGGTTATGGAACATTTTGATGTTAGGGGTCATGGAGCATTGTGATGATAAGGGGTAGTAACATTGTGATGACAGGTATAATGGAACATTGTGACAACTTGGGTGAGGGTGTACTGTGATGACTATTATTGGAACCTTGTGAGATCTGTGGTGAGAGCGCATTTTGATGAGAAGTGCATGGAGCATTGTGTTGACAAGGTTTATGGAGCATGGTGGTGACAAGGTTGTGGAGCATTGTGATGACAAGTGCATGGCGCATTGTGATGACATGGGTCATGGATCATTGTGCTGCCAAAGGCATGGGACACTGTGATGACCAATGCCAGAGAGCATTGTGATGAAAAGTTCATGGAGTATTGTGGTGACATTTGTAACAGAGCCTCCTGATGATGAGGGCGTGGACCATTGTGATGACAAATTTTATGAAGCATTGTGATGACTGGAGTCAAGGAGCATTGTGATGACAGGGGCCATGGTGCATTGTGATGATAAGGGAATGGAGCATTGTGATGACAGGGACATGAAGCATTGGTCTGACATATTTCAAGGATTATTGTGATGACAGTGGGCATGGCGTATTGTGATGATAAGGGCATGGAGCCTTGTGATGACAAGGTCACGGATTATTGTGAAGACAGATGTCATTTAGCATTGTGATGATATATGTCATGGACCATTGTGATGACAATTGCAGGGAATATTGTGAGGCCAGGTGTCATGGGGGATTGTGATGGCAAGGTCTTGGATCATTGTGATGACAAGGGCATTGAGCATTGTCATGACAAGTGCCACTGAGTATTTTGATGACAAGTTCGTGAAGCATTGTGATGACAAGTAAATCGAGCTTGCTATGACAGGTGTCATGGAGCATTGCCAAGACACGTGCATGGAGAATTGTGATGACAAGAGCATGTAACATTGTGATGAAAAGTGTCATGGACAATTGTGATGACAAGGATGTGGAGAATTGTGATGACATGTGACATGGAGCAGTGTGATTTCCATGGCATGGAACATTGTGATGAGAAGACCATGGATAATTGTGGTGATGAGCGTGATGGAGCACTGTAATGACAAGTGGCAAGGAGCATTGTGAGGACAGGTGTCATGGGGCCTTGTGATTACAGGGGTCATGGAGCATTGGGATGACAAAGGTAAAGGGGCATTCTGATGACAAGCTTGTGGAGTGTGTTATGACAATGACATGGAGCATTGTGAACAAAAGAGCATGGAGCATTGTGAAGAAAATGGCATGGAGACTTTTCAAGAAAGCGTTCCATTAGCATTCTGATGACAAGTGTCAGTGAGAATTGTTATGACAAGTGTATTGATCATTGAGATGAAAATGGTCATGAATCATTGTGATGATAAGGTCATGGAGTATGGTGATGACAAGCATCATGCAGCATTGTGATGACCAGTGTTATTGAACATTGTGCTCTCAAGAGTTTGGAGCATTGTGATGACAGAGGTCATGGATCATATTGATTTCAAGGAACATGGAGCATTGTGATGACATGCACATGGAGAATTATGATGACAAGTTCATGTAGCATTTTCCTGACAAAGCATTGAGAATTGTGATGACAAATGTCACGGAGCCCTGTGATGACAAGCTACACGAAGTATTGTGATTACAGGGGTCGTGGATCATTGGGCTGACAAGGGCAAGATGATGGTGATGACAAGTGTGTGGAGCATTTTGATGAAAATCATCCCGGATCATTGAGTTGTCAGGGGTCATGGAGCGCTGTGATGACATTGGTTATGGAGCATTGTGACCACAAGGGTCATGAGCATTATGATGAGAAGGTGATGGAGCATTGGGCTGAAAATATTCATGGAGTATTGTGATAACAGGGTACTTGGAGCATTGTGATGACAAGGGAATGGAGCATTGTGATGAGAAGGGCATGGAGCAATATGATGAGAGGGTTCTTGGAGCATTGTGATGACAATGGCATGGAGCACTGTGATGTCTACGGTCATCGAGCTCAGTTTTGACAAAGTCATGGAGAATTTTGATGACAAGGGCATTGTGCATTGTGATGAGAAATGCAGGGAGCATTGTGACGACAGCGTCGTGGAGCTTTTGATGAAAAGGGTCATGGAGCATTTTGATGTCACGGGTTATGGAACATTGTGATGTCAGGGGTCAAGGAGCATTGTGATGATAAGGGCATGTAGCATTGTGATGACAGTGGTCATGGAATATTGTGATGAGAGGGGTGTGGGAGTACTGTGTTGACTAATGATGGAACATTGTTATATTATTAATGAGAGAGCATTTTGATGACAAGCGCATGGCACATTGTGATTACATGTGTCATGGAGCATTGTGCTGACAAGCGCATGGAGTATTGTGATGAGAAGTGTTATGGAGCATTGTGCTGACAAAGGCACGGAACATTGTGATGACAAGGGGCAGAGAACATTGTGATGACAAAGTCATGAAGCATTGTGATGACTGGAGTCACAGAGCATTGTGATGACAGTGGTCATGAAACATTGTGATGAAAAATTCATGGACCATTGTGGTGACAAAGTCACAGAGCCTTGTAATGATGAGAGCATGGACCACTGCGATGACAAAGGACATGTAGCATTGTGATGACTGGAGTCATGGAGCATTTTGATGAATGTGGTTATGGAGCATTTTGATGACAAAGGCATGGAACATTTTGATGACAGGGGAAGGAGCATTATTCTGAAAGTTTCATGGATTATTTTGATGAGAGTGGGCATGGCACATTGTGATGACAAGGACATGGAGCATTGTGATGACAACTTCATGGAGTATTTTGAAGACATGTGTCAGTTATCATTGTTTTGACATATGTCAAGATCCATTGTGATGACAATTGCATGAAACATTGTGATGCCAGGTGTCATGGAGGATTGTGATGACAAGTGCTTGGAGCATTATGATGACAAGGTCATGGAGCATTGTGACGATAAGGGCCATTGAGTATTTGATGGCAAGTTCGTGAAGCATTGTGATCTCAAGCGCATGGAGCTGAATATGAGAAGTGTCATGGAGCATTGTGATGACAAATGCATGGAGAATTTTGATGACAAAAGCATGTAACATTGTGATAATAAGTGTCATGGAGCATTGTGATGACAAGGACCTGGAGAATTGTGATGACAAGGGACTTGGAGCATTGTGATGACCAGGGCATGGAGCACTGTGATGGCAATACTGTGGAGCATGGTGATGAGAAACCATGGATGATGGTGATGATGAGACTCATGGAGCACTGTAATGCCAAGGGCATAGAGCATTGTGATGACTGGGGTCATGGAGCATTGTGATGCCAAGGGTCATGGAGCTTTCTGATGACAAGCTTTTGGAGTATTGTGATGACAATGCCATGGAGCATTGTGATGAAAAAGGCATGGAGCATTGCAATGAAAAAGGCATGGAGGCTTTTCCTGACAGGATGCAAGGAGCATTCTGATGACAAGTGTCAGGGAGCATTGTGATGACAAAGTCATGGAGCATTTTAATGACCAGTGCATGACGTATTGTGATGACAGGCATCATGGAACATTGTGATGACAAGTGTTATGGAACATTGTGATCAACGGTTTGCAGCATTGGATGACAGAGGTCATGGATGATTTTGTTTTCAAGGAGCATGGAGCATTGTGATGACAATGGCATGAAGCAATGTGATCCCAAGTATCATGGAGGAGTGTGATAACAATGGTAATGGAGTATTTTGAGGACAATGATAATGGAACATTGATATGACAATCAAAATGATAATTTTGATGACAAGTGTATGAAGCAATGTGATCCCAAGGTTCATGGAGGACTGTATGACAATAGCATGGAGCATTGTGATGAAAAAGGCATGGAGCCTTTTCATGACAGGATTCAAGGAGCACTCTGACGACAAGTGTCAGGGATTATTGTGATGACAAGTGTATTGAGCATTGTGAAGACAAAGTCATGGAGCATTTTGATGACAAGGGCATGGAGTATTGTGATGACAGTCATCATGGAACGTTGTGATGACAAGTGTTATGGAACATTGTGAACACAAGAGTTTGGAGCATTGTGATGAGAGAAGTCATGGATCATTTAGATTTCAAGGTGCATGGAGCATTGAGATGACAAGGGCATGAAGCAATGTGATCCCAAGTTTCATGGAGGATTGTGATGACAATGGTAATGGAGCATTGTGATGACAAGGTCATGTAGCATTTTGATGGCAAATGCATGGAGAAGTGTGATGACAATGGTCACGGAGCACTGTGATGAAAAGCGTCACAGAGCTTTGTGATTACAGGGCTCATGGAGCATTGGGCTGACAAGTGCAAGGATAATTGTGATAACAATGGACATGGAGCATTTTGCTGAAAAGAGTCCCGGATCATTGTGTTGTCAGGGGTCATGGGGTGTTGTGATGACAGTGGTTATGGAGCATTGTCACGACATGTGTCATGGAGCATTATGATGAGAAGGTCATGGAGCATTGGGCTGAAACTGTTCATGGAGTATTGTGATGACAGTTGTCATGGATCATTGTGAAGCCAAGGGAATGGAACATTGTGATGACAAGACCATGAAGCCTTGTGATGACAAGGGCATAGAACAATGTGATGAAAGGATTCATGGAGCACTGTTATGACACCGGCATGGAGCATTGTGATGCCAAAGGTCATGGATCTTTGTGATGACAAAGGTCATGGAGCATTTTGATGACAAGGGCGTGGTGCATTGTGATGAGTAGGGCAGGGAGTATTGTGGTCACAGGGTCATGGAGCAAGTTGATGAAAAGAGTCATGGAACATTTTGATGACATTGGTTATGGAACATTTTGATGTCAGTGGTCATGCAGAATTGTGATGAAAAGGGTCATGGAGCATTTTGGTGACAGGGTTATGGAACATTGTGATGTCATGTGTCATGGAGCATTGTGATGATAAGTGCATGTAGCATTGTGATGACTGGGGTCATGGAACATTGTGATGACAGTGGTGAAGAAGTATTGTGATTACTAGTGATGGAACATTGTGATATCAGTGGTGAGAGAGCATTTTGTTGAGAAGTGCATGGAGCATTGTGATGACAAGGTTTATGGAGCATTGTGATGACAGAGGTATAGGATCATTTTGATTTCAAGAAACATGGAGGATTGTGATGACAAGGGCATGAAGCAATGTGATCCCAAGGTTCATGGAGGATTGTGATGACAATGGTAATGGAGGATTGTGATGGCAATGGTAATGGAGTATTGTGATGACAATCGCATGGAACATTGTGCTGACAAAGGCATGGAGCCTTGTGATGACTGGGGTCATGGAGCATTGTGATGAAATTTCATGGAGCTTTGTGGTGACAAAGGTCACAAAGCCTTGTGATGACGGGGGCATGGACCATTGTGATGACAAATTTCAGGAAGCACTGTGAAGACTGGAGTCATGGAGCATCGTGTTGATAGGGGTCACAGAGCATTGCGATGAAAAGTTCATGGAGCATTGTGGTGACAAATGTCACAGAGCCTTTTGATGACAAAAGCATGGACCATTGTGATGACAAAGGTCATGAGGCATTGTAATGACTGGATTCATAGAGCATTGTGATGACAGGGGTCATCGAGCTTTTTGATGACCAGTGCATGGAGTATTGTGATGACAGGGTCATGGTGCATTGGTCTGACAAGTTTCATGGATTATTGTGATGACAGTGGGCATGGCACATTGGGATTACTAGGGCATGGAGTACTGTGAAGACATGTGTCAGTTAGCATTGTTATGACATATTTCATGGTCCATTGTGATGACAATTGCATGGAGCATTGTGATGCCAGGTGTCATGGAGGATTGTAATGACAATGGCTTGGAGCATTGTGATGACAGGGCATGGAGTATTGTGATGGCAAGACAGTGGAGAATGGTGATGAGCAGACCATGGATAATTGTGATGACGAGCATCATGGAGCACTGTAATGACAAGGGGCAAGGAGCACTGTGATGACAAGTGTCATCGAGCATTATGATAACAGGAGTCATGAAGCATTGTGATGACAAGCTTGTGGTGTATTGTGATGACAATGGCATGGAGCATTGTGATGAAAAGTGCATGGAGCATTGTGATGACAATGTCATGTAACCTTTTCCTGACAAATGCATGGAGCATCGTGATGACAAGTGTCATGGAGCTCTGTGATGACAGGCGTCAGGGAACAGTGTGATTATAGGTGTCATGGAGGTTTGGGATGACAAGGGCTTTGATCATTGTGATGCAAAGTGTCATGGAGCATTTTTTTGTCAAATGCAGGAAACATTGTGATGACAAATCTCATGGAGCATTTTGGTGACAAGAGTCCCGGATCATTGTGTCAGGGGACATGAAGCATTGTGATGAAAGTGGTCATGGAGCATTTCGATGACAGGGGTCATGGAGAATTGTGATGAGAATGTCATGGAGCATTGGGCTGAAAATGTTCATGGAGTATTGTGATGACAGGTTTCATGGAGCATTGTGATGAAAAGAGAAAGGAGCATTGTGATAAGTAGACCATGGAGCCTTGTGATGACAAGTCTCATGGAGCATTCTCATGAAAATGTGCATTGAGAATTGTGACTACAGGGTTCTTGGAGCATTGTGTTGACAAAGTCATGGAGCTTTGTGATGAGAATTCCATGGAGCATACTCATGGCATGTGTCATGGAGCTTTTTGATGACAAGGGCAGGGAGAATTTTGATTACAGGGGTCTTGGAGCATTAGGATGAAAATGAATGGATCATTGTGATGAAAAAGTTATGGAGCCTTGTCATGACAGGGTTCAAGGAGCATACTGATGGCACGTGTCAGGGAGCGTTGTGATGACAACTGTATTGAGCATTGTGATGACAAAAGTCATGGAGCATTGTGATGATAAGACCATGGGTAATTGTGATGATGAGTGTCATGGGGCGCTGTAATGGTAAGTGTTATGGAACATTGTGATCACAAGGTTTTGGAGCATTGTGATGACAGAGGTCATGGAGAATACTGATTTCATTGCGATGACAATAGGATGAAGCATTATGATGATGGGCTTGGTGCCTTTTGATGAGAGGGTTCAGGATAATTGAGATGAAAACGGGCATGGAGCATTGTGTTTACAGGTGTCTTGGAACATTGTGATGAAAAGGGCATGGAACATTGTGAGGAGAAGGAAATGGAGCATTCTGATGACATGTGTCATGGAGCTTTATGATGACAAGGGCATGGAGCATTGTGATTAGAGGGGTCTTGGAGCATTGTAAGGACAAGGGTCATGGAGCCATGTGATGACAATGCCGTGGAACATTGTGATGGCAGCGGTCATGGAGCATTGTTATCACAGGTGTAATGGAGCATTTTGATGATAAGGCCATGGAGCATTGGTCTGAAAACTTTCATGGATTATTGTGATGAGAGTGGGCATGGAGCATTGTGATGACAAGGGCATGGAACACTGTGATACATGGGTCATGGAGGATTGTAATGACAAGGGCATGGATCATTGTGATGAGAAGGGCATCGAGCATTTTGATGACACGTGTCATGAAGCTTTGTGATGACAAGGGCATGGAACATTGCGATTACAAAGGCATGGATCATTGTGATGAAAAATGCATGGAGACTTTTCACGACAGAGGTCAAGGAGCATTTTCAAGACAAGTGTCAGGTAGCATTGTGATGACAAGTGTATTGAGCATTGTGATGACAATGGTCATGGAGCATTGGGATGATAAGGGCATGGAGTATTGTGATGACAGTAATCATAGAACTTTGTGATGACAAGTGTTATGGAACACTGTGACCACAAGGGTTTGGAGCATTGTGATGAAAGAGGTCATGGATCTTTTTGATTTCAAGTGACATGGAGCATTGTTATGACAAGGGCATGAAGCAATGTGATCCCAAATTTCATGCAGGACTGCAATGACAAACGCATGGAGCATTGTGATGAGAAGGTCATGTAGCACCGTGATGAAAAAGGCATGGGGCCTTTCATGACTGGGTTCATGGAGCATACTGATGACAAGTGTCAAGGAGCCTTGTGATGACAAATGTATTGAATATTGTGATTATAAAAGTCATGGAACATTGTGATGACAAGGGCATGGAGTATTGTGATGACAGGCATCATGGAGCGTTGTGATGACAAATGTTATGGAACATTGTGACCAAAAGGGTTTGGAGCATTGTGATGAGAGAGTTTATGGATCATTTTGATTACAAGTAGCATGAAGCATTGTGATGACAAGGGCATGAAGCAATGTGATCCCAAGTTTCATGGAGGATTGTGATGGCAATGGTAATAGAGGATTGTGATGGCAATGGTAATAGAGTATTGTGATGACAATCGCATGGAGCATTTTGCTGACAAAGGCATGGAGCATTGTGATGACTGGGGTCATGGAGCATTGTGATGAAAAGTTCATGGAACATTGTGGTGACAAAAGTCACAAAACTTTGTGATGACAGGGGCATGGACAATTTTGATGAAAAAGTTCATGAATTATTTTGATGAATGGGGTCACGGAGCACTGTGTTGACAGGGGTCACGGAGCATTGTGATGAAAAGTTCATGGAGCATTGTGGTGACAAATGTCACAGAGCCCTGTGTTGACAAAAGCATGGTCCATTGTGATGACAAAGTCATGAAGCATTGTAATGACTGCTGTCACAGAGCATTGGATGACAGGGGTCATGGAGCATTTTGATGACAAGGGCATGGAGCCTTGTGATGACAGGGGCATGGAGCATTGTTCTGCCAAATTACATGGATTATTGTGATGACAGTGGGCATGGTGCATTGGGATTACAAGGGCATGGAGTTCTGTGAAGATAGTTTTCAGTTAGCATTGTGATGTCATATTTCATGGTCCATTGTGATGACAATTGCATGGAGCACTGTGTTGCCAGGTGTCATGTAGGACTGTGATGACAAGGGCTTGGAGCTTTGTGATGACCAGGGCATGGAGCATTGTGATGGCATGACCGTGGAGCATGTTGATGAGAAGACCATGGATAATTGTGAGGACGAGCATCATGGAGCACTGTAATGACTAGGAGCAAGGAGCATTATGATGAGCGGAGTCATGGAGCATTGTGATGACAGGAGTCATGGAGCATTGTGATGAGAAGCTTGTGGAGAATTGTGATGACAATGGCATGGAGCATTGTGATGAGCAGTGCATGGAGCATTGTGAAGAAAATGGCATCGAGCCTTTTCATGACACTGTTCAAGGATCATTGTGATGACAAGAGTCAGGGAGCATTGTGATGATAAGTGTATTGAGCATTGTGATGATAAAAGTCATGGAGCATTGTGATGACAACGTCATGGAATATTGTGATGACAGGCATTATGGAGCCTTGTGATGACAAGTGTTATGGAACATTGTGATCATAAGGGTTTGGAGCATGGTGATAACAGAAGTCATGGATCATTTTGATTTCAAGGAGCATGGAGCATTGTGATGACAAGGGGATAAAGCAATGTGATCCCAAGGTTCATGGAAGATTGTGATGACAAGTGCACGGAGCTTTGTGATGAAAAGTTCATGTAGCATTTTGCTGACAAATGCATGGAGCATTGAGATGACAAGTGTCATGGATCACTGTGATGACAAGCATCACGGAGCATTGTGATTACAGGGTTCATTGAGCATTGTGCTGAGAAGGTCCAGATCATTGTGATGAAAAGTGTCATTGAGCATTTTGATGACAAAAGTCCCGGATCATTGTGTTGTCAGGGGTCATGGAGCGTTGAGATGATAGTTGTTATGGAGCACTGTGACAACAAGTTTCATGGTGCATTATGATGAGAAGGTCATGGAGCATTGGTTTGAAAATATTCATGGAGTATTGTTATGAGAGCGTTCATGGAGCATTGTGATGACCAAGGAATGGAGCATTGTGATGACAAAGGCATGGAGCAATATGAAGACCGGTTTCATGGAGCATTGTGATGACAATGGCATGGAGTATTGTGATGCCAACGGTCATGGAGATTTGTGATGAGAAAATCATGGAGCATTTTGATGACAAGGGCATTGTGCCATGTGATGAGAAATGCAGGGATCATTGTGATGACAGGGTCACGGAGCAATTTGATGAAAAGGGCCATGGAACATTTTGATGACAGTGGTTATGGAACATTGTGATGACAAGGCACTTGGAGCATTGTGATGACCAGGGCATGGAGCACTGTGATGGCAATACCGTGGAGCATGGTAATGAGAAACCATGGATGATTGTGATGATGAGCCTCAAGGAACACTGTAATGACAAGGGCATGGAGCATTGTGATGACAGGTGTCATGGAGCACTGTGATGACAGGGGTCATGGAGCATTTTGATGACAAGGTTCATGAAGCATTCTGATGACAAGGTTGTGGAGTATTGTGATGACAATGGCATGGAGCATTGTGATGAAAAGGGCATGGAGCATTGTGATGAAAAAGGCATGGAGCCTTTTCATGACAGTGTTCATGGAGCATTTTGACGACAAGTGTCAGGGAGCATTGTGATGACAAGTGTATTGAGCATTGTGATGACTAAGGTCATGGATCATTGTGATTTCAAGGAGCATGGATCATTGTGAAGACAAGTGTCATGGAACACTGTGATGACAGGCGTCACAGAACATTGTGATTACAGGTGTCATGGAGCATTGGGATGACAAGGGCATGGATAATTTTGATGACAAGAATCCTGAATCATTGTGTTGTCAGTGGTCATGAAGCTTTGTCATGACAGTGGTCATGTAGAATTGTGAAGACTGGGTTCACGTAGCATTGTGATGACAAGGGTCAAGGAGCATACTGATGACAAGCTTGAGGAGAATTGTGAGGACAATGGAATGGAACATTGTGATGAAAAGTGTATAGAGCATTGTGAAGAAAAATGCATGGAGCCTTTTCATGACAGTGTTGAAGGATCATTCTGACGACAAGAGTCAGGGAGCATTGTGATGACAACTGTATTGAACATTGTGATGATAAAAGTCATGAAGCATTGTGATGACAAGTGCATGAAGCATTGTGATGACAGGGACATGGAGCATTGGTCTGACAAGTTTCATGGATTATTGTGATGACAGTGGTCATAGCACATTGGGATTACAAGGGCATGGAGTACGGTTAAGACAGGTTTCAGTTAGCATTGTGTTGACATATTTCATGGTCCATTGTGAGGACAATTGCATGGAGCATTGTGATACCAGTGGTCATGGAGAATTGTGATGACAAGGGCTTGGAGCATTGTGATGACAAGCACATGGAACAATGTGATGACAAGGTCATGTAGCATTTTGATGAAAAAGGCATGGAGACGTGTGATGACAATGGTCAAAGAGCACTGTGATATAAAGCGTCATGGAGCTTTGTGATAACAGGTATTGTGGAGCATTGGGCTGACAAGTGCAAGGATAATTCTGATAACATTGGTCTTGGAGCATTTTGATGAAAAGAATCCCGGATCATTGTGTTGTCATGGGTCATAGAGTGTTGTGATGTCAGTGGTTATGGAGCATTGTCACAACATGTGTCATGGAGCATTATGATGAGAAGGTCATGGAGCATTGGGCTGAAAATGTTCATGGAGTATTGTGATGACAATTGTCATGGAGCCTAGTGAAGCCAAGGGAATGGAACATTGTGATGACAAGGGCCTGGAACATTGTGATGAGATGACCATGAACCCTTGTGATGACAAGGGCATGGAGCAATGTGATGAGAGGTTTCATGGAGCACTGTGATGACAATGGCATGGAGCATTTTGATGCCAAAGGTCATGGAGCTTTGTGATGCCAAAGGTCATGAAGTATTTTGATCACAGGTGTGTGGTGCATTGTGATGAGGAGGGCAGGGAGTATTGTGGTACCAGGGATATGGAGCAATTTGATGAAAAGAGTCATGGAACATTTTTATGACAGTTGTTATGGAACATTGTGATGTCAGTGGTCATGGAGAATTGTGATGAAAAGGGTCATGGAGCATTTTGATGACAGGGTTATTGAACATTGTGATGTCATGGGTCATGGAGCATTGTGATGATAAGTGCATGTAGCATTGTGATGACGGTGGTCATGGAACATTGTGATGACAGTGGTGAGGGTGTATTGTGATGACTAGTGATGGAACATTGTGAAATCAGTGGTGAGAGAGCATTTTGATGAGAAGTGCATGGAGCATTGTGATGACAAGGTTTATCAAGCATTGTGATGAGAGAGGAAAAAGATCATTTTGATTTCAAGAAGCATGGAGCATTGTGATGACACGGGCATGTAGCAATGTGATCCAAAGGTTCATGGAGGATTGTGATGACAATGGTAATGGAGGAATGTGATGGCAATGGTAATGGAGTATAGTGATGACAATTGCATGGAGCACTGTGCTGACAAAGGCATGGAGCATTGTGATAACTGGGGTCATGGAGCATTGTGATGAAAGTTTCATGGAGCAATGTGATGACAACGGTCACAAAGCCTTGTGATGTCGAGGGCATGGACCATTGTGATGACAAAGTTCATGAATCATTGTGAAGACTGGAGTCACGGAGCATTGTGTTGACAGGTTTCATGGAGCATTGTGATGAAAAGTTCATAGAGCATTGTGGTGACAAATGTCACAGAGCATTGTGATGACAAAAGGATGGACCATTGTCATAACAAAGGTCATGAAGCATTGTAATGACTGGAGTCACGGATCAATGTGATGACAGGGGTCATGGAGCATTTTGATCACAAGGTCATGGAGCATTGTGATGACTGGGGCATGGAGGATTGGTCTGACAAGTTTCATGGATTATTGTGATGACAGTTGGCATGGTGCTTTGGGATTACAAGGGCTTGGAGTACTGTGAAGACATGTGTCAGTTAGCATTGTGATGACATAATTCATGGTCCATTGTGATGACAATTGCATGCAGCATTGTGATGTCAGGTATCATGGAGGATTTTAATGACAATGGCTTGGAGCATTGTGGTGACCAGGGCATGGAGCATTGTGATGGCAAGACAGTGGAGTATGGTGATGAGCATACCATGGATAATTGTGATGACGAGCGTCAAGGAAAACTGTAATGACAAGGGGCAAGGAGCATTATGATGACAAGTGCCATGGAACATTGTGATGACAGGAGTCATGGAGCATTGTTATGTCAAGCTTTTGGAGTATTGTGATGATAATGGCTTGGAACATTGTGACGAAACGTGCATGGAGCAATGTGATGACTAAGTCATGTAGCCTTTTGCTGACAAATGCATTGATCATCGTGATGACAAGTGTCATGGAGCTCTGCGATGACATGCGTCACGGAATATTGTGGTTACAGGTGTCATGGAATATTGGGATGACAAGGGCTTAGATCATTGTGATGCAAACGGTCATAGAGCATTTTGATGACAAATACATGGAACATTGTGATGACAAGTGTCATGGAGCATTTTGTTGACAAGAGTCCCGGATCATTGTGTGTCAGGGGACATGAAGCGTTGTGATGACAGTGGTCATGGCGCATTTTGATTACAGGGGTCATGCAGCATTGTGAGGAGAAGGTCATGGAGCATTGGGCTGAAAATGTTCATGGAGTATAGTGATGACAGTGTCCATTGAGCATTGTGATGAAACGGGAAAGGAGCATTGTGATGACAAGGTCCTGGAGCATTGTGATCAGTAGACCATGGAGCATTGTGATGGCAAGTCTAATGGAGCATTCTGATGAAAAGTTGCGTGGACATTGTGATTACAGGGTTCTTGGAGCATTGTGATGAAAAAGTCATGGAGCATTGTGATGAGAAGTCCATGGAGCATTCTGATGACATGCGTCATGGAGCTTTTTGATGACAACGGCATGGAGAATTTTGCTTACAGGGGTCTTGGAGCATTAGGATGAAAAGGAATGGATCATTGTGATGAAAAATACATGGAGCCTTGTCATGACAGGGTTCAAGGAGCTTCCTGATGGCACGTGTCAGGGAGTGTTGTGATGACAACTGTATTGAGCATTGTGATGTCAAAGGTCATGGAGCTTTGTGATGATAAGACCATGGGTAATTGTGATGACGAGCGTCATGAGGCGCTGTAATGACAAGTGTTATGGAACATTATGATCACAAGGTTTTGGAGCACTGTGATGACAGAGATCATTGAGAATTTTGATTTCATTGTGATGACAATAGGATGAAACATTATGATGATGGGCATGGTGCCTTTTGATGAGAGGTTTCATGTTTCATTGAGATGAAAATTGGCATGGAACATTGTGTTTACAGGTGTATTGGAACATTGTGATGACAGGTGAATGGAGCATTGTGATGAGAAGGAAATGGAGCATTCTGATCGCATGCGTCATGGAGCTTTGTGATGACAAGGGCATGGAGCATTGTGATTAGAGGGGTCTTGGAGCATTGTAACGGCAAGGGTCATGGAGCCATGTGATGACAATGCCGTGGAACATTGTAATGGCAGGGGTCATGGAGCATTGTTATCATAGGGGTATTGGAGCATTTTGATGATAAGGTCATGGAGCACTGGTCTGAAATTTTTCATGGATTATTGTGATGAGAGTGGGCACGGAGCATTGTGATGACAAGGGCACGGGACACTGTGATACATGGGTCATGGAGGATTGTAATGACAAGTGCATGGAGCATTGTGATGAGAAGTGCATCGAGCATTTTGATGACAAGTGTCATGGAGCTTTGTGATGACAAGGGCATGGAGAATTGCGATTAAAAAGGCATGGATCATTGTGATGAAAAAGGCTTGGAGACTTTTCACGACAGGGGTCAAGGAGCATTTTCAAGACAAGTGTCAGGGAGCATTGTGATGACAAGTGTACTGAGCATTGTGATGACAAACGTCATGGAGCATTGGGATGAAAAGGGCATGAAGTATTGTGATGACAGTAATCATGGAACTTTGTAATGACACGTGTTATGGAACATTGTGACCACAAGGGTTTGGAGCATTGTGATGACAGCGATCATGGATCTTTTTGATTTCAAGGGACATGGAGCATTGTTATGACAAGGGCAAGAAGCAATTTGATCTGAAAGTTCATGGAGGACAGCAATGACAAGCGCATGGAGCATTGTGATGACAAGGTCATGTAGCATTTTGATGACAAAGGCATGGAGCATCGGGTTGACAATTGTCATGGAGCACTCTGATGACTGGTGTCACGGTTCATTGTGATTACAGGTTTAATGGAGCATTGGGATGACAGTGGTCATGGAGAATTTTAATGACAAGAGTCTCGGCTCATTGTTTTGTCAGGTGTCATAGAGCATTGTGATGTCAGTGGGCATGGACCATTGTGATCAGAAGGTCACGGAGCATTGGGCTGATAATATTCAAGGAGTATTGTGATGACAGGTGTCATGGAACATTGTGATGACAAAGGAATGGAGCGTTATGATGACAATGGAATGGAGCATTGTGATGAGAAGACCATAGAGCCTTGGGATGAAATGTCTCATGGAACAATCTGATGAAAAAGGGCATGAAGCATTGTGATTACAGGGGTCTTGGAGCATTGTGATGACAAGGGCATGGAGCATTTTGATGAGAAGGCCATGGAGCTTTCTAATGACATGCTTCATGGTCTTTGTGATGACAAGGGCATGGAGCATTGTGATTGCAGGGTTCTTGGAGCCTTGTGATGAAAAGGGCATGGATCATTGTGATGAAAAATGCATGGAGCCTTGTCATGAGAAGGTTCAAGGAGCATACTGACGACAAGTGTCAGGGAGCATATTGATGACAAGTGTATTGAACATTGTGATAACAAAGGACATGGAGCATTGTGATGAGAAGACCATAGATAATTGTGATGACGAGTGTCACTAGGCGTTGTGATGACAAGTGTTATGGAACATTGTGATCACAAGCATTTGGAACATTCTGATGAGAGAGGTCATGGAGCATTTTGATTTCATTGTGATAACAAAAGCATGAAGCATTATGATGATTCAATGGTGCATTTTGATGACAGGGTTCATGGAATATTGAGATGAAAAGGGGCATGGAGCATTGTGATTACATGGGTGTTGGAGCATGGTGATGACAAGGGCATGGAGCACTGTGATGAGAAGGTCATGTAGGATTCTGATGACGTGCGTCATGGAGCTTTGTGATGACAAAGGCACGGAGGATTGTGATGAGAAGTCCACGGATAATGTTGATGACAAGTGTCATGGAGCGTTGTGATGACAAGTGTTATGGCACATTGTGATCACAAGGGTTTGGAGAATTGTGATGACAGAGGTCATGGAGCATTTTGATTTCATTTTGATGACAATAGCCTGAAGCATTATGATGATGGGCATGGTGCATTGTGATGACAGTGTTCATTGAGCATTGAGATGAAAAGGGGCATGGAGCTTTGTGATTACAGGTGTCTTGGAGCATTGTGATGACAAGGCTTTGGATCATTGTGATGACAAGGTCATGGATTATTGTGAAGACAGGTGTCAGGGAGTATTGTGATGACATATGTCAGTGTCCATTTTGATGACAATGACATGGAACATTGTGACGCCAAGTGTCATGGAGGATTGTGATGAAAAAAGTAATGGCATTGTGATGACCACGGCATGGAGCATTGTGATGACAAGGGCCATTGAGACTTTTGATGACAAGGTCGTGAAGCACTGTGATGCCAAGCGCACAGAGCTTTCAATGCAAGGGTTAAGAAGCATTGCGATGACAAGTGCATGGAGAATTGTGATGACAAGAGCATGTAACCTTGTGATGACAAGCTTCATGGAGCATTCAGATGAAAAGTGGCATGTAGCATTGTGATTACAGGGGTCTAGGAGCATTGTGATGACAAGGCCGTGGAATATTCTTATGAAATGCGTCATGGAGCTTTGTGATGACAAGTGCATGGAGCATTGAGTTTACAGGGATTTTGGAGAATTGGGATGACAGGGGTTATGGAACACTGTGATGTCAGGGGCCATGGAGCATTTTGATGACAAGTTTCCCAGATCATTGTGTTGTCATTGGTCATGGAGTGTTGAGGTGACAGGGGTCATGGAGCATTGTGATGAGAAGGTCATGGAGCATTGGGCTGAACATGTTCATGGAGTATTGTGATGACAGGATTCATGGAGAATTGTGATGACAAGGGAATGGAGCCTTGTGATGACAAGGTCCTGGAGCATTGTGAATAAAAGATCATGAAACCTTGTAATGAAAAATCTCATAGAACATTGTGATGAATAGGGGCGTGGATCATTGTGATTACAGTTGTCTTGGAGCATTGTGATGACAAGGGCATGGAGCATTGTGATGAGAAAGCCATGGAGAATTCTGATGGCCTGTGTCATGGAGCTTTGTGATGGCAAAGGCATGGAGAACTGTGATTACAGGGATCTAGGGAAATTGTGATGAAATGGGAATGGATCATTGTGATGAAAATGGCATGGAGACTTGACATGACAGTGTTCAAGCAGCATACTGACAACAAAGGCCATGGAGCATTGTGATGACAAGTGTATTGAGCATTGTGATGACAAAGGTCAAGGAGCATTTTGATGTGAAGCCAATGGATAACTGTGATGACGAGCATCATGGGGCAATCTGATGACAAGGGCATGGAACATTGTGATAACAAGGGTTCGGAGCATTGTGATGAGAGAGTTCATGGAGCATTTTGATTTCATTGTGATGACAATATCATGAAACATTATGGTGATGGTCATTGTGCATTGTGAAGACAATGTTCATGGAGCATTGAGATGAAAAGGGGCATGGAGCATTGTGATTACAGGGGTCTTCGAGCATTGTGATGGCAAGGGCATGGAGTATTGTGATGAGAAGGCAATGGAGCATTCTGATGACATGCATCATGGAGCTTCTGATGACAAGGACATGGATCATTGTGATTACAGTGTTCTTGGAGCATTGTGATGACAAGGGTGAAGGAGCCTTGTGATGACAATGTCGTGGAACACTGTGAGGTTAGAAGTCATGTAGCATTGTGATGACACGGGTCATGGAACATTGTGATGACAGGCATGAGGGTGTATTGTGATGACTAGTGATGGAACATTGTGATATCAGTGGTGAGAGAGCATTTTGAGGAGAAGTGCCTGGAGCATTGTGATGAAAATTTTTATGGAGCATTGTGATGACGAGGTTGTGGAGCATTGCGATGACAATAGCATTGCACATTGTGATGACATGGGTCATGGAGCATTGTGCTGACATGCCCATGGAGCATTGTGATGACAAGTTTCAGAGTGCATTGCGATGAAAAGTTCATGGAGCATAGTGGTGACAAAGGTCACAGAGCATTGTGATGATGAGGGCATGGACCATTTTGATGACAAAGATCATGAAGCATTGTGAAGACTGGAGTCACGGAAAATGTGATGACAAGGGTCATGGAGGATTGTGATGACAAGGGCATGGAGCATTGTTATGACAGGGGAATGGAGCATTGGTCTGACAATTTTCATGGATTATTGTGATGACAGTGGGCATAGCGCATTGTAATGATAAGACCATGGAACCTTGTGATGACAAGTTCATGGTGTATTGTGGAGAAAGTTTTCAGGGAGCATTGTGATGACATATGTCATGGTCCATTGTGATGATAATGGCAGGGAGCATTGTGATGCCAAGTGTCATGGAGGATTGTGATGACAAATGTAATGGAGTACTGTGATGCCAAGGGTCATGGAGCATTGTGATGCCAAGTGTCTTGGAGGATTGTGATGACAAAGTTAATGTAGCATTTTGATGACAAGGTGTTGGAGCATTGTGATGACAAGGGTCATGGTACGTTGTGATGACAAGTGCATTACAGGGGTCTTGGAGCATTTTGTTGAAAAGGGCATGGAACATTTTGATGAATAAGGCATGGAGCCTTGTCATGACAGGTTTCAAGGAGCATACTAACAGCAAGTGTTAGGGAGCATTGTGATGACAAGGGCCATTGGGAATTTTGATGACAATTTCATGAAGCATTTTGATGACAAGCGCAATAAGCTTACTCTGACAAGGGTCATGGAGAATTGTAATGACAAAAGCATGTAACATTGTGATGAGAAGTGTCATGGAGCATTGTGATGACAAGGACATGGAGAATTGTGATGGCAAGGGACGTGGAGCATTGTGATGACCAGGGCATGCAGCATTGTGATGGCAAGGCCGTGGAGCATGTTGATGAGAAGACCATGGACAATTGTGTTGACGAGCGTCATGGAGCACTGTAATGACAGGGGACATGGAGCATTGTGATGATAGGTGTCATGGATCTTTGTGATGAGAGTGGTCATGGAGCATTTTGATGTCAAGGTTCATGGAGCATTCTGAAGACAAGCTATGGAGTATTGTGATGACAATGGCTTGGAGCATTTTGATGAAAAAGGCATGGAGCATTGTGATGAATAATGCATGGTGCCTTATCATGACAGGGTTCATGTAGCAAACTGAGGACATGGGTCAGGGAGCATATTGATGACAAGTGTATTGAGCATTGTGATGACAATGGTCATGGATCATTGTGATGACAATGGCTTGGAGAATTTTGATGACAAGTATCATGGAGCGTTGTGATGACAAGTGTTATGGAACCTTGTCATGGCAAGGGTTTAGAGCATTGTGATGACAGAGGTCATGGATCATTTTGATTTCCAGGAGCAAGGAGCTTTGTGATGACAAGGGCATGAAGCAATGTGATCCCAAAGTTCATGGAGGATTTTGACGACAAGTGCATGGAGCATTGTGATGACAAGTTCAGGTAGCATTTTGAAAACAAAAGTCATGGAGCATTGTGATGACAAGAGCCATGGAAAACTGTGATGACAAGCGTCACGGAGCATTGTGATTATAGGCCTCATGGAGCATTGGGTTGAGAAGGGCATGGATCATTATGATGACCAGCGTCATGGAGCATTTTGATGACAAGAGTCCCTGATCATTTTGTTGTCAGTGGTAATGGAGCGTTGTGATGACTGTGGTCATGGAGCATTGTTATGACAGTGTCATGGAGCATTGTGATGAGAAGGTCATGTAACATTGGGCTGAAAATATTCATGGAGTATTTTGATGACAGGGGTCATGGAGCGTTGTGATGACTAGGGAAGGGAGCACTGTGATGACCAGGTCCTGGAGCATTGTGATGAGAAGGCCATGGATCCTTGTGATGACAAATCTCATGAAGCATTCTGATGAAATGGGGTCTGGAGCATTGTGATTATAGGGAGCTTGGAGCATCATGATGACAAGGCCATGGAACATTGTGATGAGAAGGCCATGCATCATTCTGATGACATGCATCATGGATCTTTGTTATGACAAGGGAAAGGAGCATTGTGATTACAGGGATTTTGGAGCATTGTGATGAAAAGGGCATTGATGATTGTGATGAAAACGGCATGGAGCCTTTTCATGACAGGTTTCAAGGAGCATACTGACGGAAAGTGTTAGAGAGCATTGTGATGACAAGTGTATTGAGCATTGTAATGACAAAGGTCATGGAGCATTGTGATGAGAAGGCCATGGATAACTGTGATGATGAGCGTCATGGGGCTTTGTGATGACAAGTATATGGAAGATTGTGATCACACGTGTTTGGAGCATTGTGATGACTGAAGTCATGGGGCATTTTGATTTCATTGTGTTGACAATATCATGAAGCATTATGATGATGGGCATGGTGAATTGTGATAACAGGGTTCGTGAAGCATTGAGATGAAAAGGGGCATGTACCATTGTGATTACAGGCGTCCTGGAGCATTGTGATGACATGGGCATGGAGCATTGTGAAGAGAATGCCATGGAGCCTTATGATGACATGTGCCATGAAGCTTTGTTATGACAAGGGCATGGAACATTGTGATTAGAGGCGTCTTGGATACTTGTGATGACAAGGGTCATGGAGCCTTGTGAGGACAAGGCCGTAAAACATTGTGATGGCAGGGGTCATGGAGCATTGTTATGACAGCGGTAATGGAGCATTGTGATGGCATGGGCATGAAACATTGGTCTGTAAAGTTTCATGGATTATTGTGATGAGAGTGAGCATGGAGCATTGTGATGACAAGGGCACGGAACACTGTGATACATGGGTCTTGGAGGATTGTAATGACAAGGGCATGGAGTATTGTGCTGAGAAAAGCATCAAACCTATTGATGAAAGTGTCATGGAGCTTTGTGATGACAAGTGCATGGAACAATATGATGAGAGTGTTCATGGAGCATTCTGATGACAATGGCATGGAGCATTGTGATGCCAAGGGTCAAGAAGCTTTGTGATGAAAAATGTCATGAAGTATTTTGATGACAAGGGTGTGGTGCATTGTGTTGAGAAGGACAGGGAGAATTGTGATGCCAGGGTTATTGAGCAATTTGATGAAATGGGTAATGGCTCATTTTGATGACAGTGGATATGGAACATTGTTGTGTCAGGGGTCATGGATCATTGCGATGCAAAGAGTCACGGATAATTTTGATGAGAGGGGTTATGGAACATTGTGTTCTCAGGGGTCCTGGAACTTTGGGAGGATAAGGGCATGCACCAGTGTGATGACGGGATCATGGAACATTGTGACGACAGGGGTGAGGGAGTATTGAGATCACTACTGATGGAACATTTTGATATCAGTAGTGAGAGAGCATTTTGATGAGAAGTGCACGGAACATTTTGATGACGGTTTATGGAGCATTGTGCCGACACGGTTGTTGAACATTGTGATGAGAATGCATGGCATATTGTGATGACATGGGTCATGGATCATTGTGCTTACAAGCGCAAGGAGCATTGGGATGACAAGGGTCATGGAGCATTGGGCTGACAAAGGCATGGGGCATTGTGATGACAAGTGTCACAGAGAATTGTGCTGAATAGTTCAAGGAGGATTGTGGTGACAAAGGTCACAGAACCTTGTGATGACGAGGGCATGGACCATTGTGATGACAATGGTTATGAAGCATAGTGCTGACTGGAGTCATGGTGCATTGTGATGAAATGGGTCATGAAGCATTTTGATGACAAGGGCATGGAGCATTGTGATGACAGGGGCATGGAGCATTGGTCTGTCAAGTTTCATGGATTATAGTGATGACAGTGGGCATGGCACTTTCTGATGACAAGGGCATGGAGCATTGTGATGACAAGGTCATGGAGTATTGTGAAGACACTTGTAAGGGAGCATTGTGATGACATATGTCATGGTCCATTGTGATGACAGTGGCATGGAGCATTGTGATGCCAAGTGTCATGGAGGATTGTGATGACAAAGGTAATGGAGCATTGTGATGACAAGGTCTTGGAGCATTGTAATGACAATGGCATGGCACATTGTGATGAGAAGATCATGGAGCATTCTGATGACACGCTCATGGAGCTTTGTGATGACAAGCACATGGAGCATTGTGATTACAGGGGTGTTGGAGCATTGTGATGGCAAGGGTCATGGAGCCTTGTGATAACAAGGCCGTGGAACTTTGAGATGGCAGGGATCATGGAGCATTGTTATGATAAGGGTAATGGAGCATTGTGATGACGTGGCCATGGAGCATTGGTCTGAAGATTTTCATGGATTATTGTGATGAGAGTGGGTCTGTAGAATTGTGATGACAAGGGAACGGAACACTGTGATACATGGGTCATGGAGGATTGTAATGACAAGGGCAAGGATCATTGTGATGAGAAGCGACCCGAGCCTTGTGATGACAAGCGTCAGGGAGCTTTGTGATGACAAGCGCATGCAGCAATATGATGAGAGGTTTCATGGAGCATTGTGATGACAATGGCATGGAGAATTGAGGAGCTAAATATCATGGAGCTTTGTGATGACAAATGTTGGAGCATTTTGATGACAAGGGCGTGGTGAATTGTGATGAGAAGGGCAGAGAGAATTGTGATGACCGGGTCATGGAACATTGAGATGAAAATTGTCCTTGAGCATTTTGATGACAGGGGTTATTGAACATTGTGATGTCAGGAGTCATGGAGCATTTTGATGATAAGGTCATGTAGCATTGCGTTGACAGGGGTCATGGAACATTGTGATGACAAGGTGAGGCTTTATTGTGATGACTAGTGATGGAACACTCTTATATCAGTGGTGAGAGAGGATTTTGATGATAAGTGCATGGAGCATTGTGATGACAAGGTTTATGGAGCATTGTGATGACAATGTTGTACAGCATTATGATGACAAGCGCATGGCACTTTGTGATGACATGTATCATGGAACATTGTGCTGACAATTGCATAGACCATTGTGATGACAAGTGTCATGGAGCATTTTGCTGACAATGGCATGGAGCATTGTGATGACAAAGTCAGAGAACACTGTGATGAGAAGTTCATAGAGCATTGTGGCGACAAATGTCACAGAGCCTTGTGATGAAGAGGGCATGGACAATTGTGATGAAAAATGACATGAAGCTTTGTGATGACTGGAGTCACGGAGAATTTTAATAAAAGAGGTCATGGAGCATTGTGATGACAAGCACATGGAGTATTGTGATGACAGGGGCATGGAGGATTGGTTGGACAATTTTCTTGGATTACTTTGTTGACAGTAAGCATGGTGCATTGTGATGACAAGGGCATGGAGCACTGTAATGACAAAGTCCTGGAGTACAGTGTAGAGAGGTGTCAGGGAGCATTGTGATGACATATATCATGGTCCATTGTGATGACAATGGCATGGAGCATTGTAATGCCACTTGTCATGGAGGATTGTGATGACAAAGGTAATGGAGCATTGTGATGACAAGGGCTTAGAGAATTGTGATGAAATGGGCATGGAGCATTGTAGTGACAGGGGCATGGATCTTTGGCCTGACACGTTTCATAGATTATTGTGATGACAGTGGGCATGGTATATTGTGATGAAAAGGGCATGGAGCACTGTGAGGACAAGGTCATGGAGTATTGTGTAGAGAGGTGTCAAGGAGCATTGTGAGACATATATCATGGTCCACTGTAATGAAATTGTCATGGTGCATTGTGATGCCAGGTGTCATGGAGGATTGTGATGACAATGGTAATGGAGCATTGTGATAAAAAGGGCTTGGAGCATTGGGATGACAAGGCAAGGAGCATTGTGATGACAGTGTCATGGAACATTGGTCTGAAAAGTTTCATGGATTATTTTGATGACAGCAGGCATGGCACATTGTGAGGATAAGGACATGGAGCATTGCGATGAAAAGGTCATGGAATATTTTGAAGCGAGTTGTCAGGGAGCATTGTGATGACATATGTCATGGTCCATTGTAATGACAATGGCATGGAGCATTGTGAGGCCAAGTGCCATAGAGGATTGTTATGACAAAGTTAATGGAGCATTGTGATGACAAGGGCTTGGAGCATTGTGATGGCAAGGGTCATGGAGCATTGTGATTACAAGGGCATGGAACATTGTGATGAAATGGGCCATTGAAAATTTTATTGACAAAATCATGAAGCATTGTGATGACAAAGCACATGGAGCTTGCTATGACAGGGGTAATGGAGCATTGCGATGATAAGTGCATGAAAAATTGTGAGGACAAGAGCATGTAACATTTTGATGAGATGTGTCATGGAGCATTGTGATGACAAGGGACATGGAGCATTGTGATGACAAGGGAATGGAGCAATGTGATGGCAAGACTGTGGAGCATTGTGATGAGAAGACCATGGAAAATTGTTATGACAGCGTCATGGAGCACTGTAATGACAAGGGGCATGGAGCATTGCGAGGACAGGTGTCATGGAGAATAGTGATGACAGTTGTCATGGAGCATTGTGATGCCAAGGGTCATGGAGCACTCTGATGACAAGCTTGTGGAGTATTGTGATGACAATGGCATGGAGCATTTTGATGACAAGGACAAGGAGCATTGTGATGACAAGTGTCAGCGAGCATTGTGAATAAAAATTCATGGAGCATTGTGGTGACAAAGGTCACAGAGCCTTGTGTTGACGAAGACATGGACCATTGTGATGATAAAGGTCATGAAGCATTGTGATGACTGGAATCATGGACCATTATGATGTCAGGGTCATGAAGCATTGAGATGACAAGGGCATGGAGCATTGTGATGACAGGGGTCAGGGAGCATTGTGATGACAAGGGTCTTGGAGCATTCTGATAACAAGCTTGTGGAGTATTGTGATGGCAATAGCATGGATCATTGTGATGAAAAATGCATGGAGCCTTTTCATGAAAAATTTCATGGATTATTCAGATGACAGGTGTCATGGAGCACTGTGATGAATGGGGTCATGGAGCATTGTGATGACAAGGGTCATGGAGCATTGTGATGACTAGGGTATGGAGTATTGTGATGACACACATCATGGAGCATTGTGATGAAAAGTATTATGGAACATTGTGATCACAAGACTTTGGAGCATTGTGATGACAGAGGTCATGGATCATTTTGATTTCAAGGAGCAAGGAACATTGTGATGACAAGTGTATGAAGCAATGTGACCCCAAGGTTCATGGAAGATTTTGATGACAAGCGCATGGAGCATTGTGATGACAAAGTCATGTAGCATTTTGCTGACAAAGGCTTGGAGCATTGTGATGACAAGCGTCATGGAGGACAGTGATGACAAGCATCATGGAACATTGTGAATACACGGGTCATGGAGCATTGGGATGACAAGGGCATGGATCATTGTGACGAGTAGTGTCATGGAGCATTTTGATGACAGGAGCCCCGAATTATTGTGTTGTCAGGGGTCATGGAGCTTTGTGATGACAGTGGTCATGCAGCATTGTGATGACAGTTGTTATGGAGCATTGTGATGACAAGGTCATGGAGCATTGGGCACAACATATTCATGGAGTATTGTGATGAATGGGGTCATGGAGATTTGTGATAACAAGGGAATGGAGCATTTTGATGACAACGTTCTGGAGCATTGTGATGAGAAGATCATTGAGACTTTTGATGACATTTCTCTTGGAGTACTTTGATGAAAAGGGGCATAGAGCACTGTGTTGACAAGGGCATGGAGCATTCTGTTTAGAATGCCATGGATCATTCTGATATCATGCCTCATGTAGCTTTGTAATGACAAGGACATGGAGTATTGTGATTACAGGTTTCAAGGAGCATATTGATGACAAGTATCAGGGAGCATTGTGATGAAAACTCTATTGAACATTGTGATGACAATGGTCATGGAGAATTGTGATGAGAAGCCCATGGATAATTGTGATGATGAGCGTCATGTGGCATTGTGATGACAGTGTTTTCGAACATTGTGTTCACAAGAGTTGGGAACATTGTGATGACAAGGTCACGGAGTATTATGAAGACAGGTGTCAGGGAGCATTGTGATGACATATGTCATGGTCCATTGTGAAGACAGTGGCATGGATCATTGTGATGCCAAGTGTTATGAAGGATTGTGATGACAATGGTAATGGAGCATTGTGATGACAAGGTCTTGGAGCATTGTGATAACAAGAGAATGGAGCATTGTGATGAGAAGGCTATGGAGCATTATGATAAAATGTGTCATGTAGCTTTGTGATGACAAGCACATGGAGCATTGTAATGACATGGTTCATGGAGCCTTGTGATGACAAGACCGTGGAACATTGTGATGGCAGGTGTCATGAAGCATTGTTATGACATGGGTAATGGAGCATTGTGATGACAAGGGCTTAGAGCATTTTGATGACAAGGACATGGAGCATTGTGATGACAATGACATGGAGCATTGTGATGAGAAGGACATGAAGCATTCTGCTGACATGCGTCATGGAGCTTTGAGATGGCAAGCACATGGAGCATTGGGATTATAGGGGTCTTGGAGCATTGTGATGACATAGGTCATGGAGCCTTGGGATGACAGGACCGTGGAAAATAGTGATTGCAGGGGTCATGGCGCATTGTTATGACAGGGGTAATGGAGCATTGTGATGACCTGGGCAAGCAAGGTTGGTCTGAAATTTTTCATGGATTATTGGGATGAGAGTTGGCCTGGAGCATTGTGATGACAAGGACACGGAACACTGTGATAAATGGGTCATGGAGGATTGTAATGACTAGGGCATGAATCATTGTGATGAGAAGGGCATCAAGCATCGTGATGGCAAAGGTCATGGAGCTTTCTGATGACAAGGCCTTTGAGCAATGTGACGCCAAATGTCATCGAGAATTTTGATGACAAATGGAGGAGCATTTTCATGACAAGTGCGTGGTTAATTGTTAAGAGAAGGGCAGGGAGGATTGTGATGACAGGGTCATGGAGCAATTTGATGAAAAGTGTCATGGAATATTTTGGTGACAGGTGTTATGGAACATTGTGATGTCAGGTTTCATGGAGCATTCAGATGAAAAGGGTCATGGAGCATTTTGATGACAGAGGTTATGGAACATTGTGATGTCATCGGTCATGGAGCATTTTGATGATAAGGTCATGTGGCATTGCGATGACAGGGGTCATGGAACATTGTGATGACAGGGATGAGGGAGTATTGTGATGACTAGTGATGGAACACTCTGATATCAGTGGTGAGTGAGAATTTTGATAAGTGCATGGAGCATTGTGATGACAAGTTTTAAGGAGCATTGTGATGACAAGGCTTATGGAGCATTGTGATGACAAGGTTGTGCAGCATTATGATGACAAGCGCATGGCACATTTTGATGACATGTGTCATGGAGCATTGTGCTGACAAGTGCATAGACCATTGTGATGACAAGGGTCATGGAGCATTGTGCTGACAAAGGCCTGGAACATTGTGATGACAAGAGTCAGAGAGCATTGTGATGAGAACTTCATGGAGCATTGTGGTGAGAAAAGTCACAGAGCCTTGTGATGACGAGTGCATGGACAATTGTGATGACAAATGTCATGAAGCATTGTGATGACTGGAGTCAAGGAGAATTTTCATAAAAGCGGTCATGGAGCATTGTGATGACAAGGACATGGAGCATTGTGGTAACAGGGGCATGGACAATGGGTCTGACGATTTTCATGGATTATTGTGATGACAGTGGTCATGGCACATTGTGATGACAAGGGCATGGAGCACTGTGATAACAAGGTCAAGGAGTATTGTGTAGAGAGGTGTCAGGGAGAATTGTGATGACATATATCATGGACCATTGTGATGAGAATGGCGTGGAGCATTGTGATGCCAAGTGTCATGGAGGACTGTGATGACAAAGGTAATGGAGCATTCTGATTACAAGGGCATGGAGCATTGTGATGACAAGGGCCTTTGAAAATTTTAATGAAAACTTCGGGAAGCATTGGGATGAAAAAGCACATGGAACTTGCCGTGACAGGGGTCATGGAGCACTGCGATGAGAAGTGCATGGAAAATTGTGATGACAAGAGCCTATAACATCGTGATGAGAAGTGTCATGGAGCATTGTGATGAAAAGAGCGTGGAGAATTGTGATGACAGGGGATATGGAACATTGTGATGACCAGGGCATGGAGCATGGTGATGGCAAGACCGTGGAGCATTGTGATGAGAAGACCATGGATCATTGTGATGAGGAGCGTAATGGAGCACTGTAATGACAAGGGACATTGAGCATTGTGAGGACAGGTGTCATGGATCATTGTGATGACAGGGGTCAGGGATCACTGTGATGACAAGTGTCATCGAGCATTCTGAAGACAATCTTGTGGAGTAATGTGATGACAATTGTATGGAGCATTGTGATGACAAGGGCATGGAGCACTGTGATGACAAGGTCATGGAGTTTTGTGAAAACAGTTGTCAGGGAGCATTTTGATGAAATATGTCATGGTCCATTGTGATGAAAATGGCATTGAGCATTGTGAGGCCAAGTGTCATGGAGGATTGTGATGACAGAGGTAATGGAGCATTGTGATGACAAGGGTCATCGAGCATTGTGATGAAAAGGGCATGGAGCGTTGTGATGAAAAAGGCATGGAGCTATTTCATGTCAGATTTCAAGGAGACTTCTCACAAGTGTCAGGGAGCATGGTGATGACAAGTGTATTGAGCATTGTGATGACAAAGATCATGGAGCATTGTGATGACTGGGGCCTGGGATATTGTGATGACAGGCATCATGGAGCGTTGTGATGACAAGTGTCATGGAGCATTGCGATGACAATGGCATGCAGCATAGTTTTGAGAACGCCATGGAGCATTCTGATGATATGTGTCATAGATCATTGTGATGACATATGTCCGATTCATTGTGATGACAGTGGCATGGAGCATTGTGATGCCAAGTGTCATGGAGGATTGTGATGTCAAAGGTAATGGAGCATTGTGATGACAAGTGATTGGAACATTCTGATGACAAGGGTCATCAAGCATTGTGATGACAATGGCATGGAGCACTGTGATGAAAAGGGCATGGAGCATTGTGATGAAAAAGGAATGGTGCTATTTTATGACAGCGTCCAAGGAGACTTCCGACAATTGTCAGGAGGCATTTTGATGACAAGTGTATTGAGCATTGTGATGACACAGGTCATGGAGCATTGTGATGACAAAGACATTGAATATTGTGATGACAGGCATCATGGAGCGTTGTGGTGACAAGGGTAATGGAGCTTTCTGATGACAATGACTGTGAGCATAGTGTTGAGAATGCCATGGAGCATTCTGTTGACATGTGTCATGGAGATTTGTGATGACAATGGCATGGAGCATTGTAATTACAGGGGTCTGGGAAACTTATGATGAAAAGGACATGGATCAATGTGATGAAAAATGCATGGAACTTTGTCTGACAGGATTCAAGGAGCATAATGATGACAAGTATCAGGGAGCATTGTGATGACAACCCTATTGAGCATTGTGATGACAAAGGTCACGGAGCATTGAGATGAGAAGACCATGGATAATAGTGATGATGAGAGTCATGGGGTGTTGTGATGACAAGTGTTATGTAACATTGTGATCACAAAGTTTTGGAGTATTGTGATGATAAGGTCATGGAGTATTGTGAAGAGAGGTGTCAGGGAGCATTGTGATACCAAGTGTCATGGAGGATTGTTATGACAAAGGTAATGGAGCATTGTGATGACAAGGGATTAGGGCCTTTTGATGACAAGGACATGGAACATTGTGATGACAATGACATGGAGCATTGTGATGAGAAGGACATGAAGCATTCCGCTGACATGCGTCATGGAGCTTTGTGATGACAAGTGCATGGAGATTTGTGTTTACAGGGGTATTGGAACATTGTGATGACATAGGTCATGGAGTCTTGTGATGACAAGGCAGTGGAACATTGTGATTGCAGGTGTAATGGAGCATTGTTATGACAGGGCCAGTGGAGCATTGTGATGACCGGGGCATGCAGCATTGGTCTGAAAATTTTCATGGATTATTGTGAAGAGAGTTGGCCTGGAGCATTGTGATGACAAGGGAATGGAGCATTGTGATGACAATGTCCTGGAGCATCGTGATGAGAAGACCATTGAGCCTTGTGATGACAAGTCTGATGGAGCTCTTTCATGAAAAGGGGCTTGGAGCATTGTGATTACAGGGGTTGGAGCATTGTGATGAAAAGGGCATGGATCATTGTGATGAAAAAGGCATGGAGGCTTGTCATGTCTGGTTTCAAGGATCTTAATGATGACAAGTATCAGGGAGCATTGTGATGACAACTCTATTGAGCATTGTGATGACAAAAGTCATGGAGCATTGTGATGAGAAGACCACGGATAATGGTGATGACGAGCGTCATGAGGCGTTGTGATGACAAGTGTTATGGAACATTGTGATCACAAGGGTTTGGAGCATTGTGATGACAAGGTCATGGAGTATTGTGAAGACACGTGTCAGGGAGCATTGTGATGACATATGTCATGGACAATTGTGATGACAGTGGCATGGAGCATTGTGATGCCAAGTGTCATGGAGGATTGTGATGACAAAGGTAATGGAGCATTGTGATGACAAGGTCTTGGAGCACTGTGTTGACAAGTGCATGGAGCATTTTGATGAGAAAGACATGGTGCATTCTGATGAAATTCATCATGGTGCATTGTGATGAAAAGCACATGGAGCATTGTGATTACAGGGGTCTTGGAGCATTTTGATGATATGGGTCATCGAGCCTTGTAATGACAATGCCGTGGAACATTGAGATGGCAGGGTTCATGGAGCATTGTTATGACAGGGGTAATGGAGCCTTGTGATGAGCTGGGCATGCAGCAGTGCTCTGAAAATTTTCATTAATTATGGAGAAGAGAGTGGGCCTGGAGTATTGTGATGACAAAGGCAAGGAACACTGGGATACATGGGTCATGGAGGATTGTAATGACAAGGGCATGGATCAGTGTGATGAGAAGGGCATCGAGCATTGTGATGACTAGCGTCATGGAGCATTGCAATGCCAATGGCATGGAGCATTGTGATGCCAAGTGTCATGGAGCTTTGCGATGGCAAATGTTGGAGCATTTTGATGACAATGGCAAGGTGCATTGTGATGAGAAGGACAGGGAGCAATGTGATGACAAGGTTTATGGAGCATTGTGATGACAAGTTTGTTCAGCATTATGATGACAAACACATGGCACATTTTGATGACATGGGTCATGGAGCATTGTGCTGACAAGTGCATAGACCATTGTGATGACAAGCGTCATGGATTATTGAGATGACAAAGTCATGGAGCATTGTTATGACAAGGATCAGAGAGCTTTGAGATGAGAAGTACATGGAGCATGGTGGTGACAAAAGTCACAGAGCCTTGTGATGACGAGGGCATGGAAAATTGCGATGGCAAATGTCATGAAGCATTGTGATGACTGGAGTCAAGGAGAATTTTCATAACAGAGGTCATGGAGTATTGTGATGACAAGGGCATGGAGTATTGTGATGACAGGGGCATGGAGCATTGGTCTGACAATTTTCATGGATTATTGTGAAGACAGTGGGCATGGCGCACTGTGATGACAAGGGCATGGAGCACTGTGATGAAAAGGTCATGGAGTATAGTGTAGAGAGGTGTCAGGGAGAATTGTGATGACATATATCATGGTCCATTGTGATGACAATGGCATGGAGCATTTTGATGCCAAGTGACATGGAGGATTGTGATGACAATGGTATATGGAGCATTGGGCTGACAAGGGCTTGGAGCATTGTGATGTCAAGGGCATAGAGCATTGTGGTGACAGGGGCATGAAGCATTGGCCTGACAAGTTTCATGGATTATTGTGATGACAGTGCGCATGGCGCATTGTGATGACTAGGGCATGGAACACTGTGATGACAAGGTCATGAAATATTGAGTAGAGAATTGTCAGGGAGCATTATGATGCCATATATCATGTTTCATTGTGATGACAATGGCATGGAGCATTGTGATGCCAAGTGTCATGGAGGATTGTGTTGATAAAAGTAATGGAGCATTGTGATGACAAGGGCTTGGAGCATTGTGATGACAAGGACATGGGCCATTTTGTTGAGAATGCCATGGATCATTGTGGTGACATGCGTGATGGAGCTTTGTTATGACAAGGGAAAGGAGCATTGTGCTTACAATATTCAAGCGCATAATGACGGCATGTATCTGGGAGCATTGTGTTGACAAATCTATTGAGCATTGTGATGAAAAATTCATGAAGCATTGTGATGAGAAGACCATGGATAATTGTGATGATGAACGTCATGGGGCGTTGTGATGACAAGTGTTATGGAACATTGTGATGACAAGGGTTTGGAGCTTTGTGATGACAAGGTCATGGAGTATTGTGAAGGCAGGTGTCAGTGAGCATTGTGATGACATATGTCATGGTCCACTGTGATGACAGTGTCATAGAGCATTGTCATGCCAAGTGTCATGGAGGATTGTGATGACAAAGATAATGGAGCATTGTGATGACAAGGTCTTGGAAAATTGTGATGACAAGGGCATGGAGCGTTGTGATGAGAATGATATGGAGCATTCTAATGACATGTGTCATGGAGCTATGAGATGACAAGCGCATGGAGCATTGTTATTAGAGGGGTCTTGGAGCATTGTGACGACATGGGTCATGGAGCCTTGTGATGACAAGGCCTTGGAACATTTTGATGGCAGGGGACATGGAACATTTTCATGACATAGTTAATGGAGCATTGTGATATCCTGGGCATGGAGCGTTTTTCTGAAAATTTTCATGGATTATTGTGATGAGAGTGGGCCTGCAGGATTGTGATGACAAAAGCAAGGAACACTGTCGTACATGGGTCATGGATGATTTTAATGACAAGGGCATGGACCATTGTGAGAGAAAGTCATCGAGCATTGTGATGACAAGCGTCACGGAGCCCTGTGATGACAAGGGCAGGGAGCAATGTGATGAGAGGTTACATGGAGCGTTGCGATGACAATGGCATGGAGCATTGTGATGCCAAGTGTGATGGAGATTTTTGATGACAAATATTGGATCATTTTGATGACAATGGCGTGGTGCATTGTGATGAGAAGAACAGGGAGCATTGTGATGACAGGGTGATGCAAGATTGAGATGAAAAGGGTCATGGATCATTTTGATGAATTGGGTTATGGGACATTGTGATGTCAAGGGTCATGGAGCATTTTGATGCTAAAGTCATGTAGCATTGCGATGACAGGGTTCATGGAACATTGTGATAACAGGGATGAGGGAGTATTGTGATGACAAGTGATGGAACAGTCTGACATCAGTGGTGAGAGAGAATTTTGATGAGAAGCGCATGGATCATTGTGATTACAAGTTTTAAGGAGCATTGTGATGACAAGGCTTTTGGAGCATTGTGATGACAAGGTTGTGTAGCATTAAGATGACAAGCGCATGACACATTTTGATGGCATGTGCCATGGAGCATTGTGCTGACAAGTGCATACACCATTGTGATGACAAGGGTCATGGAGCATTGTGCTGACAAAGGCATGGAACATTGTGATGACAAGGATCAGAGAGCATTGTGATGAGAACTTCATGGAGCATTGTGGTGAGAAAAGTCACAGAGCCTTGTGATGTCGAGGGCATGGACAACTGTGATGACAAATGTCATGAAGCATTGTGATGACTGGAGTCAAGGAGAATTTTCATAAAAGAGGTCATGGAGCATTGTGATGACAAGGGCATGGAGCATTGTGGTGACAGGGGCATGGACAATGGGTCTGACCATTTTCATGGATTATTGTGATGACAGTGGTCATGGCACATTGTGATGACAAGGGCATGGAGCACTGGGATAACAAGGTCATGGAGTATTGTGTAGAGAGGTGTCAGGGAGCATTGTGATGACAATGGCGTGGAGCATCTTGATGCCAAGTGTCATGGAGGATTGTGATGACAAAGGTAACGGCACATTCTGATTACAAGGGCATGGAGCATTGTGATGACAAGGGCCATTGAAAATTTTAATGACCACTTCGGGAGGCATTGGGATGACAAAGCGCATGGAGCTTGCTATGACAGGGGTCATGGAGCATTGCGATGACAAGTGCATGGAAACTTGTGATGACAAGAGCCTGTATCATTGTGATGAGAACTGTCATGGAGCATTGTGATGAAAAGAACGTGGAGAATTGTGATGACAGGGGACATGGAACATTGTGATGACCAGGGCATGGAGCATTGTGATGGCAAGACCGTGGAGCATTGTGATGAGAAGATCATGGATAATTGTGATGAAGAGCGTCATGGAGCACTGTAATGACAAGGGGCATTGAGCATTGTTAGGACAGGTGTCATGGAGCATTGTGATGGCAGGGGTCATGGAGCATTGTGATGCCAAGCGTCATCGAGCATTCTGATCACAGACTTGTGGAGTATTATGATGACAATGTATGGAGCATTGTGATGACAAGGGCATTGAGCACGGTGATGTCAAGGTCATGGAATTTTGTGAAAACAGTTGTCAGGGAGCATTTTGATGAAATATGTCATGGCCCATTGTGATGACAATGGCATGGAGCATTGTGAGGCCAAGTGTCATGGAGGATTGTGATGACAGAGGTAATGGAGCATTGTGATGACAAGGGTTTGGAGCATTGTGATGACAAGGGTCATCGAGCATTGTGATGAAAAGGGCATGAAGCATTGTGATGAAAAAGGCATGGAGCTATTTCATGACAGATTTCAAGGAGACTTCTGACCATTGTCAGGGAGCATGGTAATGTCAAGTGTATTGAGCATTGTGATGACAATGTTCATGCAGCACTGCGATGACAGGGGCCTGTGATATTGTGATGACAGGCATCCTGGAGCGTTGTGATGACAAGTGTCATGGAGCATTGTGATGACAATGGCATGCAGCATTGTGTTGAGAACGCCATGGAGCATTCTGATGATATGCGTCATAGATCACTGTGATGACATATGTCCGGTTCATTGTGATGACAATGGCATGGAGCATTGTGATGCTAAGTGTCATGGAGGATTGTGATGACAAAGGTAATGGAGCATTGTGATGACAAGTGACTGGAGCATTCTGATGAGAAGGGTCATCAAGCATTGTGATGACAATGGCATGGAGCACTGTGATGAAAAGGGCATGGAGCACTGTGATGAAAAAGGAATGGAGCTATTTTATAATAGAGTTCAAGGAGACTTCTGACAGTTGTCAGCAGGCATTTTGATGACAAGTGTATTGAGCATTGTGATGACACAGGTCATGGAGCATTGTGATGACAAGGGCATGGAATATTGTGATGACAGACAACATGGTGCATTGTGATGACAAGGGTAATGGAACATCCTGATGACAATGACATTGAGCATAGTGTTGAGAATGCCATGGAGCATTCTGATGACATGCGTCAAGGAGATTTGTGATGACAAGTTCATGGAGCATTGTAATTACAGGGGTCTGGGAACCTTGTGATGAAAAGGGCATGGATCATTGTGATGAAAAAGGCATGGAGCCTTGTCATGCCAGGATTCAAGGAGCATAATGACAACAAGTATCAGGGAGCATTGTGATGACAACACTATTGAGCATTGTGATGACAAAGATCATGGAGCATTGAGATGAGAAGTCCATGGATAATTGTGATGATGAGCGTCATGGGGCGTTGTGATGACAAGTATTATGGAACATTGTGATCACAAGGTTTTGGAGTATTGAGATGACAAGGTCATCGAGTATTGTGAAGACAGGTGTCAGGGAGCATTGTGACGCCAAGTGTCATGGAGGATTGTGATGACAAAGGTAATGGAGCATTGTGATGACAAGGGCTTGGAGCATTTTGATGACAAGGACATGGAACATTGTGATGACAATGACATGGAGCTTTGTGATGAGAAGGACATGAAGCATTCTGCTGACATGCGTCATTGAACTTTGTGATGACAAGGGCATGGAGCATTGTGATTACAGGGGTCTTGGAGCATTTTGATGACATAGGTCATGGAGTCTTGTGATGACAAGAAGTGGAACATTGTGATTGCAGGGGTCATGGAGCATTGTTATGACAGGGGTAATGGAGCATTGTGATGACCTGGGCATGTATCATTAGTCTGAAAATTTTCATGGATTATTGTGATGAGAGTTGGCCTGGAGCATTGTGATGACAAGGGAATGGAGCATTGTGATGACAATGTCCTGGAGCATCGTGATGAGAAGACCATTGAGCCTTGTGATGACAAGTCTCATGGAGCTCTTTCATGAAAAGGGGCATGGAGCATTGTGATTACAGGGGTTGGAGCATTGTGATGACAAGGGCATGGAGCATTGTGTTGAGAATGCAAAGGATCATTCTGATGGCATGTGTCATGGAGCTTTGTGATGACAAAGGCATGGAGCATTGTGATTACAGGGTTCTTGGAGCGTTGTGATGAAAAGGGCATGGATCATTGTGATGAAAAAGGCATGGAGCCTTGTCATGACTGGTTTCAAGGAGCTTAATGACGACAAGTATCAGGGAGCATTGTGATGACAACTCTATTGAGCACTGTGATGACAAAAGTCATGGAGCATTGTGATGAGAAGACCATGGATAATTGTGATGATGAGCGTCATGGGGCGTTGTGATGACAAGTGTTATGGAACATTGTGATCACAAGGGTTTGGAGCATTGTGATGACAAGGTCATGGAGTATTGTGAAGACAGGTGTCAGGGAGCATTGTGATGACATATGTCATGGACAATTGTGATGACAGTGGCAAGGAGCATTGTGATGCCAAGTGTCATGGAGGATTGTGATGACAAAGGTAATGGAGCATTGTTATGACAAGGTCTTGGAGCATTGTGATGACAAGAGCATGGAGCATTTTGATGAGAAAGACATGGAGCATTCTGATGACATGCATCATGGTGCATTGTGATGACAAGCACATGGAGCATTGTGATTACAGGGGTCTTGGAGCACTTTGATGATATGGGTCATCGAGCCTTGTAATGACAATGCCATGGAACATTGTGATGGCAGGGTTCATGGAGCATTGTTATGACAGGGGTAATGGAGCCTTGTGATGAGCTGGGCATGCAGCACTGCTCTGAAAATTTTCATGAATTATTGTGAAGAGAGTGGGCCTGGAGTATTGTGATGACAAAGGCCAGGAACACTGTGATACATTGGTCATGGAGGATTGTAATGACAAGGGCATGGATCAGTGTGATGAGAAGGGCATCGAGCATTGTGATGACTAGCGTCATGGAGCATTGCAATGCCAATGGCATGGAGCATTGTGATGCCAAGTGTCATGGAGCTTTGTGATGGCAAATGTTGGAGCATTTTGATGACAAGGGCAAGGTGCATTGTGATGAGAAGGGCATTGAGCAATGTGATGACAAGGTTTATGGAGCATTGTGATGACAAGGCTGTTCAGCATTATGATGACAAACGCATGGAACATTTTGATGACATGGGTCATGGAGCATTGTGCTGACAAGTGCATGGACAATTGTGATGACAAGCGTCATGTATTATTGAGATGACAAAGTCATGGGGCATTGTTATGACAAGGATCAGAGAGCTTTGAGATGAGAAGTACATGGAGCATTGTGGTGACAAAAGTCACAGAGCCTTGTGATGACTAGGGCATGGAAAATTGCGATGGCAAATGTCATGAAGCATTGTGATGACTGGAGTCAAGGAGAATTTTCATAACAGAGGTCATGGAGCATTGTGATGACAAGGGCATGGAATATTGTGATGACAGGGGCATGGAGCATTGGTCTGACAATTTTCATGGATTATTGTGATGACAGTGGGCATGGTGCATTGTGATGTCAATGTCATGGAGCACTGTGATGAAAAGGTCATGGAGTATAGTGTAGAGCGGTGTCAGGGAGAATTGTGATGACATATATCATGGTCCATTGTGATGACAATGGCATGGAGCCTTTTGATGCCAAGTGACATGGAGGATTGTGATGACAATGGTAATGGAGCATTGGGCTGACAAGGGCTTGGAGCATTGTGATGTCAAGGGCATAGAGCATTGTGGTGACAGGGGCATGGAGCATTGGCCTGAAAGTTTCATGGATTATTGTGATGACAGTGCACATGGCGCATTGTGATGACTAGGGCATGGAGCACTGTGATGAAAAGGTCATGAAGTATTGAGTAGAGAGTTGTCAGGGAGCATTGTGATGACATATATCATGGTTCATTGTGATGACAATGACATGGAGCATTGTGATGCCAATGTTCATGGAGGATTGTGTTGATAAAAGTAATGGAGCATTGTGATGGCAAGGGCTTGGAGCATTGTGATGACAAGGACATGGGCCATTGTGTTGAGAATGCCATGGATCATTGTGGTGACATGCGTGATGGAGCTCTGTTATGACAAAGGCATGGAGCATTGTGCTTACAGTATTCAAGAGCATAATGACGGCAAGTATCTGGGAGCATTGTGATGACAACTCTATTCAGCATTGTGATGAAAAAGTCATGGAGCATTGTGATGAGAAGACCATGGATAATTGTGATGATGAACGTCATGGGGCGTTGTGATGACAAGTGTTATGGAACATTGTGATGACAAGGTTTTGGAGCATTGGGATGACAAGGTCATGGAGTATTGTAAAGACAGGTGTCAGGGAGCATTGTGATGACATATGTCATGGTCCACTGTGATGACAGTGTCATGGAGCATTGTGATGCCAAGTGTCATGGAGGATTTTGATGACAAAGATAATGGAGCATTGTGATGACAAAGTCTTGGAACATTGTGATATCAAGGGCATGGAGCATTGTGATGAGAATGATATGGAGCATTCTAGTGACAAGTGTCATGGAGCTATGAGATGACAAGGGCATGGAGCATTGTTATTACAGGGGTCTTGGAGCATTGTGATGACATGGGTCTTGGAGCCTTGTGATGACAAGGCCTTAGAACATTGTGATGGCAGGGGACATGGAACATTTTTATGACATAGTTAATGGAGCATTGTGATGTCCTGGGCATGGAGCGTTTTTCTGAAAATTTTCATGGATTATTGTGATGAGAGTGGGCCTGCAGGATTGTGATGACAAAGGAAAGGAACACTGTCGTACATGGGTCATGGATGATTTTAATGACAAGGGCATGGACCATTGTGAGGAGAAGGTCATCGAGCATTGTGATCACAAGCCTCACGGAGCCCTGTGATGACAAGGGCATGGAGCAATGTGATGAGAGTTTACATGGAGCATTGCGATGACAATGGCATGGAGCATTGTGATGCGAAGTATGATGGAGATTTTTGATGACAAATATTGGAGCATTTTGATGACAAGGGCGTGGTGCATTGTGATGAGAAGAACAGGGAGCATTGTGATGACAGGGTCATGCAAGATTGAGATGAAAAGGGTCATGGAGCATTTTGATGACTTGGGTTATGGAACATTGTGATGTCAAGGGTCATGGAGCATTTTGATGCTAGGGTCATGTAGTATTGCGATGACAGGGGTCATGGAACCTTTTGATGACAGGGATGGAGGAGTATTGTGATGACTAGTGATGGAACACTCTGATATCATTGGTGAGAGAGAATTTTGATGAGAAGTGCATGGAGCATTGTGATGACAAATTTTAAGGAGCATTGTGATGACAAGGCTTATGGAGCATTGTGATGACAAGGTTGTGCAGCATTATGATGACAAGCGCATGGCACATTTTGATGATATGTGTCATGGAGCATTGTGCTGACAAGTGCATAGACCATTGTGATGATAAGGGTCATGGAGCATTGTGCTGACAAAGGCATGTGACATTGTGATGACAAGGATCAGAGAGCATTGTGATGAGAACTTCATGGAGCATTGTGGTGAGAAAAGTCACAGAGCCTTGTGATGTCGAGGGCATGGACAATTGTGATGACAAATGTCATGAAGCATTGTGATGACTGGAGTCAAGGAGAATTTTCATAAAAGAGGTCATGGAGCATTGTGATGACAAGGGCATGGAGCATTGTGATGAGAAGTGTCATTTAGCACTGTGATGAAAAGAACGTCTAGAATTGTGATGACATGGGACATGGAACATTGTGATGACCAGGGCATGAAGCATTTTAATGGCAAGACCGTGGAGCATTGTGATGAGAAGACCATGGATCATTGTGATGAGGATCGTCATGGAGCACTGTAATGACAAGGGGCATTGAGCATTGTGAGGACAGGTGTCATGGAGCATTGTGATGGCAGGGGTCATGGAGCATTTTGATGCCAAGCGTCATCGAGCATTCTGATCACAAGCTTGTGGAGTGATATGATGACAATAGATGGAGGATTGTGATGACAAGGGCATGGAGCACGGTGATGACAAGGTCATGGAATTTTGTGAAAACTGTTGACAGGGAGCATTTTGATGAAATATGTCATGGCCCATTGTGATGACAATGGCATGGAGCATCGTGAGGCCAATTGTCATGGAGGATTGTGATGACAGAAGTAATGGAGCATTGTGATGACAAGGGTTTGGAGCAATGTGATGACAAGGGTCATCGATCATTGTGATGAAAAGGGCATGCAGCATTGTGATGAAAAAGGCATGGAGCTATTTCATGACAGATTTCAAGGAGACTTCTGACAATTGTCAGGGAGCATTGTGATGTCAAGTGTATTGAGCATTGCGATGACAATGTTCATGCAGAATTGCGATGACAGGGGCCTGTGATATTGTGATGGCATGCAACCTGGAGCGTTGTGATGACAAGTGTCATGGAGCATTGTGATGACAATGGCATGCAGCATTGTGTTGAGCACGCCGTGGATCATTCTATTGATATGCGTCAGAGTTCATTGTGATGACATATGTCCGGTTCATTGTGATGACAATGGCATGGAGCATTGTGATGCCAAGTGCCATGGAGGATTGTGATGACAAAGGTAATGGAGCATTGTGATGACAATGGACTGGAATATACTGATGACAAGGGTCACCAAGCATTGTGATGACAATGGCATGGAGCACTGTGATGAAAAGGGCATGGAACATTGTGATGAAAAAGGAATGGAGCTATTTCATGACAGAGTTCAAGGAGACTTCTGACAGTTGTCAGGATGCATTTTGATGACAAGTGTATTGAGCATTGTGATGACACATGTCATGGAGCATTGGGATGACAAGGGCATGGAATATTGTGATGACAGGCATCATGGAGCGTTGTGATGACAAGGGTAATGTAGCATCCTGATGACAATGACATTGAGCATCATGTTGAGAATGCCATGGAGCATTCAGATGACATGCATCAAGGAGATTTGTGATGACAAGGACAAGGATCATTGTAATTACAGGGGTCTGGTAACCTTGTGTTGAAAAGGGCATGGATCATTGTGATGAAAAAGGCATGGAGCCTTGTCGTCACGGGATTCAAGGAGCATAATGACAACAAGTATCAGGGAGCATTGTGATGACAACTTTCTTGAGCATTGTGATGACAAAGATCATTGAGCATTGAGATGAGAGGACCATGGATAATTGTGATGATGAGCGACATGGGGCGTTGTAATGACAAGTGTTATGGAACATTGTGATCACAAGGTTTGGAGTATTGTGATGACAAGGTCATCGAGTATTGTGAAGACAGGTGTCAGGGAGCATTGTGATGCCAAGTGTCATGGAGGATTGTGATGACAAAGGTAATGGAACATTGTGATGACAAGGGCCTGGAGCATTTTGATGACAAGGACATGGAACATTGTGATGACAATGACATGGAGCATTGTGATGAGAAGGACAGGAAGCATTCTGCTGACATGCGTCATGGAGCTTTGTGATGACAAGCGCATGGAGCATTGTGATTACAGGGGTCTTGGAGCATTGTTATGACAGGGGTAATGGAGCATTGTGATGACCTAGGCATGCATCATTAGTCTGAAAATTTTCATGGATTATTGTGATGAGAGTTGGCCTGGAGCATTGTGATGACAAGGGAATGGAGCATTGTGATGACAATGTCCTGGAGCATCGTGATGAGAAGACCATTGAGCCTTGTGATGACAAGGCCTTGGAACATTGTGATGGCAGGGGACATGGAACATTTTTATGACATAGTTAATGGAGCATTGTGATGTCCTGGGCATGGAGCGTTTTTCTGAAAATTTTCATGGATTATTGTGATGAGAGTGGGCCTGCAGGATGGTGATGACAAAGGAAATGAACACTGTCGTACATGGGTCATGGATGATTTTAATGACAAGGGCATGGACCATTGTGATGAGAAGGTCATCGAGCATTGTGATGACAAGTGTCACGGGGCCCTGTGATGACAAGGGCATGGAGCAATGTGATGAGAGTTTACATGGAGCATTGCGAAGACAATGGCAGGGAGCATGGTGATGTCAAGTGTAAGGAGCATCGCGATGACAATGCTCATGCAGCACTGCGATGACAGGGACCTGTGATATTGTGATGACAGGCATCCTGGAGCGTTGTAATGACAAGTGTTATGGAACATTGTGATCACAAGGTTTGGAGTATTGTGATGACAAGGTCATCGAGTATTGTGAAGACAGGTGTCAGGGAGCATTGTGATGCCAAGTGTGATGGAGATTTTTGATGACAAATATTGGAGCATTTTGATGACAAGGGCGTGGTGCATTGTGATGAGAAGAACAGGGAGCATTGTGATGACAGGGTCATGTAAGATTGAGATGAAAAGTGTCATGGATCATTTTGATGACTTTGGTTATGGAACATTGTATTGTCAAGTGTCATGGAGCATTTTGATGCTAAGGTCAGGTAGCATTGCCATGACAGGGTTCATGGAACATTGTGATAACAGGGATGAGGGTGTACTGTGATGACTAGTGATGGAACACTCTGATATCAGTGGTGAGAGAGAATTTTGATGAGAAGTGCATGGAGCATTGTGATGACAAGTTTTAAGGAGCATTGTGATGACAAGGCTTATGGAGCATTGTGATGACAAGGCTGAGCAGCATTATGATGACAAACGCATGGCACATTTTGATGATATGTGTCATGGAGCATTGTGCTGACAAGTGCATAGACCATTGTGATGACAAGGGTCATGGAGCACTGTGCTGACAAAGGCATGGAACATTGTGATGACAAGGATCAGAGAGCATTGTGATGAGAACTTCATGGAGCATTGTGGTGAGAAAAGTCACAGAGCCTTGTGATGTCGAGGGCATGGACAATTGTGATGACAAATGTCATGAAGCATTGTGATGACTGGAGTCAAGGAGAATTTTCATAAAAGAGGTCATGGAGCATTGTGATGACAAGGGTATGGAGCATTGTGGTGACAGGGCATGGACAATGGGTCTGACCATTTTCATGGATTATTGTGATGACAGTGGTCATGGCACTTTGTGATGACAAGTGCATGGAGCACTGTGATAACAAGGTCATGGAGTATTGTCTAGAGAGGTGTCAGGGAGCATTGTGATGACATATATCATGTACCATTGTGATGACAATGGCGTGGAGCATTGTGATGCCAAGTGTCATGGAAGATTGTGATGACAAACGTAATGGAGCATTCTGATTACAAGGGCATGGAGCATTGTGATGACAAGGGCCATTGAAAATTTTAATGACAACTTCGGGAAACATTGGGATGACAAAGCACATGGAGCTTGCTATGACAGGGGTCATGGAGCATTGTGATGACAAGTGCATGGAAAATTTTGATGAAAAGAGCCTGTATCATTGTGATGAGAAGTGTCATGGAGCATTTTGATGAAAAGAACGTGGAGAAATGTGATGACAGGTGTCATGGAACATTGTGATGACCAGGGCAAGGAGCATTGTGATGGTAAGCCAGTGGAGCACTGTGATGAGAAGACCATGGAAAATAGTGATGAGGAGCATCATGGAGCACTGTAATGACAATGGACCTTGAGCATTGTGAGGACAGGTGCCATGGAGCATTGTGATGTCAGTGGTCATAGAGCATTGTGATGCCAAGCTTCATCGAGCATTCTGATCACAAGCTTGTGCAGTAATATGACGACAATAGATGGAGCAATGTGATGACAAGGGCATGGAGCACGGTGATGACAAGGTCATGGAATTTTGTGAAAACAGATGTCAGGGACCATTTTGATGAAATATATCATGGCCCATTGTGATGACAATGGCATGGAGCATTGTGAGGCCAAGTGTCATGGAGGATTTTGATGACAGAGGTAATGGAGCATTGTGATGACAAGGGTTTGGAGCATTTTGATGGGAAGGGTCATCGAGCATTGTGATGAAAAGGGCATGAAGCATTTTGATGAAAATGACATGGAGCTATTTCATGACAGATTTCAAGGAGACTTCTGACAATTGTCAGGGAGCATGGTGATGTCAAGTGTATGGAGCATCGCGATGACAATGTTCATGCAGCACTGCGATGACAGGGACCTGTGATATTGTGATGACAGGCATCCTGGAGCGTTGTGATGACAAGTGTCATGGAGCATTGTGATGACAATGGCATGCAGCATTGTGTTGAGAACGCCATGGAGCATTCTGATGATATGTGTCATAGATCATTGTGATGACATATGTCCGGTTCATTGTGATGACAATGGCATGGAGCATTGTGATGCCAAGTGTCATGGAGGATTGTGATGACAAAGGTAATGGAGCATTGTGATGAAAAGGGACTGGAGCATTCTGATGAGAAGGGTCATCAAGCACTGTGATGACAATGGCATGGAGCACTGTGATGAAAAGGGCATGGAGCATTGTGATGAAAAAGGAATGGAGCTATTTCATGACAGAGTTCCAGGGGACTTCTGACAGTTGTCAGGAGGCATTTTGATAACAAGTGTATTGAGCATTGTGATGACACAGGTCATGGAGCACAGTGAGGACAAGAGCATGGAATATTGTGATGAAAGGCATCATGGAGCGTTGTGATGACAAGGGTAATGGAGCATCCTGATGACAATGACATTGAGCATCGTGTTGAGAATGTCATGGAGCATTCTGATGACATGCGTCAAGGAGATTTGTGATGACAAGGGCATGGAGCATTGTAATTACAGGGTTCTGGGAACCTTGTGATGAAAAGGGCATGGATCATTGTGATGAAAAAGGCATGGAGCCTTGTCATGACAGGATTCAGGAGCATAATGACAAGAAGTATCAGGGAGCATTGTGATGACAACTCTATTGAGCATTGTGATGACAAAGATCATGGAGCATTGAGATGAGAAGACCATGGATAATTGTGATGATTAGCGACATGGGGCGTTGTGATGACAAGTGTTATGGAACATTGTGATCACAAGTGTTTGGAGCATTGTGATGACAAGGTCATGGAGTATTGTGAAGACAGGTGTCAGGGAGCATTGTGATGACATATATCATGGACAATTGTGATGACAGTGGCATGGAGCATTGTGATGCCAAGTGTCATGGAGGATTGTGATGACAAAGGTAATGGAGCATTGTGCTCACAAGGTCTTGGAGCTTTGTGATGACAAGAGCATGGAGCATTTTGATGAGAAAGACATGGAGCATTCTGATGACATGCATCATGGTGCATTGTGATGACAAGCACATGGAGCATTGTGATTACAGGGGTCTTGGAGCATTTTGATGATATGGGTCATAGAGCCTTGTAATGACAATGCCATGGAACATTGTGATGGCAGGGTTCATTGAGCATTGTTATGACAGGGGTAATGGAGCCTTGTGATGAGCTGGGCATGCAGCACTACTCTGAAAATTTTCATGAATTATTGTGAAGAGAGTGGGCCTGGAGTATTGTGATGACAAAGGCCAGGAACACTGTGATACATGGGTCATGGAGGATTGTAATGACAAGGGCATGGATCAGTGTGATGAGAAGGGCATCAAACATTGTGATGACTAGCGTCATGGAGCATTGCAATGCCAATGGCATGGAGCATTGTGATGCCAAGTGTCACGGAGCTTTGTGATGGCAAATGTTGGAGCATTTTGATGAAAAGGGCAAGGTGCATTGTGATGAGAAGGGCAGGGAGCAATGTGATGACAAGGTTTATGGAGCATTGTGATGACAAGGTTCTTCAGCATTATGATGACAAACATATGGCATATTTTGATGACATGGGTCATTGAGCATTGTGCTAACAAGTGCATAGACAATTGTGATGACAAGCGTCATGGATTATTGAGATGACAATGTCATGGAGCATTGTTATGACAGGGATCAGAGAGCTTTGAGATGAGAAGTACATGGAGCATTGTGGTGACAAACGTCACAGAGCCTTGTGATGACGAGGGCATGGAAAATTACGATGGCAATTGTCATGAAGCATTGTGATGACTGGAGTCAAGGAGAATTTTCATAACAGAGGTCATGGAGCATTGTGATGACAAGGGCATCGAGTATTGTGATGACAGGGGCATGGAGAATTGGTCTCACAATTTTCATGGATTATTGTGATGAGAGTGGGCATGGCACATTGTGATGACAAGGGCATGGAGCACTGTGATGAAAAGATCATGGAATATAGTGTAGAGAGGTGTCAGGGAGAATTGTGATGACATATATCATGGTCCATTGTGATGACAATGGCATGGAGCATTTTGATGCCAAGTGAGTTTCCCTGGTGGCGCACTGGTTGAGAGTCCACCTGCCGGTGCAGGGGACACGGGTTCGTGCCCCGGTCCGGGAGGATCCAGCATGTCGTGGAGCGGCTGGGCCCGTGAACCATGGACGCTGAGCCTGCGTGTCCGGAGCCTGTGCTCCGCAACGGGAGAGGCCACAGCAGGGAGAGGCCCGCGACATGGAGGATTGTGATGACAATGGTAATGGAGCATTGGGCTGACAAGGGCTTGGAGCATTTTGATGTCAAGGGCATAGAGCATTGTGGTGACAGGTGCATGGAGCATTGGCCTGAAAGTTTCATGGATTATTGTGATGAGAGTGCACATGGCTCATTGTGAGGACTAGGGCATGGAGCACTGTGATGACAAGGTCATGATGTATTCAGTACAGAGTTGTCAGGGAGCATTGTGATGACATATATCATGGTTCATTGTGATGACAATGACATGGAGCATTTTGATGCCAAGGGTCATGGAGGATTGTGTTGATAAAGGTAATGGAGCATTGCGATGACAAGGGCTTGGAGCATTGTGATGACAAGAACATGGGCCATTGTGTTGAGAATGCCATGGATGATTGTTGTGACATGCGTGATGGAGCTTTGTTATGACAAGGGCATGGAGCATTGTGCTTACAGTATTCAAGAGCATAATGACGGCAATATCTGGGAGCATTGTGATGACAACTCTATGGAGCATTGTGATGAAAAAGTCATGGAGCATTGTGATGAGAAGACCATGGATAATTGTGATGATGAACGTCATGGGGCGTTGCGATGACAAGTGTTATGGAACATTGTGATGACAAGGGTTTGGAGCATTGTGATGACAAGGTCATGGAGTATTGTGAAGACAGGTGTCAGGGAGCATTGTGATGACATATGTCATGGTCCACTGTGATGACAGTGTCATGGAGCATTGTGATGCCAAGTGTCATGGAGGATTGTGATGACAAAGATAATGGAGCATTGTGATGACAAGGTCTTGGAACATTGTGATGACAAGGGCATGGAGCATTGTGATGAGAATGATATGGAGCATTCTAATGACATGTGTCATGGAGCTATGAGATGACAAGCGCATGGAGTATTTTTATTACAGGGGTCTTGGAGCATTGTGATGACATGGGACATGGAGACTTGTGATGACAAGGCCTTGGAACATTGTGATGGCAGGGGACATGGAACATTTTTATGACATAGTTAATGGAGCTTTGTGATGTCCTGGGCATGTAGCGTTTTTCTGAAAATTTTCATGGATTATTGTGATGAGAGTGGGCCTGCAGGATGGTGATGACAAAGGAAAGGAACACTGTCGTACATGGGTCATGGATGATTTTAATGACAAGGGCATGGACCATTGTGATGATAAGGTCATCGAGCATTTTGATGACAAGCGTCACGGAGCCCTGTGATGACAAGGGCAGGGAGCAATGTGATGAGAGGTTACATGGAGCATTGCGATGACAATGGCATGGAGCATTGTGATGCCAAGTGTGATGGAGATTTTTGATGACAAATATTGGAGCATTTTGATGACAAGGGCGTGTTGCATTGTGATGAGAAGAACAGGGAGCATTGTGATGACAGGGTCATGCAAGATTGAGATGAAAAGGGTCATGGATCATTTTGATGACTTGGGTTATGGAACATTGTGATGTCAAGGGTCATGGAGCATTTTGATGCTAAGGTCATGTAGCATTGCGATGACAGGGTTCATGGAACATTGTGATAACAGGGATGAGGGAGTATTGTGATGACTAGTGATGGAACACTCTGATATCAGTGGTGATAGAGAATTTTGATGAGAAGCACATGGAGCATTGTGATGACAAGTTTTAAGGAGCATTGTGATGACAAGGCTTATGGAGCATTGTGATGACAAGGTTGTGCAGCATTATGATGACAAGCGCATGGCACATTTTGATGACATGTGTCATGGAGCATTGTGCTGACAAGTGCATAGACCATTGTGATGACAAGTGTCATGGAGCATTGTGCTGACAAAGGCATGGAACATTTTGATGACAAGGATCAGAGAGCATTGTGATGAGAACTTCATGGAGCATTGTGGTGAGAAAAGTCACAGAGCCTTGTGTTGTCGAGAGCATGGACAATTGTGATGACAAATGTCATGAAGCATTGTGATGACTAGAGTCAAGGAGAATTTTCATAAAAGCGGTCATGGAGCATTGTGATGACAAGGGCATGGAGCATTGTGGTGACAGGGGCATGGACAATGGGTCTGACGATTTTCATGGATTATTGTGATGACAGTGGTCATGGCACACTGTGATGACAAGTGCATGGGGCACTGTGATAACAAGGTCATAGAGTATAGGGTAGAGAGGTGTCAGGGAGAATTGTGGTGACATATATCATGGTCCATTGTGATGACAATGTCATGGAGCATTTTGATGCCAAGTGACATGGAGGATTGTGATGACAATGATAATGGAGCATTGGGCTGACAAGGGCTTGGAGCATTGTGATGTCAAGGGCATAGAGCATTGTGGTGACAGGGGCATGGAGCATTGGCCTGACAAGTTTCATGGATTATTGTGATGACAGTGTGCATGGCGCATTGTGATGACTAGGGCATGGAGCACTGTGATGACAAGGTCATGAAGTATTGTGTAGAGAGTTGTCAGGGAGCATTGTTATGACATATATCGTGGTTCATTGTGATGAAAATGGCCTGGAGCATTGTGATGCCAAGGGTCATGGAGGATTGTGTTGATAAAGGAAATGGAACATTGTGATGACAAGGGCTTGGAACATTGTGATGACAAGGACACGGGCCATTGTGTTGAGAATGCCATGGATCATTTGGTGACATGCGTGATGGAGCTATGTTAGGACAAGGGCATGGAGCATTTTGATTACAGTATTCAAGAGCATAATGACGACAAGTATCTCGCAGTATTGTGATGACAACTCTATTGAGCATTGTGATGAAAAAGTCATGGAGCATTGTGATGAGAAGACCATGGATAATTGTGATGATGAACGTCATTGGGCATTGTGATGACAAGTGTTATGGAACATTGTGATGACAAGGGTTTGGAGCATTGTGATGACAAGGTCATGGAGTATTGTGAAGACAGGTGTCAGGGAGCATTGTGATGATATATGTCATGGTCCTCTGTGATGACAGTGTCATGGAGCATTGTGATGCCAAGTGTCATGGAGGATTGTGATGGCAAAGGTAATGGAGAATTGTGATGACAAGGGCATGGAGCACTGTGATGAGAATGATATGGAGCATTCTAATGACATGTGTCATGGAGCTATGAGATGACAAGCGCATGGAGCATTGTTATTACAGGGGTATTGGAGCATTGTGATGACATGGCTCATGGAGACTTGTGATGAAAAGGCCTTGGAACATTGTGATGGCAGGGGACATGGTGCATTTTTATGACATAGTTAATGGAGCATTGTGATGTCCTGGGCATGGAGCGTTTTTCTGAAAATTTTCATGGATTATTGTGATGAGAGTGGGCCTGCAGGATTGTGATGACAAAGGAAAGGAACACTGTCGTACATGGGTCATGGATGATTTCAATGACAAGGACATGAACCATTGTGATGAGAAGCCCATCGAGCATTGTGATGACAAGCGTCATGGAGCCCTGTGATGACAAGGGCATGGAGCAATGTGATGAGAGCTTACATGGAGCATTGTGATGACAATGGCATGGAGCATTGTGATGCCAAGTGTGATGGAGATTTTTGATGACAAATATTGGAGCATTTTGATGACAAGGGCGTGGTGCATTGTGATGAGAAGAACAGGGAGCATTGTGATGACAGGGTCATGCAAGATTGAGATGAAAAGTGTCATGGATCATTTTGATGACTTGGGTTATGGAACATTGTGATGTCAAGGGTCATGGAGTATTTTGATGCTAAGGTCATGTAGCATTGAGATGACAGGGGTCATGGAACATTGTGATGACAGGGATGAGGGAGTATTGTGATGACTAGTGATGGAACACTCTGATATCATTGGTGAGAGAGAATTTTGATGAGAAGTGCATGCAGCATTGTGATGACAAGTTTTAAGGAGCATTGTGATGACAAGGCTTATGGAGCATTGTGATGACAAGGTTGAGCAGCATTATGATGACAAGCGCATGGCATATTTTGATGACATGTGTCATGGAGCATTGTGCTGACAAGTGCATAGTCCATTGTGATGACAAGGGTCATGGAGCATTGTGCTGACAAAGGCATGGAACATTGTGATGACAAGGATCAGAGAGCATTGTGATGAGAACTTCATGGATCATTGTGGTGAGAAAAGCCACAGAGCCTTGTGATGTCGAGGGCATGGACAATTGTGATGACAAATGTCATGAAGCATTATGACGAATGAAGTCCAGGAAAATTTTCATAAAAGAGGTCATGGAGCATTGTGATGACAAGGGCATGGAGCATTGTGGTGACAGGGGCATGGTCAATGGGTCTGACCATTTTCATGGATAATTGTGATGACAGTGGTCATGGCACATTGTGATGACAAGGGCATGGAGCACTGTGATAACAAGGTCATGGAGTATTGTGTAGAGAGGTGTCAGGGAGCATTGTGATGACATATATCATGGACCATTGTGATGACAATGTCGGTGAACATTGTGATGCCAAGTGGCATGGAGGATTGTGATGACAAAGGTAATGGAGCATTCTGATTACAAGGGCATGGAGCACTGTGATGACAAGGGCCATTGACAATTTTAATGACAACTTCGGGAAGCATTGGGATGACAAAGCGTATGGAGCTTGCTATGACAGGGGTCATGGAGCATTGCGATGACAAGTGCATGTAAAATTGTGATGACAAGAGACTGTATCATTGTGATGAGAAGTGTCATGGAGCATTGTGATGAAAAGAACGTGGAGAATTGTGATGACAGGGGACATGGAACATTGTGATGACCAGGGCATGGAGCATTGTGATGGCAAGACCGTGGAGCATTGTAATGAGAAGACCATGGATCATTGAGATGAGGAGCGTCATGGAGCACTGTAATGACAAGGGGCATTGAGCATTGTGAGGACAGGTGTCATGGAGCATTGTGATGACAAGCGTCATCGAGCATTCTGATCACAAGCTTGTGGAGTAATATGATGACAATAGATGGAGGATTGTGATGACAAGGTCAAGGAATTTTGTGAAACAGTTGTCACGGAGCTTTTTGATGAAATATGTCATAGTCCATTGTGATGACAATGGCATGGAGCATTGTGAGGCCAAGTGTCATGGAGGATTGTGATGACAGAGGTAATGGAGCATCGTGATGACATGGGTTTGGAGCATTGTGATGACAAGGGTCATCGAGCATTGTGATGAAAAGGGCATGAAGCATTGTGATGAAAAAGGCATGTAGCTATTACATGACAGATTTCAAGGAGACTTCTGAACATTGTCAGGGAGCATGGTGATGTCAAGTGTATTGAGCATTGTGATGACAATGTTCATGCAGCACTGCGATGACAGGGTCCTGTGATATTGTGATGACAGGCATCCTGGAGCGTTGTGATGACGTGTCATGGAGCATTGTGATGACAATGGCATGCAGCATTGTGTTGAGAACGCCATGGAGCATTCTGATGATATGCGTCATAGATCATTGTGATGACATATGTCCGGTTCATTGTGATGACAATGACATGGAGCATTGTGATGCCAAGTGTCATGGAGGATTGTGATGACAAGGTAATGGAGCATTGTGATGACAAGGGACTGGAGCATTCTGATGACAAGGGTCATCAAGCATTGTGATGACAATGGCATGGAGCACTGTGATGAAAAGGGCATGGAGCATTGTGATGAAAAAGGAATGGAGCTATTTCGTAACAGAGTTCAAGGAGACTTCTGACAGTTGTCAGGAGGCATTTTGATGACAAGTGTATTGAGCATTGTGATGACACAGGTCATGGAGCATTGTGATGAAAAGGGCATGATATATTGTGATGACAGGCATCATGGAGCGTTGTGATGACAAGGGTAATGGAGCATCCTAATGACAATGACATTGAGCATAGTGTTGAGAATGCCATGGAGCATTCTGATGACATGCGTCAAGGAGGTTTGTGATGACAAGTGCATGGAGCATTGTAATTACAGGGGTCTGGGAACGTTGTGATGAAAAGGGCATGGATCATTGTGATGAAAAAGGCATGGAGCCTTGTCATGACAGGATTCAAGGAGCATAATGACAACAAGTATCAGGGAGCATTGTGATGACAACTCTATTGAGCATTGTGATGACAAAGATCATGGAGCATTGAGATGAGAAGACCATGGAAAATTGTGATGATGAGCGTCATGGGGCGTTGTGATGACAAGTGTTATGGAACATTGTGATCACAAGGTTTTGGAGTATTGTGATGACAAGGTCATCGAGTATTGTGAAGACAGGTGTCAGGGAGCATTTTGATGCCCAGTGTCATGAAGGATTGTGGTGACAAATGTAATGGAGCATTGTGAAGACAAGGGCTTGGAGCATTTTGATGACAAGGACATGGAACATTGTTATGACAATGACATGGTGCATTCTGATGAGAAGTACATGAAGCATTCTGCTGACTAGCGTCATGGAGCTTTGTGATGACAAGCGCATGGAGCATTGTGATTACAGGGGTCTTGGAGCATTGTGATGACATGGGACATGGAGACTTGTGATGACAAGGCCTTGGAACATTGTGATGGCAGGGGACATGGAACATTTTTATGACATAGTTAATGGAGCTTTGTGATGTCCTGGGCATGTAGCGTTTTTCTGAAAATTTTCATGGATTATTGTGATGAGAGTGGGCCTGCAGGATGGTGATGACAAAGGAAAGGAACACTGTCGTACATGGGTCATGGATGATTTTAATGACAAGGGCATGGACCATTGTGATGATAAGGTCATCGAGCATTTTGATGACAAGCGTCACGGAGCCCTGTGATGACAAGGGCAGGGAGCAATGTGATGAGAGGTTACATGGAGCATTGCGATGACAATGGCATGGAGCATTGTGATGCCAAGTGTGATGGAGATTTTTGATGACAAATATTGGAGCATTTTGATGACAAGGGCGTGTTGCATTGTGATGAGAAGAACAGGGAGCATTGTGATGACAGGGTCATGCAAGATTGAGATGAAAAGGGTCATGGATCATTTTGATGACTTGGGTTATGGAACATTGTGATGTCAAGGGTCATGGAGCATTTTGATGCTAAGGTCATGTAGCATTGCGATGACAGGGTTCATGGAACATTGTGATAACAGGGATGAGGGAGTATTGTGATGACTAGTGATGGAACACTCTGATATCAGTGGTGATAGAGAATTTTGATGAGAAGCACATGGAGCATTGTGATGACAAGTTTTAAGGAGCATTGTGATGACAAGGCTTATGGAGCATTGTGATGACAAGGTTGTGCAGCATTATGATGACAAGCGCATGGCACATTTTGATGACATGTGTCATGGAGCATTGTGCTGACAAGTGCATAGACCATTGTGATGACAAGTGTCATGGAGCATTGTGCTGACAAAGGCATGGAACATTTTGATGACAAGGATCAGAGAGCATTGTGATGAGAACTTCATGGAGCATTGTGGTGAGAAAAGTCACAGAGCCTTGTGTTGTCGAGAGCATGGACAATTGTGATGACAAATGTCATGAAGCATTGTGATGACTAGAGTCAAGGAGAATTTTCATAAAAGCGGTCATGGAGCATTGTGATGACAAGGGCATGGAGCATTGTGGTGACAGGGGCATGGACAATGGGTCTGACGATTTTCATGGATTATTGTGATGACAGTGGTCATGGCACACTGTGATGACAAGTGCATGGGGCACTGTGATAACAAGGTCATAGAGTATAGGGTAGAGAGGTGTCAGGGAGAATTGTGGTGACATATATCATGGTCCATTGTGATGACAATGTCATGGAGCATTTTGATGCCAAGTGACATGGAGGATTGTGATGACAATGATAATGGAGCATTGGGCTGACAAGGGCTTGGAGCATTGTGATGTCAAGGGCATAGAGCATTGTGGTGACAGGGGCATGGAGCATTGGCCTGACAAGTTTCATGGATTATTGTGATGACAGTGTGCATGGCGCATTGTGATGACTAGGGCATGGAGCACTGTGATGACAAGGTCATGAAGTATTGTGTAGAGAGTTGTCAGGGAGCATTGTTATGACATATATCGTGGTTCATTGTGATGAAAATGGCCTGGAGCATTGTGATGCCAAGGGTCATGGAGGATTGTGTTGATAAAGGAAATGGAACATTGTGATGACAAGGGCTTGGAACATTGTGATGACAAGGACACGGGCCATTGTGTTGAGAATGCCATGGATCATTTGGTGACATGCGTGATGGAGCTATGTTAGGACAAGGGCATGGAGCATTTTGATTACAGTATTCAAGAGCATAATGACGACAAGTATCTCGCAGTATTGTGATGACAACTCTATTGAGCATTGTGATGAAAAAGTCATGGAGCATTGTGATGAGAAGACCATGGATAATTGTGATGATGAACGTCATTGGGCATTGTGATGACAAGTGTTATGGAACATTGTGATGACAAGGGTTTGGAGCATTGTGATGACAAGGTCATGGAGTATTGTGAAGACAGGTGTCAGGGAGCATTGTGATGATATATGTCATGGTCCTCTGTGATGACAGTGTCATGGAGCATTGTGATGCCAAGTGTCATGGAGGATTGTGATGGCAAAGGTAATGGAGAATTGTGATGACAAGGGCATGGAGCACTGTGATGAGAATGATATGGAGCATTCTAATGACATGTGTCATGGAGCTATGAGATGACAAGCGCATGGAGCATTGTTATTACAGGGGTATTGGAGCATTGTGATGACATGGCTCATGGAGACTTGTGATGAAAAGGCCTTGGAACATTGTGATGGCAGGGGACATGGTGCATTTTTATGACATAGTTAATGGAGCATTGTGATGTCCTGGGCATGGAGCGTTTTTCTGAAAATTTTCATGGATTATTGTGATGAGAGTGGGCCTGCAGGATTGTGATGACAAAGGAAAGGAACACTGTCGTACATGGGTCATGGATGATTTCAATGACAAGGACATGAACCATTGTGATGAGAAGCCCATCGAGCATTGTGATGACAAGCGTCATGGAGCCCTGTGATGACAAGGGCATGGAGCAATGTGATGAGAGCTTACATGGAGCATTGTGATGACAATGGCATGGAGCATTGTGATGCCAAGTGTGATGGAGATTTTTGATGACAAATATTGGAGCATTTTGATGACAAGGGCGTGGTGCATTGTGATGAGAAGAACAGGGAGCATTGTGATGACAGGGTCATGCAAGATTGAGATGAAAAGTGTCATGGATCATTTTGATGACTTGGGTTATGGAACATTGTGATGTCAAGGGTCATGGAGTATTTTGATGCTAAGGTCATGTAGCATTGAGATGACAGGGGTCATGGAACATTGTGATGACAGGGATGAGGGAGTATTGTGATGACTAGTGATGGAACACTCTGATATCATTGGTGAGAGAGAATTTTGATGAGAAGTGCATGCAGCATTGTGATGACAAGTTTTAAGGAGCATTGTGATGACAAGGCTTATGGAGCATTGTGATGACAAGGTTGAGCAGCATTATGATGACAAGCGCATGGCATATTTTGATGACATGTGTCATGGAGCATTGTGCTGACAAGTGCATAGTCCATTGTGATGACAAGGGTCATGGAGCATTGTGCTGACAAAGGCATGGAACATTGTGATGACAAGGATCAGAGAGCATTGTGATGAGAACTTCATGGATCATTGTGGTGAGAAAAGCCACAGAGCCTTGTGATGTCGAGGGCATGGACAATTGTGATGACAAATGTCATGAAGCATTATGACGAATGAAGTCCAGGAAAATTTTCATAAAAGAGGTCATGGAGCATTGTGATGACAAGGGCATGGAGCATTGTGGTGACAGGGGCATGGTCAATGGGTCTGACCATTTTCATGGATAATTGTGATGACAGTGGTCATGGCACATTGTGATGACAAGGGCATGGAGCACTGTGATAACAAGGTCATGGAGTATTGTGTAGAGAGGTGTCAGGGAGCATTGTGATGACATATATCATGGACCATTGTGATGACAATGTCGGTGAACATTGTGATGCCAAGTGGCATGGAGGATTGTGATGACAAAGGTAATGGAGCATTCTGATTACAAGGGCATGGAGCACTGTGATGACAAGGGCCATTGACAATTTTAATGACAACTTCGGGAAGCATTGGGATGACAAAGCGTATGGAGCTTGCTATGACAGGGGTCATGGAGCATTGCGATGACAAGTGCATGTAAAATTGTGATGACAAGAGACTGTATCATTGTGATGAGAAGTGTCATGGAGCATTGTGATGAAAAGAACGTGGAGAATTGTGATGACAGGGGACATGGAACATTGTGATGACCAGGGCATGGAGCATTGTGATGGCAAGACCGTGGAGCATTGTAATGAGAAGACCATGGATCATTGAGATGAGGAGCGTCATGGAGCACTGTAATGACAAGGGGCATTGAGCATTGTGAGGACAGGTGTCATGGAGCATTGTGATGACAAGCGTCATCGAGCATTCTGATCACAAGCTTGTGGAGTAATATGATGACAATAGATGGAGGATTGTGATGACAAGGGCATGGAGCACGGTGATGACAAGGTCAAGGAATTTTGTGAAACAGTTGTCACGGAGCTTTTTGATGAAATATGTCATAGTCCATTGTGATGACAATGGCATGGAGCATTGTGAGGCCAAGTGTCATGGAGGATTGTGATGACAGAGGTAATGGAGCATCGTGATGACATGGGTTTGGAGCATTGTGATGACAAGGGTCATCGAGCATTGTGATGAAAAGGGCATGAAGCATTGTGATGAAAAAGGCATGTAGCTATTACATGACAGATTTCAAGGAGACTTCTGAACATTGTCAGGGAGCATGGTGATGTCAAGTGTATTGAGCATTGTGATGACAATGTTCATGCAGCACTGCGATGACAGGGTCCTGTGATATTGTGATGACAGGCATCCTGGAGCGTTGTGATGACGTGTCATGGAGCATTGTGATGACAATGGCATGCAGCATTGTGTTGAGAACGCCATGGAGCATTCTGATGATATGCGTCATAGATCATTGTGATGACATATGTCCGGTTCATTGTGATGACAATGACATGGAGCATTGTGATGCCAAGTGTCATGGAGGATTGTGATGACAAGGTAATGGAGCATTGTGATGACAAGGGACTGGAGCATTCTGATGACAAGGGTCATCAAGCATTGTGATGACAATGGCATGGAGCACTGTGATGAAAAGGGCATGGAGCATTGTGATGAAAAAGGAATGGAGCTATTTCGTAACAGAGTTCAAGGAGACTTCTGACAGTTGTCAGGAGGCATTTTGATGACAAGTGTATTGAGCATTGTGATGACACAGGTCATGGAGCATTGTGATGAAAAGGGCATGATATATTGTGATGACAGGCATCATGGAGCGTTGTGATGACAAGGGTAATGGAGCATCCTAATGACAATGACATTGAGCATAGTGTTGAGAATGCCATGGAGCATTCTGATGACATGCGTCAAGGAGGTTTGTGATGACAAGTGCATGGAGCATTGTAATTACAGGGGTCTGGGAACGTTGTGATGAAAAGGGCATGGATCATTGTGATGAAAAAGGCATGGAGCCTTGTCATGACAGGATTCAAGGAGCATAATGACAACAAGTATCAGGGAGCATTGTGATGACAACTCTATTGAGCATTGTGATGACAAAGATCATGGAGCATTGAGATGAGAAGACCATGGAAAATTGTGATGATGAGCGTCATGGGGCGTTGTGATGACAAGTGTTATGGAACATTGTGATCACAAGGTTTTGGAGTATTGTGATGACAAGGTCATCGAGTATTGTGAAGACAGGTGTCAGGGAGCATTTTGATGCCCAGTGTCATGAAGGATTGTGGTGACAAATGTAATGGAGCATTGTGAAGACAAGGGCTTGGAGCATTTTGATGACAAGGACATGGAACATTGTTATGACAATGACATGGTGCATTCTGATGAGAAGTACATGAAGCATTCTGCTGACTAGCGTCATGGAGCTTTGTGATGACAAGCGCATGGAGCATTGTGATTACAGGGGTCTTGAAGCATTGTGATGACATAGGTCATGGTGTCTTGTGATGACAAGGCAGTGCAACATTGTGATTGCAGGGGTCATGGAGCATTGTTATGACAGGGGTAATGGAGCATTGTGATGACCTGGGCATGCATCATTAGTCTGAAAATTTTCATGGATTATTGTGATGAGAGTTGGCCTGGAGCATTGTGATGACAAGGGAATGGAGCATTGTGATGAAAATCTCCTGGAGCATCGTGATGAGAAGACCATTGATCCTTGTGATGACAAGTCTCATGGAGCAATTTCATGAAAAGGGGCATGGAGCATTGTGATTACAGGGGTTGGAGAATTGTGATGACAAGGGCATGGAGCATTGTGTTGAGAATGCCATGGATCATTCTGATGGCATGCGTCATGGAGCTTTGTGATGACAAAGGCATGGAGCATTGTGATGGAAAAGGCATGGAGCCTTGTCATGACTGGTTTCAAGGAGCTTAATGATGACAAGTATCAGGGAGAATTGTGATGACTACTCTATTGAGCATTGTGATGACAAAAGTCATGGAGCATTGTAATGAGAAGTCCATGGATAATTGTGATGATGAGCGTCATGGGGCGTTGTGATGACAAGTGTTATGGAACATTGTGATCACAAGGGTTTGGAGCATTGTGATGACAAGGTCATGGAGTATTGTGAAGACAGGTGTCAGGGAGCATTGTGATGACATATGTCATGGAAAATTGTGATGACAGTGGCATGGAGCATTGTGATGCCAAGTGTCATGGAGGATTGTGATGACAAAGGTAATGGAACATTGTGATGACAAGGTCTTGGAGCATTGTGATGACAAGAGCATGGAGCATTTTGATGAGAAAGACATGGAGCATTCTGATGACATGCATCATGGTGCATTGTGATGACAAGCACATGGAGCATTGTGATTAGAGGGGTCTTGGAGCATTTTGATGATATGGGTCATTGAGCCTTGTAATGGCAATGCAGTGGAACATTGTGATGGCAGGGTTAATGGAACATTGTTATGAAAGGGGTAATGGAGCCTTGTGAAGAGCTGGGCGTGCAGCACTTTTCTGAAAATTTTCATTAATTATTGTGAAGAGAGTGGGCCTGGAGTATTGTGATGACAAAGGCCAGGAACACTGTGATACATGGGTCATGGAGGATTTTAATGACAAGGGCATGGATCAGTGTGATGAGAAGGGCATCGAGCATTGTGATGACTAGCGTCATGGAGCATTGCAATGCCAATGGCATGGAGCATTGTGATTCCAAGTGTCATGGAGCTTTGTGATGGCAAATGTTGGAGCATTTTGATGACAAGGGCAAGGTGCATTGTGATGAGAAGGGCAGGGAGCAATGTGATGACAAGGTTTATGGAGCATTGTGATGACAAGGTTGTTCAGCATTATGATGACAAACGCATGGCACATTTTGATGACATGGGTCATGGAGCATTGTGCTGACAAGTGCATAGACCATTGTGATGACAAGCGTCATGGATTATTGAGATAAAATGTCATGGAGCATTGTTATGACAAGGATCAGAGAGCATTGAGATGAGAAGTACATGGAGCATGGTGGTGACAAAAGTCACAGAGCCTTGTGACGACGAGGGCATGGAAATTTGCGATGGCAAATGTCAAGAAGCATTGTGATGACTGGAGTCAAGGAGAATTTTCATAACAGAGGTCATGGAGCATTGTGATGACAAGGGCATGGAGTATTGTGATGACAGGGGCATGGAGCATTGGTCTCACAATTTTCATGGATTATTGTGATGACAGTGGGCATGGCGCATTGTGATGACAAGGGCATGGAGCACTGTGATGAAAAGGTCATGGAGTATAGTGTAGAGAGGTGTCAGGGAGAATTGTGATGACATATATCATGGCCATTGTGATGAAAATGGCATGGAGCATTTTGATGATAAGTGACATGGAGGATTGTGATGACAATGGTAATGGAGCATTGGGCTGACAAGGGCTTGGAGCATTGTGATGTCAGGGGCATGGCACATTGTGATGACTAGGGCATGGAGCACTGTGATGACAAGGTCATGAAGTATTGAGTAGAGAGTTGTCAGGGAGCATTGTGATGACATATATCATGGTTCATTGTGATGACAATGGCATGGAGCATTGTGATGCCAAGGGTCATAGAGGATTGTTTTGATAAAGGTAATGAAGTATTGTGATTACAAGGGCATGGAGAATTGTGATGAGAATGATATGGAGCATTCTAATGACATGTGTCATGGAGCTATGAGATGACAAGCGCATGGATCATTGTTATTACAGGGGTCTTGGAACATTGTGATGACATGGGTCATGGAGCCTTGTGATGACAAGGCCTTGGAACATTGTGATGGCAGGGGACATGGAAACTTTGTTTGACATAGTTAATGGAGCATTGTGATGTCCTGGGCATGGAGCGTTTTTCTGAATATTTTCATGGATTATTGTGATGAGAGTGGGCCTGCAAGATTGTGATGACAAAGGAAAGGAACACTGTCGTACATGGGTCATGGATGATTTTAATGACAAGGTCATGGACCATTGTGATGAGAAGGACATCGAGCATTGTGATGACAAGCGTCACGGAGCCCTGTGATGACAAGGGCATGGAGCAATGTGATGAGAGGTTACATGGAGCATTGCGATGACAATGGCATGGAGCATTGTGATGCCAAGTATGATGGAGATTTTTGATGACAAATATTGGAGCATTTTGATGACAAGGGCGTGGTGCATTGTGATAAGAAGAACAGGGAGCATTGTGATGACAGTGTCATGCAAGATTGAGATGAAAAGGGTCAGGGAGCATTTTGATGACCTGGGTTATGGAACATTGTGATGTCAAGGGTCATGGAGCATGTTGATGCTAAGGTCATGTAGCATTGCGATGATAGGGGTCATGGAACATTGTGATAACATGGATGACGGAGTATTGTGATCACTAGTGATGGAACACTCAGATATCAGTTGTGAGAGAGAATTTTGATGAGAATTGCATGGAGCATTATGATGACAAGTTTTAAGGAGCATTGTGATGACAAGGTTGTGCAGCATTATGATGACAAGCGCATGGCACATTTTGCTGACATGTGTCATGGAGCATTCTGCTGACAAGTGCATAGACCATTGTGATGACAAGGGTCATGGAGCATTGTGCTGACATAGGCATGGAACATTGTGATGACAAGGATCAGAGAGCATTGTGATGAGAACTTCATCGAGCTTTGTGGTGAGAAATGTCACAGAGCCTTGTGATGTCGAGGGCATGGACAATTGTGATGACAAATGTCATGAAGCATTGTGATGACTGGAGTCAAGGAGAAATATCATAAAAGAGGTCATGGAGCATTGTGATGTCAAGGGCATGGAGCATTGTGGTGACAGGGGCATGGACAATGGGTCTGACCATTTTCATGGATAATTGTGATGACAGTGGTCATGGCACATTGTGATGACAAGGGCATGGAGCACTGTGATAACAAGGTCATGGAGTATTGTGTAGAGAGGTATCAGGGAGCATTGTGATGACATATATCATGGACCATTGTGATGACAATGGCGTGGAGCATTGTGATGCCAAGTGTCATGGAGGATTGTGATGACAAAGTAATGGAGCATTCTGATTACAAGGGCATGGAGCATTGTGATGACAAGGGCCATTGACAATTTTAATGACAACTTCGGGAAGCATTGGGATGACAAAGCGCATGGAGCTTGCTATGACAGGGGTCATGGAGCATTGTGATGACAAGTGCATGGAATATTGTGATGACAAGAGCCTGTATCATTGTGATGAGAAGTGTCATGGAGCATTGTGATGAAAAGAACGTGGAGAATTGTGATGACAGGGGACATAGAACATTGTGTTGACCAGGGCACGGAGCATTGTGATGTCAAGACCGTGGAGCATTGTGATGAGAAGACCATGGATCATTGTGATGAGGAGTGTCATGGAGCACTATAATGACAAGGGGCATTGAGCATTGTGAGGACAGGTGTCATGGAGCATTGTGATGGCAGGGTTCATGGAGCATTGTGATGACAAGTGTCATCGAGCATTCTGATCACAAGCTTGTGGAGTAATATGATGACAATAGATGGAGCATTGTGATGACAAGGGCATGGAGCACGGTGATGACAAGGTCATGGAATTTTGTGAAAACAGTTGTCAGGGAGCTTTTTGATGAAATATGTCATAGTCCATTGTGATGACAATGGCATGGAGCATTGTGAGGCCAAGTGTCATGGAGGATTGTGATGACATAGGTAATGGAGCATCGTGATGACAAGGGTTTGGAGCATTGCGATCACAAGGGTCATCGAGCATTGTGATGAAAAGGGCATGAAGCATTTTGATGAAAAAGGCATGGAGCTATTTCATGACAGATTTCAAGGAGACTTCTGACCATTGTCAGGGAGCATGGTGATGTCAAGTGTATTGATCACTGTGATGACAATGTTCATGCAGAACTGCGATGACAGGGTCCTGTGATATTGTGATGACAGGCATCCTGGAGCGTTGTGATGACGTGTCATGGAGCATTGTGATGACAATGGCATGCAGCATTGTGTTGAGAACGCCATGGAGCATTCTGATGATACACGTCATAGATCATGGTGATGACATATGTCCGGTTCATTGTGATGACAATGACATGGAGCATTGTGATGCCAAGTGTCATGGTGGATTGTGATGACAAGGTAATGGAGCATTGTGATGACAAGGGACTGGAGCATTCTGATGACAAGGGTCATCAAGCATTGTGATGACAATGCCCTGGAGCACTGTGAAGAAAAGGGAATGGAGCATTGTAATGAAAAAGGAATGGAGCTATTTCTTAACAGAGTTCAAGGAGACTTCTGACAGTTGTCAGGAGGCATTTTGATGACAAGTGTATTGAGCATTGTGATGACACAGGTCATGGAGCATTGTGATGGCAAGGGCATGATATATTGTGATGACAGGCATCATGGAGCGTTGTGATGACAAGGGTAATGGAGCATCCTAATGACAATGACATTGAGCATAGTGTTGAGAGTGCCATGGAGCATTCTGATGACATGCGTCAAGGAGGTTTGTGATGACAAGTGCATGGAGCATTGTAATTACAGGGGTCTGGGACCCTTGTGATGAAAATGGCATGGATCATTGTGATGAAAAAGGCATGGAGCCTTGTCATGACAGGATTCAAGGAGCATAATGACAACAAGTATCAGGGAGCATTGTGATGACAACTCTATTGAGCATTGTGATGACAAAGATAATGGAGCATTGAGATGAGAAGACCATGGAAAATTGTGATGATGAGCGTCATGGGGCGTTGTGATGACAAGTGTTATGGAACATTGTGATCACAAGGTTTTGGAGTATTGTGATGACAAGGTCATCGAGTATTGTGAAGACAGGTGTCAGGGAGCATTATGATGCCCAGTGTCATGAAGGATTGTGGTGACAAATGTAATGGAGCATTGTGAAGACAAGGGCTAGGAGCATTTTGATGACAAGGACATGGAACATTGTGATGACAATGACATGGAGCATTCTGATGAGAAGTACATGAAGCATTCTGCTGACTAGCGTCATGGAGCTTTGCGATGACAAGCGCATGGAGCATTGTGATTACAGGGGTCTTGGAGCATTGTGATGACATAGGTCATGGAGTCTTGTGAGGAACAGGCAGTGGAACATTGTGATTGCAGGTGTCATGGAGCATTGTTATGACAGGGGTAATGGAGCATTGTGATGACCTGGGCATGTATCATTAGTCTGAAAATTTTCATGGATTATTGTGATGAGAGTTGGCCTGGAGCATTGTGATGACAAGGGAATGGAGCATTGTGATGACAGTGTCCTGGAGCATTGTGATGACAGTGTCATGGAGCATTGTGATGCCAAGTGTCATGGAGGATTGTGATGGCAAAGCTAATGGAGCATTGGGATGAAAGTCTTGGAGCATTGTGTTGACAAGGCAAGGAACATTGTGATGAGAATGATATGGAGCATTCTAATGGCATGTGTCATGGAGCTATGAGATGACAAGCACATGGAGCATTGTTTATTACAGAGGTCTTGTAGCATAGTGATGACATGGTTCATGGAGCCTTGTGGTGACAAGGCTTTGGAACATTGTGATGGCAGGGGACATGGAGCATTTTTATGACATAGTTAATGGAGCATTGTGATGTTCTGGGCATGGAGCGTTTTTCTGAAAATTTTCATAGATTATTGTAATGAGAGTGGGCCTGCAGGATTGTGATGACAAAGGAAAGGAACACTGTCGGACATTTGTCATGTATGATTTTAATGACAGGGTCATGGACCATTGTGATGAGAAGGTCATCGAACTTTGTGATGACAAGCGTCATGGAGCCCTGTGATGGCAAGGGCATGGAGCAATGTGATGAAAGGTTACATGGAGCATTGCGTTGACAATGGCATGGAGCATTGTGATGCCAAGTGTGATGGAGATTTTTGTTGACAAATATTGGAGCATTTTGATGACATGGGCGTGGTGCTTTGTGATGAGAAGAACAGGGAGCATTGTGATGACAGGGTCATTCAAGATTGAGATAAAAAGGGCCATGGAGCATTTTGATGACTTGGGTTATGGAACATTGTGATGTCAAGGGTCATGGAGCATTTTGATGCTAAGGTCATGTAGCATTGCGATGACATGGGTCATGGAACATTGTGATGACAGGGATGATGGAGTATTGTGATGGCTAGTGATGGAACACTCTGAAGACAGTGGTGAGAGAGAATATTGTTGAGAAGTGCATGGAGCATTGTGATGACAAGTTTTAAGGAGCATTGTGATGACAAGGCTTATGGAGCATTGTGATGACAAGGTTGTGCAGCATTATGATGACAAGCACATGGCATATTTTGATGACATGTGTCATGGAGCATTGTGCTGACAAGTGCATAGAACATTGTGATGACAAGGGTCATGGAGCATTGTGCTGATAAAGGCATGGAACATTGTGATGACAAGGATCAGAGAGCATTGTGATGAAAACTTCATGGAGCATTGTGCTGAGAAAAGTCACAGAGCCTTGTGATGTTGATGGCATGGACAATTGTGATGACAAATGTCATGAAGCATTGTGATGACTGGAGTCAAGGAGAATTTTCTTAAAAGAGGTCATGGAGCATTGTGATGACAAGGACATGGAGCATTGTGGTGACAGGGGCATGGACAATGGGTCTGACCATTTTCATGGATAATTGTGATGACAGTGGTCATGGCACATTGTGATGACAAGGGCATGGAGCACTGTGATAACAAGGTCATGGAGTATTATGTAGAGAGGTGTCAGGTAGCATTGTGATGACATATATCATGAACCATTGTGATGACAATGGCGTGGAGCCTTGTGATGCCAAGTGTCATGGAGGATTGTGATGTCAAAGGTAATGGAGCATTCTGATTACAAGGGCATGGAGCATTTTAATGGCAAGGGACATTGAAAATTTTAATGACAACTTCGGGAAGCATTGGGATGACAAAGCACATGGAGCTTGCTATGACAGGTGTCATGGAGCATTGCGATGACATGTGTATGGAAAATTGTGATGACAAGAGACTGTATCATTGTGATGAGAAGTGTCATGGAGCATTGTGATGAAAAGAACGTGGAGAATTGTGATGACAGGGGACATGGAACATTGTGATGACCAGGGCATGGAGCATTGTGATGGCAAGACCGTGGAGCACTGTGATGAGAAGACCATGGATAATTGTGATGAGGACCGTCATGGAGCACGGTAATGACAAGGGACCTTGAGCATTGTGAGGACAGGTTTCATGGAGCATTGTGATGGCAGGGGTCATGGAGCATTGTGATGCCAAGCTTCATCGAGCATTCTGATCAGAAACTTGTGGAGTAGTATGATGATAATAGAGGAGCATTGTGATGACAAGTGTTTGGAGCATTTTGATGACAAGGGTCATCGAGCATTGTGATGAAAACGGCATTAAGCATTTTGATGAAAAAGGCATGGAGCTATTTCATGACAGATTTCAAGGAGACTTCTGGCTATTGTCAGGGAGCATGGTGATGTCAAGTGTATGGAGCATTGCAATGACAATATTCATGCAGCACTGCGATGACAGGGACCTGTGATATTGTGATGACAGGCATACTGGAGCGTTGTGATGACAATTGTCATGGAGCAATGTGATGACAATGGCATGCAGCATTGTGTTGAGAACGCCATGGAGCATTCTGATGATATGTGTCATAGATCATTGTGATGACATATGTCCGGTTCATTGTGATGACAATGGCATGGGGCATTGTGATGCCAAGTGTCATGGAGGATTGTGATGACAAAGGTAATGGAGCATTGTGATGACAAGGGACAGGAGCATTCTGATGACAAGGGTCATCAAGCATTGTGATGACAATGGCATGGAACACTGTGATGAAAAGGGCATGGAGCATTGTGATGAAAAAGGAATGGATCTATTTCATGACAGAATTCAAGGAGACTTCTGACAGTTGTCAGGAGGCATTTTGATAACAAGTGTATTGAGCATTGTGATGACACATGTCATGGAGCATAGTGAGGACAAGGGCATGGAATATTGAGATGACAGGCATCATGGAGCGTTGTGATGACAAGGGTATTGGAGCTTCCTGAAGACAATGACATTGAGCATAGTGTTGAGAATGTCGTGGAGCGTTCTGATGACATGCGTCAAGGAGATTTGTGATGACAAGGGCATGGAGTATTGTAATTACAGGGGTCTGGGAACCTTGTGATGAAAAGGGCATGGATCATTGTGATGAAAAAGGCATGGAGTCTTGTCATGACAGGATTCAAGGAGCATAATGACAACAAGTATCAGGGAGCATTGTTATGACAACACTATTGAGCATTGTGATGACAAAGATCATGGAGCATTGAGATGAGAAGACCATGGATAATTGTGATGATGAGCGACATGGGGCGTTGTGATGACAAGTGTTATGGAACATTGTGATCACAAGGTTTTGGAGTATTGTGATGACAAGGTCATCGATTATTGTGAAGACAGTTGTCAGGGAGCATTGTGATGCCAAGTGTCATGGAGGATTGTGATGACAAAGGAAATGGAGCATTGTGATGACAAGGGCTTGGAGCATTTTGATGACAAGGACATGGAACATTGGGATGACAATGACATGGAGCATTGTGATGAGAAGGACATGAAACATTCTGCTGACATGCGTCATGGAGCTTTGTGATGAAAAGCGCATGGAGCATTGTGATTACAGGGGTCTTGGAGCATTGTGATGACATAGGTCATGGAGTCTTGTGATGACAAGGCAGTGGAACATTGTGATTGCAGGGGTCATGGAGCATTGTTATGACAGGGGTAATGGAGCATTGTGATGACCTGGGCATGCATCATTAGTCTGAAAATTTTCATGGATTATTGTGATGAGAGTTGGCCTGGAGCATTGTGATGACAAGGGAATGGAGCATTCTGATGACAATGTCCTGGAGCATCGTGATGAGAAGACCATTGAGCCTTGTGATGACAAGTCTCATGGAACTCTTTCATGAAAAGGGGCATGGAGCATTGTGATTACAGGGTTTGGAGCATTGTGATGACAAAGGCATGGAGCATTGTGATTACAGGGTTCTTGGAGCATTGTGATGAAAAGGGCATGGATCATTGTGATGAAAAAGGCATGGAGCCTTGTCATGACTGGTTTCAAGGAGCTTAATGATGACAAGTATCAGGGAGCATTGTGATGACAACTCTATTGAGCATTGTGATGACAAAAGTCATGGAGCATTGTGGTGAGAAGACCATGGATAATTGTGATGATGAGCGTCATGGGGCGTTGTGATGACAAGTGTTATGGAACATTGTGATCACAAGTGTTTGGAGCATTGTGATGACAAGGTCATGGAGTATTGTGAAGACACGTGTCAGGGAGCATTGTGATGACATATGCCATGGACAATTGTGATGACAGTGGAATGGAGCATTGTGATGCCAAGTGTCATGGAGGATTGTGATGACAAAGGTAGTGGAACATTGTGATGACAAGGTCTTGGAGCATTGTGATGACAAGAGCATGGAGCATTTTGATGAGAAAGTAATGGAGCATTCTGATGACATGCATCATGGTGCCTTGTGATGACAAGCACATGGAGCATTGTGATTACAGGGGTCTTGGGGCATTTTGATGATATGGGTCATCGAGCCTTGTAATGACAATGCCGTGGAACATTGTGATTGCAGGTTTCATGGAGCATTGTTATGACAGGTGTAATGGAGCCTTGTGATGAGCTGGGCATGCAGCACTGGTGAAAATTTTTATTAATTATTGTGAAAAGAGTGGGCCTGGAGTATTGTGATGACAAAGGCAAGGAACACTGTGATACATGGGTCATGGAGGTTTGTAATGACAAGGGCATGGATCAGTGTGATGAGAAGGGCATCGAGCATTGTGATGACTAGCGTCATGGAGCATTGCAATGCCAATGGCATGGAGCATTGTGATTCCAAGTGTCATGGAGCTTTGTGATGGCAAATGTTGGAGCATTTTGATGACAAGGGCAAGGTGCATTGTGATGAGAAGGGCAGGTAGCAATGTGATGACAAGTTTATGGAGCATTGTGATGACAAGGTTGTTCAGCATTAGAATGACAAACACATGGCACATTTTGATGACATGGGACATGGAGCATTGTGCTGACATGTGCATAGACCATTGTGATGACAAGCGTCATGGATTATTGAGATGACATAGTCATGCAACATTGTTATGACAAGGATCAAAGAGGATTGAGATGAGAAGTACATGGAGCATTGTGGGACAAATGTCACAGAACCTTGTGATGATGAGGGCATGGAAAATTGCGATGGCAAATGTCATGAAGCATTGTGATGACTTGAGTCAAGGAGAATTTTCATATCAGAGGTCATGGAGCATTGTGATGACAAGGGCATGGAGTATTGTGATGAAAGGTGCATGGAGCATTGATCTGACAATTTTCATGGATTATTGTGATGACAGTGAGCATGGCACATTGCGATGACAAGGGCATGGAGCACTGTGATGAAAAGGTCATGGAGTATAGTGTAGAGAGGTGTCAGGGAGAATTGTGATGACATATATCATGGTCCATTGTGATGACAATGGCATGGAGCATTTTGATGCCAAGTGACATGGAGGATTGTGATGACAATGGTAATGGAGCATTGGGCTGACAAGGGCTTGGAGCATTGTGATGTCAAGGGCATAGAGCATTGTGGTGACAGCGGCATGGAGCATTTGCCTGACAAGTTTCATGGATTATTGTGATGACAGTGCACATGGCGCATTGTGATGACTAGGGCATGGAGCACCGTGATGACAAGGTCATGAAATATTGAGTAGAGAGTTGTCAGGGAGCATTGTGATGACATATATAATGGTTCATTTTGATGACAATGGCATGGAGCATTGTGATGCCAAGCGTCATAGAGGATTGTGTTGTTAAAGGTAATGGAGCATTGTGATGACAAGGGCTTGGAGCATTGTGATGACAAGGACATGGGCCATTGTGTTGAGAATGCCATGGATCATTGTGGTGACATGCGTGATGGAGCTGTGTTATGACAAGGGCATGGAGCATTGTGATTACAGGGTTCAAGAAGCATAATGACGACAAGTATCTGGGAGTATTGTGATGACAACTCTATTGAGCATTGTGATTTAAAAGTCATGGAGCATTGTGATGAGAAGACCATGGATAATTGTGATGATGAACGTCAAGGGGCGTTGTGACGACAAGTGTTATGGACATTGTGATGACAAGGGTTTGGAGCATAGTGATGACAAGGTCATGGAGTATTGTGAAGACAGGTGGCAGGGAGCACTGTGATGACATATGTCATGGTGCACTGTGATGACAGTGTCATGGAGCATTGTGATGACAAGTGTCATGGAGGATTGTGATGGCAAAGGTAATGGAGCATTGTGATGACAAGGTCTTGGAGCATTGTGATGACAAGGGCATGGAGCATTGTGATGAGAATGATATGGAGCATTCTAATGACATGTGTCATGGAGTTATGAGATGACAAGCACAAGGAGCATTGTTATTGCAGGGGTCTTGTAGCATAGTGATGACATGGTTCATGGAGCCTTGTGATGACAAGGCCTTGGAACATTATGATGGCAAGGGAAATGGAGCATTTTTATGACATAGTTAATTCAGCATTGTGATGTCCTGGGCATGGAGCGTTTTTCGGAAAATTTTCATGGATTATTGTGATGAGAGTGGGCCTTCAGGATTGTGATGACAAAGGAAAGGAACACTGTCGTACATGGGTCATGGATGATTATAAAGACAAGGGAATGAACCATTGGGATGAGAAGGTCATCGAACATTGTGATGACAAGCGTCATGGAGCACTGTGATGACAAGGGCTTGGAGCAATGTGATGAGAGATTACATGGAGCATTGCGATGACAATGGCATGGAGCAATGTGATGCCAAGTGTGATGGAGATTTTTCATGACAAATATTGGAGCATTTTGATGACAAGGGCGTGGTGCATTGTGATGAGAAGAACAGGGAGCATTGTGATGACAGGGTCATGCAAGATTGAGATGAAAAGGGTCATGGATCATTTTGATGACTTGGGTTATGGAACATTGTGATGTCAAGGGTCATGGAGCATTTTGATGCTAAGGTCATGTAGCATTGCGATGACATGGGTCATGGAACATTGTGATGACAGGGATGAGGGAGTATTGTGATGACTAGTGATGGAACACTCTGATATCAGTGGTGAGAGAGAATTTTGATGAGAAGTGCATGGAGCATTGTGATGACAAGTTTTAAGTAGCATTGTGATGACAAGGCTTATGGAGCATTGTGAAGACAAGGTTGTGCAGCATTATGATGACAAGCGCATGGCACATTTTGATGACATGTGTCATGGAGCATTGTGCTGACAAGTGCATAGATCATTGTGATGACAAGGGTCATAGAGCATTGTGCTGACAAAGGCATGGAACATTGTGATGACAAGGATCAGAGAGCATTGTGATGAGATCTTCATGGATCATTGTGGTGAGAAAAGTCACAGAGCCTTGTGATGTCGAGGGCATGGACAATTGTGATGACAAATGTCATGAAGCATTGTGATGACTGGAGTCAAGGAGAATTTTCATAAAGAGGTCATGGAGCATTGTGATGACAAGGGCATGGAGCATTGTGGGGACAGGGACATGGACAATGGGTCTGACCATTTTCATGGATTATTGTGATGACAGTAGTCATGGCACATTGTGTTGACAAGGGCATGGAACACTGTGATAACAAGGGTTGGAGTATTATATAGAGAGGTGTCAGGGAGAATTTTGATGACATATATCATGGACCATTGTGATGACAATGGCGTGGAGCATTTTGATGCCAAGTGTCATGGAGGATTGTGATGTCAAATGTAATGGAGCATTGTGATAACAAGGGCATGGAGCATTGTGATGACAGGGGCCATTGAAAATTTTAATGACAACTTCGGGAAGCATTGGAATGCAAAGCACATGGAGCTTGCTATGACAGGGGTCATGGAGCATTGCGATGACAAGTGCATGAAATATTGTGATGACAAGAGCCTGTATCATTGTGATGAGAAGTGTCATGGAGCATTGTGATGAAAAGAACGTGGAGAATTGTGATGACAGGGGTCATGGAACATTGTGATGACCAGGGCATGGAGCATTGTGATGGCAAGACCGAGGAGCACTGTGATGAGAAGACCATGGATAATTGTGATGACGAGCGTCATGGAGCACGGTAATGACAAGGGACCTTGAGCATTGTGAGGACAGTGTTCATGGAGCATTGTGAGGGCAAGTGTCATGGAGCATTGTGATGCCAAGCTTCATCGAGCATTCTGATCACAAGCTTGTGGAGTAACATTTTGACAATAGATGGAACATTGTGAAGACAAGGGCATGGAGCACGGTGATGAGAAGTCCATGGAGCATTCTGACGACATGTGTCATGGAGCATTTTGATGACAAGGGCATGGATAATTTTGATTACAGGGGTCTTGGAGAATTAGGATGGAAAGGAATGGATCATTGTGATGAAAAATACATGGAGCTTTGTCATGACAGTGTTCAAGGAGCATACTGATGGCACGTGCCAGGGAGCATTGTGATGACAACTGTATTGAGCATTGTGATGAAAAAGGTCATGGAGCATTGTGATGACAAAGGTCATGGAGCATTGTGATGATAAGACCATGGGTAATTGTGATGATGAGCTTCATGGGGTGCTGTAATGACCAGTGTTATGGAAAATTGTGATCACATGGTTTTGGAGCATTGTGATGCCAGAGGTCATGGAGAATACTGATTTCATTGTGATGACAATACGATGAAGCATTATGATGATGGGCGTGGTGCCTTTTGATGAGAGGGTTCATGGATCATTGAGATGAAAACGGGCATGGAGCATTTTGTTTACAGGTGTCTTGGAACATTGTGATGACGAGGGCATGGAGCATTGTGATGAGAAGGAAATGGAGCATTCTGATGACATGTGTCATGGAGCTTTATGATGACAAGGGCATGGAGCATTGTGATTAGTGGTGTCTTGGAGCATTGTGAGGACAAGGGTCATGGAGCCATGAGATGACAATGCCGTGGAACATTGTTATTGCAGGGGTCATGGAGCATTGTTATCACAGGTGTAATGGAGCATTTTGATGATAAGGACATGGAATATTGGTCTGAAAACTTTCATGGATTATTATGATGAGACTGGGCACGGAGCATTGTGATGACAAGGGCATGGATCACTGTGATACATGGGTCATGGAGGATTGTAATGACAAGGGCATGGAGCCTTGTGATGAGAAGGGCATCGAGCATTTTGATGACAAGTGTCATGAAGCTTTATGATATCAAGTGCATGGAACATTGCGATTAAAAAGGCATGGATCATTGTGATGAAAAATGCATAGAGACTTTTCACGACAGGGATCAAGGAGCATTTTCAAGACAAGTGTCAGGGAGAATTGTGATGACAAGTGTATTGAGCATTGTGATGACAATGATCATGGAGCATTGGGATGTTAAAGGCATGGAGTATTGTGATGACAGTAATCATAGAACTTTGTGATGACAAATGTCATGGATCACTGTGATGACATGCATCACTTAGCATTGTGATTACAGGTGTCATGGAGCATTGGGCTGAGAAGGGCCAGATCATTGTGATGACAAGTGTCATGGAGCATTTTGATGACAAGTGTCCCGGACCATTGTGTTGTCAGGGGTCATGGAGAGATGAGATGACAGTTGTTATGGAGCATTGTGACAACAAGGTTCATCGCGCATTATTATGAGAAGGTCAGGGAGCATTTGTTTGAAAATATTCATGGAGTATTGTTATTACAGGGTTTATGGAGCATTTTGATGACAAGGGAATGGAGCATTGTGATGAAAAACGCATGGAGCAATAAGGTGACAGGTTTCATGGAGCATTGTGATGACAATGGCATGGAGTATTTGATGCCAACGGTCATGGAGATTTGTGATGAGAAAATCATGGAGCATTTTGATGACAAGGACATTGTGCAATGTGATGAGAAATGCAGGGATCATTGTGATGACAGGGTCACGGAGCAATTTGATGAAAAGGGCCATGGAACATTTTGATGACAGTGGTTATGGAACATTGTGATGACAAGGGACTTGGAGCATTGTGATGACCAGGGCATGGATCACTGTGATGGCAATACCGTGGAGCATGGTGATGAGAAACCATGGAAGATTGTGATGACGAGCCTCATGGAGCACTGTAATGACAAGGGCATGGGGCATTTTGATGAGAGGTGTCACGGAGCACTGTGATGACAGGGGTCATGGAACATTGTGATGACAAGGTTCATGGAGCATTCTGATGACAAGCTTGTGGAGTATTGTGATGACAATGGCACGAAGCATTGTGATTGAAAGGACATGGAGCATTGTGATGAAAAATACATGGAACCTTTTCATGACAGGGTTCATGGAGCATTTTGACGACAAGTGTCAGGGAGCATTGTGATGACAAGTGTCATGGAGCATTTTGGTGACAAGTGTCCCGGACCATTGTGTTTCAGGGGACATGAAGCGTTGTGATGACAGTGGTCACGTAGCATTTTGATGACAGGTTTCATGGAGCATTGTGATGAGCAGGTCATGGAGCATTGGGCTGAAAGTATTCATGGAGTATTGTGATGACAGGTTTCATGGAACATGTGATGAAAAGAGAAAGGAGCATTGTGATGACAATGTCCTGGAACATTGTGATCAGTAGACCATGGAGCCTTGTGATGACAAGTCTCATGGAGCATTCTGATGAAAAGTGGCATGGAGCATTGTGATTACCGGGTTCTTGGAGCATTGTGATGACAAAGTCATGGAGCATTGTGATGAGAAGTCCATGGAGCATTCTGATGACATGCGTCATGGAGCTTTTTGATGACAAGGGCATGGATAATTTTGATTACAGGGGTCTTGGAGCATTAGGATGAAAAGGAATGGATCATTGTGATGAAAAAGACATGGAGCCTTGTCAGGACAGGGTTCAAGGAACATACTGATGGCACGTGTCATGGAGCGTTGTGATGACAACTCTATTGAGCATTCTTATGACAAATGTCATGGAGTATTGTGATGATAAGACCATGGGTAATTGTGATGATGAGCGTCATGGGGCGCTGTAATGACAAGTGTTATGGAACATTGTGATCACAAGGTTTTGGAGCATTGAGATGACAGAGGTCATGGAGAATACTGATTTCATTATGATGAAAATACGATGAATCATTATGAAGATGGGCATGTTGCCTTTTGATGAGAGGGTTCATGGATCATTGAGATGAAAACGGGCATGGAGCATTGTGTTTACAGGTGTCTTGGAACATTGTGATGACAAGGGCATGGAGCATTGTGATGAGAAGGAAATGGAGCATTCTGATGACATGTGTCATGGAGCTTTATGATGACAAGGGCATGGAGCATTGTGATTAGTGGGGTCTTGGAGCATTGTGAGGACAAGGGTCATGGAGCCATGTGATGTCAATGCCGTGGAACATTGTGATTGCAGGGTTCATGGAGCATTGTTATCACAGGGGTAATGGAGCATTTTGATGATAAGGGCATGGAACATTGGTCTGAAAACTTTCATGGATTATTGTGATGAGAGTGGGCATGGAGCATTGTGATGACAAGGGCACGGAACACTGTGATACATGGGTCATGGAGGATTGTAATGACAAGGGCATGGAGCCTTGTGATGAGAAGGGCATCGAGCATTTTGATGACAAGTGTCATGAAGCTTTGTGATGACAAGTGCATGGAACATTGCGATTAAAAAGGCATGGATCATTGTGATGAAAAATTCATGGAGACTTTTCACGACAGGTGTCAAGGAGCATTTTCAAGACAAGTGCCAGGGAGAATTGTGATGACAAGTGTATTGAGCATTTTGATGACAATGGTCATGGAGCATTGGGATGATAAGGGCATGGAGTATTGTGATGACAGTAATCATAGAACTTTGTGATGACAAGTGTTATGGAACACTGTGACCACAAGAGTTTGGAGCATTGTGATGACAGACGTCATGCATCTTGTTGATATCAAGTGACATGGAGCATTGTGATGATAAGGGCATGAAGCAATGTGATTCCAAAGTTCATGGAGGCCTGCAATGACAAGTGCATGGAGTATGGTGATGACAAGGTCATGTAACATTGTGATGAAAAAGGCATGGAGCCTTTCATGACACGGTTCATGCACAAAACTGACTACAAGTGTCAAGGAGACTTGTGATTACAAGTGTATTGATTATTGTGATGATAAAGGTCATGGAGCATTGTGATGACAAGGGCATGGAGTATTGTGATGACAGGCATCATTGAGCGTTGTGATGACAAGTGTTATGGAACATTGTGACCACAAGAGTTTGGAGCATTGTGATGATAGAGGTTATGGATCATTTTGATTACAAGGAGCATGGAGCATTGTGATGACAAGGGCATGAAGCAATGTGATCCCAAGGTTCATGGAGGATTGTGATGACAATGGTAATGGAGGATTGTGATGGCAATGGTAATGGAGTATTGTGATGAAAATCGCATGGAGCATTTTGCTGACAAAGGCATGGAGCATTGTGATGACTGGGGTCATGGAGCATTGTGATGAAAAGTTCATGGAGCATTGTGGTGACAAAGGTCACAAAGCCTTGTGTTGACGGGGGCATGGACCATTGTGATGAAAATGTTCATGAAGCATTATGATGACTGGAGTCACGGAGCACTGTGTTGACAGGGGTCATGGAGCATTGTGATGAAAAGTTCATGGAGCATTTTCGTGACAAAGATCACAGAGCCTTGTGTTGACAAAAGCATGGACCATTGTGATGACAAAGGTCATGAAGCATTGTAATGACTGGTGTCACGGAATATTGTGATGACAGGGGTCATGGAGCATCTTGGTGACAACGGCATGGAGCATTTTGATGACAGGGTCATGGTGCATTGGTCTGACAAGTTTCAGGGATTATTGTGATGACAGTGGGCATGGCACACTGGGATTACAAGGGAATGGAGTTCTGTGAAGACATGTGTCAGTTAGCATTGTGATGACATATTTCATGGTCCATTGTGATGACAATTGCATGCAGCATTGTGATGCCAGGTGTCATGGAGGATTGTATTGACAATGGCTTGGATCATTGTGATGACCAGGGCATGGAGCATTGTGATGTCAAGAGAGTGGAGAATGATGATGTGCAGACCATGGATAATTGTGATGACGAGCGTCATGGAACACTGTAATGACAAGTTTCATGGAGCATTGTGATAACAGGAGTCATGGAGCATTGTGATGACAAGCTTGTGGAGTATTGTGATGACAATGGCATGGAGCATTGTAATGAGAAGTGCATGGAGCATTATGATGACAAGGTCATGTAGCCTTTTGCTGACAAATGCATGGAGCATCGTGATGACAAGTGTCAAGGACCTCTGTGATGGCAGGCATCACGGAACAGTGTGATTAAAGGTGTCATGGAGGGTTAGGATGACAAGGGCTTGGATCATTGTGATGCAAAGGGTCATGGAGCATTTTGATGACAAATGCATGGAACATTGTGATGACAAGTGTCATGGAGAATTTTGGTGACCAGAGTCCCGGACCATTGTGTTTCAGGGGACATGAAGCGTTGTGATGACAGTGGTCATGGAGCATTTTGATGACAGGGTTCATGGAGCATTGTGATGAGCAGGTCATGGAGCATTGTGCTGAAAACCTTCATGGATTATTGTGATGACAGGTTTCATGGAGCATTGTGATGAAAAGGGAAAGGAGCATTGTGATGACAATGTCCTGGAACATTGTGATGAGTAGACCATGGAGCCTTGTGATGACAAGTCTCATGGAGCATTCTGATGAAAAGTTGCTTGGAGCATTGTGATTACAGGGGTCTTGGAGCATTGTGATGACAAAGTCATGGAGCATTGTGATGAGAAGTCCATGGAGCATTCTGATGACATGCGTCATGGAGCTTTTTGATGACAAGGGCATGGATAATTTTGATTACAGGGGTCTTGGAGCATTAGGATGAAAAGGAATGGATCATTGTGATGAAAAAGACATGGAGCATTGTCATGACAGGGTTCAAGGAGCATACTGATGGCACGTGTCACGGAGTGTTGTGATGACAACTGTATTGAGCATTGTGATGACAAAGGTCATGGAGCATTGTGATGATAAGACCATGGGTAATTGTGATGATGAGCGTCATGGGGCGCTGTAATGACAAGTGTTATGGAACATTGTGATCACAAGGATTTGGAGTATTGTGATGACAGAGGTCATGGAGAATACTGATTTCATTGTGATGACAATACGATGAAGCATTATGATGATGGGCATGGTGCCTTTTGAGGAGAGGGTTCATGGATCATTGAGATGAAAATGGGCATGGAGCATTGTGTTTACAGGTGTCTTGAACATTGTGATGAAAAGGGCATGGAGCATTGTGATGAGAAGGAAATGGAGCATTCTGATGACATGTGTCATGGAGCTTTATGATGACAAGTGCATGGAGTATTGTGATTAGTGGTGTCTTGCAGCATTGTGAGGACAAGGGTCATGGAGCCATGTGATGACAATGCCGTGAAACATTGTTATTGCAGGGGTCATGGAGCATTGTTATCACAGGGGTAATGGAGCATTTTGATGATAAGGCCATGGAATATTTGTCTGAAAACTTTCATGGATTATTGTGATGAGAGTGGGCACGGAGCATTGTGATGACAACGGCATGGAGCACTGTGATACATCGGTCATGGAGGATTGTAATGACAAGGGCATGGAGCCTTGTGATGAGAAGGGCATCGAGCATTTTGATGACAATTGTCATGAAGCTTTGTGATGACAAGTGCATGGAACATTGCGATTAAAAAGGCATGGATCATTGTGATGAAAAATGCATGGAGACTTTTCACGACAGGGGTCAAGGAGCATTTTCAAGACAAGTGTCAGGGAGCATTGTGATGACAAGTATATTGAGCATTGTGATGACAATGGTCATGGAGCATTGGGATGATAAGTGCATGGAGTATTGTGATGACAGTAATCATAGAACTTTGTGATGACAAGAGTTATGGAACACTGTGACCACAAAGATATGGAGCATTGTGATGACAGAGGTCATGGATCTTGTTGATATCAAGTGACATGGAGCATTGTGATGACAAGGGCATGAAGCAATGTGATCCCAAAGTTCATGGAGGACTGCAATGACAAGCGCATGGAGCATTTTGATGACAAGGTCATGTAGCATTGTGATGAAAAAGGCATGGAGCCTTTCATGACAGGGTTCATGGAGCATACTATCGACAAGTGTCAAGGAGCCTTGTGATGACCATTGTATTGATTATTTTGATGATAAAGGTCATGGAGCATTGTGATGACAAGGGCATGGAGTATTGTGATGACAGGCATCATGGAGCGTTGTGATGACAAGTGTTATGGAACATTGTGACAACAAGGGTTTGGAGCATTGTGATGAGACAGGTTATGGATCATTTTGATTACAAGGAGCATGGAGCATTGTGATGACAAGGGCATGAAGCAATGTGATCCCAAGGTTCATGGAGGATTGTGATGACAATGGTAATGGAGGATTGTGATGGCAATGGTAAAGGAGTATTGTGATGAAAATCGCATGGAGCATTTTGCTGACAAAGGCATGGAGCATTGTGATGACTGGGGTCATGGAGCATTGTGATGAAAAGTTCATGGAGCATTGTGGTGACAAAGGTCACAAAGCCTTGTGTTGACGGGGGCATGGACCATTGTGATGAAAATGTTCATGAAGCATTGTGATGACTGGAGTCACGGAGCACTGTTTTGAAGGGGTCATGGAGCATTGTGATGAAAAGTTCATGGAGCATTTTCGTGACAAAGGTCACAGAGCCTTGTGTTGACAAAAGCATGGACCATTGTGATGACAAAGGTCATGAAGCATTGTAATGACTGGTGTCACGGAGCATTGTAATGACAGGGGTCATGGAGCATTTTGATGACAACGGCATGGAGCATTTTGATGACAGGATCATGGAACATTGGTCTGACAAGTTTCACGGATTACTGTGATGACAGTGGGCATGGCACATTGGGATTGCAAGGGAATGGAGTACTGTGAAGACATGTGTCAGTTAGCATTGTGATGATATATTTTATGGTCCATTGTGATGACAATTGCATGCAGCATTGTAATGCCAGGTGTCATGGAGGATTGTATAGACAATGGCTTGGATCATTGTGAAGACCAGGGCATGGAGCATTGTGATGGCAAGAGAGTGGAGAATGATGATGTGCAGACCATGGATAATTGTGATGTCGAGCGTCATGGAACACTGTAATGACATGTTTCATGGAGCATTGTGATAACAGGAGTCATGGAGCATTGTGATGACAAGCTTGTGGAGTATTGTGATGACAATGGCATGGAGCATTGTGATGAGAACTTCATGGAGCATTGTGATGACAAGGTCATATAGCCTTTAGCTGACAAATGCATGGAGCATCGTGATGACAAGTGTCATGGACCTCTGTGATGACAGGCGTCACGGAACAGTGTGATTACAGGTGTCATGGAGGTTAGGATGACAAGGGCTTGGATCATTGTGATGCAAAGGGTCATGGAGCATTTTGATGACAAAAGCATGGAACATTGTGATGACAAGTGTCATGGAGCATTTTGGTGACAAGAGTCCCGGACCATTGTGTTTCAGGGGACATGAAGTGTTGTGATGACAGTGGTCACGGAGCATTTTGATGACAGGGTTCATGGAGCATTGTGATGAGCAGGTCATGGAGCATTGTGCTGAAAATGTTCATGGAGTATTGTGATGACAGGTTTCATAGAGCATTGTGATGAAAAGGGAAAGGAGCATTGTGATGACAATGTCCTGGAACATTTTGATGAGTAGACCATGGAGCCTTGTGATGACAAGTCTCATGGAGCATTCTGATGAAAAGTTGCGTGGAGCATTGTGATTACAGGTCTCATGGAGGGTTAGGATGACAAGGGCTTGGAGCTTTGTGATGCAAAGGGTCATGGAGCATTTTGATGACAAATACATGGAACATTGTAATGACAAGTGTCATGGAGCATTTTGGTGACAAGAGTCCCGGCCAATTGTGTTTCAGGGGACATGAAGCGTTTTGATGACAGTGGTCACGGAGCATTTTGATGACAGGGTTCATGGAGCATTGTGATGAGCAGGTCATGGAGCATTGTGCTGAAAATGTTCATGGAGTATTGTGATGACAGGTTTCATTGAGCATTGTGATGAAAAGGGAAAGGAGCATTGTGATGACAATGTCCTGGAACATTGTGATGAGTAGACCATGGAGCCTTGTGATGACAACTCTCATGGAGCATTCTGATGAAAAGTTGAGTGGTGCATTTCGATTACAGGGCTCTTGGAGCATTGTGCTGACAAAGTCATGGAGCATTGTGATGACAGGGGCATGGAGCATTGGTCTGAGAAATTTCATGGATTATTGTGATGACAGTGGGCATGGCGCATTGGGATTTCAAGGGCATGGAGTACTGTGAATACAGGTTTCAGTTAGCCTTGTGATGACATATTTCATGGTCCATTGTGATGACAATTGCATGCAGCCTTGTGATGCCAGGTGTCATGTAGGACTGTGATGACAAGGGTTTGGAGCTTTGTGATGACCAGGGCATGGAGCAATGTTATGTCATGACCGTGGAGCATGTTGATGAGAAGACATGTATAATTGTGATGACGAGAGTCATGGAGCACAGTAATGACAAGGAGCAAGGAGCATTATGATGACATTTTTCATGGAGAATTGTGATGACAGAAGTAATGGAGCATTCTGAGGATAAGCTTGCGGAGTATTATGATGACAATGACATGGAGCATTGTGATGAAATGTGAATGGAGCATTGTGTAGAAAATGGCATGGTACCTTTTCATGACAGGGTTCATGGAACATTCTGATGACAAGTGTCATGGAGTATTGTGAAGACAAGTGTATTGAGCATTGTGATGATAAAAGTCATGGAGCATTGTGATGACAAAGTCATGGAGAATTGTGATGAGAGGTATTATGGAGCCTTGTGATGATAAGGTTTATGGAACATTGTGATCACAATGGTTTGGAGCATGGTGATGACAGAGGTCATGGATCATGTTGATTTCAAGGAGCATGGAGCATTGTGATGACAAGGGCATGAAGTAATGTGATCCCCAGGTTCATGGAGGATTGTGATGACAATGGTAATGGAGGATTGTGATGACAAGCACATGGAGCATTGTGATGAAAAAGTCATGTAGCATTTTGCTGACAAAAGCATGGAGCATTGTGATGACAAGTGTCATGGATCACTGTGATGACAACAACACGAACCATTGTGATTACAGGGGTCATGGAGCATTGGGCTGAGAAGGGCCAGATCATTGTGATGACAAGTGTCATGGAGCATTTTGGTGACAAGAGTCCCGGAACATTGTGCTGTCAGGGGTCATGGAGCGATGAGATGACAGTTGTTATGGAGCATTGTGACAACAAGGTTCATGGCACATTATGATGAGAAGGTCATGGAGCATTGGATAGAAAATATACATGGAGTATTGTTATGACAGGGTTCATGGAACATTTTGATGACAAGGGAATGGAGCATTGTGACGACAAAGGAATGGAGCAATAAGATGACAGGTTTCATGGAGCATTGTGATGACAATGGCATGGAGTATTGTGATGCCAACGGTCATGGAGATTTGTGATGAGAAAATCATGGAGCATTTTGATGACAAGGACATTGTGCAAAGTGATGAGAAATGCAGGGTTCATTGTGATGACAGGGTCACGGAGCAATTTGATGAAAAGGGCCATGGAACATTTTGATGACAGTGGTTATGGAACATTGTGATGACAAGGGACTTGGAGCATTGTGATGACCAGGGCATGGAGCACTGTGATGGCAATACCATGGAGCATGGTGATGAGAAACCATGGAAGATTGTGATGACGAGCCACATGGAGCACGGTAATGACAAGGGCATGGAGCATTTGGATGACAAGCTTGTGGAGTATTGTGATGACAATGGCACGGAGCATTGTGATTGAAAGGGCATGGAGCATTGTGATGAAAAATGCATGGAACCTTTTCATGACAGTGTTCATGGAACATTTTGACGACAAGACTCAGGGAGCATTGTGATGACAAGTGTATTGAGCATTGTGATGACTAAGGTCATGGATCATTGTTGTGAAAAGAGCATGGAGTATTGTGATGACAGGCATCATTGAGTGTTGTGATGACAAGTGTTATTTAACACTCTGATCACAATATTTTGGAGCATTGAGAAGACAGAGGTCAAGGATCATTTTGATTTCAAGGCACATGGAGCATTGTGAAGACAAGGGCATGAAGCAATGTGATCCCAAGATTGATGGAGGATTGTATGACAATGGCATGGAGCATTGTGAAGACAAGGGCATGCAGCATTGTGATGCCAGGTGTCATGGAGGATTGTATTGACAATGGCTTGGAGCATTGTTATGACCAGGGCATGGAGCATTGTGTTGGCAAGAGAGTGGAGAATGATGATGTGCATACCATGGATAATTGTGATGACGAGCGTCATGGAGCACTGTAATGACAATTTTCATGGAGCATTGTGATAACAGGAGTCATGGAGCTTTGTGATGACAAGCTTGTGGAGTATTGTGATGACAATGACATGTAGCATTGTGATGAGAACTGCATGGAGCATTTTGATGACAAGGTCATGTAGTCTTTGCTGACAAATGCATGGAGCATCGTGATGACAAGTGTCATGGACCTCTGTGATGACAGGCGTCACGGAACAGTGTGATTACAGGTGTCATGGAGGGTTAGGATGATAAGGGCTTGGATCATTGTGATGCAAAGCGTCATGGAGCATTTTGATGACAAATGCATGGAACATTGTGATGACAAGTGTCATGGAGCATTTTGGTGACAAGAGTCCCGGACCATTGTGTTTCTGGGGATATGAAGCGTTGTGATGACAGTGGTCACGGAGCATTTTGATGACAGGGTTCATGGAGCATTGTGATGAGCAGGTCATGGAGCATTGGGCTGAAAATGTTCATGGAGTATTGTGATGACAGGTTTCATGGAGCATTGTGATGAAAAGGGAAAGGAGCATTGTGATGACAATGTCCTGGAACATTGAGATGAGTAGACCATGGAGCCTTGTGATGACAAGTCTCATGGAGCATTCTGATGAAATTTTGCTTGGAGCATTGTGATTACAGGGGTCTTGGAGCATTGTGATGACAAAGTCATGGAGCATTGTGATGAGAAGTCCATGGAGCATTCTGATGACATGCGTCATGGAGCATTTTGATGACAAGGGCATGGATAATTTTGATTACAGGGGTCTTGGAGCATTAGGATGAAAAGGAATGGATCATTGTGATGAAAAAGACATGGAGCCTTGTCATGACAGGGTTCAAGGAGCATACTGATGGCACGTGTCAGGGAGCGTTGTGATGACAACTGTATTATGCATTGTGATGACAAAGGTCATGGAGCATTGTGATGATAAGACCATGGGTAACTGTGATGATGAGCGTCATGAGGCGCTGTAATGACAAGTGTTATGGAGCATTGTGATAACAACGTTTTGGAGAATTGTGATGACAGAGGTCATGGAGAATACTGATTTCATTGTGATGACAATACGATGAAGCATTATGATTATGGGCATGGTGCCTTTTGAAGAGAAGGTTCATGGATCATTGAGATGAAAATGGGCATGGAGCATTGTGTTTACAGGTGTCTTGGAACATTGTGATGACAAGGGCATGGGGCATTGTGATGAGAAGGAAATGGAGCATTCTTATGGCATGCGTCATGGTGCTTTATGATGACAAGGGCATGGAACATTGTGATTAGTGGGGTCTTGGAGCATTGTGAGGACAAGGGTCATGGAGCCATGTGATGACAATGCCATGGAACATTGTGATTGCAGGGGTCATGGAGCATTGTTATCACAGGGGTAATGGAGCATTTTGTTGATAAGGGCATGGAACATTGGTCTGAAAACTTTCATGGATTATTGTGATGAGAGTGGGCACGGAGCATTGTGATGACAAGGGCACGGAACACTGTGATACATGGGTCATGGAGGATTGTAATGACAAGGGCATGGAGCCTTGTGATGAGAAGGGCATCGAGCATTTTGATGACAAGTGTCATGAAGCTTTGTGATGACAAGTGCATGGAACATTGCGATTAAAAAGGCATGGATCATTGTGATGAAAAATGCATGGAGACTTTTCACGACAGGGGTCAAGGAGCATTTTCAAGACAAGTGTCAGGGAGCATTGTGATGACAAGTGTATTGAGCATTGTGATGACAATGGTCATGGAGCATTGGGATGATAAGGGCATGGAGTGTTGTGATGACATTAATCATAGAACTTTGTGATGACAAGTGTTATGGAACACTGTGACCACAAGGATTTGGAGTATTGTGATGACAGAAGGCATAGATCTTGTTGATATCAAGTGACATGGAGCATTGTGATGACAAGGGCATGAAGCAATGTGATCTCAAAGTTCATGGAGGACTGCAATGACAAGCACATGGAGCATTGTGATGAAAAAGGCATGGAGCCTTTCAAGACAGGGTTCATGGAGCATACTGACGACAAGTGTCAAGGAGCCTTGTGATGACCATTGTATTGATTATTGTGATGATAAAGGTCATGGAGCATTGTGATGACAAGGGCATGGAGTATTGAGATGACAGGCATCTTGGAGCGTTGTGATGACAAGTGTTATGGAACATTGTGACCACAAGGGTTTGGAACATTGTGATGATAGAGATTATGGATCATTTTGATTACAAGGAGCATGGAGCATTGTGATGACAAGGGCATGAAGCAATGAGATCCCAAGGTTCATGGAGGATTGTGATGACAATAGTAATGGTGGATTTTGATGGCAATGGTAATGGAGTATTGTGATGAAAATCGCATGGAACATTTTGCTGACAAAGGCATGGAGCATTGTGATGACTGGTGTCATGGAGCATTGTGATGAAATGTTCATGGAGCATTGTGGTGACAGAGGTCACAAAGCCTTGTGTTGACGGGGGAATGTACCATTGTGATGATTGATCCATGTGATAACAAGGGTTATGGAACTTGGTGATCACAATGGTTTGGAGCATGGTGATGACAGAGGTCATGGATCTTTTTGATTTCAAGGAGCATGGAGCATTGTGATGACAAGGGCATGGAGCAATGTGTTCCCAAGTTTCATGGAGGATTGTGATGACAATGGTAATGGAGGATTGTGATAACAAGCACATGGAGCATTTTGTTGAAAAGGTCATGTAGCATTTTGCTGACAAAAGCATGGAGCATTGTGATGACAAGTGTCATGGATCACTGTGATGACAAGCATCACGTAGCATTGTGATAACAGGGGTCATGGAGCATTGGGCTGATAAGGGCAAGATCATTGTGATGACAATTGTCATGGAGCATTTTGATGACAAGATTCCCGGACCATTGTGTTGTCAGGGGTCATGGAGCGATGAGATGACAGTTGTTATGGAGCATTGTGACAACAAGTTTCATGGCACATTATGATGAGAAGGTCATGGAGCATTGGTTTGAAAATATTCATGGAGTATTGTTATGACAGGTTTCATGGAACATTTTGATGACAAGGGAATGGAGCATTGTGATGACAAAGGCATGGAGCAATAAGATGACAGGTTTCATGGAGCATTGTGATGACAATGGCATGGAGTATTGTGATGCCAACGGTCATGGAGATTTGTGATGAGAAAATCATGGAGCATTTTGATGACAAGGGCATTGTGCAATGTGATGAGAAATGCAGGGATTATTGTGATGACAGGGTCACGGAGCAATTTGATGAAAAGGGCCATGGAACATTTTGATGACAGTGGTTATGGACCATTGTGATGACAAGGGACTTGGAGCATTGTGATGACCAGGGCATGGAGCACTGTGACGGCAATACCGTGGAGCATGGTGATGAGAAACCACGGAAGATTGTGATGACGAGCCTCATGGAGCACTGTAATGACAAGGGCATGGAGCATGGTGATGACAGGTGTCACGGAGCACTGTGATGACAGGGGTCATGGAGCATTGTGATGACAAGGTTCATGGAGCATTCTGATGACAAGCTTGTGGAGTATTGTGATGACAATGGCACGGAGCATTGTGATTGAAAGGGCATGGAGCATTGTGATGAAAAATGCATGGAACCTTTTCATGACAGTGTTCATGGAGCATTTGGACGACAAGTGTCAGGGAGCATTGTGATGACAAGTGTATTGAGCATTGTGATGACTAAGGTCATGGATCATTGTTGTGAAAAGAGCATGGAGTATTGTGATGACAGGCATCATTGAGTGTTGTGATGACAAGTGTTATTTAGCATTGGGATCACAATATTTTGGAGCATTGTGAAGACAGAGGTCATGGATCATTTTGATTTCAAGGCGCATGGAGCATTGTGAAGACAAGGGCATTAAGCAATGTGATCCCAAGGTTGAAGGAGGATTGTATGACAATGGCATGGATCATTGTGATGAAAACGGCATGAAGCATTGTGATGAAAAAATCATGGAAGCTTTTCATGACAGGATTCAAGGAGCATTCTGACCACAAGTGTCTGGGAGCATTGTGATGACAGCTGTATTGAGCATTGTGATGACAAAGTCATGGAGCATTCTGATGGCAAGTGCATGGAGTACTGTGATGACAGGCATCATTGAGCGTTTTGATGACAACAGTTATGGAACATTGCAGTCAATGGTTTGGAGCATTATCATGACAGAGGTCTCGGATGATTTTGATTTCAAGGAGCATGGTGTATTGTGCTGATAAGGGCATGAAGCAATGTGATACCAAGTATCATGGAGGATTGTGATGACAATGGTATTGGGATATTTTGATGACAATGATAATGGAGCACTGTTATGACAATGGCATGGAGCATCATGATGACAAGGGTCATGGAACACTGTGATGAGAGGCATCACGGTTCATTGTGATTAGAGGTGTCATGGAGCATTGTGATTTCAAGGGATTGGAGCATTCTGATGACCAGGGTCATGGAGCATTGTGATGACAAAGGTAATGGAGCATTGTGATGACAAGGGCTTGGAGCATTGTGATGACAAGAGTCATGGAAGAATGTGATTACAAGGGCATGGAGCATTGTGATGACACGGGCCATTGAAAATTTTAATGACAACTTCGTGAAGCTTTGTGATGACAAAGCGCATGGAGCTTGCTATGACAGGGATCATGGAGCATTAGGATTACAAGGGCACGGAAAATTGTGATGAGAAGAGCCTGTTTCATTGTGATGAGAAGTGTCATGGAGCATTGTGATAACAAGGACGTGGAGAATTTTGATGACAAGGGACATGGAGCATTGTGATGACCAGCGAATGGAGCATTTTGATTGCAAGACCGTGGAGCATTGTGATGAGAACACCACGCATAATTGTGATGTCGAGCGTCATGGAGCACTGTAATGACAAGGGGCATGGAGCATTGTGAGGACAGGTGTCATGGAGCATTGTGATGACAGGGATTATGGAGCATTGTGAGGCCAAGGGTCATGGGGCATTCTGATGACAAGCTGGTGGAGTATTGAGATGACAATGGCAAGGTGCATTGTGATGACAAGTGCATGGAGCATTGTGACGATAAGGGCCATTGAGAATTTGATGACAACGTCGTGAAGCATTGTGATCTCATGCGCATGGAACTTGCTATGAGAAGTGTCATGGAGCATTGAGATGACAAGCTCATGGACTATTGTGAAGAAAGGTGTCAGGGAGCATTGTGATGACAAAGGAAATGAAGCATTGTGATGACAAGGGCTTGGAGCATTGTGATGACAAGATGACAATGGCATGGAACATTGTCATGAAAAGGGTATGGAGCATTGTGAAGAAAAAGGCATGGAGACTTTTCATGATAGGGTTCAAGGAGCAATCTGACGACAAGTGTCATGGAGCACTGTGTTGACAACTGTATTGAGCATTGTGATGACAAAGGTCATGAAGCATTGTGATGACAATCGCATGGAGCATTGTGCTGACAAACGCATGGAGCATTGTGATGAGTCGGGTCATGGAGCATTTTGATGAAAATTTCATGGAGCATTGTGGTGACATAGGTCACAAAGCCTTGTGATGACAGGGGCATGGACCATTGGGATGACAAGGTTCTGGAAGCATTGTGAAGACTGGAGTCATGGAGCATTGTGTTGCCGTGGGTCATGGAACATTTTGATGGAAAGTTCATGGAGCATTGTGGTGACAAATGTCACAGAGCCTTGTGATGACAAAAGCATGGGCCATTGTGATGACAAAGGTCATGAAGCATTGTAATGACTGGTGTCACGGAGCATTGTGATGACAGGGGTCATGGAGCATTTTGAAGACAAGTGCATGGAGCATTGTGATGACAGGGTCATGGTGCATTGGTCTGACAAGTTTCATGGATTTTTGTGATGTCAGTGGGCATGTCACATTGGGATTACAAGGGCATGGAGTACTGTGAAGACAAGTGTCAGTTAGGATTGTGATGACATATTTCATGGGCCATTGTGATGACAATTGCATGGAGCATTATGATGCCAGGTGTTATGGAGGATTGTAATGACAATGGCTTGGAGCTTTCTGATGACCAGGGCATGGAGCATTGTGATGGCAAGGCAGTGGAGAATGGTTTTGAGCAGACCATGGATGATTGTGATGACGAGCGTCATGGAGCACTGTAATGACAAGGGGCAAGGAGCATAGTGATGAAAAGTGTCATGGAGCATTGTGATAACAGGAGTCATGGAGCATTGTGATGACAAGCTTGTGGAGTATTTTGATGAGTATTGTGGAGTATTGTGATGAAAATTGCATGGGGTTTGTGATGACAGTTTCATGTAGCCTTTTGATGACAAATACATGGAGTATCGTGATGCCACGTGTCATGGAGCTCTGTGATGACAGGCGTCACGGAACAGTGTGATTACAGGTGTCATGGAGGGTTGGGATGACAAGTGCTTGGATCATTGTGATGCAAAGGGTAATGGAGCATTTTGATGACACATGCATGGAACATTGTGATGACAAGTGTCATGGAGCATTTTGGTAACAAGAGTCCCGGATCATTGTGTGTCAGGGGACATGAAGCGTTGTGATGACAGTGGTCATGGAGCATTTTGATGACACGGGTCATGGAGCATTGTGATGAGAAGGTCATGGAACATTCCGCTGGAAATGTTCATGGGGTATTGTGATGACATGTTTCATGGAGCATTGTGATGAAAAGGGAAAGGAGCATTGTGATGACAAGGTCCTGGACCATTGTGATGAGGAGACAATGGAGCCTTGTGATGACAAGTCTCATGGAGCATTCTGATGAAAATTTGCGTAGAGCATTGTGATTACAGGGGTCTTGGAGCATTGTGATGACAAAGTCATGGAGCATTGTGATGAGAAGTCCATGGAGCATTCTGATGACATGCGTCATGGATCTTTTTGATGACAAGGGCATGGATAATTTGATTAGAGGGGTCTTGGAGCATTAGGATGAAAAGGAATGGATCATTGTGATGAAAAAGACATGGAGCCTTGTCATGACAGGGTTCAAGGAGCATACTGATGGCACGTGTCAGGGAGCGTTGTGATGACAACTGTATTGAGCATTGTGATGACAAAGGTCATGGAGCATTGTGATGATAAGACCATGGGTAATTGTGATGATGAGCGTCATGGGGCGCTGTAATGACAACTGTTAGGGAACATTGTGATCACAAGGTTTTGGAGCATTGTGATGACAGAAGTCATGGAGAATACTGATTTCATTGTGATGACAGTAGGATGAAGCATTATGATGATGGGCATGGTGCCTTTTGATGAGAGGGTTCATGGACCATTGAGATGAAAACAGGCATAGAACATTGTGTTTACAGGTACTTGGAAAATTGTGATGATAAGGGCATGGAGCATTGTGATGAGATGGATATGGAGCATCCTGATGACATACGTCATGGAGCTTTATGATGACAAGCACATGGAGCATTTTGATGGCAAGACAGTGGAGAATGGTGATGAGCAGACCATGGATAATTGTGATGACGAGAGTCATGGAGCACTGTAATGACAAGGAGCTAGGAGCATTATGATGACAGGTGTCATGGAGCATTGTGATGACAGGAGTCATGAAGCATTGTGATGAGAAGCTTGTAGAGTATTGTGATGACAATGACATGGAACATTGTGATGAACAGTGCATGGAGTATTGTGAAGAAAATGGCATGGAGACTTTCCATGACATGGTTCATGGAGCATACTGATGACAAGTGTCAAGGAGCATTGAGATGACAAGTGTATTGAGCATTGAGATGATAAAAGTCATGGAGCATTGTGATGACAAGATCATGGAGTATTGTGATGACAGGCATTATGGAGCCTTGTGATGACAAGGGTTATGGAACATTGTGATCACAAGTGTTTGGAGCATGGTGATGACAGAGGTCATGGATCATTTTGATTTCAAGGAGCATGGAGCATTGTGATGACAAGGGCATGAAGCAATGTGATCCCAACGATCATGGAGGATTGTGATGACAATGGTAATGGAAGATTGTGATGACAAGCGCATGGAGCATTGTGATGAAAATGTCATGTAGCATTTTGCTGACAAAAGCATGTAGCATTGTGATGACAAGTGTCATGGATCACTGTGATCACATGCATCACGGAGCATTGTGATTACAGGGGTCATGGAGCATTGGGCGGCGAAGGGCAAGATCATTGTGATGACAAGTGTCATGGAGCATTTTGATGACAAGAGTTCCGGACCATTGTGTTGTCAGGGTCATGGAGCGATGAGATGTCAGTTCTTATGTAGCATTGTGACAACAAGTTTCATGGGGCATTATGATGAGGAGGTCATGGAGCATTGGTTTGAAAATATTCTTTGAGAATTGTTATGACAGTGTTCATGGAGCATTGTGATGAAAAGGGAATGGAGCATTGTGATGACAAAGGCATGGATCAATATGATGACAGGTTTCATAGAGCATTGTGATGACAATGGCATGGAGTATTGTGATGCCAATGGTCATGGAGATTTGTGATGAGAAAATCATGGAGCATTTTGATGACAAGGGCATTGTGCAATGTGATGAGAAATGCAGGGATCATTGTGATGAGAGGGTCATGGAGCAATTTGATGAAAAGGGCCATGGAACATTTTGATGACAGTGGTTATGGAACATTGTGATGACAAGGGACTTGGAGCATTGTGATGACCAGGGCGTGGAGCACTGTCATGGCTATACCGTGTAGCTTGGTGATGAGAAACCATGGATGATTGTGATGACGAGCCTCATGGAGCACTGTAATGACCAGGGCATGGAGCATTGTGATGACAGGTGTCATGGAGCACTGTGATGAGAGGGGTCATGGAGCATTGTGATGACCAGTTTCATGGAGCATTCTGATGACAAGCTTGTGGAGTATTGTGATGACAATGGCATGGAGCAATGTGATGAGAAGTGCATGGAGCATTGTGATGACAAGGTCATGTAGTCTTTTGTTGACAAATGCATGGAGCATCGTGATGACAAATGTCATGGACCTCTGTGATGACAGGCGTCACGGAACAGTGTGATTACAGGTGTCATGGAGGGTTAGGATGACAAGGGCTTGGATCATTGTGATGCAAAGTGTCATGGAGCTTTTTGATGACAAATGCATGGAACATTGTGATGACATGTGTCATGGAGCATTTTGGTGACAAGAGTCCCGGACCATTGTGTTTCAGGGGACATGAAGCATTGTGATGACAGTGGTCACGGAGCATTTTGATGACAGGGTTCATGGAGCATTGTGATGAGCAGGTCATGGAGCATTGGGCTGAAAACGTTCATGGAGTTTTGTGATGACATGTTTCATGGATCATTGTGATGAAAAGGGAAAGGAACATTGTGATGACAATGTCCTGGAACATTGTGATGAGTAGACCATGGAGCCTTGTGATGACAAGTCTCATGGAGCATTCTGATGAAAAGTTGCGTGGAGCATTGTGATTACAGGGGTCTTGGAGCATTGTGATGACAAAGTCATGGAGCACTGTGATGAGAAGTCCATGGAGCATTCTGACGACATGTGTCATGGAGATATTTGATGACAAGGGCATGGATAATTTTGATTACAGGGGACTTGGAGCATTAGGATGAAAAGGAATGGATCATTGTGATGAAAAAGACATGGAGCATTGTCATGACAGGGTTCAAGGAACATACTGATGGCACGTGTCAGGGAGCATTGTGATGACAACTGTATTGAGCATTGTGATGAAAAAGGTCATGGAGCATTGTGATGATAAGACCATGGGTAATTGTGATGATGAGCTTCATGGGGCGCTGTAATGACAAGTGTTATGGAACATTGTGATCACAACGTTTTGGAGCATTGTGATGACGGAGGTCATGGAGAATACTGATTTCATTGTGATGACAATACGATGAAGCATTATGATGATGGGCATGGTGCCTTTTGATGAGGGGGTTCATGGATCATTGAGATGAAAACGGGCATGGAGCATTGTGTTTACAGGTGTCTTGGAACATTGTGATGACAAGGGCATGGAGCATTGTGATGAGAAGGAAATGGAGCATTCTGATGACATGCGTCATGGAGCTTTATGATGACAAGAGCATGGAGCATTGTGATTAGTGGGGTCTTGGAGCATTGTGAGGACAAGGGTCATGGAGCCATGTGATGACAATGTCGTGGAACATTGTGATTGCAGGGGTCATGGAGCATTGTTATCACAGGGGTAATGGAGCATTTTGATGATAAGGGCATGGAACATTGGTCTGAAAACTTTCATGGATTATTGTGATGAGAGTGGGCACGGAGCATTGTGATGACAAGGGCATGGAGCACTGTGATACATGGGTCATGGAGGATTGTAATGACAAGGGCATGGAGCCTTGTGATGAGAAGCGCATTGAGCATTTTGATGACAAGTGTCATGAAGCTTTGTGATGACAAGAGCATGGAACATTGCGATTAAAAAGGCATGGATCATTGTGATGAAAAAGGCATGGAGACTTTTCACGACAGGGGTCAAGGAGCATTTTCAAGACAAGTGTCAGGGAGAATTGTGATGACAAGTGTATTGAGCATTGTGATGACAATGGTCATGGAGCATTGTGATGACAAGTGCATGGAGTATTGTGATGACAGTAATCATAGAACTATGTGATGACAAGTGTCATGGATCACTGAGATGACATGCATAACGTAGCATTGTGATTACAGGGGTCATGTAGCATTGGGTTGAGGAGGGCCAGATCATTGTGAGGACAAGTGTCATGGAGCATTTTGATGACAAGTGTCCCGGACTATTGTGTTGTCAGGGGTCATGGAGCGATGAGATAACAGTTGTTATGGAGCATTGTGACAACAAGGTTCATGGCGCATTATGATGAGAAGGTCAGGGAGCATTGGTTTGAAAATATTCATGGAGTATTGTTATGACAGGGTTCATGGAACATTTTGATGACAAGGGAATGGAGCATTGTGACGACAAAGGAATGGAGCAATAAGATGACAGGTTTCATGGAGCATTGTGATGACAATGGCATGGAGTATTGTGATGCCAACGGTCATGGAGATTTGTGATGAGAAAATCATGGAGCATTTTGATGACAAGGGCATTGTGCAATGTGATGAGAAATGCAGGGATCATTGTGATGACAGGGTCACGGAGCAATTTGATGAAAAGGGCCATGGAACATTTTGATGACAGTGGTTATGGAACATTGTGATGACAAGGGACTTGGAGCATTGTGATGACCAGGGCATGGATCACTGTGATGGCAATACCGTGGAGCATGGTGATGAGAAACCATGGAAGATTGCGATGACGAGCCTCATGGAGCACTGTAATGAAAAGGGTATGAAGCATTTTGATGAGAGGTGTCACGGAGCACTGTGATGACAGGGGTCATGGAGCATTGTGATGACAAGGTTCATGGAGCATTCTGATGACAAGCTTGTGGAGTATTGTGATGACAATGGCACGAAGCATTGTGATTGAAAGGGCATGGAGCATTGTGATGAAAAATGCATGGAACCTTTTCATGACAGGGTTCATGGAGCATTTTGACGACAAGTGTCAGGGAGCATTGTGATGACAAGCGTATTGAACATTGTGATGACTAAGGTCATGGATCATTTTTGTGAAAAGAGCATGGAGTATTGTGATGACAGGCATCATTGAGTGTTGTGATGACAAGTGTTATTTAATATTGTGATCAGAATATTTTGGAGCATTGTGAAGACAGAAGTCATGGATCATTTTGATTTCAAGGCACATGGAGCATTGTGAAGACAAGGACATGAAGCAATGTGATCCCAAGGTGATGGAGGATTGTATGACAATGGCATGGAGCATTGTGAAGACAAGGGCACGCAGCATTGTGATGCCAGTTGTCATGGAGGATTGCATTGACAATGGCTTGGAGCACTGTGATTACCGGGACATGGAGCATTGTGATGGCAAGAGAGTGGAGAATGATGATGTGCAGACCATGGATAACTGTGATGACGAGCGTCATGGAGCACTGTAATGACAAGTTTCATGGAGCATTGTGATAACAGGAGTCATGGAGCATTGTGATGACAAGCTTGTGGAGTATTGTGATGACAATGGCATGGAGCATTGTGATGACAATGTCATGTAGCCTTTTGCTGACAAATGCATGGAGCATCGTGATGACAAGTGTCATGGACCTCTGTGATGACAGGCATCACGGAACAGTGTGATTACAGGTGTCATGGAGGGTTAGGATGACAAGGGCTTGGATTATTGTGATGCAAAGTGTCATGGAGAATTTTGATGACAAATGCATGGAACATTGTGATGACAAGTGTCATGGAGCATTTTGGTGACAAGAGTCCCGGACCATTGTGTTTCAGGGGACATGAAGCATTGTGATGACAGTGGTCACGGAGCATTTTGATGACAGGGTTCATGGAGCATTGTGATGAGCAGGTCATGGAGCATTGTGCTGAAAATGTTCTTGGAGTATTGTGATGACATGTTTCATGGAGCATTGTGATGAAAAGGGAAAGGAGCATTGTGATGACAATGTCCTGGAACATTGTGATGAGTAGACCATGGAGCCTTGTGATGACAAGTCTCATGGTGCATTCTGATTAAACGTGGCGTGGAGCATTGTGATTACAGGGGTCTTGGAGCATGGTGATGAAAAAGTCATGGATCATTGTGATGAGAAGTCCATGGAGCATTCTGATGACATGCATCCTGGAGCTTTTTGATAACAAGGGAATGGATAATTTTGATTACAGGGGTCTTGGAGCTTTAGGATGACAAGGAATGGATCATTGTGATGAAAAAGACATGGAGCCTTGTCATGACAGGGTTCAAGGAGCATACTGATGGCACGTGTCAGGGAGCATTGTGATGACAACTGTATTGAGCATTGTGATGACAAAGGTCATGGAGCATTGTGAGGATAAGACCATGGGTAATTGTGATGATGAGCGTCATGGGGCACTGTAATGACAAGTGTTATGGAACATTGTGATCACAAGGTTTTGGAGCATTGTGATGACGGAGGTCATGGAGAATAGTGATTTCATTGTGATGACAATACGATGAAGCATTATGATGATGGGCATGGTGCCTTTTGATGAGAGATTTCATGGATCATTGAGATGAAATCGGTCATGGAGCATTGTGTTTACAGGTGTCTTGGAACATTGTGATGACAAGGGCATGGAGCATTGTGATGAGAAGGAAATGGAGCATTCTGATGACATGCGTCATGGAGCTTTATGATGACAAGGGCATGGAGCATTGTGATTAGTGGGGTCTTGGAGCATTGTGAGGACAAGGGTCATGGAGCCATGTGATGACAATGCCGTGGAACATTTTGATTGCAGGGGTCATGGAGCATTGTTATCACAGGGTAATGAAACATTTTGATGATAAGGGCATGGAACATTTGTCTGAAAATTTTCATGGATTATTGTGATGAGAGTGGGCACGGAGCATTGTGATGACAAGGGCACGGAACACTGTGATACATGGGTCATGGAGGATTGTAATGACAAGGGCATGGAGCCTTGTGATGAGAAGGGCATCGAGCATTTTGATGACAAGTGTCATGAAGCTTTGTGATGACAAGTGCATGGAACATTGCGATTAAAAAGGCATGGATCATTGTGATGAAAAAGGCATGGAGACTTTTCACGACAGGGATCAAGGAGCATTTTCAAGACAAGTGTCAGGGAGAATTGTGATGACAAGTGTATTGAGCATTGTGATGACAATGGTCATGGAGCATTGGGATGATAAGGTCATGGAGTATTGTGATGACAGTAATCATAGAACTTTGTGATGACAAGTGTTATGGAACACTGTGACCACAAGTGTTTGGAGCATTGTGATGACAGAGGTCATGGATCTTGTTGATATCAAGTGACATGGAGCATTGTGATGACAAGGGCATGAAGCAATGTGATCCCAAAGTTCATGGAGGACTGCAATGACAAGCGCATGGAGCATTGTGATGCCAAGGTCATGTAGCATTGAGATGAAAAGGCATGGAGCCTTTCATGACAGGGTTCATGGAGCATACTGACTACAAGTGTCAAGGAGCCTTGTGATAACAAGTGTATTGATTATTGTGATGATAAAGGTCATGGAGCATTGTGATGACAAGGACATGGAGTATTGTGATGACAGGCATCATGGAGCGTTGTGATGACAAGTGTTATGGAACATTGTGACCACAAGGGTTTGGAGCATTGTGATGAGAGAGGTTATGGATCATTTTGATTACAAGGAGCATGGAGCATTGTGATGACAAGGGTATGAAGCAATGTGATCCCAAGTTTCATGGAGGACTGTGATGACAATGGTAATGGAGGATTGTGATGGCAATGGTAATGGGGTATTTTGATGAAAATTGCATGGAGCATTTTCCTGACAAAGGCATGGAGCATTGTGATGAGTGGGGTCATTGAGCATTGTGATGAAAAGTTCATGGAGCATTGTGGTGACAAAGGTCACAAAGCCTTGTGTTGACGGGGACATGGAGATTGTGATGAAAAGGTTCATGAAGCATTGTGATGTCTGGAGACATGGAGCACTGTGTTGACAGGGTTCACGGAGCATTGTGATGAAAAGTTCATGGAGCATTTCCGTGACTAATGTCACAGAGACTTGTGTTGACAAAAACATGGACCATTGTGATGAGGAATGTCATGAAGCATTGTAATGACTGGTGTCACGGAACATTGTGATGACAGGGGTCATGGAGCATTTTGATGACATCGGCATGGAGCATTGTGATGACAGAGGCACGGAGCATTGGTCTGACAAGTTTCATGGATTATTGTGATGACAGTGGGCATGGCACATTGGGATTACAAGGGCATGGGGTATTGTGAAGACAGGTTTCAGTTAGCATTGTGATGACATATTTCATGGTCCATTGTGATGACAATTGCATGCAGCATTGTGATGCCAGGTGTCATGTAGTTCTGTGATGACAAGGGCTTGGAGCTTTGTGATGACCAGGGCATGGAGCATTGTGATGGTATGACCCTGGAGCATGTTGATGAGATGACATGGATAATTGTGATGACGAGAGTCATGGAGCACAGTAATGACAAGGAGCAAGGAGCATTATGATGACAATTGTCATGGAGAATTTTGATGACAGAAGTCATGGAGCATTGTGAGGAGAAGTTTGTGGAGTATTGTGATGACAACGGCAAGGAGCATTTTGATGAAAAGTGCATGGAGCATTGTGAAGAAAATGGCATGGAAACTTTTCATGACAGGGTTCATGGAGCATTCTGATGACAAGTGTCATGGAGCATTGTGATGACAAGTGTATTGAGCATTGTGATGATAAAAGTCATGGAGCATTGTGATGACAAAGTCATGGAGAATTGTGATGACAGGTATTATGGAGCCTTGTGATGACAAGGGTTATGGAACATTGTGATCACAATGGTTTGGAGCATGGTGATGGCAGAGGTGATGGATCATTTTGATTTCAAGGAGCATGGAGCATTGTGATGACAAGGGCATGAAGCAATGTGATCCCAAGGTTCATGGAGGAATGTGATGACAATGGTAATGGAGGATTGTGATGACAAGCACATGGAGAACTGTGATGAAAAGGTCATGTAGCATTTTGCTGACAAAAGCATGGAGCATTGTGATGACAGAGGTCATGGATCATTTTGATTTCAAGGAGCATGGAGCATTGTGATGACAAGGGCATGAAGTAATGTGATGTCAATGTTCATGGAGGATTGTGAATGACAATGGTAAAGAAGAATTGTGATGACAAGCGCATGGAGCATTGTGATGACAAGTCATGTAGCATTTTCCTGACATAGGCATGGAGCATTGTGATGACAAGGGTCATGGTACACTGCGATGACAATTGTCAGAGAGCATTGTGATTAGAGGGGTTATGGAACATTGTGACGACAAATGTCATGGAGCATTGTGATGAGAAGACCATGGATAATTGTGATGATGAGCGTCATGGGTCGTTGTGATGACAAGTGATATGGAACATTTGGATCACAAGGGTTTGGAGCATTGTGATGACAGAGGTCATGGAGCATGTTGATTTCATTGTGATGACAATAGCAAAAGGCATTATGATGATGGGCAAGGTGCATTGTGATGACAGGGTTCATGGAGCATTGAGATGACAAGGGCATGGAGCATTGTGATGAGAAATCCATGGAGCATTCTGATGACATATATCATGGAGCTTTGTGATGACAAGGGCATGGAGTATTGTGATGACAGGCATCATAGAGCATTGTGATGACAAGTGTTATGGAACATTGTTATCACAAGGGTTTGGATCATTGTGATGACAGGGTTCATGGGTCATTTTGATTTCAAGGAGCATGGAGCATTGTGATGACAAGGGCATGAAGCAATGTGATCCCAAGGTTAATGGAGGATTGTGATGACAAGCGCATGGAGCATTGTGATGAAAAGGTCATGTAGCATTTTTCTGACAAAGCCATGGAGCACTGTGATGACAAGCGTCATGGAGCATTGTGATTACAGGGGACATGGAACATTGGGATGACATGAGCATGGATTATGTGAAGACAAGTGTCATGGAGTATTTTGATGAAAAATGTCCAGGATCATTGTGTTTTCAGGGGTCATGGAGCATTGTGATTACAGGGGTCTTGGAGCATTATGATGACAAAGGGCATGGAGCCATGTGATGACAAGGCCATGGAACACTGTGATGGCTGGTTTCATGGAGCATTGATATGACAGTGATAATGGAGCATTGTGATGATAAGGTTATGGAGCATTGGTCTGTAAATTTTCACGGATTATTGTGATGAGATTTGGCATGGAGCATTGTGATTACCAGGGCACGGAACAGTGTGATACCTGGGTCATGGAGGATTGTAATGAAAAGGGCATGGAGCATTGTGATGAGAAGGGCATCGTGTGTTGTGATGACAAGCGTCTTGGAGCGTTGTGATGACTAGGGCATGGAGCAATGTGATGAGAGGGTTCATGGAGCATTGTGATGACAATGGCATGGAGCATTGTGATACCAAGGAACATGGAGATTTGTGATGACCAATGAAATGGAGCATTTTGATGACAAGGTCGTGGTGCAATGTGATGAGAAGGGCATGGAGCATTGTGATGAGAAGGCCATGGAGCATACTGATGACATGCGTCATGGAGCTTTGTGATGACAATGTCATGGAGCATATTGATTACAGGTGTCTTGGAGCATTGTCATGAAAAGGGCATGGATCATTGTGATGAAAAAGGCATGGAGCCTTGTCATGACAGGTTTCAAGGAGCATTCTGACGAAAAGTGGCAGGGAGCATTGTGATGACAAGTGTATGGAGCATTGTGATGACAAAGGTCATGGAGCATGGTGATGAGAAGACCATGGATAATTGTAATGACGAGCGTCAAGGGGCGATGTGATAACAAGTGTTATGGAACATTGTGATCACAAGGGTTTGGAGCATTGTGAAGACAGAGGTCATGGAGCCTTTTGATATCATTGTGATGACAATAGCATGAGGCATTATGATGATGGCGATGGTGCATTGTGATGACAGTGTTCATGGTGTTTTGAGATGAAAAGGGGCATGGAGCATTGGTCTGACAAGGTTCATGGATTATTGTGATGACAGTGGACATGGTGCATTGTGATGACTAGGGCATGGAACATTGTGATGACAAGGTCACGGAGTACTGTGAAGACAGGTGTCATGGAGCATTGTGATGACATAGGTCATGGTCCATTGTGATGACAATCGCATGAGGCATTGTGATGCCATGTGTCATGGCGGATTGTGATGACAAAGGTAATGGAGCATTGTGATGACAAGGGCTTGGAGCATTGTGATGACAAGGCCCATTGCGAATTTTGGTGACAAGGTCGTGAAGCATTGAGATTACAAGCGCATTGAGGTTGCTATGAGAGGGGTCATGGAGCATTGCGATGACAAGTGCATGGAGAATTGTGATGTCAAGAGCATGAAACATTGTGATGAGTAGTGTCATGGAACATTGTGATGAAAAGGACGTGGGGAATTTTGATGACAAAGTACATGTAGCATTGTGAAGACCAGGGCAAGGAGCATTGTGATGGCAAAATCGTTGAACATTGTGATGAGAAGACCATGGATAATTGTAATGACGAGCGTCCTGGAGCACTGTAATGACAAGGGGCATGAAGCATTGTGATGATAGGTGTCATGGAGCATTGTGATGACAGGGGTCATGGAGCATTCTGATGACAAGCCTCATGGAGCATTCTGATGACAAGCTTGTGGAGTATTGTGATGACAATGGCATGGAGCATTGTGATGAAAAGGGCATGGAGCATTGTGATGAAAAAGGCATGGAGACTTTTCATGATAGGTTTCAAGGAGCATTTTGACGACAAGTGTCAGGGAGCATTGTGATGACATGTGTATTGAGCATTGTGATGACAAAGATCATGGAGCATTGTGATGACAAGTGCATGGAGTATTGTGATGAAAGGAATCGTGGAGCCTTTGGATGACACGTGTTATGGAAAATTGGGATCACAAGTGTTTGGAGCATTGTGATGACAGAGGTCATGGATCATTTTGATTTCAAGGAGCATGGAGCATTGTGATGACAAGGGCATGAAGAAATGTGATGCCAATGTTCATGGAGGATTGTTAATGACAATGGTAAAGAAGTATTGTGATGACAAGCGCATGGAGCATTGTGATGACAAGTCATGTAGCATTTTGCTGACATAGGCATGGAGCATTGTGATGACAAGGGTCATGGTACACTGCGATGACAATTGTCAGAGAGCATTGTGATTAGAGGGGTTATGGAACATTGTCACGACAAATGTCATGAAGCATTGTGATGAGAAGACCATGGATAATTGTGATGTTGAGCGTCATGGGGCGTTGTGATGACAAGTGATATGGAACATTTTGATCACCAGCGTTTGGAGCATTGTGATGACAGAGGTCATGGAGCATGTTGATTTCATTGTGATGACAATAGCATGAAGCATTATGATGATGGGCATGGTGCATTGTGATGACAATGTTCATGGATCATTGAGATGACAAGGACATGGAGCATTGTGAGGAGAAAGCCATGGAGCATTCTGATGACATGTGTCATGGAGCCTTGTGATGACAAGGGCATGGAGCATTGTGAATACATGGGTCTTGGTGCACAGTGATGACAAGGGTCATGGTGAAGTGTCATGACAAGGCCTTGGAAGATTGTGATGCCAGGGGTCATAGAGCCTTTTTATGACAGGGGTAATGGAGCATTGTGATGACAAGGGCATGGACATTGTGATGAAATAACACGGAGCCTTGTCATGACAGGGTTCAAGGAGCATACTGACCACAAGTGTGAGGTAGCATTGTGATGACAAGTGGATTGAGCATTGTGATGACAAAGGCATGGAGCACAGTGATGAGAAGACCATGGATAATTGTGATGAGGAGCATCATGGGGCATTGTGATGACCAGTGTTATGGAACAATGTGATCACAAGGGTTTGGAGCATTATGATGACAGAGGTCTTGGTGCATTTTGATTTCATTGTGATGGCAATAGCATGAAGCATTATGATGAAGGGCATGGTGCATTGTGATGACAGGGTTCATGGTGCATTGAGATGAAAAGCGGCATGGAGCTTTGTGATTACAGGGTCTTGAAGCTTTGTGATGACAAGGGCATGGAGCATTGTGATGAGAAAGCCATGGAGCATACTGATGACATGCGTCATGGAGCTCTGTGATGAAAAGGGCATGGATCATTGTGATGACAGGGGTCTTGGAGCCTTGTGATGACAAGTGTCATGGAGCCTTGTGATGACAAGACCGTGGAACATTGAGATGGCAGGGATCATGGAGCATTGTGACGACAATGGCATGGATCATTGGTCTCTAATGTTTCATGGATTATTTTGATGAGAGTGGGCATTGAGCATTGTGATGGCAAGGGCACAGATCACTGTGATACATGAGTCAGGGAGGATTTTAATGACAAGGGCGTGGAGAATTGTGATGAGAAGTGAATCGAGCATTTTGATGACAAGAGTCATGGAGCATTTTGATGACAACGGCATTGAGCAATGTGATGAGAGGGGTCATGGAGCATTGTGATGACAATAGCATGGATCTTTGTGATGCCAAGGATCAAGGAGCTTTGTGATGACAAAGGTCATGGAGCATTTTGATGACAAGGGCGTGGTGGATTGTGATGAGAAGTGAAACGAGCATTTTGATGACAAGAGTCATGGAGCATTGTGATGACAACGGCATTGAGCAATGTGACGAGAGGGTTCATGGAGCATTGTGATGACAATAGCATGGATCATTGTGATGCCAAGGATCAAGGAGCTTTGTGATGACAAAGGTCATGGAGCATTTTGATGACAAGTGCGTGGTGCATTTTGATGAGAAGGGCATGGAGCTTGCTATGACAGGGGTCATGGAGCAGTGCGATGACAAGTGCATGGAGAATTCTGATGACAAGAGCATGTAACATTGTGATGAGAAATGCCATGTAGCATTGTTATGAGGAGGACGTGGAGAAATGTGATGACAAGGGACTTGGAGCATTGTGATGATCAGGGAATGGATCATTGTGATGGCAAGACCGTGGAGTATAGTGATGAGAAGTCCATGGATTATGTTGATGACGAGTGTCATGGAGCACTCTAATTACAAGAGCCATGGAGCATTGTGATTACAGGTGTCATGGAGCATTGTGATGACAGGGGTCATGGAGCATTGTGATGACAAGTGTCATGGAGCATTGTGATGACAAGCTTGTGGAGTATTGTGATGACATTTGGATGCAGCATTGTGTAGAAAAAGGCATGGAGTCTTTTTATGAGAGTGTTCAAGGAGCATTGAGATGACAAATGTCCCGGAGCATGGTGATGACAAGTGTATTGAGCATTGTGATGACAATGGCCATGGCGCATTGTGATGACAAGGGCACAGGAGTATTGTGATGACAGGCATCATGGAGCATTGTGATGACAAGTGTTATGGAACATTGTGATCACAAGCAATTAGATTGTTGTGATGAAAGTGGTCATGGATCATTTTGATTTCAAGGAGCATGGAGCCCTGTGATGCCAAGATTATGAAGCAATGTGATCCCAAGGTTCATGGAGGATTGTGATGACAAGCGCATGGAGCTTTGTGGTGAAAATGTCTTGTAGCGTTTCGCGGAAAAAGGCATGGAGCATTGTGGTTACAGGAGACTTGGAGCATTGTGATGGAAAGGGCATGGATCATTGGAATGAAAATGGCATGGAGCATTGTCATGACATGGTTCAAGTGCATACTGATGGCAAGTGCAAGGGAGCATTGTGATGACAAGTGTATTGTGCATTGTGATGACAAAGGTCATTGAGCATTGTGATGACAAGGGTATGGAGTATTGTGATGACAAGCATCATAGAGCATTGTGATGACAAGTGTTATGGAACATTGTGATCACAAGGGTTTGGATCATTGTGATGAGAGATTTCATGGATCATTTTGATTTCAAGGAGCATGGAGCATTGTGATCACAATGGCCTGAAGCAATGTGATCCCAAGGTTCATGGACGATTGTGATGACAAGCGCATGGAACATTGTGATGACAAGGTCATGTAGCATTTTTCTGACAAAGGCATGGAGCACTGTGATGACAAGCGTCATGGAGCATTGTGATTACAGGGGACATGGAACATTGGGATGACATGAGCATGGATTATGTGAAGACAAGTGTCATGGAGTATTTTGATGAAAAATGTCCAGGATCATTGTGTTGTCAGGGGTCATGGAGCATTGTGATTACTGTGGTCATGGAGCATTGAGATGCCAGGGGTCATGGAGCATTGTGATGAGAAGGTCATGGAGCATTGACCTGAAAATATTCATGGAGTATTGAGATGAAAAGGGAATGGAGCCTTTTGATGACATCGTCCTGGAGCATTGTGAGGAGTGGACCATGGAGCCATGTGATGACAATTATCATGGAGCATTCTCACTAAAAAAGGCATGGGGCATTGTGATTACAGGGGTCTTGGAGCATTGTGATGACAAGTGCTAATAGCATTGTGATGAGAAGGCCATGGAGCATTCTGATAACATGCATCATGGAGCTTTGTGATGACAAGGGCATGGGACATTGTGATTACAGGGGTCCTGGGTGTATTGTGATGAAAAAGGCATGGATCATTGTGATGAAAAAGGCATGGAGCCTTGTCATGACAGGGTTCAAGGAGCATACTTACAACAAGTGTCAGGCAACATTGTGATGACAAGTGAATTGAGCATTGTGATGACAAAGTTTATGGAGCATTGTGATGAGAAGTCCACTGATAATTGTGATGACGAGCGTCATTGGAAATTGTGATGACAAGTGTTATGGAACACTGTGATCACTAGGGTTTGGAGCAATGTGAAGACAGAGGTCATGGAGCCTTTTGATTTCATTGTGATGACAATAGCATTAAGCATTATGATGATGGGCATGGTGCATTGTGATGACAGGGTTCATGGTGTTTTGAGATGAAAAGGGGCATGGAGCATTGGTCTGACAAGTTTCATGGATTATTGTGATGACAGTGGACATGGTGCATTGTGATGACAAGGGCATGGAACATTGTGATGACAAGGTCACGGAGTACTGTGAAGACAAGTGTCAGGGACCATTGTGATGACATAGGTCAGGGTCCATTGTGATGACACTGGCATGAAGCATTGTGATGCCATGTGTCATGGAGGATTGTGATGACAAAGGTAATGGAGCATTGTTATGACAAGGGCTTGGAGCATTGTGATGACAAGGCCCATTGAGATTTTTGATGACAAGGTCGTGAAGCATTGAGATTACAAGCACATGGAGCTTGCTATGACAGGGGTCATGGAGCATTGCGATGAAAAGTGCATGGAGAATTGTGATGTCAAGAGCATGAAACATTGTGATGAGTAGTGTCATGGAACATTGTGATGAAAAGGACGAGGGGAATTTTGATGACAAAGGACATGTAGCATTGTGATGACCAGGGCATGGAGCATTGTGATGGCAAAATCGTGGAGCATTGTGATGAGAAGACCATGGATAATTGTAATGACGAGCGTCCTGGAGCACTGTAATGACATGGGGCATGAAGCATTGTGATGATAGTTGTCATGGAGCATTGTGATGACAGGGGTCATGGAGCATTCTGATGACAAGGCTCATGGAGCATTCTGATGACAAGCTTGTGGAGTATTGTGATGACAATGGCATGGATCATTGTGATGAAAAGGGCATGGAGCATTGTGATGAAAAAGGCATGGAGACTTTTCATGATAGGTTTCAAGGAGCATTTTGACGACAAGTGTCAGGGAGCATTGTGATGACATGTGTATTGAGCATTGTGATGACAATGTTCATGGAGCATTGTGATGACAAGTGCATGGAGTATTGTGATGAAAGGAATCATGGAGCCTTTGGATGACACGTGTTATGGAAAATTGGGATCACAAGGGTTTGGAGCATTGTGATGACAGAGGTCATGGATCATTTTGATTTCAAGGATCATGGAGCATTGTGATGACAAGGGCATGAAGTAATGTGATGCCAATGTTCATGGAGGATTGTGAATGTCAATGGTAAAGAAGTATTGTGATGACAAGCACATGGAGTATTGTGATGACAAGTCATGTAGCATTTTGCTGACATAGGCATGGAGCATAGTGATGACAAGTGTCATGGTACACTGCGATGACAATTGTCAGAGAGCATTGTGATTAGAGGGGTTATGGAACATTGTGACGACAAATGTCATGGAGCATTGTGATGAGAAGACCATGGATAATTGTGATGTTGAGCGTCATGGTGCGTTGTGATGACAAGTGATATGGAACATTTTGATCACCAGGGTTTGGAGCATTGTGATGACAGAGGTCATGAGCATGTTGATTTCATTGTGATGACAATAGCATGAAGCATTATGATGATGGGCATGGTGCATTGTGATGACAGGGTTCATGGAGCATTGAGATGACAAGGGCATGGAGCATTGTGATGAGAAAGCCATGGAGCATTCTGATTGCATGTGTCATGGAGCTTTGTGATGACAAGGGCATTTATCATTGTGAATACAGGGGTCTTGGTGCACAGTGATGACAAGGGTCATGGAGAAGTGTTAAGACAAGGCCATGGAAGATTGTGATGCCAGGGTTCATAGAGCGTTTTTATGACAGGGGTAATGGAGCATTGTGATGACAAGGGGGTGGATCATTGTGATGCAATAAAAGGGAGCCTTGTCATGAGAGGTTTCAAGGAGCATACTGACCACAAGTGTGAGGTAGCATTGTGACGACAAGTGGATTGAGCATTGTGATGACAAAGGCATGGTGCACAGTGATGAGAAGACCATGGATAATTGTGATGAGGAGCATCATGGGGCGTTGTGATGATAAGAGTTATGGAACAATGTGATCACAAGGTTTTGGAGCATTATGATGACAGAGGTCTTGGTGCATTTTGATTTCATTATGATGGCAATAGCATGAAGCATTATGATGAAGGGCATGGTGCATTGTGATGATAGAGTTCATGGAGCATTGAGATGAAAAGCGGCATGGGGCTTTGTGATTACAGGGGTCTTGAAGCATTGTGCTGACAAGGGCAAGGAGCATTGTGATGAGAAAGCCATGGAGCATACTGATGACATGCGTCATGGAGCTTTGTGATGAAAAGGGCATAGATCATTGTGATGACAGGGGTCTTGGAGCCTTGTGATGACAACTGTCATGGAGCCTTGTGATGACAAGACCGTGGAACATTGTGCTGGCATGGATCATGGAGCATTGTTATGACAGGGGTAATGGAGCATTGTGACGACAATGGCATGGATCATTGGTCTCAAATATTTCATGGATTATTTTGATGAGAGTGGGCATTGAGCATTGTGATGACAAGGGCACAGATCACTGTGATACATTAGTCAGGGAGGATTGTAATGACAAGTGCGTGGAGAATTGTAATGAGAAGTGAATCGAGCATTTTGATGACAAGTGTCATGGAGCATTGTGATGACAACGGCATTGAGCAATGTGATGAGAGGGTTCATGGAGCATTGTGATGTCAATAGCGTGGATTATTGAGATGCCAAGGATCAAGGAGATTTGTGATGACAAAATTCATGGAGCATTTTCATGACAAGGGCGTGGTGCATTGTGATGAAAAGGGCATGGAGCTTGCTATGACAGGGGTCATGGAGCATTGCGATGACAAGTGCATGGAGAATTGTGATGACAAGAGCATGTAACATTGTGATGAGAAATGTCATGTAGCATTGTTATGAGGTGGACGTGGAGAAATGGGATGACAAGGTACTTGCAGCATTGTGATGATCAGGGAATGGATCATTGTGATGGCAAGACCGTGGAGTATACAGATGAGAAGTCCATGGATTATGTTGATGACTAGTGTCATGGAGCACTCTTATTACATGAGCCATGGAACATTGTGATTACAGGTGTCATGGAGCATTGTGATGACAGGGGTCATGGAGCATTGTGATGATAAGTGTCATGGAGCATTGTGATGACAAGCTTGTGGAGTATTGTGATGACATTTGGATGGAGCATTGTGATGAAAAAGGCATGTAGTATTTTTATGAGAATGTTCAAGGAGCATTCTGATGACAAATGTCAAGGAGCATTGTGATGACAATGGCCATGGTGCATTGTGATGACAAGGGCACAGGAGTATTGTGATGACAGGCATCATGGAGCATTGTGATGACAAGTGTTATAGAACATTGTGTTCACAAGCAATTACAGCGTAGTGATGAAAGTGGTCATGGATCATTTTGATTATAAGGAGCATGGAGCCCTGTGATGGCAAGATCATGAAGAAATGTGATCCCAAGGTTCATGGAGGTTTGGGATGACAAGCGCATGGAACATTGTGATGACAAGGTCATGTAGCATTTTTCTGACAAAGGCATGGAGCACTGTGATGACAAGGGTCATGGATCATTGTGATTACAGTGGACAAGGAACATTGGGATGACATGAGGATGGATTATGTGAAGAAAAGTGTCATGGAGTATTTTGATGAAAAATGTCCAGGATCATTGTGTTGTCAGGGGTCATGGAGCATTGTGATTACTGTGGTCATGGAGCATTGAGATGCCAGGGGTCAAGGAGCATTGTGAGGAGAAAGTCATGGAGCATTGAGCTGAAAATATTCATGGAGTATTGAGATGACAAGGGAATGGAGCCTTTTGATGACATCGTCCTGGAGCATTGGGAGGAGTGGACCATGGAGCCTTGTGATGACAATTATCATGGAGTATTCTCACTAAAAGAGGTATGGTGCCTTGTGATTACAGGGGTCTTGGAGCATTGTGATGACAAGTGCTAAGAGCATTGTGATGAGAAGGCCATGGAGCATTCTGATAACATGCATCATGGAGCTTTGTGATGACAAGGGCAAGGGACATTGTGATTACAGGGGTCTTGGGAGTATTGTGATGAAAAAGGCATAGATCATTGTGATGAAAAAGGCATGGAGCCTTGTCATGACAGGGTTCAAGGAGCATACTTACAACAAGTGTCAGGCAACATTGTGATGACAAGGGAATTGAGCACTGTGATGACAAAGTTTATGGAGCATTGTGATGAGAAGTCCACTGATAATTGTGATGATGAGCGTCATTGGAAATTGTGATGACAAGTGTTACGGAACACTGTGATCACAAGGGTTTGGAACATTGTGAAGACAGAGGTCATGGAGCCTTTTGATTTCATTGTGATGACAATAGCATGAAGCTTTATGATGATGGGCAAGGTGCATTGTGATGACAGGGTTCATGGAGCATTGAGATGAAAAGCGGCAAGGAGCATTGTGATTATAGGGGTCTTGCAGCATTATGATGAGAAGACCATGGAGCATACTGATGACATGCGTCATGGAGCTTTGTGATGACAAGGGTACAGAGCATTGTGATTACAGGGGTCTTGGAACATTATGATGACAAAGGTCATGGAGCCATGTGATGACAAGGCCATGGAACACAGTGATGGCTGGGTTCATGGAGCATGGTTATGACAGTTCTAATGGAGCATTGTGATGATAAGGGTATGGAGCATTGGTCTGTAAAGTTTCACGGATTATTGTGATGAGATTGGGCATGGAGCATTGTGAGGACCAGGGCACGGAACACTGTGATACATGGGTCATGGAGGATTGTAATGACAAGGGCATGGAGCATTGTGATGAGAAGGGCATCGTGCGTTGTGATGACAAGCGTCATGGAGCGTTGTGATGACAAGGGCATGGAGCAATGTGATGAGAGTGTTCATGGAGCCTTGTGATGACAATGGCATGGAGCATTGTGATACCAAGGGTCATGGAGCTTTGTGATGACCAATGTCACGGAGCATTTTGATGACAAGGTCGTGGTGCATTGTGATGAGAAGGGCATGGAGCATTGTGTTGAGAAGGCCATGGAGCATACTGATGACATGCGTCATGGAGATTTGTGATGACAACGTCATGGAGCATATTGATTACAGTTGTCTTGGAGCATTGTGATGAAAAGGGCATGGATCATTGTGATGAATAAGGCATGGAGCCTTGTCACGACAGGGTTCAAGGAGCATACTGACGAAATGTGGCAGGGAGCATTGTGATGACAAGTGTATGGAGCATTGTGATGACAAAGGTCATGGAGCATGGTGATGAGAAGACCATGGAAAATTGTAATGACGAGCGTCATGGGGCGATGTGATAACAAGTGTTATGGAACATTGTGATCACAAGGGTTTGGAGCATTGTCAAGACAGAGGTCATGGAGCGGTTTGATTTCATTGTGATGACAATAGCATGAAGCATTATGATGATGGGCATGGTGCATTGTGATGACAGGGTTCATGGTGTTTTGAGATGAAAAGGGGCATGGAGCATTGGTCTGACAAGTTTCATGGATTATTGTGATGACAGTGGACATGGTGCATTGTGATGACAAGGACATGGAACATTGTGATGACAAGGTCACGGAGTACTGTGAAGACAGGTGTCAGGGAGCATTGTGATGACATAGGTCAGGGTCCATTGTGATGACAATGGCATGAAGCATTGTGATGCCATGTGTCATGGAGGATTGTGATGACAAGGGTAATGGAGCATTGTGATGACAAGGGCTTGGAGCATTGTGATGACAATGCCCATTGCGAATTTTGATGACAAGGTCGTGAAGCATTGAGATTACAAGCACATGGAGCTTGCTATGACGGGGGTCATGGAGCATTGCGATGACAAGAGCATGGAGAATTGTGATGTAAAGAGCATGAAACATTGTGATGAGTAGTATCATGGAACATTGTGATGAGAAGGACGTGGGGACTTTTGATGACAAAGGACATGTAGCATTGTGATGACCAGGGCATGGAGCATTGTGATGGCAAAATCGTGGAGCATGGTGATGAGAAGACCATGGACAATTGTAATGACGAGCGTCCTGGAGCACTGTAATGACAAGGGGCATGAAACATTGTGATGATAGGTGTCATGGAGCATTGTGATGACAGGTGTCATGGAGCATTCTGATGACAAGCCTCATGGAGCATTCTGATGACAAGCTTGTGGAGTATTGTGATGACAATGGCATGGAGCATCGTGATGAAAAGGGCATGGAGCATTGTGATGAAAAAGGCATGGAGACTTTTCATGATAGGTTTCAAGGAGCATTTTGACGACAAGGGTCAAGGAGCATTGTGATGACATGTGTATTGAGCATTGTGATGACAAAGTTCATGGAGCATTGTGATGACAAGTGCATGGAGTATTGTGATGAAAGGAATCATGGAGCCTTTGGATGACACGTGTTATGGAAAATTGGGATCACAAGTGTTTGGAGCATTGTGATGACAGAGGTCATGGATCATTTTGATTTCAAGGAGCATGGAGCATTGTGATGACAAGGGCATGAAATAATGTGATACCAATGTCCATGGAGGATTGTGAATGACAGTGGTAAAGAAGTATTGTGATGACAAGCGCATGGAGCATTGTGATGACAAGACATGTAGCATTTTGCTGACATAGGCATGGAGCATTGTGATGACAAGGGTCATGGTACAGAGCAATGACAATTGTCAGAGAGCATTGTGATTAGAAGGGTTATGGAACATTGTGAAGACAAATGTCATGGAGCATTGTGATGAGAAGACCATGGATAATTGTGATGATGAGCGTCATGGTGCGTTGTGATGACAAGTGATATGGAACATTTTGATCACAAGGGTTTGGAGCATTGTGATGACAGAGGTCATGGAGCATGTTGATTTCATTGTGATGACAAGAGCATGAAGCATTATGATGATGGGCATGGTGCATTGTGATGACAGGGTTCATGGAGCATTGAGATGACAAGGGCATGGAGCATTGTGATGAGAAAGCCATGGAGCATTCTGATGACATGTGTCATGGAGCTTTGTGATGACAAGGGCATGGAGCATTGTGAATACAGGTGTCTTGGTGCACAGTGATGACAAGGGTCATGGAGAAGTGTTATGACAAGGCCATGGAAGATTGTGATGCCAGGGGTCATAGAGCCTTTTTATGACAGGGGTAATGGAGCACTGTGATGACAAGGGCATGGATCATTGTGATGAAATAAAACGGAGCCTTGTCATGACAGGGTTCCAGGAGCATACTGACCACAAGTGTGAGGTAGCATTGTGACGACAAGTGGACTGAGCATTGCGATGACAAAGGCATGGAGCACAGTGATGAGAAGACCATGGATAATTGTGATGAGGAGCATCAAGGGGCGTTGTGATGATAAGTGTTATGGAACAATGTGATCACAAGGGTTTGGAGCATTGTGATGACAGAGGTCTTGGTGCATTTTGATTTCATTGTGATGGCAATAGCATGAAGCATTATGATGAAGGGCATGGTGCATTGTGATGACAGGGTTCATGGAGCATTAAGATGAAAAGCGGCATGGAGCTTTGTGATTACAGGGGGCTTGAAGCATTGTGATGACAAGGGCATGGAGCATTGTGATGAGAAAGCCACGGAGCATACTGATGACATGCGTCATGGAGCTTTGTGATGAAAAGGGCATGGATCATTGTGATGACAGGGGACTTAGGGCCTTGTGATGACAAGTGTCATGGAGCCTTGTGATGACAAGACCGTGGAACATTGTGATGGCAGGGATCATGGAGCATTGTTATGACAGGGGTAATGGAGCATTGTGACGACAATGGCATGGATCATTGGTCTCAAATGTTTCATGGATTATTTTAATGAGAGTGGGCATTGAGCATTGTGATGGCTAAAGCACAGATCACAGTGATACATGAGTCAGGGAGGATTGTAATGACAAGGGCGTGGAGAATTTTGATGGGAAGTGAATCGAGCATTTTGATGACGAGAGTCATGGAGCATTGTGATGACAACGTCATTGAGCAATGTGATGAGAGGGTTCATGGAGCATTGTGATGACAATAGCATGGATCATTGTGATGCCAAGGATCAGGGAGCTTTGTGATGACAAAGGGCATGGAGCCTTTTGATGACAAAGGCGTGGTGCATTGTGATGAGAAGGGCATGGAGCTTGCTATGACAGGGTCATGGAGCATTGCGATGACAAGTGCATGGAGAATTGTGATGACAAGAGCATGTAACATTGTAATGAGAAATGTCATGTAGCATTGTTATGAGGAGGACGTGGAGAAATGTGATGAGATGGGACATGGAGCATTGTGATGATCAGGGAATGGATCATTGTGATGGTAAGACCGTGGAGCATAGTGATGAGAATTCCATGGATTATGTTGATGTCGTGTGTCATGGAACACTCTAATTACAAGACCCATGGAGCATTGTGATTACAGGTGTCATGGATCATTGTGATGACAGGGGTCATGGAGCATTGTGATGACAAGTGTCATGGAGCATTGTGATGACAAGCTTGTGGAGTATTGTGATGACATTTGGATGGAGCATTGTGATGAAAAAGTCATGGAGTCTTTTTATGAGAGTGTTCAAAGAGCATTCTGATGACAAATGTCAAGGAGCATTGTGATGACAAGTGTATTGTGCATTGTGATGACAAAGATCATGGAGCATTGTGATGACAAGGGCATGGAGTATTGTGATTACAGCCATCATAGAGCATTGTGATGACAAGTGTTATGGAACATTGTGATCACAAGGGTTTGCATCATTGTGATGACAGAGTTCATGGATCATTTTGATTTCAAGGAGCATGCAGCATTGTGATGACAAGGGCATGAAGCAATGTGATCCCAAGGTTCATGGAGGATTGTGATGACATGCGCATGGAGCATTGTGATGACAAGGTCATGTAGCATTTTTCTGACAAAGGCATGGAGCACTATGATGACAAGCATCATGGAGCATTGTGATTACAGGGGACATGGAACATTGGGATGACATGAGCATGGATTATGTGATGACAAGTGTCATGGAGTATTTTGATGAAAAATGTCCAGGATCATTGTGTTGTCAAGGGTCATGGAGCATTGTGATTACTGTGGTCATGGAGCATTGAGATGCCAGGGGTCATGGAGCATTGTGATGAGAAAGTCATGGAGCATTGAGCTGAAAATATTCATGCAGTATTGAGATGACAAGGGAATGGAGACTTTTTATGACAACGTCCTGGAGCATTGTGATGAGTGGACCATGGAGCCTTGTGATGACAATTATCATGGAGCATTCTCACTAAAAGAGGAATGGGACATTGTGATTACAGGGGTCTTGGAGCATTGTAATGACAAGTGCTAATAGCATTGTGATGAGAAGGCCATGGCGAATTCTGATAAGATGCATCATGGAGCTTTGTGATGACAAGGGCATGGAGCATTGTGATTACTGCGGTCTTGGGAGTATTGTGATGAAAAAGGCATGGATCATTGTGATGAAAAAGTCATGGAGCCTTGTCATGACAGGGTTCAAGGAGCATACTTACAACAAGCGTCAGGCAACATTGTGATGAGAAGTGAATTAAGCAATGTGATGACAAAATTTATGGAGCATTATGATGAGAAGTCCACTGATAATTGTAATGACGAGCGTCATTGGACATTTTGATGACAAGTGTTATGGAACACTGTGATCACTAGGGTTTGGAGCATGGTAATGACAGAGGTCAAGGAGCCTTTTGATTTCATTTTGATGACAATAGCATGAAATATTATGATGATGGGCATGGTGCATTGTGATGACAGGGATCATGGAGCATTGAGATGAAAAGCGGCAAGGAGCATTGTGATTATAGGGGTCTTGGAGCATTATGATGAGAAGACCATGGAGCATATGATGACATGCGTCATGGAGTTTTGTGATGACAAGGGTATGGAGCATTGTGATTACAGTTGTCTTGGAGCATTGTGATGAAAAGTGCATGAATCATTGTGATGAAAAAGGCATGGAGCCTTGTCATGACAGGGTTCAAGGAGCATAGTGACGAAAAGTGGCAGGGAGCATTGTGATGACAAGTGTATGGAGCATTGTGATGACAAAGTTCCTGGAGCATGGTGATGAGAAGACCATGGATAAATGTAATGACGAGCGTCATGGGGTGATGTGATAACAAGTGTTATGGAACATTGTGATCACAAGGGTTTGGAGCATTGTGAAGACAGAGGTCATGGAGCATGTTGATTTCACTGTGATGACAATAGCATGAAGCATTATGATGATGGGCATGGTGCATTGTGATGACAAGGTTCATGGTGTTTTGAGATGAAAAGGGGCATGGAACATTGGTCTGACAAGTTTCATGGATTATTGTGATGACAGTGGACATGGTGCATTGTGATGACAAAGACATGGAACATTGTGATGACAAGGTCATGGAGTACTGTGAAAACAGGTGTCAGGGAGCATTGTGATGACATAGGTCATGGTCCATTGTGATGAAAATGGCATGAAGCATTGTGATGCCATGTGTCATGTAGGATTGTGATGACAAAGGTAATGGAGCATTGTGATGACAAGGGCTTGGAGCATTGTGATGACAAGGCCCATTGAGAATTTTGATGACAAGGTCGTGAAGCATTGAGATTACAAGCGCATGGAGCTTGCTATGACAGGGGTCATGGAGCATTGCGATGACAAGTGCATGGAGAATTGTGATGTCAAGAGCATGAAACAATGTGATGAGTAGTGTCATGGAACATTGTGATGAGAAGGACGTGGGGAATTTTGATGACAAAGACATGTAGCATTGTGATGAACAGGGCATGGAGCATTGTGATGGCAAAATCGTGGAACATTGTGATGAGAAGACCATGGATAATTGTAATGACGTGCGTCCTGGAGCACTGTAATTACAAGGGGCATGAAGCATTGTGATGATAGGTGTCATGGAGCATTGTGATGACAGGGGTCATGGAGCATTCTGATGTCAAGCTTGTGGAGTATTGTGATGACAATGGCATGAAACATTGTGATGAAAAGGACATGGAGCATTATGATGAAAAAGGCATGGAGACTTTTCATGATAGGTTTCAAGGAGCATTTTGACGACAAGTGTCAGGGAGCATTGTGATGACATGTGTCCTGAGCATTGTGATGACAATGTTCATGGAGCATTATGAGGACAAGTGCATGGAGTATTGTGATGAAAGGAATCATGGAGCCTCTGGCTGACACGTGCTATGGAAAATGGTTATCACAACGGTTTGGAGCTTTGTGATGACAGAGGTTATGGATCATAATGATTTCAAGGAGCATGGAGCATTGTGATAACAAGGGCATGAAGTAATGTGATGTCAATGTTCATGGAGGATTGTGAATGACAATGGTAAAGAAGTATTGTGATGACAAGCGCATGGAGCATTGTGATGACAAGTCATGTAGCATTTTGCTGACATAGGCATGGAGCATTGTGATGAGAAGGGTCATGGTACACTGCGATGACAATTGTCTGAGAGCATTGTGATTAGAGGGGTTATGGAACATTGTGACGACAAATGTCATGGAGCATTGTGATGAGAAGACCATGGATAATTGTGATGATGAGCGTCATGGTGCATTGTGATGACAAGTGATATGGTACATTTTGATCACAAGGGTTTGGAGCATTGTGATGACAGAGGTCATGGAGCATTTTGATTTCATGGTGATGACAATAGCTTGAAGCATTATGATGATGGGCATGGTGAATTGTGATGACAGGGTTCATGGTGTTTTGAGATGAAAAGGGGCATGGAGCATTGGTCTGACAAGTTTCATGGATTATTGTGATGAGAGTGGACATGGTGCATTGTGATGACAAGGACATGGAACATTGTGATGACAAGGTCAAGGAGTACTGTGAAGAAAGGTCTCAGGGAGAATTTTGATGACATAGGTCAGGGTCCATTGTGATGAAAATGGCATGAAGCATTGTGATGCCCTGTGTCATGGAGGATTGTGAAGAAAAGGGCTTTGAGCATTGTGATGACAAGGCCCATTGAGAATTTTGATGACAAGGTCGTGAAGCATTGAGATTACAATCGCATGGAGCTTGCTATGACAGGGGCCATGGAGCATTGCGATGACAAGTGCATGGAGAATTATGATGTCAAGAGCATGAAACATTGTGATGAGTAGTGTCATGGAACATTGTGATGAAAAGGACGTGGGGAATTTTGATGACAAAGGACAAGTAGCATTGTGATGACCAGGGCATGGAGCATTGTGATGGCAAAATCGTGGAGCATTGTGATGAGAAGACCATGGATTATTGTAATGAGGAGCGTCCTGGAGCACTGTAATGACAAGGGGCATGAAGCCTTGTGATGATAGGTGTCATGGAGCATTGTGATGACAGGGGTCATGGAGCATTCTGATGACAAGGCTCATGGAGCATTCTGATGACAAGCTTGTGGAGTATTGTGATGACAATGGCATGAAGCATTGTGATGAAAAGGGCATGGAACATTATGATGAAAAAGGCATGGAGACTTTTCATGATAGGTTTCAAGGAGCATTTTGACGACAAGTGTCAGGGAGCATTGTGATGACATGTGTACTGAGCATTGTGATGACAATTTTCATGGAGCATTATGAGGACAAGTGCATGGAGTATTGTGATGAAAGGAATCATGGAGCCTCTGGCTGACACGTGCTATGGAAAATTGTGATCACAACGGTTTGGAGCTTTGTGATGACAGAGGTTATGGATCATATTGATTTCAAGGAGCATGGAGCATTGTGATAACAAGGACATGAAGTAATGTGATGCCAATGTTCATGGAGGATTGTGAATGACAATGGTAAAGAAGTATTGTGATGACAAGCGCATGGAGCATTGTGATGACAAGTCATGTAGCATTTTGCTGACATAGGCATGGAGCATTGTGATGAGAAGGATCATGGTACACTGCGATGACAATTGTCTGAGAGCATTGTGATTAGAGGGGTTATGGAACATTGTGAGGACAAATGTCATGGAGCATTGTGATGAGAAGACCATGGATAATTGTGATGATGAGCGTCATGGGGCATTGTGATGACAAGTGATATGGAACATTTTGATCACAAGGGTTTGGAGCATTGTGATGACAGTGGTCATGGAGCATTTTGATTTCATGGTGATGACAATAGATTGAAGCATTATGATGATGGGCATGGTGCATTGTGATGACAGGGTTCATGGTGTTTTGAGATGAAAAGGGGCATGGAGCATTGGTCTGACAAGTTTCAGGGATTATTGTGATGACAGTGGACATGGTGCATTGTGATGACAAGGGCATGGAACATTGTGATGACAAGGTCACCGAGTACTGTGAAGACAGGTCTCAGGGAGCATTTTGATGACATAGGTCATAGTACATTGTGATGAAAATGGCATGAAGCATTGTGATGCCCTGTGTCATGGAGGATTGTGAAGAAAATGGCTTGGAGCATTGTGATGACAAGGCCCATTGAGAATTTTGATGACAAGGTCGTGAAGCATTGAGATTACAAGCGCATGGAGCTTGCTATCACAGGGGTCATGGAGCATTGCGATGACAAGTTCATGGAGAATTATGATGTCAAGAGCATGAAACATTGTGATGAGTAGTGTCATGGAACATTGTGATGAAAAGGACGTGGGGAATTTTGATGACAAAGGACATGTAGCATTGTGATGACCAGGGCATGGAGCATTGTGATGGCAAAATCGTGGAGTATTGTGATGAGAAGACCATGGATTATTGTAATGACGAGCGTCCTGGAGCACTGTAATGACAAGGGGCATGAAGCCTTGTGATGATAGGTGTCATGGAGCATTGTGATGACAGGGGTCATGGAGCATTCTGATGACAAGGCTCATGGAGCATTCTGATGACAAGCTTGTGGAGTATTGTGATGACAATGGTATGGAGCATTCTGATGAAAATTGCATGGAGCATTGTGATGAAAAAGGCATGGAAACTTTTCATGATAAGTTTCAAGGAGCATTTTGAGGACAAGTGTCAGGGAGCATTGTGATGACATGTGTATTGAGCATTGTGATGACAAAGTTCATGGAGCATTGTGAAGAGAAGTGCATGGAGTATTGTGATGAAAGGAATCATGGAGCCTTTGGATGACACGTGTTATGGAAAATTGGGATCACAAGGGTTTGGAGCTTTGTGATGACAGAGGATATGTGTCATATTGATATCAAGGAGCATGGAGCATTATGATGACAAGGGCATGACGTAATGTGATGCCAATGTTCATGGAGGATTGTTAATGACAATGGTAAAGAAGTATTGTGATGACAAGCGCATGGAGCATTGTGATGACAAGTCATGTAGCATTTTGCTGACATAGGCATGGAGCATTGTGATGAGAAGGGTCATTTTACACTGCGATGACAATTGTCAGAGAGCATTGTGATTAGAGGGGTTATGGAACATTGTGACGACAAATGTCATGGAGCATTGTGATGAGAAGACCATGGATATTTGTGATGATGAGCGTCATGGGGCATTGTGATGACAAGTGATATGGAACATTTTGATCACAAGGGTTTGGAGCATTGTGATGACATAGGTCATGGAGCATTTTGATTTCATTGTGATGACAATAGCATGAAGCATTATGATGATGGGCATGATGCATTGTGATGACAGGGTTCATGGTGTTTTGAGATGAAAAGGGGCATGGAGCATTTGTCTGAGAAGTTTCATGGATTATTGTGATGACAGTGGACATGGTGCATTGTGATGACAAGGGCATGGAACATTGTGATGAAGGTCAGGCAGTACTGTGAAGACAGGTGTCAGGGAGCATTGTGATGACATAGGTCATCGTCCATTGTGATGAAAATGGCATGAAGCAATGTGATGCCCTGTGTCATGGTGGATTGTGATGAAAAGGGCTTGGAGCATTGTGATGACAAGGCCCATTGAGAATTTTGAGGACAAGGTCGTGAAGCATTGAGATTACAAGCGCATGGAGCTTGCAATGACAGGGGTCAAGGAGCATTGCGAAGACAAGTGCATGGAGAGTTGTGATGTCAAGAGCATGAAACATTGTGATGAGTAGTGTCACGGAACATTGTGATGAAAAGGACGTGGGGAATTTTGATGACAAAGGACATGTAGCATTGTGATGACCAGGGCATGGAGCATTGTGATGGCAAAATCGTGGAGCTTTGTGATGAGAAGACCATGAATAATTGTAATGAGGAGCTTCCTGGAACACTGTAATGAGAAGGGGCATGAAGCATTGTGATGATAGGTGTCATGGAGCATTGTCATGACAGGTGTCATGGAGCATTCTGATGACAAGCCCCATGTAGCATTCTGATGACAAGCTTGTGGAGTATTGTGATGACAATGGCATGGAGCATTGTGATGAAAAGGGCATGGAGCATTGTGATGAAAAAGGCATGGAGACTTTTCATGATAGGTTTCAAGGAGCATTTTGACGACAAGTGTCAGGGAGCATTGTGATGACATGTGTATTGAGCATTGTGATGACAAAGTTCATGGAGCATTGTGATGACAAGTGCATGGAGTATTGTGATGAAAGGAATCATGGAGCCTTTGGATGACACGTGTTATGGAAAATTGGGATCACAATGGTTTGGAGCATTGTGATGACAGAGGTCATGGATCATTTTGATATCAAGGAGCATGGAGCATTATGATGACAAGGGCATGAAGTAATGTGATGCCAATGTTCATGGAGGATTGTGAATGACAATGGTAAAGAAGTATTGTGAAGACAAGCGCATGGAGCATTGTGATGACATGTCATGTAGCATTTTGCTGACATAGGCATGGAGCATTCTGATGACAAGGGTCATGGTACACCGCGATGACAATTGTCAGAGAGCATTGTGATTAGAGGGGTTATGGAACATTGTGAGGACAAATGTCATGGAGCATTGTGATGAGAAGACCATGGATAATTGTGATGATGAGCGTCATGGGGCGTTGTGATGACAAGTGATATGGAACATTTTGAGCACAAGGGTTTGGAGCATTGTGATGACAGAGGTCATGGAGCATGTTGATTTCATTGTGATGCCAAGAGCATGAAGCATTATGGTGATGGGCATGGTGCATTTAGATGACAAGGGCATGGAGCATTGTGATGAGAAAGCCATGGAGCATTCTGATGACATGTGTCATGGAGCTTTGTGATGACAAGGGCATGGAGCATTGTGAATACAGGGGTCTTGGTGCACAGTGATGACAAGGGTCATGGAGAAGTGTTATGACAAGGCCATGGAAGATTGTGATGCCAGGGGTCATAGATCATTTTTATGACAGGGGTAATGGAGCATTGTGATGACAAGGGCATGGATCATTGTGATGAAATAAAACGGAGCCTTGTCATGACAGGGTTCAAGGAGCATACTGACCACAAGTGTCAGGTAGCATTGTGACGACAACTGGATTGAGTATTGTGATGACAAAGGCATGGAGCACAGTGATGAGAAGACCATGGATAATTGTGATGAGGAGCATCATGGGGCGTTGTGATGATAAGTGTTATGGAACAATGTGATCACAAGGGTTTGGGGCATTATGATATCAGAGGTCTTGGTGCCTTTTGATTTCATTGTGATGGCAATAGCATGAAGCATTATGATGAAGGGCATGGTGCATTGTGATGACAGGTTTCATGGAGCATTGAGATGAAAAGCGGCATGGAGCTTTGTGATTACAGTGGTCTTGAAGCATTGTGATGACAAGGGCATGGAGCATTGTGATGAGAAAGCCACGGAGCATACTGATGACATGCGTCATGGAGCTTTGTGATGAAAAGGGCATGGATCATTGTGATGATAGGCGTGTTGGAGCCTTGTGATGACAAGTGTCATGGAGCCTTGTGATGACAAGAACGTGGAACATTGTGATGGCAGGGATCATGGAGCATTGTTATGACAGGGTTAATGGAGAATTGTGACGACAATGGCATGGATCATTGATCTCAAATATTTCATGGATTATTTTGATGAGAGTGGGCATTGAGCATTGTGATGGCAAAAGCACAGATCACTGTGATACATGAGTCAGGGAGGATTGTAATGACAAGGGCGTGGAGAATTGTGATGAGAAGTGAATCGAGCATTTGATGACAAGAGTCATGGAGCATTGTGATGACAACGGCATTGAGCAATGTGATGAGAGGGTTCATGGAGCATTGTGATGACAATAGCATGGATCATTGTGATGCCAAGGATCAAGGAGCTTTGTGATGACAAACGTCATGGAGCATTTTGATGACAAGGGCGTGGTGCATTGTGATGAGAAGGGCATGGAGCTTCCTATGACAGGGGTCATGGAGCATTGCGACGACAAGTGCCTGGAGAATTGTGATGACAAGAGCATGTAACATTGTGATGAGAAATGTCAGGTAGCATTGTTATGAGGAGGACGTGGAGAAATATGATGACAAGGGACTTGGAGCATTGTGAGGATCTGTGAATGGATCATTGTGATGGCAAGACCGTGGAGCATAGTGATGAAAAGTCCATGGATTATGATGATGATGAGTGTCATGGAGCACTCTAATTACAAGAGCCATGGAGCATTGTGATTACAGGTGTCATGGAGCATTGTGATGACAGGAGACATGGAGCATTGTGATTACAGGGGACATGGAACATTGGGATGACATGAACATGGATTATGTGATGACAAGTGTCATGGAGTATTTTGATGAAAAATGTCCTGGATCATTGTGTTGTCAGGGGTCATGGAGCATTGTGATTACTGTGGTCATGGTGCATTGTGATGCCAGGGGTGATGGAGCATTGTGATGAGAAGGTCATGGAGCATTGAGCTGAAAATATTCATGGAGTATTGAGATGACAAGGGAATGGAGCCTTTTGATGACAACGTCCTGGAGCATTGTGATGAGTGGACCATGGAGCCTTGTGATGACAATTATCATGGAGCATTCTCACTAAAAGAGGCATGGGGCATTGTGATTACAGGGGTCTTGGAGCATTGTGATGACAAGTGCTAACAGCATTGTGATGAGAAGGCCATGGAGCGTCCTTATAACATGCATCATGGGGCTTTGTGATGACAAGGGCAAGGGACATTTTGATTACAGGGGTCTTGGAGTATTGTGATGAAACAGGCATGGATCATTGTAATGAAAAAGGCATGGAGCCTTGTCATGACAGGGTTCAAGGAGCATACTTACAAGTGTCAGGCACATTGTGATGACAAGTGAATTGAGCATTGTGATGACAAAGTTTATGGAGCATTGTGATGAGAAGTCCATTGATAATTGTGATGACGAGCGTCATTGGGCATTGTGATGACAAGTGTTATGGAACACTGTGATCACTAGGGTTTGGAGCATGGTAATGACAAAGGTCATGGAGCATTTTGATTTCATTGTGATGACAATAGCATGAAGCTTTATGATGATGGGCAAGGTGCATTGTGATGACAGGGTTCATGGAGCATTGAGATGAAAAGCGGCAAGGAGCATTGTGATTATAGGGGTCTTGGAGCATTATGATGAGAAGACCATGGAGCATACTGATGACATGCGTCATGGAGCTTTGTGATGACAAGTGTATGGAGCATTGTGATTACAGGGGTCTTGGAACATTATGATGACAAAGGTCATGGAGCCATGTGATGACAAGGCCATGGAACACTGTGATGGCAGGGTTCATGGAGCATTGTTATGACAGTGATAATGGAGCATTGTGATGATAAGGTCATGGAGCATTGGTCTGTAAATTTTCACGGATTATTGTGATGAGATTGGGCATGGAGCAGTGTGGGGACCACGTCACGGAACACTGTGATACATGGGTCATGGAGGATTGTAATGACAACGGCATGGAGCATTGTGATGAGAAGGGCATTGTGCGTTGTGATGACAAGCGTCATGGAGCGTTGTGATGACAAGGGCATGGAGCAATGTGATGAGAGTGTTCATGGAGCCTTGTGATGACAATGGCATGGAGCATTGTGATACCAAATGACATGGAGCTTTGTGATGACCAATGTCACGGAGCATTTTGATGACAAAGTCGTGGTGCATTGTGATGAGATGGGCATGGGGCATTGTGATGAGATGGCCATGGAATATACTGATGACATGCGTCATGGAGTTTTGTGATGACAACGTCATGGAGCATATTGATTACAGGTGTCTTGGAGCATTGTCATGAAAAGGGCATGGATCATTGTGATGAAAAGGGCATGGAGCCTTGTCATGACAGGGTTCAAGGAGCATACTGACGAAAAGTGGCAGGGAGCATTGTGATGACAAGTGTATGGAGCATTGTGATGACAAAGGTCATGGAGCATGGTGATGAGAAGACCATGGATAATTGTAATGACGAGCGTCATGGGGCGATGTGATAACAAGTGTTATGGAACATTGTGATCACAAGGGTTTGGAGCATTGTGAAGACAGAGGTCATGGAGCGTTTTGATTTCATTGTGATGACAATAGCATGAAGCATTATGATGATGGGCATGGTGCATTGTGATGACAGGGTTCATGGTGTTTTGAGATGAAAAGGGGAATGGAGCATTGGTCTGACAAGTTTCATGGATTATTTTCATGACAGTGGACATGGTGCATTGTGATGACAAGGTCTTGGAGCATTGTGATGACAAGGCCCATTGCGAATTTTGATGACAAGGTCGTGAAGCATTGAGATTAAAAGCACATGGTGCTTGCTATGACGGGGGTCATGGAGCATTGCGATGACAAGTGCATGGAGAATTGTGATGTCAAGAGCATGAAACATTGTGATGAGTAGTATCATGGAACATTGTGATGAAAAGGACGTGGGGAATTTTGATGACAAAGGTTATGTAGCATTGTGATGACCAGGGCATGGAGCATTGTGATGGCAAAATCGTGGAGCATTGTGATGAGAAGACCATGGATAATTGTAATGACGAGCGTCCTGGAGCACTGTAATGACAAGGGGCATGAAGCATTGTGATGATAGGTGTCATGGAGCATTGTGATGACAGGTGTCATGGAGCATTCTGATGACAAGCCTCATGGAGCATTCTGATGACAAGCTTGTGGAGTATTGTGATGACAATGGCATGGAGCATTGTGATGAAAAGGGCATGGAGCATTGTGATGAAAAAGGCATGGAGACTTTTCATGATAGGTTTCCAGGAGCATTTTGACGACAAGTGTCAGGGAGCATTGTGATGACATGTGTATTGAGCATTGTGATGACAAAGTTCATGGAGCATTGTGATGACAAGTGCATGGAGTATTGTGACGAAAGGAATCATGGAGCCTTTGGATGACACGTGTTATGGAAAATTGGGATCACAATGGTTTGGAGCATTGTGATGACAGAGGTCATGGATCATTTTGATTTCAAGGAGCATGGAGCATTGTGATGACAAGGGCATGAAGTAATGTGATGCCAATGTCCATGGGGGATTGTGAATGACAGTGGTAAAGAAGGATTGTGATGACAAGCACATGGAGCATTGTGATGACAAGTCATGTAGCATTTTGCTGACATAGGCATGGGGCATTGTGATGACAAGGGTCATGGTACACTGTGAAGACAATTGTCAGAGAGCATTGTGATTAGAGGGGTTATGGAACATTGTGACGACAAATGTCATGGAGCATTGTGATAAGAAGTCCATGGATAATTGTGATGATGAGCGTCATGGGGCGTTGTGATGACAAGTGATATGGAACATTTTGATCACAAGGATTTGGAGCATTGAGATGACAGAGGTCATGGAGCATGTTGATTTCATTGTGATGACAAGAGCTTGAAACTTTATGATGATGGGCATGGTGCATTGTGATGACAGGTTTCATGGAGCATTGAGATGACAAGGGCATGGAGCATTGTGATGAGAAAGCCATGGAGCATTCGGATGACATGTGTCATGGATCTTTGTGATGACAAGGGCATGGAGCATTGTGAATACAGGGGTCTTGGTGCACAGTGATGACAAGGGTCATGGAGAAGTGTTATGACAAGGCCATGGAAGATTGTGATGCCAGGGGTCATAGAGCCTTTTTATGACAGGGGTAATGGAGCATTGTGATGACAAGGGTATGGATCATTGTGATGAAATAACACGGAGCCTTGTCATGACAGGGTTCAAGGGGCATACTGACCACAAGTGTGAGGTAGCATTGTGACGACAAGTGGATTGAGCATTGTGATGACAAAGGCATGGAGCACAGTGATGAGAAGACCATGGATAATTGTGATGAGGAGCATCATGGGGCGTTGTGATGATAAGTGTTATGGAATAATGTGATCACAAGGGTTTGGGGCATTATGATGACAGAGGTCTTGGTGCCTTTTGATTTCATTGTGATGACAATACCATGAAGCATTATGATCAATGGCATGGTGCATTGTGATGACAGGGTTCATGGAGCATTGAGATGAAAAGCGGCATGGAGCTTTGTGATTACAGGGGTCTTGAAGCATTGTGGTGACAAGGGCATGGAGCATTGTGATGAGAAAGCCACGGAGCATACTGATGACATGCTTCATGGAGCTTTGTGATGAAAAGGGCATGGATCATTGTGATGACAGGGGTTTGGAGCCTTGTGATGACAAGTGTCATGGAGCCTTGTGATGATAAGACCGTGGAACATTGTGATGGCAGGGATCATGGAGCATTGTTATGAGAGGGGTAATGGAGCATTGTGACGACAATGGCATGGATCATTGGTCTCAAATGTTTCATGGATTCTTTTGATGAGAGTGGACATTGAGCATTGTGATGGCAAAAGCACAGATCACTGTGATACATGAGTCAGGGAGGATTGTAATGACAAGGGCGTGGAGAATTGTGATGAGAAGTGAAGCGAGCATTTTGATGAGAAGAGTCATGGAGCATTGGGATGACAACGGCATTGAGCAATGTGATGAGAGGGTTCATGGAGCATTTTGATGACAATAGCATGGATCATTGTGATGCCAAGGATCAAGGAGCTTTGTGATGACAAAGGTCATGGAGCATTTTGATGACAAGGGCGTGGTGCATTGTGATGAGAAGGGCATGGAGCTTGCTATGACAGGGGTCATGGAGCATTGCGATGACAAGTGCATGGAGAATTGTGATGACAAGAGCATGTAACATTGTGATGAGAAATGTCATGTAGCATTGTTATGAGGAGGACGTGGAGAAATGTGATGACAAGGGACTTGGAGCATTGTGATGATCAGGGAATGGATCATTGAGATGGAAAGACCGTGGAGCATAGAGATGAGAAGTCCATGGATTATGTTGATGACGAGTGTCATGGAGCACTCTAATTACAAGACCCATGGAGCATTGTGATTATAGGTGTCATGGAGCATTGTGATGACAGGGGTCATGGAGCATTGTGATGACAAGTGTCTTGGAGCATTGTGATGACAAGCTTGTGGAGTATTGTGATGACATTTGGATGGAGTATTGTGATGAAAAAGTCATGGAGTCTTTTTATGAGAGTGTTCAAGGAGCATTCTGATGACAAATGTCAAGGAGCATTGTGATGACAAGTGTATTGTGCATTGTGATGACAAAGGTCATGGAGCATTGTGATGACAAGGGCATGGAGTATTGTGATGACAGGCATCATAGAGCATTGTGATGACAAGTGTTATGGAACATTGTGATCACAAGCGTTTGGATCATTGTGATGACAGAGTTCATGGATCATTTTGATTTCAAGGAGCATGCAGCATTGTGATGACAACGCCATGAAGCAATGGGATCCCAAGGTTCATGGAGGATTGTGATGACAAGCGCATGGAGCATTGTGATGACAAGGTCATGTAGCATTTTTCTGACAAAGGCATGGAGCACTATGATGACAAGCATCATGGGGCATTGTGATTATAGGGGACATACAACATTGGGATGACATGAGCATGGATTATGTGATGACAAGTGTCATGGAGTATTTTGATGAAAATGTCCAGGATCATTGTGTTGTCAGGGGTCATGGAGCATTGTGATTACTGTGGTCATGGTGCATTGTGATGCCAGGGGTCATGGAGCATTGTGATGAGAAGGTCATGGAGCATTTAGCTGGAAATATTAAGGAGTATTGAGATGACAAGAGAATAGAGCCTTTTGATGACAACGTCCTGGAGCATTGTGATGAGTGGACCATGGAGCCTTGTGATGACAATTATCATGGAGCATTCTCACTGAAAGAGGCATGGGGCATTGTGATTACAGGGGTCTTGGAGCATTGTGATGACAAGTGCTAATAGCATTGTGATGAGAAGGCCATGGAGCATCCTGATAACATGCATCATGGGGCTTTGTGATGACAAGGGCAAGGGACATTGTGATTACAGGGGTCTTGGATTATTGTGATGAAAAAGGCATGGATCATTGTGATGAAAAAGGCATGGAGCCTTGTCATGACAGGGTTCAAGGAGCATACTTACAACAAGTGTCAGGCAACATTGTGATGACAAGTAAATTCAGCATTGTGATGACAAAGTTTATGGAGCATTGTGATGAGAAGTCCACTGATAATTGTGATGACGAGCGTCATTGGACATTGTGATGACAAGTGTTATGGAACACCGTGATCACTGGGGTTTGGAGCATGGTAATGACAGAGGTCATGGAGCCTTTTGATTTCATTTTGATGACAATAGCATGAAGCTTTATGATGATGGGCAAGGTGCATTGTGATGACAGGGTTCATGGAGCATTGAGATGAAAAGCGGCAAGGAGCATTGTGATTATAGGGGTCTTGGAGCATTATGATGAGAAGACCATGGAGCATACTGATGACATGCGTCATGGAGCATTGTCATGACAAGGGTAGGGAGCATTGTGATTACAGGGGTCTTGGAACATTATGATGACAAAGGTCATGGAGCCATGTGATGACATGGCCATGGAACACTGTGATGGCAGGGTTCAAGGAGCATTGTTATGACAGTGATAATGGATCATTGTGATGATAAGGTTATGGAGCATTGGTCTGTAAAGTTTCACGGATTATTGTGATGAGATTGGGCATGGAGCATTGTGAGGACCAGGGCACGGAACACTGTGATACATGGGTCATGGAGGATTGTAATGACAAGGGCATGGAGCATTGTGATGAGAAGGGCATCGTGCGTTGTGATGACAAGCGTCATGGAGCGTTGTGATGACAAGGGCATGGAGCAATGTGATGAGAGTGTTCATGGAGCCTTGTGATGACAATGGCATGGAGCATTGTGATACCAAGGGTCATGGAGCTTTGTGATGACCAATTTCACGGAGCATTTTGATGACAAGGTCGTGGTGCATTGTGATGAGAAGGGCATGGAGCATTGTGATGAGAAGGCCATGGCATATACTGATGACATGCGTCATGGAGCTTTGTGATGACTACGTCATGGAGCATATTGAATACAGGTGTCTTGGAACATTGTCATGAAAAGGGCATGGATCATTTTGATGAAAAAGTCATGGAGCCTTGTCATGACAGGGTTCAAGGAGCATACTGACGAAAAGTGGCAGGGAGCATTGTGATGACAAGTGTATGGATCATTGTGATGACAAAGGTCATGGAGCATTGTTATGAGAAGTCCATGGATAATTGTAATGACGAGCGTCATGGGGCGATGTGATAACAAGTGTTATGGAACATTGTGATCAAAAGGGTTTGGAGCATTGTGAAGACAGAGGTCAAGGAGCCTTTTGAATTCATTGTGATGACAATAGCATGAAGCATTATGATGATGGGCATAGTGCATTGTGATGACAGTGTTCATGGTGTTTTGAGATGAAAAGGGGCATGGAGCATTGGTCTGACAAGTTTCATGGATTATTGTGATGAGAGTGGACATGGTGCATTGTGATGACAAGGGCATGGAACATTGTGATGACAAGGTCACGGAGTACTGTGAAGACAGGTGTCAGGGAGCATTGTGATGACATAGGTCATGGTCCATTGTGATGACAATGGCATGAAGCATTGTTTTGCCATGTGTCATGGAGGATTGTGATGACAAAGGTAATGGAGCATTGTGATGACAAGGGCTTGTAGCATTGTGATGACAAGGCCCATTGCGAATTTTGATGACAAGGTCGTGAAGCATTGAGATTACAAGCGCATGGAGCTTGCTATGTCAGGGGTCATGGAGCATTGCGATGACAATTGCATGGAGAATTGTGATGTCAGGAGAATGAAACATTGTGATGAGTAGTGTCATGGAACATTGTGATGAAAAGGACGTGGGGAATTTTGATGACAAAGACATGTAGCATTGTGATGACCAGGGCATGGAGCATTGTGATGGCAAAATCGTGGAGCATTGTGATGAGAAGACCATGGATAATTGTAATGACGAGCGTCCTGGAGCACTGTAATGACAAGGGGCATGAAGCATTGTGATGATAGGTGTCATGGAGCTTTGTGATGACAGGGGTCATGGAGCATTCTGATGACAAGCCTCATGGAGCATTCTGATGACAAGCTTGTGGAGTATTGTGATGACAATGGCATGAAGCATTGTGATGAAAAGGGCATGGAGCATTGTGATGAAAAAGGCATGGAGACTTTTCATGATAGGTTTCAAGGAGCATTTTGACGACAAGTGTCAGGCAGCATTGTGATGACATGTGTATTGAGCATTGTGATGACAAAGTTCATGGAGCATTGTGATGACAAGTGCATGGAGTATTGTGATGAAAGGAATCATGGAGCCTTTGGATGACACGTGTTATGGAAAATTGGGATCACATGGGTTTGGAGCATTGTGATGACAGAGGTCATGGATCATTTTGATTTCAAGGAGCATGGAGCATTGTGATGACAAGGGCATGAAGTAATGTGATGCCAATGTCCATGGAGGATTTTGAATGACAGTGGTAAAGAAGGATTGTGATGACAAGCGCATAGAGCATTCTGATGACAAGTCATGTAGCATTTTGCTGACATAGGCATGGAGCATTGTGATGAGAAGGGTCATGGTACACTGCGATGACAATTGTCAGAGAGCATTGTGATTAGAAGGGCTATGGAACATTGTGACGACAAATGTCATGGAGCATTGTGATGAGAAGACCATGGATAATAGTGATGATAAGCGTCATGGGGCGTTGTGATGACAAGTGATATGGAACATTTTGATCACAAGGATTTGGAGCATTGTGATGACAGAGGTCATGGAGCATGTTGATTTCATTGTGATGCCAAGAGCATGAAGCATTATGATGATGGGCATGGTGCATTGTGATGACAGGGTTCATGGAACATTGAGATGACAAGGGCATGGAGCACTGTGATGAGAAAGCCATGGAGCATTCTGATGACATGTGTCATGGAGCTTTGTGATGACAAGGGCATGGAGCATTGTGAATACAGGGGTCTTGGTGCACAGTAATGACAAGGGTCATGGAGAAGAGTTATGACAAGGCCATGGAAGATTGTGATGCCAGGGGTCATAGAGCCTTTTTATGACAGGGGTAATGGAGCATTGTGACGACAATGGCATGGATCATTGGTCTCAAATATTTCATGGATTATTTTGATGAGAGTGGGCATTGAGCATTGTGATGGCAAGGGCACAGATCACTGTGATACATGAGTCAGGGAGGATTGTAATGACAAGGGCGTGGAGAATTGTGATGAGAAGTGAATCGAGCATTTTGATGACAAGACTCATGGAGCATTGTGATGACAACGGCATTGAGCAATGTGATGAGAGGGTTCATGGAGCATTGTGATGACAATAGCATGGATCATTGTGATGCCAAGGATCAAGGAGCTTTGTGATGACAAAGGTCATGGAGCATTTTGATGACAAGGGCGTGGTGCATTGTGATGAGAAGGGTATGGAGCTTGCTATGACAGGGGTCATGGAGCATTGCGATGACAAGTGCATGGAGAATTCTGATGACAAGAGCATGTAACATTGTGATGAGAAATGTCATGTAGCATTGTTATGAGGAGGACGTGGAGAAATGTGATGACAAGAACTTGGAGCGTTGTGATGATCAGGGAAGGGATCATTGTGATGGCAAGACCGTGGAGCATAGTGATGAGAAGTCCATGGATTATGTTGATGACGAGTGTCATGGAGCACTCTAATTACAAGACCCATGGAGCATTGTGTTTACAGGTGTCATGGAGCATTGTGATGACAGCGGTCATGGAGCATTGTGATGACAAGTGTCATGGAGCATTGTGATGACAAGCTTGTGGAGTATTGTGATGACATTTGGATGGAGCATTCTGATGAAAAAGTCATGGAGTCTTTTTATGAGAGTGTTCAAGGAGCATTCTGATGCAAATGTCAAGAAGCATTGTGATGACAATTGTATTGTGCATTGTGATGACAAAGGTCATGGAGCATTGTGATGACAAGGGCATGGAGTATTGTGATTACAGGCATCATAGAGCATTGTGATGACAAGTGTTATGGAACATTGTGATCACAAGGGTTTGGATCATTGTGATGACAGAGTTCATGGATCATTTTGATTTCAAGGGGCATGCAGCATTGTGATGACAAGGGCATGAAGCAATGTGATTCAAAGTTTCATGGAGGATTGTGATGACAAGCGCATGGAGCATTGTGATGACAAGGTCATGTAGCATTTTTCTGAGAAAGGCATGGAGCTCTATGATGACAAGCATCATGGAGCATTGTGATTACAGGGGACATAGAACATTGGGATGACATGAGCATGGATTATGTGATGACAAGTGTCATGGAGTATTTTGATGAAAACTGTCCAGGATCATTGTGTTGTCAGGGGTCATGGAGCATTGTGATTACTGTGGTCATGGAGCATTGTGATGCCTGGGGTCAAGGAGCATTGTGATGACAAGGTCATGGAGCATTGAGCTGAAAATATTCATGGAGTATTGAGATGACAAGGGAATAGAGCCTTTTGATGACAACGTCCTGGAGCATTGTGATGAGTGGACCATGGAGCCTTGTGATGACAATTATCATGGAGCATTCTCACTAAAAGAGGCATGGGGCATTGTGATTACAGGGGTCTTGGAGCATTGTGATGACAAGTGCTAATAGCATTGTGATGAGAAGGCCATGGAGCATCGTGATAACATGCATCATGGGGCTTTGTGATGACAAGGGCAAGGGACATTGTGATTACAGGGGTCTTAGAGTATTGTGATGAAAAAGGCATGGATCATTGTGATGAAAAATGCATGGAGCCTTGTCATGACAGGGTTCAAGGAGCATACATACAACAAGTGTCAGGCAACATTGTGATCACAAGTGAATTGAGCATTGTGATGACAAAGTTTAAGGAGCATTGTGATGAGAAATCCACTGATAATTGTGATGACGAGCGTCATTGGACATTGTGATGACAAGTGTTATGGAACACTGTGATCACTAGGGTTTGGAGCAGGGTAATGACAGAGGTCATGGAGCATTTTGATTTCATTGTGATGACAATAGCATGAAGCATTATGATGATGGGCCAGGTGCATTGTGATGACAGGGTTCATGGAGCATTGAGATGAATAGCGGCATGGAGCATTGTGATTATAGCGGTCTTGGAGCATTATGATGAGAAGACCATGGAGCATACTGATGACATGCGTCATGGAGCTTTGTGATGACAAGGGTATGGAGCATTGTGATTACAGGGGTCTTGGAACATTATGATGACAAAGATCATGGAGCCATGTGATGACAAGGCCATGGAACACTGTGATGGCAGGGTTCATGGAGCATTGTTATGACAGTGATAATGGAGCATTTTGATGATAAGGTTATGGAGCATTGGTCTGTAAAGTTTCACGGATTATTGTGATGAGATTGGGCATGGAGCATTGTGAGGACCAGGGCACGGAACACTGTGATACATGGGTCATGGAGGATTGTAATGACAAGGGCATGGAACATTGTGATGAGAAGGGCATCGTGCGTTGTGATGACAAGCGTCATGGAGCGTTGTGATGACAAGGGCATGGAGCAATGTGATGAGAGTGTTTATGGAGCCTTGTGATGACAATGAAATTGAGCATTGTGATACCAAGGGTCATGGAGCTTTGTGATGACCAATGTCATGGAGCATTTTGATGACAAGTTCGTGGTGCATTGTGATGAGAAGGGCATGGAGCATTGTGGTGAAAAGGCCATGGAGCATACTGATGATATGCGTCATGGAGCTTTGTGATGACAACGTCATGGAGCATATTGATTACAGGTGTCTTGGAGCATTGTGATGAAAAGGGCATGGATCATTGTGATGAAAAAGGCCTGGATCCTTGTCATGACAGGGTTCAAGGAGCATAATGACGAAAAGTGACAGGGAGCATTGTAATGACAAGTGTATGGAGCATTGTGATGACAAAGGTCATGGAACATTGTGATGAGAAGACCATGGATAATTGTAATGACGAGCGTCATGGTGTGATGTGATAACAAGTGTTATGGAACATTGTGATCACAAGGGTTTGGAGCATTGTGAAGACAGAGGTCATGGAGCATTTTGATTTCATTTTGATGACAATGGCATGAAGCATTATGATGATGGGCATGGTGCACTGTGATGACAGGGTTCATGGTGTTTTGAGATGAAAAGGGGCATGGAGCATTGGTCTGAAAAATTTTATGGATTATTGTGATGACAATGGACATGGTGCATTGTGATGACAAGGGCATGGAACATTTTGATGACAAGGTCACGGAGTACTGTGAAGACAGGTGTCAGGGAGCATTGTGATGACATAGGTCATGATCCATTGTGATGACAATGGCATGAAGCATTGTGATGCCATGTGTCATGGAGGATTGTGATGACACAGGTAATGGAGCATTGTGATGACAAGGGCTTGAAGCGTTGTGATGACAAGGCCCATTGCGAATTTTGATGACAAGGTCGTGAAGCATTGAGATTACAAGAATATGGAGCTTGATATGACAGGGGTCATGGAGCATTCCAATGACAAGTGCATGGAGAATTGTGATGTCAAGAGCATGAAACATTGTAATGAGTAGTGTCATGGAACATTGTGATGAAAAGGACGTGGGGAATTTTGATGACAAAGGACATGTAGCATTGTGATGACCAGGGCATGGAGCATTGTGATGGCAAAATCGTGGAGCATAGTGATGAGAAGACCATGGATAATTGTAATGACGAGCGTCCTGGAGCACTGTAATGACAAGGGGCATGAAGCATTGTGATGATAGGTGTCATGGAGCTTTGTGATGACAGGGTTCATGGAGCATTCTGATGACAAGACTCATGGAGCATTCTGATGACAAGCTTGTGGAGTATTGTGATGACAATGGCTAGGAGCATTGTGATGAAAAGGGCATGGAGCATTGTGATGAGAAAGGCATGGTGACTTTTCATGATAGGTTTCAAGGAGCATTTTGACGACAAGTGTCAGGGAGCATTGTGATGACATGTGTAATGAGCATTGTGATGACAAATTTCATGGAGCATTGTGATGACAAGTGCATGGAGTATTATGATGAAAGGAATCATGGAGCCTTTGGATGACACGTGTTATGGAAAATAGGGATCACAAGGATTTGGAGCATTGTGATGACAGAGGTCATGAATCATTTTGATTTCAAGGAGCATGGAGCTCTCTGATGACAAGGGCATGAGGTAATGTGATGCCAATGTTCACGGAGGATTGTGAATGACAATGGTAAAGAAATATTGTGATGACAAGCGCATGGAGCATTGTAATGACAAGTCATGTAGCATTTTGGTGTCATAGGCATGGAGCATTGTGATGACAAGTGTCATGGTACACTGTGATGACAATTGTCAGAGAGCATTGTGATTAGAGGGGTTATGGAACATTGTGTCGACAAATGTCATGGAGCATTGTGATGAGAAGACCATGGATAATTGTGATGATGAGCGTCATGGGGCGTTGTGATGACAACTGATATGAAACAATTTGATCACAAGGTTTTGGAGCATTGTGATGACAGAGGTCATGGAGCATGTTGATTTCATTGTGATGACAATAGCATGAAGCATTATGATGATGGGCATGGTGCATTGTGATGACAGGGTTCATGGAGCATTGAGATGACAAGGGCATGGAGCACTGTGATGAGAAAGCCATGGAGCATTCTGATGACATGTGTCATGGAGCTTTGTGATGACAAGGGCATGGAGCATTGTGAATACAGGTGTCTTGGTGCACAGTGATGACAAGGGTCATGGAGAAGTGTTATGACAAGGCCATGGAAGATTGTGATGCCAGGGGTCTTAGAGCATTTTTATGACAGGGATAATGGAGCATTGTGATGACATTACACGGAGCCTTGTCATGACAGGATTCAAGGAGCATACTGACCACAAGTGTTAGGTAGCATTGTGACGACAAGTGGATTGAGCATTGTGATGACCAAGGCATGGAGCACAGTGATGAGAAGACCATGGATAATTGTGATGAGGAGCATCATGGGGCGTTGTGATGATAAGTGTTATGGAACAATGTGACACAAGGGTTTGGAGCATTATGATGACAGAGGTCTTGGTGCATTTTGATTTCATTGTGATGGCAATAGCATGAAGCATTATGATGAAGGGCATGGTGCATTGTGATGACAGGGTTCATGGAGCATTGAGATGAAAAGCGGCATGGAGCTTTGTGATTACAGGGGTCTTGAAGCATTGTGATGACAAGTGCATGGAGCATTGTGATGAGAAAGCCATGGAGCATACTGATGACATGCGTCATGGAGCTTTGTGATGAAAAGGGCATGGATCATTGTGATGACAGGGGTCTTGGAGCCTTGTGATGACAAGTGTCATGGAGCCTTGTGATGACAAGACCGTGGAACATTGTGATGGCAGGTTTCATGGAGCATTGTTATGACAGGGGTAATGGAGCATTGTGATGACAATGGCATGGATCATTGGTCTCAAATGTTTCATGGATTATTTTGATGAGAGTGGGCATTGAGCATTGTGATGACAAGGGCACAGATCACAGTGATACATGAGTCAGGGAAGATTGTAATGACAATGGCGTGGAGAATTGTGATGAGAAGTGAATCGAGCATTTTGATGACAAGAGTCATGGAGCTTTGTGATGACAACGGCATTGAGCAATGTGATGAGAGGGTTCATGGAGCATTGTGATGACAATAGCATGGATCATTGTGATGCCAAGGATCAAGGAGCTTTGTGATGACAAAGGTCATGGAGCATTTTGATGACAAGGGCGTGGTGCATTGTGATGAGAAGGGCATGGAGCTTGCTATGACAGGGGTCATGGAGCATTGCGATGACAAGTGCATGGAGAATTCTGATGACAAGAGCATGTAACATTGTGATGAGAAATGTCATGTAGCATTGTTATGAGGAGGACGTGGAGAAATGTGATGACAAGAGACTTGGAGCATTGTGATGATCAGGGAATGGATCATTGTGATGGCAAGACCGTGGAGTATAGTGATGAGAAGTCCATGGATTATGTTGATGACGAGGGTCATGGCCACTCTAATTACAAGAGCCATGGAGCATTGAGATTACAGGTGTCATGGAGCATTATGATGACAGGGGTCATGGAGCATTGTGATGACAAGTGTCATGGAGCATTGTGATGACAAGATTGTGGAGTATTGTGATGACATTTGGATGGAGCATTGTGATGAAAAAGGCATGGAGTCTTTTTATGACAGTGTTCAAGGAGCATTCTGATGACAAATGTCAAGGAGCATTGTGATGACAAGTGTATTGAGCATTGTGATTACAATGGCCATGGCGCATTGTGATGACAATGGCACAGGAGTATTGTGATGACTGGCATCATGGAGCATTGTGATGACAAGTGTTATTGAACATTGTGATCACAAGCAATTAGAGCGTTGTGATGAAAGTGGTCATGGATCATTTTGATTTCAAGGAGCATGGAGCCCTGTGATGCCAAGATCAGGAAGCAATGTGATCCCAAGTTTCAGGGAGGATTGTGATGACAAGCGCATGGAGCTTTGTGGTGACAAGGTCTTGTAGCATTTTGCTGAAAAAGGCATGGAGCATTCTGATTACAGGAGACTTGGAGCATTGTGATGGAAAGGGCATGGATCATTGTGATGAAAAAGGCATGGAGCATTGTCATGACATGGTTCAAGTGCATACTGATGGCAAGTGCCAGGGAGCATTGTGATGACAAGTGTATTGTGCATTGTGATGACAAAGGTCATGGAGCATTGTGATGACAAGGGCATGGAGTATTGTGATGACAGGCATCATAGAGCATTGTGATGACAAGTGTTATGGAACATTGTGATCACAAGGGTTTGGATCGTTGTGATGACAGAGTTCATGGGTCATTTTGATTTCATGGAGCATGAAGCATTGTGATGACAAAAGCATGAAGTAATGTGATCCCAAGTTTCATGGAGGATTGTGATGACAAGCGCATGGATCATTGTGATGACAAGGTCATGTAACATTTTTCTGACAAAGGCATGGAGCACTGTGATGACAAGCGTCATGGAGCATTGGGATTACAGGGGGCATGGAACATTGGGATGACATGAGCATGGATTATGTGAAGACAAGTGTCATGGAGTATTTTGATGAAAAATATCCAGGATCATTGTGTTGTCAGGGGTCATGGATCATTGTGATTACTGTGGTCATGGAGCATTTTGATGACAGTGGTCATGGAGCATTGTGATGAGAAGGTCATGGAGCATTGAGCTGAAAATATTCATGGAGTATTGAGATGGCAAGGGAATGGGGACTTTTGCTGACAACGTCCTGGAGCATTGTGATGAGTGGACCATGGAGCCTTGTGATGACAATTATCATGGAGCATTCTCACTAAAAGAGGCATGGGGCATTGTGATTACAGGCGTCTTGGAGCATTGTGATGACAAGTGCTAATAGCATTGTGATGAGAAGGACATGGAGCATTCTGATAACATGCATCATGGAGCTTTGTGATGACAAGAGCATGGGACATTGTGATTAAAGGGTTCTTGGAGTATTGTTATGAAAAAGGCATGGATCATTGTGATGAAAAAGGCATGGAGCCTTGTCATGACAGGGCACAAGGAGCATACTTGCAACAAGTGTCAGGCAACATTGTGATGACAAGTGAATTGAGCATTGTGATGACAAAGTTTATGGAGCATTGTGATGAGAAGTCCACTGATTATTGTGATGACGAGCGTCATTGGACATTGTGATGACAAGTGTTATGGAACACTGTGATCACTAGGGTTTGGAGCATGGTAATGACAGAGGTCATGGAGCATTTTGATTACATTGTGATGACAATAGCATGAAGCATTATGATGATGGGCATGGTGCATTGTGATGACATGGCTCATGGAGCATTGAGATGAAAAGCGGCAAGGAGCATTGTGATTATAGGGGTCTTGGAGCATTATGATGAGAAGACCATGGAGCATACTGATGACATGCGTCATGGAGCTTTGTGATGACAAGCGTATGGAGCATTGTGATTACAGTGGTCTTGGAGCATTATGATGACAAAGGTCATGGAGCCATGTGATGACAAGGCCATGGAACACTGTGATGGCAGGGTTCATGGAGCATGGTTATGACAGTGATAATGGAGCATTGTGATGATAGGGTTATGGAGCATTGGTCTGTAAAGTTTCACGGATTATTGTGTTGAGATTGAGCATGGAGCATTGTGATGAACAGAGCACGGAACAGTGTGATACATGTGTCGTGGAGGATTGTAATGACCAGGGCATGAAGCATTGTGATGAGAAGGGCATCGTGCGTTGTGATGACAAGCGTCATGGAGTGTTGTGATGACAAGGGCATGGAGCAATGTGATGAGAGGGTTCATGGAGCATTGTGATGACAATCGCATGGAGCATTGTGATACCAAGGGTCATGGAGCTTTGTGATGACAAATGTCATGGAGCACTTTGATGACAAGGTCGTGGTGCATTGTGATGAGAAGGGCATGGAGCATTGTGATGCGAAGGCCATGGAGCATACTGATGTGATACGTCATGGAGCTTTGTGATGACAACGTCATGGAGCATTTTGTTTACAGGTGTCTTGGAGCATTGTGATGAAAAGGGCATGGAGCATTGTGATGAAAAAGGCATGGAGCATTGTCATGACATGGTTCAAGTGCATACTGATGGCAAGTGCCAGGGAGCATTGTGATGACAAGTGTATTGTGCATTGTGATGACAAAGGACATGGAGCATTGTGATGACAAGGTCATGGAATATTGTTATGACAGGCATCATAGAGCATTGTGATGACAAGTGTTATGGAACATTGTGATCACAAGGGTTTGGATCATTGTGATGACAGAGTTCATGGATCATTTTGATTTCAAGGAGCATGGAGCATTGTGATGACAAGGGCATGAAGCAATGTGATCCCAATGTTCAAGGAGGATTGTGATGACAAGCACATGGAGCATTGTGATGACAAGGTCAAGTAGCATTTTTCTGACAAAGGCATGGAGCACTGTGATGACAAGCGTCATGGAGCATTGTGATTACAGGGGACATGAAACATTGGGATGACATGAGAATGGATTATGTGATGACAAGTGTCATGGTGTATTTTGATGAAAAATGTCCAGGATCATTGTGTTGTCATGGGTCATGGAGCATTGTGATTACTGTGGTCATGGAACATTGTGATGACAGGGGTAATGGAGCATTGTGATGAGAAGGTCATGGAGCATTGAGCTGAAAATATTCATGGAGTATTGAGATGACAAGGGAATGGAGCCTTTTGATGACAACGTCCTGGAGCATTGTGATGAGTGGACCATGGAGCCTTGTGATGACAATTATCATGGAGCATTCTCACAAAAAGAGGCATGGGGCATTGTGATTACAGGGGTCTTGGAGCATTGTGATGACAAGTGCTAAAAGCATTGTGATGAGAAACCATGGAGCATTCGGATAACATGATTCATGGAGCTTTGTGATGACAACGTCATAGAGCATTTTGATTACAGGTGTCTTGGAGCATTGTGATGAAAAGGGCAAGGATCATTGTGAAGAAAAAGGCATGGAGCCTTGTCATGACAGGGTTCAAGGAGCATACTGACGAAAAGTGGCAGGGAGCATTGTGATGACAAGTGTATGGAGCATTGTGATGACAAAGGTCATGGAACATTGTGATGAGAAGACCATGGATAATTGTAATGACGAGCATCATGGGGCGATGTGATAACAAGTGTTGTGGAACATTGTGATCACAAGGGTTTGGAGCATTGTGAAGACAGAGGTCATGGAGCGTTTTGATTTCATTGTGATGACAATAGCATGAAGCATTATGATGATGGGCATGGTGCATTGTGATGACAGGGTTCATGGGGTTTTGAGATGAAAAGGGGCATGGAGCATTGTTCTGACAAGTTTCATGGATTATTGTGATGACAGTGGACATGGTGCATTGTGATGACAAGGGCATGGAACATTGTGATGACAAGGTCACGGAGTACTGTGAAGACAGGTGTCAGGGAGCATTGTGATGACATAGGTCATGGTCCATTGTGATGATAATGGCATGAAGCATTGTGATGCCATGTGTCATGGAGGATTGTGATGACGAAGGTAATGGAGCATTGTGATGACAAGGGCTTGGAGCATTGTGATGACAAGGCCCATTGAGAATTTTGATGACAAGGTCGTGAAGCATTGAGATTACAAGCGCATGGATCTTGCTATGACAGGGGTCATGGAGCATTGCGGTGACAAGTGCATGGAGAATTGTGATGTCAAGAGCATGAAACATTGTGATGAGTAGTGTCATGGAACATTGTGATGAAAAGGACGTGGGGAATTTTGATGACAAAGGACATGTAGCATTGTGATGACCAGGGCATGGAGCATTGTGATGGCAAAATCGTGGAGCATTGTGATGAGAAGACCATGGATAATTGTAATGACGAGCGTCCTGGAGCACTGTAATGACAAGGGCATGAAGCATTGTGATGATAGGTGTCATGGAGCTTTGTGATGACAGGGGTAATGGAGCATTCTGATGACAAGCCTCATGGAGCATTCTGATGACAAGCTTGTGGAGTATTGTGATGACAATGGCACGGAGCATTGTGATGAAAAGGGCATGGAGCATTGTGATGAAAAAGGCATGGAGACTTTTCATGATAGGTTTCAAGGAGCATTTTGACGACAAGTGTCAGGGAGCATTGTGATGACAAGTGTATTGAGCATTGTGAGACAAAGTTCATGGAGCATTGTGATGACAAGTGCATGGAGTGTTGTGATGAAAGGAATCATGGAGCCTTTGGATGACAGGTGTTATGGAAAATTGGGATCACAAGTGTTTGGAGCATTGTGATGACAGAGGTCATGGATCATTTTGATTTCAAGGAACATGGAGCATTGTGATGACAAGGGCATGAAGTAATGTGATGCCAATGTTCACGAAGGATTGTGAATGACAATGGTAAAGAAGTATTTTGAAGATAAGCGCATGGAGCATTGTGATGACAAGTCATGTAGCATTTTGCTGACATAGGCATGGAGCATTGTGATGACAAGGGTGATGGAACACTGCGATGACAATTGTCAGAGAGCATTGTGATTAGAGGGGTTATGGAACATTGTGACGACAAATGTCATGGAGCATTGTGATGAGAAGACCATGGATAATTGTGATGATGAGCGTCATGGGGCGTTGTGATGACAAGTGATATGGAATATTTTGATCACAAGGGTTTGGAGCATTGTGATGACAGAGGACATGTAGCATGTTGATTTCATTGTGATTCCAATAGCATTAAGCATTATGATGATGGGCATGGTGCATTGTGATGACAGGGTTCATGGAGCATTGAGATGAAAAGGGCATGGAGCATTGTGATGAGAAAGCCATGGAGCATTCCGATGACATGTGTCATGGAGCTTTGTGATGACAAGGGCATGGAACATTGTGAATACAGGGGTCTTGGTGCACAGTGATGACAAGGGTCAAGGAGAAGTGTTATGACAAGGCCATGGAAGATTGTGATGCCTGGGGTCATTGAGCGTTTTTATGACAGTGGTAATGGAGCATTGTGATGACAAGCGCATGGATCATTGTGATGAAATAACACGGAGCCTTGTCATGACAGGGTTCAAGGAGCATACTGACCACAAGTGTGAGGTAGCATTGTGACGACAAGTGGATTGAGCATTGTGATGACAAAGGCATGGAGCACAATGATGAGAAGACCATGGATAATTGTGATGAGGAACATCATGGGGCGTTGTGATGATATGTGTTATGGAACAATGTGATCACAAGGGTTTGGAGCATTATGCTGACAGAGGTCTTGGTGCATTTTGATTTCATTGTGATGGCAATAGCATGAAGCATTATGATGAAGGGCATGGTGCATTGTGATGACAGGGTTCATGGAGCATTGAGATAAAAAGCGGCATGGAGCTTTGTGATTACAGGGGTCTTGAAGCATTGTGATGACAAGGGCATGGAGCATTGTGAGGAGAAAGCCATGGAGCATATTGATGACATGCGTCATGGAGCTTTGTGATGAAAAGGGCATGGATCATTGTGATGACAGGGTTCTTGGAGCCTTGTGATGACAAGTGTCATGGAGCCTTGTGATGACAAGACCGTGGAACATTGTGATGGCAGGGATAATGGAGCATTGTTATGACAGGTGTAATGGAGCATTGTGACGACAATGGCATGGATCATTGGTCTCAAATGTTTCATGGATTCTTTTGATGAGAGTGGGCATTGAGCACTGTGATGACAAGGGCACAGATCACTGTGATACATGAGTCAGCGAGGATTGTAATGAAAAAGGGGTGGAGAATTGAGATGAGAAGTGAATCGAGCATTTTGATGACAAGAGTCATGGGGCATTGTGATGACAACGGCATTGAGCCATGTGATGAGAGGGTTCATGGAGCATTGTGATGACAATAGCATGGATCATTGTGATGCCAAGGATCAAGGAGCTTTGTGATGACAAAGGTCATGGAGCATTTTGATGACAAGGGCGTGGTGCATTGTGATGAGAAGGGCATGGAGCTTGCTATGGCAGGGTTCATGGAGCATTGCAATGACAAGTGCATGGAGAATTGTGATGACAAGAGCATGCAACATTGTGATGAGAAATGTCATGTAGCATTGTTATGAGGAGGACGTGGAGAAATGGGATGACAAGGGACTTGGAGCATTGTGATGATCAGGGAATGGTTCATTGTGATGGCAAGACCTTGGAGTATAGTGATGAGAAGTCAATGGATTATGATGATGATGAGTGTCATGGAGCACTCTAATTACAAGAGCCATGGAGCATTGTGATTACAGGTGTCATGGAGCATTGTGATGACAGGGGTCATGGAGCATTGTGATGACATGTGTCATGGAGCATTGTGATGACAAGCTTGTGGAGTATTGTGATGACATTTGGATGGAGCATTGTGATGAAAAAGGCATGGATTCTTTTTATGAGAGTGTTCAAGGAGCATTCTGATGACAAATGTCAAGGAACATTGTGATGACAAGTGCATTGAGCATTGTGATTACAATGGCCATGGCGTATTGTGATGACAAGGGCACAGGAGTATTGTGATGACAGGCATCATGGAGAATTGTGATGACAAGTGTTATGGAATATTTTGATCACAAGCAATTAGATCGTTGTGATGAATGTGGTCATAGATCATTTGATTTCAAGGAGCATGGAGCCCTGTGATGCCAAGATCATGAAGCAATGTGATCCCAAGGTTCATGGAGGATTGTGATGACAATCGCATGGAGCTTTGTGGTGACGAGGTCTTGTAGCATTTTGCTGAAAAAGGCATGGAGCATTCTGATTACAGGAGACTTGTAGCATTGTGATGGAAAGGGCATGGATCATTGTGATGAAAAAGGCATGGAGGATTGTCATGACATGGTTCAAGTGCGTACTGATGGCATGTGCCAGGGAGCATTGTGATGACAAGTGTATTGTGCATTTTGATGACAAAGGACATGGAGCATTGTGATGACAAGGGCATGGAATATAGTGATGACAGGCATCATAGAGCATTGTGATGACAAGTGTTATGGAACATTGTGATCACAAGGGTTTGGAACATTGTGATGACAGAGTTCATGGATCATTTTGATTTCAAGGAGCATGGAGCATTGTGATGACAAGGACATGAAGCAATGTGATCCCAAGGTTCATGGAGGATTGTGATGACAAGCGCATGGAGCATTGTGATGACAAGGTCAAGTAGCATTTTTCTGACAAAGGCATGGAGCACTGTGATGACAAGCGTCATGGAGCATTGTGATTAGAGGGGACATGGAACATTGGGATGACATGATCATGGATTATGTGATGACAAGTGTCATGGAGTATTTTGATGAAAAATGTCCAGGATCATTGTGTTGTCATGGGTCATGGAGCATTGTGATTACTGTGGTCATGGAACATTGTGATGCCAGGGGTCATGGAGCATTGTGATGAGAAGGTCATGGAGCATTGAGCTGAAAATATTCATGGAGTATTGAGATGACAATGGAATGGAGCCTTTTCATGACAACGTCCTGGAGCATTGTGATGAGTGGACCAAGGAGCATTGTGATGACAATTATCATGGAGCATTCTCACTAAAAGAGGCATGGGGCATTGTGATTACAGGGTTATTGGAGCATTGTGATGACAAGTGCTAAAAGCATTGTGATGAGAAAGCCATGGAGCATTCGGATAACATGCATAATGGAGCTTTGTGATGACAACGTCATAGAGCATTTTGATTACAGGTGTCTTGGAGAATTGTGATGAAAAAGGCAAGGATCATTGTGAAGAAAAATGCATGGAGCCTTGTCATGACAGGGTTCAAGGAGCATACTGACGAAAAGTGGCAGGGAGCATTGTGATGACAAGTGTATGGAGCATTGTGATGACAAAGGTCATGGAACATTGTGATGAGAAGACCATGGATAATTGTAATGACGAGCATCATGGGGCGATGTGATAACAAGTGTTATGGAACATTGTGATCACAAGGGTTTGGAGCATTGTGAAGACCGAAGTCATGGACCGTTTTGATTTCATTCTGATGACAATAGCATGAAGCATTATGATGATGGGCATGGTGCATTGTGATGACAGGGTTCATGGTGTTTTGAGATGAAAAGGGGCATGGAGCATTGTTCTGACAAGTTTCATGGATTATTGTGATGACAGTGGACATGGTGCATTGTGATGACAAGGGCATGGAACATTGTGATGACAAGGTCACGGAGTACTGTGAAGACAGGTGTCAGGGAGCATTGTGATGACATAGGTCAGGGTCCATTGTGATGACAATGGCATGAAGCATTGTGATGCCATGTGTCATGGAGGATTGTGATGACAAAGGTAATGGAGCATTGTGATGACAAGGGCTTGGAGCATTGTGATGACAAGGCCCATTGAGAATTTTGATGACATGGTCGTGAAGAATTGAGATTACAAACGCTTTCAGCTTGCTATGACAGGGGTCATGGAGCATTGCGGTGACACGTGCATAGAGAATTGTGATGTCAAGAGCATGAAACATAGTGATTAGTAGTGTCATGGAATATTGTGATGGAAAGGACGTGGGAAATTTTGAAGACAAAGACATGTAGCATACTGATGACCAGGGCATGGAGCATTGTGATGGGAAAATCGTGGAGCATTGTGATGAGAAGACCATGGATAATTGTAATGAATAGCGTCCTGGACCACTGTAATGACAAGGGACATGAAGCATTGTGATGATAGGTGTCATGGAGCTTTGTGATGACAGGGGTCATGGAGCATTCTGATGACAAGGCTCATGGAGCATTCTGATGACAAGCTTGTGGAGTATTGTGATGACAATGGCATGGAGCATTGTGATGAAAAGGGCATGGAGCATTGTGATGAAAAAGGCAAGGAGACATTTCATGATAGATTTCAAGGAGCGTTTTGACGACAAGTGTCAGGGAGCATTGTGATGACATGTGTAATGAGAATTGTGATGACAAAGTTCATGGAGCATTGTGATGACAAGTGCATGGAGTATTGTGATGAACGGAATCATGGAGCCTTTGGATGACACGTGTTATGGAAAATTGGGATCACAAGGGTTTGGAGCATTGTGATGACAGAGGTCGTTGATCATTTTGATTTCAAGGAGCATGGAGCACTGTGATGAAAAGGGCATGAAGTAATGTGATGCCAATGTTCATGGAGGATTGTGAATGACAATGGTAAAGAAGTATTGTGATGACAAGCGCATGGAGCATTGTGATGACAAGTCATGTAGCATTTTGCTGACATAGGCATGGAGCATTGTGATGACAAGGGTCATGGAACACTGCGATGACAATTGTCAGAGAGCATTGTGATTAGAGGGGTTATGGAACATTGTGAGGACAAATGTCATGGAGCATTGTGATGAGAAGACCATGGATAATTGTGATGATGAGCGTCATGGGGCGTTGTGATGACAAGTGATATGGAATATTTTGATCACAAGGGTTTGGAGCATTGTGATGACAGAGGACATTTAGCATGTTGATTTCATTGTGATTCCAATAGCATTAAGCATTATGATGATGGGCATGGTGCATTGTGAGACAGGGTTCATGGAGCATTGAGATGAAAAGCGAATGGAGCATTGTGATGAGAAAGCCATGGAGCATCCCGATGACATGTGCATTGGAGTTTTGTGATGAAAAGGGCATGGAGCATTGTGAATACAGGGGTCTTGGTGCACAGTGATGACAAGGGTCATGGAGAAGTGTTATGACAAGGCCATGGAAATTTGTGATGCCAGGGGTCATAGAGCGTTTTTATGACAGTGGTAATGGAGCATTGTGATGACAAGGGCATGGATCATTGTGATGAAATAACACGGAGCCTTGTCATGACAGGGTTCAAGGAGCATACTGACTACAAGTGTGAGGTAGCATTGTGACGACAAGTGGATTGAGCATTGTGATGACAAAGGCATGGAGCACAGTGATGAGAAGACCATGGATAATTGAGATGAGGAGCATCATGGGGCGTTGTGATGATAAGTGTTATGGAACAATGTGATCACAAGGGTTTGGAGCATTATGATGACAGAGGTCTTGGTGCATTTTGATTTCATTGTGATGGCAATAGCATGAAGCATTATGATGAAGTGCATGGTGCATTGTGATGACAGGGTTCATGGAGCATTGAGATGAAAAGCGGCATGGAGCTTTGTGATTACAGGGGTCTTGAAGCATTGTGATGACAAGGGCATGGAGCATTGTGATGAGAAAGCCAGGGAGCATATTGATGACATGCGTCATGGAGCTTTGTGATGAAAAGGGCATGGATCATTGTGATGACAGGGTTCTTGGAGCCTTGTGATGACAAGTGTCATGGAGCCTTGTGATGACAAGACCGTGGAACATTGTGATGGCAGGGAACATGGAGCATTTTTATGACAGTGGTAATGGAGCATTGTGACGACAATGGCATGGATCTTTGGTCTAAAATGTTTCATGGATTCTTTTGATGAGAGTGGGCATTGAGCACTGTGATGACAAGGGCACAGATCACTGTGATACATGAGTCAGGGAGGATTGTAATGAAAAAGGCCTGGAGAATTATGATGAGAAGTGAATCGATCATTTTGATGACAAGTGTCATGGAGCATTGTGATGACAACGGCATTGAGCAATGTGATGAGGGGGTTCATGGAGCATTGTGATGACAATAGCATGGATCATTGTGATGCCAAGGATCAAGGAGCTTTGTGATGACAAAGGTCATGGAGCATTTTGATGACAAGGGCGTGGTGCATTGCGATGAGAAGGGCATGGAGCTTGCTATGACAGGGGTCATGGAGCATTGCGATGACAAGTGCATGGAGAATTGTGATGACAAGAGCATGCAACATTGTGATGAGAAATGTCATGTAGCATTGTTATGAGGAGGACGTGGAGAAATGGGATGACAAGGGATTTGGCGCATTGTGATGATCAGGGAATGGATCATTGTGATGGCAAGACCTTGGAGTATAGTGATGAGAAGTCCATGGATTATGATGATGATGAGTGTCATGGAGCACTCTAATTACAAGAGCCATGGATCATTGTGATTACAGGTGTCATGGAGCATTGTGATGACAGGGGTCATGGAGCATTGTGATGACAAGTGTCATGGAGCATTGTGATGACACGCTTGTGGAGTATTGTGATGACATTTGGATGGAGCATTGTGATGAAAAAGGCATGGATTCTTTTTATGAGAGTGTTCAAGGAGCGTTCTGATGACAAATGTCAAGGAACATTGTGATGTCAAGTGCATTGAGCATTGTGATTACAATGGCCATTGCGCATTGTGATGACAAGGGCACAGGAGTATTGTGATGACAGGCATCATGGAGAATTGTGATGACAAGTGTTATGGAATATTTTGATCACAAGCAATTAGAGCGTTGTGATGAATGTGGTCATGGATCATTTTGATTTCAAGGAGCATGGAGCCCTGTGATGCCAAGATCATGAAGCAATGTGATCCCAAGGTTCATGGAGGATTGTGATTACAAGCGCATGGAGCTTTGTGGTGACAAGGTCTTGTAGCATTTTGCTGAAAAAGGAATGGAGCATTCTGATTACAGGAGACTTGTAGCATTGTGATGGAAAGGGCATGGATCATTGTGATGAAAAAGGCATGGAGCATTGTAATGACATGGTTCAAGTGCATACTGATTGCATGTGCCAGGGAGCATTGTGATGACAAGTGTATTGTGCATTGTGATGACAAAGGACATGGAGCATTGTGATGACAAGGGAATGGAATATTGTGATGACAGGCGTCATAGAGCATTGTGATGACAAGTGTTATGGAACATTGTGATCACAAGGGTTTGGATCATTGTGATGACAGAGTTCATGGATCATTTTGATTTCAAGGAGCATGGAGCATTGTGATGACAAGGGCATGAAGCAATGTGATCCCAAGGTTCATGGAGGATTGTGATGACAAGCACATGGAGCATTGTGATGACAAGGTCAAGTAGCATTTTTCTGACAAAGGCATGGAGCACTGTGATGACAAGCGTCATGGAGCATTGTGATTACAGGGGACATGGAACATTGTGATGACATGAGCATGGATTATGTGATGACAAGTGTCATGGAGTATTTTGATGAAAAATGTCCAGGATCATTGTGTTGTCATGGTTCATGGAGCATTGTGATTACTGTGGTCATGGAACATTGTGATGACAGGGGTCATGGAGCATTGTGATGAGAAGGTCATGGAGCATTGAGCTGAAAATATTCATGGAGTATTGTGATGACAAGGGAATGGAGCCTTTTCATGACAACGTCCTGGAGCATTGTGATGAGTGGACCATGGAGCCTTGTGATGACAATTATCATGGAGCATTCTCACAAAAAGAGGCATGGGGCATTGCGATTACAGGGGTCTTGGAGCATTTTGATGACAAGTGCTAAAAGCATTGTGATGAGAAAGCCATGGAGCATTCGGATAACATGCATCATGGAGCTTTGTGATGACAACGTCATAGAGCATTTTGATTACAGGTGTCTTGGAGCATTGTGATGAAAAGGGCAAGGATCATTGTGAAGAAAAAGGCATGGAGCCTTGTCATGAAAGGGTTCAAGGAGCATACTGACGAAAAGTGGCAGGGAGCATTGTGATGACAAGTGTATGGAGCATTGTGATGACAAAGGTCATGGAACATTGTGATGAGAAGACCACGGATTATTGTAATGACGAGCATCATGGGGCGATGTGATAACAAGTGTTGTGGAACATTGTGATCACAAGGGTTTGGGGCATTGTGAAGACAGAGGTCATGGAGCGTTTTGATTTCATTGTGATGACAATAGCATGAAGCATTATGATGATGGGCATGGTGCATTGTGATGACAGGGTTCATGGTGTTTTGAGATGAAAAGGGGCATGGAGCATTGGTCTGACAAGTTTCATGGATTATTGTGATGAGAGTGGACATGGTGCATTGTGATGACAAGGGCATGGAACATTGTGATGACAAGGTCACGGAGTACTGTGAAGACAGGTGTCAGGGAGCATTGTGATGACATAGGTCATGGTCCATTGTGATGATAATGGCATGAAGCATTGTGATGCCATGTGTCATGGAGGGTTGTGATGACGAAGGTAATGGAGCATTGTGATGACAAGGGCTTGGAGCATTGTGATGACAAGGCCCATTGAGAACTTTGATGACTAGGTCGTGAAGCATTGAGATTACAAGCGCATGGAGCTTGCTATGACAGGGGTCATGGAGCATTGCGGTGACAAGTGCATGGAGAATTGTGATGTCAAGAGCATGAAACATTGTGATGAGTAGTGTCATGGAACATTGTGATGAAAAGGACGTGGGGAATTTTGATGACAAAGGACATGTAGCATTGTGATGACCAGGGCATGGAGCATTGTGATGGCAAAATCGTGGAGCATTGTGATGAGAAGACCATGGATAATTGTAATGACGAGCGTCCTGGAGCACTGTAATGACAAGGGGCATGAAGCATTGTGATGATAGGTGTCATGGAGCTTTTTGATGACAGGGGTCATGGAGCATTCTGATGACAAGCTTGTGGAGTATTGTGATGACAATGGCACGGAGCATTGTGATGAAAAGGGCTATTGAGCATTGTGATGAAAAAGGCATGGAGACTTTTCATGATAGGTTTCAAGGAGCATTTTGACGACAAGTGTCAGGGAGCATTGTGATGACAAGTGTATTGAGCATTGTGAGACAAATTTCATGGAGCATTGTGATGACAAGTGCATGGAGTATTGTGATGAAAGGAATCATGGAGCCTTTGGATGACAGGTGTTATGGAAAATTGGGATCACAAGGGTTTGGAGCATTGTGATGACAGAGGTCATGGATCATTTTGATTTCAAGGAACATGGAGCATTGTGATGACAAGGGCATGAAGTAATGTGATGCCAATGTTCACGATGGATTGTGAATGACAATGGTAAAGAAGTATTGTGATGACAAGCGCATGGAGCATTGTGATGACAAGTCATGTAGCATTTTGCTGACATAGGCATGGAGCATTGTGATGACAAGGGTGATGGAACACTGCGATGACAATTGTCAGAGAGCATTGTGATTAGAGGGGTTATGGAACATTGTGACGGCAAATGTCATGGAGCATTGTGATGAGAAGACCATGGATAATTGTGATGATGAGCGTCATGGGGCGTTGTGATTACAAGTGATATGGAATATTTTGATCACAAGGGTTTGGAGCATTGTGATGACAGAGGACATGTAGCATGTTGATTTCATTGTGATTCCAATAGCATTAAGCATTATGATGATGGGCATGGTGCATTGTGAGACAGGGTTCATGGAGCATTGAAATGAAAAGGGCATGGAGCATTGTGATGAGAAAGCCATGGAGCATTCCGATGACATGTGTCATGGAGCTTTGTGATGACAAGGGCTTGGAGCATTGTGAATACAGGGGTCTTGGTGCACAGTGATGACAAGGGTCAAGGAGAAGTGTTATGACAAGGCCATGGAAGATTGTGATGCCAGGGGTCATTGAGCGTTTTTATGACAGTGGTAATGGAGCATTGTGATGACAAGCGCATGGATCATTGTGATGAAATAACACGGAGCCTTGTCATGACAGGGTTCAAGGAGCATACTGACCACAAGTGTGAGGTAGCATTGTGACGACAAGTGGATTGAGCATTGTGATGACAAAGGCATGGAGCAGAGTGATGAGAAGACCATGGATAATTGTGATGAGGAGCATCATGGGGCGTTGTGATGATAAGTGTTATGGAACAATGTGATCACAAGGGTTTGGAGCATTATGATGACAGAGGTCTTGGTGCATTTTGATTTCATTGTGATGGCAATAGCATGAAGCATTATGATGAAGGGCATGGTGCATTGTAATGACAGGGTTCATGGAGCATTGAGATGAAAAGCGGCATGGAGCTTTGTGATTACAGGGGTCTTGAAGCATTGTGATGACAAGGGCATGGAGCATTGTGATGAGAAAGCCATGGCGCATATTGATGACATGCGTCATGGAGCTTTGTGATGAAAAGGGCATAGATCATTGTGATGACAGGGTTCTTGGAGCCTTGTGATGACAAGTGTCATGGAGCCTTGTGATGACAAGACCGTGGAACATTGTGATGGCAGGGATAATGGAACATTGTTATGACAGGGGTAATGGAGCATTGTGACGACAATGGCATGGATCATTGGTCTCAAATGTTTCATGGATTCTTTTGATGAGAGTGGGCATTGAGCACTGTGATGACAAGGGCACAGATCACTGTGATACATGAGTCAGCGAGGATTGTAATGAAAAAGGGGTGGAGAATTAAGATGAGAAGTGAATCGAGCATTTTGATGACAAGAGTCATGGAGCATTGTGATGACAACGGCATTGAGCAATGTGATGAGAGGGTTCATGGAGCATTGTGATGACAATAGCATGGATCATTGTGATGCCAAGGATCAAGGAGCTTTGTGATGACAAAGGTCATGGAGCATTTTGATGACAAGGGCGTGGTGCATTGTGATGAGAAGGGCATGGAGCTTGCTATGGCAGGGGTCATGGAGCATTGCAATGACAAGTGCATGGAGAATTGTGATGACAAGAGCATGCAACATTGTGATGAGAAATGTCATGTAGCATTCTTATGAGGAGGACGTGGAAAAATGGGGTGACAAGGGACTTGGAGCATTGTGATGATCAGGGAATGGTTCATTGTGATGGCAAGACCTTGGAGTATAGTGATGAGAAGTCAATGGATTATGATGATGATGAGTGTCATGGAGCACTCTAATTACAAGAGCCATGGAGCATTGTGATTACAGGTGTCATGGAGCATTGTGATGACAGGGGTCATGGAGCATTGTGATGACAAGTGTATTGGAGCATTGTGATGACAAGCTTGTGGAGTATTGTGATGACATTTGGATGGAGCATTGTGATGAAAAAGGCATGGATTCTTTTTATGAGAGTGTTCAAGGAGCATTCTGATGACAAATGTCAAGGAACATTGTGATGACAAGTGCATTGAGCATTGTGATTATAATGGCCATGGCGTATTGTGATGACAAGGGCACAGGAGTATTGTGATGACAGGCATCATGGAGAATTGTGATGACAAGTGTTATGGAATATTTTGATCACAAGCAATTAGATCGTTGTGATGAATGTGGTCATGGATCATTTTGATTTCAAGGAGCATGGAGCCCTGTGATGCCAAGATAATGAAGCAATGTGATCCCAAGGTTCATGGAGGATTGTGATGACAAGCGCATGGAGCTTTGTGGTGACAAGGTCTTGTAGCATTTTGCTGAAAAAGGAATGGAGCATTCTGATTACAGGAGACTTGTAGCATTGTGATGGAAAGGGCATGGATCATTGTGATGAAAAAGGCATGGAGGATTGTCATGACATGGTTCAAGTGCATACTGATGGCATGTGCCAGGGAGCATTGTGATGACAAGTGTATTGTGCATTGTGATGACAAAGGACATGGAACATTGTGATGACAAGGGCATGGAATATAGTGATGACAGGCATCATAGAGCATTGTGATGACAAGTGTTATGGAACATTGTGATCACAAGGGTTTGGAACATTGTGATGACAGAGTTCATGGATCATTTGATTTCAAGGAGCATGGAGCATTGTGATGACAAGGGCATGAAGCAATGTGATCCCAAGGTTCATGGAGGATTGTGATGACAAGCGCATGGAGCATTGTGATGAAAAGGTCAAGTAGCATTTTTCTGACAAAGGCATGGAGCACTGTGATGACAAGCGTCATGGAGCATTGTGATTAGAGGGGACATGGAACATTGGGATGACATGAGCATGGATTATGTGATGACAAGTGTCATGGAGTATTTTGATGAAAAATGTCCAGGATCATTGTGTTGTCATGGGTCATGGAGCATTGTGATTACTGTGGTCATGGAACATTGTGATGACAGGGGTCATGGAGCATTGTGATGAGAAGGTCATGGAGCATTGAGCTGAAAATATTCATGGAGTATTGAGATGACAATGGAATGGAGCCTTTTCATGACAACGTCCTGGAGCATTGTGATGAGTGGACCAAGGAGCATTGTGATGACAATTATCATGGAGCATTCTCACTAAAAGAGGCATGGGGCATTGTGATTACAGGGTTCTTGGAGCATTCTGAGGACAAGTGCTAAAAGCATTGTGATGAGAAAGCTATGGAGCATTCGGATAACATGCATCATGGAGCTTTGTGATGACAACATCACAGAGCATTTTGATTACAGGTGTCTTGGAGCATTGTGATGAAAAGGGCAAGGATCATTGTGAAGAAAAAGGCATGGAGCCTTGTCATGACAGGGTTCAAGGAGCATACTGACGAAAAGTGGCAGGGAGCATTGTGATGACAATTGTATGGAGCATTGTGATGACAAAGGTCATGGAACATTGTGATGAGAAGACCATGGATAATTGTAATGACGAGCATCATGGGGCGATGTGATAACAAGTGTTATGGAACATTGTGATCACAAGGGTTTGGAGCATTGTGAAGACAGAGGTCATGGAGCGTTTTGATTTCATTGTGATGACAATTGCATGAAGCATTATGATGATGGGCATGGTGCATTGTGATGACAGGGTTCATGGTGTTTTGAGATGAAAAGGGGCATGGAGCATTGGTCTGACAAGTTTCATGGATTATTGTGATGAGAGTGGACATGGTGCATTGTGATGACAAGGGCATGGAACATTGTGATGACAAGGTCACGGAGTACTGTGAAGACAGGTGTCAGGGAGCATTGTGATGACATAGGTCAGGGTCCATTTTGATGATAATGGCATGAAGCATTGTGATGCCATGTGTCATGGGGGATTGTGATGACAAAGGTAATGGAGCATTGTGATGACAAGGGCTTGGAGCATTGTGATGACAAGGCCCATTGCGAATTTTGATGACAAGGTCGTGAAGCATTGAGATTACAAGCGCATGGATCTTGCTATGACAGGGATCATGGAGCATTGCTGTGACAAGTGCATGGAGAATTGTGATGTCAAGAGCATGAAACATTGTGATGAGTAGTGTCATGTAACATTGTGATGAAAAGGACGTGGGGAATTTTGATGACAAAGACATGTAGCATTGTGATGACCAGGGCATGGAGCATTGTGATGGCAAAATCGTGGAGCATTGTGATGAGAAGACCATGGATAATTGTAATGACGAGCGTCCTGGAGCACTGTAATGACAAGGGGCATGAAGCATTGTGATGATAGGTGTCATGGAGCTTTGTGATGACAGGGGTCATGGAGCATTCTGATGACAAGACTCATGGAGCATTCTGATGACAAGCTTGTGGAGTATTGTGATGACAATGGCATGGAGCATTGTGATGAAAAGGGCATGGAGCATTGTGATGAAAAAGGCATGGAGACTTTTCATGATAGGTTTCAAGGAGCATTTTGACGACAAGTGTCAGGGAGCATTGTGATGACAAGTGTATTGAGCATTGTGATGACAAAGTTCATGGAACATTGTGATGACAAGTGCAAGGAGTATTGTGATGAAAGGAATCATGGAGCCTTTGGATGACACGTGTTATGGAAAATTGGGATCACAAGGGTTTGGAGCATTGTTATGACAGAGGTCATGGATCATTTTGATTACAAGGAACATGGAGCATTTTGATGACAGGGGCATGAAGTAATGTGATGCCAATGTTCACGAAGGATTATGAATGACAATGGTAAAGAAGTATTGTGATGACAAGCGCATAGAGCATTGTGATGACAAGTCATGTAGCATTTTGCTGACATAGGCATGGAGCATTGTGATGACAAGGGTCATGGTACACTGCGATGACAATTGTCAGAGAGCATTGTGATTAGAGGCGTTATGGAACATTGTGACGACAAATGTCATGGAGCATAGTGATGAGAAGACCATGGATAATTGTGATGTTGAGCGTCATGGGGCGTTGTGATGACAAGTGATATGGAACATTTTGATCACAGGGGTTTGGAGCATTGTGATGACAGAAGTTATGGAGCATGTTGATTTCATTGTGATGACAATAGCATGAAGCATTATGATGATGGGCATGGTGCATTGTGATGACAGGGTTCATGGAACATTGAGATGACAAGGGCATGGAGCATTGTGATGAGAAAGCCATGGAGCATTCTGATGACATGTGTCATGGAGCTTTGTGATGACAAGGGCATGGAACATTGTGAATATAGGGGTCTTGGTGCACAGTGATGACAAGGGTCATGGAGAAGTGCTATGACAAGGCCATGGAAGATTGTGATGCCAGGGGTCATAGAGCCATTTATGACAGGGGTAATGGAGCACTGTGATGACAAGGGCATGGATCATTGTGATGAAATAACACGGAGCCTTGTCATGACAGGGTTTAAGGAGCATACTGACCACAAGTGTGAGGTAGCATTGTGACGACAAGTGGATTGAGCATTGTGATGACAAAGGCATGGAGCAGAGTGATGAGACGACCATGGATAATTGTGATGAGGAGCATCATGGGGCGTTGTGATGATAAGTGTTATGGAACAATGTGATCACAAGGGTTTGGAGCATTATGATGACAGAGGTCTTGGTGCATTTTGATCTCATTGTGATGGCAATAGCATGAAGCATTATGATGAAGGGCATGGTGCATTGTGATGACAGGGTTCATGGAGCATTGAGATGAAAAGCGGCATGGAGCTTTGTGATTACAGGGGTCTTGAAGCATTGTGATGACAAGGGCATGGAGCATTGTGATGAGAAAGCCATGGAGCATACTGATGACATGCGTCATGGAGCTTTGTGATGAAAAGGGCATGGATCATTGTGATGACACGGGTCTTGGAGCCTTGTGATGACAAGTGTCATGCAGCCTTGTAATGACAAGACCGTGGAACATTTTGATGGCAGGGATCATGGGGCATTGTTATGACAGTGGTAATGGAGCATTGTGACAACAATGACATGGATCATTGGTCTCAAATATTTCATGGATTATTTTGATGGGAGTGGGCATTTACCATTGTGATGACAAGGGCACAGATCACTGTGACACATGAGTCAGCGAGGATTGTAATGACAAGGGCGTGGAGAATTGTGATGAGAAGTGAATCGAGCATTTTGATGACAAGACTCATGGAGCATTGTGATGACAACGGCATTGAGCAATGTGATGAGAGGGTTCATGGAGCATTGTGATGACAATAGCATGGATCATTGTGATGCCAAGGATCAAGGAGCTTTGTGATGACAAATGTCATGGAGCATTTTGATGACAAGTGCGTGGTGTATTGTGATGAGAAGGGCATGGAGCTTGCTATGACAGGGGTCATGGAGCATTGCAATGACAAGTGCATGGAGAATTGTGATGACAAGAGCATGCAACATTGTGATGAGAAATGGCATGTAGCATTGTTATGAGGAGGACGTGGAGAAATGTGATGACAAGGGACTTGGAGCATTGTGATGATCAGGGAATGGATCATTGTGATGGCAAGACCGTGGAGTATAGTGATGAGAAGTCCATGGATTATGTTGATGACGAGTGTCATGGAGCACTCTAATTTCAAGAGCCATGGAGCATTGTGATTACAGGTGTCATGGAGCATTGTGATGACAGGGGTCATGGAGCATTGTGATGAAAAGTGTCATGGAGCATTGTGATGACAAGCTTGTGGAGTATTGTGATGACATTTGGATGGAGCATTGTGATGAAAAAGGCATGGATTCTTTTTATGAGAGTGTTCAAGGAGCATTCTGATGACAAATGTCAAGGAGCATTGTGATGACAAGTGTATTGAGCATTGTGATGACAATGGCCATGGCGCATTGCGATGACAAGGGCACAGGAGTATTGTGATGACAGGCATCATGGAGCATTGTGATGACAACTGTTATGGAACATTGTGATCACAAGCAATTAGAGCGTTGTGATGAAAGTGGTCATGGATCATTTTGATTTCAAGGAGCATGGAGCCCTGTGATCCCAAGATCATGAAGCAATGTGATCCCAAAGTTCATGGAGGATTGTGATGACAAGTGCATGGAGCTTTGTGGTGACAAGGTCTTGTAGCATTTTGCTGAAAAAGGCATGGAGCATTGTGATTACAGGAGACTTGTAGCATTGTGATGGAAAGGGCATGGATCACTGTGATGAAAAAGGCATGGAGCATTGTCATGACATGGTTCAAGTGCATACTGATGGCAAGTACCAGGGAGCATTGTGATGACAAGTGTATTGTGCATTCTGATGACAAAGTCATGGAGCATTGTGATGACAAGGGCATGGAGTATTGTGATGAAAGGCATCATAGAGCATTGTGATGACAAATGTTATGGAACATTGTGATCACAAGGGTTTGGATCATTGTGATGACAGAGTTCATGGATCATTTTGATTTCAAGGAGCATGGAGCATTGTGATGACAAGGGCATGAAGCAATGTGATCCCAAGGTTCATGGAGGATTGTGATGAAAAGCACATGGAGCATTGCGATGACAAGGTCATGAAGCATTTTTCTGAAAAAGGCATGGAGCACTGTGATGACAAGCGTCATGGAGCATTGTGATGACAAGGGCATGGAGCATTGTGATGAGAAAGCCATGGAGCATACTGATGACATGCGTCATGGAGCTTTGTGATGAAAAGGGCATGGATTATTGTGATGACAGGGGTCTTAGAGCCTTGTGATGACTAGTGTCAAGGAGCCTTGTGATGACAAGGGCATGGAGTATTGTGATGACAGGCATCATAGAGCATTGTGATGACAAGTGTTATGGAACATTGTGATCACAAGCGTTTGGATCATTGTGATGACAGAGTTCATGGATCATTTTGATTTCAAGGAGCATGCAGCATTGTGATGACAACGCCATGAAGCAATGGGATCCCAAGGTTCATGGAGGATTGTGATGACAAGCGCATGGAGCATTGTGATGACAAGGTCATGTAGCATTTTTCTGACAAAGGCATGGAGCACTATGATGACAAGCATCATGGAGCATTGTGATTACAGGGGACATAGAACATTGGGATGACATGAGCATGGATTATGTGATGACAAGTGTCATGGAGTATTTTGATGAAAAATGTCCAGGATCATTGTGTTGTCAGGGGTCATGGAGCATTGTGATTACTGTGGTCATGGAGCATTGTGATGCCAGGGGTCATGGAGCATTGTGATGAGAAGGTCATGGAGCATTGAGCTGAAAATATTCATGGAGTATTGAGATGACAAGGGAATGGAGCCTTTGGATGACAACGTCCTGGAGCATTGTGATGAGTGGACCATGGAGCCTTGTGATGACAATTATCATGGAGCAGTCTCACGAAAAGAGGCATGGGGCATAGTGATTACATGGGTCTTGGAGCATTGGGATGACAAGTGCTAATAACATTGTGATGAGAAGACCATGGAGCATCCTGATTACATGCATCATGGAGCTTTGTGATGACAAGGGCAAGGGAGATTGTGATTACAGGGGTCTTGGAGTATTGTGATGAAAAAGGCATGGATCATTGTGATGAAAAAGGCATGGAGCCTTGTCATGACAGGGTTCAAGGAGCATACTTAGAACAAGTGTCAGGCAACATTGTGATGACAAGTGAATTGAGCACTGTGATGACAAAGTTTATGGAGCATTGTGATGAGAAGTCCACTGATAATTGTGATGACGAGCGTCATTGGGCATTGTGATGACAAGTGTTATGGAACACTGTGATCACTAGGGTTTGGAGCATGGTAATGACAGAGGTCATGGAGCATTTTGATTTCATTGTGATGACAATAGCATGAAGCTTTATGATGATGGGCAAGGTGCATTGTGATGACAGGGTTCATGGAGCATTGAGATGAAAAGCGGCAAGGAGCATTGTGATTATAGGGGTCTTGGAGCATTATGATGAGAAGACCATGGAGCATACTGATGACATGCGTCATGGAGCTTTGTGATGACAAGTGTATGGAGCATTGTGATTACAGGGGTCTTGGAACATTATGATGACAAAGGTCATGGAGCCATGTGATGACAAGGCCATGGAACACTGTGATGGCAGGGTTCATGGAGCATTGTTATGACAGTGATAATGGAGCATTGTGATGATAAGGTTATGGAGCATTGGTCTGTAAAGTTTCACGGATTATTGTGATGAGATTGGGCATGGAGCATTGTGAGGACCAGGGCACGGAACACTGATACATGGGTCATTGAGGATTGTAATGACAAGGGCATGGAGCATTGTGATGAGAAGGGCATCGTGCGTTGTGATGACAAGCGTCATGGAGCGTTGTGATGACAAGGGCATGGAGCAATGTGATACCAAGGGTCATGGAGCTTTGTGATGACCAAAGTCATGGAGCATATTGATGACAAGGTCGTGGTGCATTGTGATGAGAAGGGCATGGAGCATTGTGATGAGAAGGCCATGGAGCATACTGATGACATGCGTCATGGAGCTTTGTGATGACAACGTCATGGAGCATATTGATTACAGGTGTCTTGGATCATTGTCAAGAAAAGGGCATGGATCATTGTGATGAACAAGGCATGGAGCCTTGTCATGACAGGTTTCAAGGAGCATACTGACGAAAAGTGGCAGGGAGCATTGTGATGACAAGTGTATGGAGCATTGTAACGACAAAGGTCATGGAGCATGGTGATGAGTAGACCATGGATAATTGTAATGACGAGTGTTTTGGGGCTATGTGATAATAAGTGTTATAGAACATTGTGATCACAAGGGTTTGGAGCATTGTGAAGACAGAGGTCATGGAGCATTTTGATGTCATTGTGATGACAATAGCATGAAGCATTATGATGATGGGCATGGTGCATTGTGATGACAGGGTTCATGGAGTTTTGAGATGAAAAGGGGCATGGAGCATTGGTGTGACAAGTTTCATGGATTATTGTGATGAGAGTGGACATGGTGCATTGTGATGACAAGGGCATGGAACATTGTGATGACAAGGTCACGGAGTACTGTGAAGACAGGTGTCAGGGAGCATTGTGATGACATAGGTCAGGGTCCATTGTGATGACAATGGCATGAAGCATTGTGATGCCATGTGTCATGGAGGATTGTGATGACAAAGGTAATGGAGCATTGTGATGACAAGGGCTTGGAGCATTGTGATGACAAGGCCCATTGCGAATTTTGAAGACAAGGTCGTGAAGCATTGAGATTACAAGCACATGGAGCTTGCTATGACGGGCGTCATGGAGCATTGTGATGACAAGTGCATGGAGAATTGTGATGTCAAGAGCATGAAACATTGTGATGAGTAGTGTCATGGAACATTGTGATGAAAAGGACGTGGGGAATTTTTATGACAAAGCACATGTAGCATTTTGATGACCAGGGCATGGAGCATTGTTATGGCAAAATCGTGGAGCATTGTGATGAGAAGACCATGGATAATTGTAATGACGAGCGTCCTGGAGCACTGTAATGACAAGGGGCATGAAGCATTGTGATGATAGGTGTCAAGGAGCATTGTGATGACAGGGGTCATGGAGCATTCTGATGACAAGGCTCATGGAGCATTCTGATGACAAGCTTGTGGAGTATTGTGATGACAATGGCATGGAGCATTGTGATGAAAGGGGCATGGAGCATTGTGATGAAAAAGGCATGGAGACTTTACGTGATAGGTTTCAAGGAGCATTTTGACGACAAGTGTCAGGGAGCATTGTGATGACATGTGTATTGAGCATTGTGATGACAAAGTTCATGGAGCATTGTGATGACAAGTGCATGGAGTATTGTGATGAAAGGAATCATGGAGCCTTTGGATGACACTTGTTATGGAAAATTGTGATCACAAGGATTTGGAGCATTGTGATGACAGAGGTCATGGATCATTTTGATTTCAAGGAGCATGGAGCACTGTGCTGACAAGGCCATGAAGTAATGTGATGCCAATGTCCATGGAGGATTGCGAATGACAATGGTAAAGAAGTATTGTGATGACAAGCGCATGGAGCATTGTGATGACAAGTCATGTAGCATTTTGCTGACATAGGCATGGAGCATTGTGATGACAAGGGTCATGGTACACTGCGATGAAAATTGTCAGAGAGCATTGTGATTAGAGGGGTTATGGAACATTGTGAGGACAAATGTCATGGAGCATTGTGATGAGAAGACCATGGATAATTGTGATGATGAGCGTCATGGGGCGTTGTGATGACACGTGATATGGAACATTTTGATCACAAGGGTTTGGAGCATTGTGATGACAGAGGTCATGGAGCATGTTGATTTCATTGTGATGACAATACCATGAAGCATTATGATGATGGGCATGGTGCATTGTGATGACAGGGTTCATGGATCATTGAGATGACAAGGGCATGGAGCATTGTGATGAGAAAGCCATGGAGCATTCTGATGACATGTGTCATGGAGCTTTGTGATGACAAGGGCATGGAGCATTGTGAATACAGGGGTCTTGGTGCACAGTGATGACAATGGTCATGGAGAAGTGTTATGACAAGGCCATGGAAGATTGTGATGCCAGGGCTCATAGAGCCTATTTATGACAGGGGTAATGGAGCATTCTGATGACAAGGGCATGGATCATTGTGATGAAATAACACGGAGCCTTGTCATGACAAGTTTCAAGGAGCATACTGACCACAAGTGTGAGGTAGCATTGTGACGACAAGTGGATTGAGCATTGTGATGACAAAGGCATGGAGCCCAGTGATGAGAAGACCATGGATAATTGTGATGAGGAGCATCATGGGGCATTGTGATGATAAGTGTTATGGAACAGTGTGATCACAAGGGTTTGGAGCATTATGAAGACAGAGGTCTTGGTGCATATTGATTTCATTGTGATGGCAATAGCATGAAGCATTATGATAAAGGGCATGGTGCATTGTGATGACAGGGTTCATGGAGCATTGAGATGAAAAGCGGCATGGAACTTTGTGATTACAGGGGTCTTGAACCATTGTGATGACAAGGGCATGGAGCATTGTGATGAGAAAGCCATGGAGCATACTGATGACATGCGTCATGGAACTTTGTGATGAAAAGGGCATGGATCATTGTGATGACACGGGTCTTGGAGCCTTGTGATGACAAGTGTCATGGAGCCTTGTGATGACAACGCCGTGGAACTTTGTGATGGCAGGGATCATGGTGCATTGTGACGACAATGGCATGGAGCATTGGTCTCAAATGTTTCATGGATTATTTTGATGAGAGTGGGCATTGAGCATTGTGATGGCAAGGGCACAGATCACTGTGATACAAGAGTCAGGGAGGATTGTAATGAAAAGGGCGTGGAGAATTGTGATGAGAAGTGAATCGAGCATTTTGATGACAAGAGTCATGGAGCATTGTGATGACAACGGCATTGAGCAATGTGATGAGAGGGTTCATGGAGCATTGTGATGACAGTAGCATGGATCATTGTGATGCCAAGGATCAAGGAGCTTTGTGATGACAAAGGTCATGGAGCATTTTGATGGCAAGGGCGTGGTGCATTGTGATGAGAAGGGCATGGAGCTTGCTATGACAGGGGTCATGGAGCATTGCGATGACAAGTGCATGGAGAATTGTGATGACAAGAGCATGTAATATTGTGATGAGAAATGTCATGTAGCATTGTTATGAAGGGGACGTGGAGAAATGTGATGAGAAGGGACTTGGAGCATTGTGATGATCAGGGAATGGATCATTGTGATGGCAAGACCGTGGAGTATAGTGATGAGAAGTCCATGGATTATGTTGATGACGAGTGTCATGGAACACTCTAATTACAAGAGCCATGGAGCATTGTGATTACAGGTGTCATGGAGCATTGTGATGACAGGGGTCATGGAGCATTGTGATGACAAGTGTCATGGAGCATTGTGATGACAAGCTTGTGGAGTATTGTGATGACATTTGGATGGAGCATTGTGATGAAAAAGACATGGAGTCTTTTTATGAGAGTGTTCAAGGAGCATTCTGATGACAAATGTCAAGGAGCATTGTGATGACAAGTGTATTGTGCATTGTGATGACAAAGGTCATGGATCATTGTGATGACAAGGGCATGGAGTACTGTGATTACAGGCATCATAGAGCTTTGTGATGACAAGTGTTATGGAACATTGTGATCACAAGCGTTTGGATCATTGTGATGACAGAGTTCATGGATCATTTTGATTTCAAGGAGCATGCAGCATTGTGATGACAAGGGCATGAAGGAATGTGATCCCAAGGTTCATGGAGGATTGTGATGACAAGCATCATGGAGCATTGTGATTACAGGGGACATAGAACATTGGGATGACATGAGCATGGATTATGTGATGACAAGTGTCATGGAGTATTTTGATGAAAAATGTCCAGGATCATTGTGTTGTCAGGGGTCATGGAGCATTGTGATTACTGTGGTCATGGAGCATTGTGATGCCAGGGGTCATGGAGCATTGTGATGAGAAGGTCATGGAGCATTGAGCTGAAAATATTCATGGAGTATTGAGATGACAAGGGAATGGAGCCTTTGGATGACAACGTCCTGGAGCATTGTGATGAGTGGACCATGGAGCCTTGTGATGACAATTATCATGGAGCAGTCTCACGAAAAGAGGCATGGGGCATAGTGATTACATGGGTCTTGGAGCATTGGGATGACAAGTGCTAATAACATTGTGATGAGAAGACCATGGAGCATCCTGATAACATGCATCATGGAGCTTTGTGATGACAAGTGCAAGGGAGATTGTGATTACAGGGGTCTTGGAGTATTGTGATGAAAAAGGCATGGATCATTGTGATGAAAAAGGCATGGAACCTTGTCATGACAGGGTTCAAGGAGCATACTTAGAACAAGTGTCAGGCAACATTGTGATGACAAGTGAATTGAGCATTGTGATGACAAAGTTTATGGAGCATTGTGATGAGAAGTCCACTGATAATTGTGATGACGAGCGTCATTGGGCATTGTGATGACAAGTGTTATGGAACACTGTGATCACTAGGGTTTGGAGCATGGTAATGACAGAGGTCATGGAGCATTTTGATTTCATTGTGATGACAATAGCATGAAGCTTTATGATGATGGGCAAGGTGCATTGTGATGACAGGGTTCATGGAGCATTGAGATGAAAAGCGGCAAGGAGCATTGTGATTATAGGGGTCTTGAAGCATTGTGATGACAAGGGCATGGAGCATTGTGATGAGAAAGCCATGGAGCATACTGATGACATGCGTCATGGAACTTTGTGATGAAAAGGGCATGGATCATTGTGATGACACGGGTCTTGGAGCCTTGTGATGACAAGTGTCATGGAGCCTTGTGATGACAACGCCGTGGAACATTGTGATGGCAGGGATCATGGTGCATTGTGACGACAATGGCATGGAGCATTGGTCTCAAATGTTTCATGGATTATTTTGATGAGAGTGGGCATTGAGCATTGTGATGGCAAGGGCACAGATCACTGTGATACAAGAGTCAGGGAGGATTGTAATGAAAAGGGCGTGGAGAATTGTGATGAGAAGTGAATCGAGCATTTTGATGACAAGAGTCATGGAGCATTGTGATGACAACGGCATTGAGCAATGTGATGAGAGGGTTCATGGAGCATTGTGATGACAATAGCATGGATCATTGTGATGCCAAGGATCAAGGAGCTTTGTGATGACAAAGGTCATGGAGCATTTTGATGGCAAGGGCGTGGTGCATTGTGATGAGAAGGGCATGGAGCTTGCTATGACAGGGGTCATGGAGCATTGCGATGACAAGTGCATGGAGAATTGTGATGACAAGAGCATGTAATATTGTGATGAGAAATGTCATGTAGCATTGTTATGAAGGGGACGTGGAGAAATGTGATGAGAAGGGACTTGGAGCATTGTGATGATCAGGGAATGGATCATTGTGATGGCAAGACCGTGGAGTATAGTGATGAGAAGTCCATGGATTATGTTGATGACGAGTGTCATGGAGCACTCTAATTACAAGAGCCATGGAGCATTGTGATTACAGGTGTCATGGAGCATTGTGATGACAGGGGTCATGGAGCATTGTGATGACAAGTGTCATGGAGCATTGTGATGACAAGCTTGTGGAGTATTGTGATGACATTTGGATGGAGCATTGTGATGAAAAAGACATGGAGTCTTTTTATGAGAGTGTTCAAGGAGCATTCTGATGACAAATGTCAAGGAGCATTGTGATGACAAGTGTATTGTGCATTGTGATGACAAAGGTCATGGATCATTGTGATGACAAGGGCATGGAGTACTGTGATTACAGGCATCATAGAGCTTTGTGATGACAAGTGTTATGGAACATTGTGATCACAAGCGTTTGGATCATTGTGATGACAGAGTTCATGGATCATTTTGATTTCAAGGAGCATGCAGCATTGTGATGACAAGGGCATGAAGGAATGTGATCCCAAGGTTCATGGAGGATTGTGATGACAAGCATCATGGAGCATTGTGATTACAGGGGACATAGAACATTGGGATGACATGAGCATGGATTATGTGATGACAAGTGTCATGGAGTATTTTGATGAAAAATGTCCAGGATCATTGTGTTGTCAGGGGTCATGGAGCATTGTGATTACTGTGGTCATGGAGCATTGTGATGCCAGGGGTCATGGAGCATTGTGATGAGAAGGTCATGGAGCATTGAGCTGAAAATATTCATGGAGTATTGAGATGACAAGGGAATGGAGCCTTTTGATGACAACGTCCTGGAGCATTGTGATGAGTGGACCATGGAGCCTTGTGATGACAATTATCATGGAGCAGTCTCACGAAAAGAGGCATGGGGCATAGTGATTACATGGGTCTTGGAGCATTGGGATGACAAGTGCTAATAACATTGTGATGAGAAGACCATGGAGCATCCTGATTACATGCATCATGGAGCTTTGTGACGACAAGGGCAAGGGAGATTGTGATTACAGGGGTCTTGGAGTATTGTGATGAAAAAGGCATGGATCATTGTGATGAAAAAGGCATGGAGCCTTGTCATGACAGGGTTCAAGGAGCATACTTAGAACAAGTGTCAGGCAACATTGTGATGACAAGTGAATTGAGCATTGTGATGACAAAGTTTATGGAGCATTGTGATGAGAAGTCCACTGATAATTGTGATGACGAGCGTCATTGGGCATTGTGATGACAAGTGTTATGGAACACTGTGATCACTAGGGTTTGGAGCATGGTAATGACAGAGGTCATGGAGCATTTTGATTTCATTGTGATGACAATAGCATGAAGCTTTATGATGATGGGCAAGATGCATTGTGATGACAGGGTTCATGGAGCATTGAGATGAAAAGCGGCAAGGAGCATTGTGATTATAGGGGTCTTGGAGCATTATGATGAGAAGACCATGGAGCATACTGATGACATGCGTCATGGAGCTTTGTGATGACAAGTGTATGGAGCATTGTGATTACAGGGGTCTTGGAACATTATGATGACAAAGGTCATGGAGCCATGTGATGACAAGGCCATGGAACACTGTGATGGCAGGGTTCATGGAGCATTGTTATGACAGTGATAATGGAGCATTGTGATGATAAGGTTATGGAGCATTGGTCTGTAAAGTTTCACGGATTATTGTGATGAGATTGGGCATGGAGCATTGTGAGGACCAGGGCATGGAACACTGTGATACATGGGTCATGGAGGATTGTAATGACAAGGGCATGGAGCATTGTGATGAGAAGGGCATCGTGCGTTGTGATGACAAGCGTCATGGAGCGTTGTGATGACAAGGGTATGGAGCAATGTGATGAGAGTGTTCATGGAGCCTTGTGATGACAATGGCATGGAGCATTGTGATACCAAGGGTCATGGAGCATTGTGATGACCAAAGTCATGGAGCATTTTGATGAAAAGGTCGTGGTGCATTGTGATGAGAAGGGCATGGAGCATTGTGATGAGAAGGCCATGGAGCATACTGATGACACGCGTCATGGAGCTTTGTGATGACAACGTCATGGAGCATATTGATTACAGGTGTCTTGGATCATTGTCAAGAAAAGGGCATGGATCATTGTGATGAAAAAGGCATGGAGCCTTGTCATGACAGGTTTCAAGGAGCATACTGACGAAAAGTGGCAGGGAGCATTGTGATGATAAGTGTATGGAGCATTGTGATGACAAAAGTCATGGAGCATGGTGATGAGAAGACCATGGATAATTGTAATGATGAGTGTCATGGGGCGATGTGATAATAAGTGTTATGGAACATTGTGATCAGAAGGGTTTGGAGCATTGTGAAGACAGAGGTCATGGAGCATTTTGATTTCATTGTGATGACAATAGCATGAAGCATTATGATGATGGGCATGGTGCATTGTGATGACAGGGTTCATGGAGTTTTGAGACGAAAAGGGGCATGGAGCATTGGTCTGACAAGTTTCATGGATTATTTTGATGACAGTGGACATGGTGCATTGTGATGACAAGGGCATGGAACATTGTGATGACAAGGTCACGGAGTACTGTGAAGACAGGTGTCAGGGAGCATTGTGACGACATAGGTCAGGGTCCATTGTGATGACAATGGCATGAAGCATTGTGATGCCATGTGTCATGGCGGATTGTGATGACAAAGGTAATGGAGCATTGTGATGACAAGGGCTTGGAGCATTGTGATGACAAGGCCCATTGCGAATTTTGATGACAAGGTCGTGAAGCATTGAGATTACAAGCGCTTGGAGCTTGCTATGACAGGGGTCATGGAGCATTGCGATGTCAAGTGCATGGAGAATTGTGATGTCAAGAGCATGAAACATTGTGATGAGTAGTGTCATGGAACATTGTGATGAAAAGGACGTGGGGAATTTTGATGACAAAGGACATGTAGCATTGTGATGACCACGGCATGGAGCATTGTGATGGCAAAATCGTGGAGCATTGTGATGAGAAGACCATGGATAATTGTATGACGAGCGTCCTGGAGCACTGTAATGACATGGGGCATGAAGCATTGTGATGATAGGTGTCATGGAGCATTGTGATGACAGGGGTCATGGAGCATTCTGATGACAAGACTCATGGAGCATTCTGATGACAAGCTTGTGGAGTATTGTGATGACAATGGCATGGAGCATTGTGATGAAAAGGGCATGGAGCATTGTGATGAAAAAGGCATGGAGACTTTTCATGATAGGTTTCAAGGAGCATTTTGACGACAAGTGTCAGGGAGCATTGTGATGACAAGTGTATTGAGCATTGTGATGACAAAGTTCATGGAACATTGTGATGACAAGTGCAAGGAGTATTGTGATGAAAGGAATCATGGAGCCTTTGGATGACACGTGTTATGGAAAATTGGGATCACAAGGGTTTGGAGCATTGTGATGACAGAGGTCATGGATCATTTTGATTACAAGGAACATGGAGCATTTTGATGACAGGGGCATGAAGTAATGTGATGCCAATGTTCACGAAGGATTATGAATGACAATGGTAAAGAAGTATTGTGATGACAAGCGCATAGAGCATTGTGATGACAAGTCATGTAGCATTTTGCTGACATAGGCATGGAGCATTGTGATGACAAGGGTCATGGTACACTGCGATGACAATTGTCAGAGAGCATTGTGATTAGAGGCGTTATGGAACATTGTGACGACAAATGTCATGGAGCATAGTGATGAGAAGACCATGGATAATTGTGATGTTGAGCGTCATGGGGCGTTGTGATGACAAGTGATATGGAACATTTTGATCACAGGGGTTTGGAGCATTGTGATGACAGAAGTTATGGAGCATGTTGATTTCATTGTGATGACAATAGCATGAAGCATTATGATGATGGGCATGGTGCATTGTGATGACAGGGTTCATGGAACATTGAGATGACAAGGGCATGGAGCATTGTGATGAGAAAGCCATGGAGCATTCTGATGACATGTGTCATGGAGCTTTGTGATGACAAGGGCATGGAACATTGTGAATATAGGGGTCTTGGTGCACAGTGATGACAAGGGTCATGGAGAAGTGCTATGACAAGGCCATGGAAGATTGTGATGCCAGGGGTCATAGAGCCATTTATGACAGGGGTAATGGAGCACTGTGATGACAAGGGCATGGATCATTGTGATGAAATAACACGGAGCCTTGTCATGACAGGGTTTAAGGAGCATACTGACCACAAGTGAGAGGTAGCATTGTGACGACAAGTGGATTGAGCATTGTGATGACAAAGGCATGGAGCAGAGTGATGAGACGACCATGGATAATTGTGATGAGGAGCATCATGGGGCGTTGTGATGATAAGTGTTATGGAACAATGTGATCACAAGGGTTTGGAGCATTATGATGACAGAGGTCTTGGTGCATTTTGATCTCATTGTGATGGCAATAGCATGAAGCATTATGATGAAGGGCATGGTGCATTGTGATGACAGGGTTCATGGAGCATTGAGATGAAAAGCGGCATGGAGCTTTGTGATTACAGGGGTCTTGAAGCATTGTGATGACAAGGGCATGGAGCATTGTGATGAGAAAGCCATGGAGCATACTGATGACATGCGTCATGGAGCTTTGTGATGAAAAGGGCATGGATCATTGTGATGACACGGGTCTTGGAGCCTTGTGATGACAAGTGTCATGCAGCCTTGTAATGACAAGACCGTGGAACATTTTGATGGCAGGGATCATGGGGCATTGTTATGACAGTGGTAATGGAGCATTGTGACAACAATGACATGGATCATTGGTCTCAAATATTTCATGGATTATTTTGATGGGAGTGGGCATTTACCATTGTGATGACAAGGGCACAGATCACTGTGACACATGAGTCAGCGAGGATTGTAATGACAAGGGCGTGGAGAATTGTGATGAGAAGTGAATCGAGCATTTTGATGACAAGACTCATGGAGCATTGTGATGACAACGGCATTGAGCAATGTGATGAGAGGGTTCATGGAGCATTGTGATGACAATAGCATGGATCATTGTGATGCCAAGGATCAAGGAGCTTTGTGATGACAAATGTCATGGAGCATTTTGATGACAAGTGCGTGGTGTATTGTGATGAGAAGGGCATGGAGCTTGCTATGACAGGGGTCATGGAGCATTGCAATGACAAGTGCATGGAGAATTGTGATGACAAGAGCATGCAACATTGTGATGAGAAATGGCATGTAGCATTGTTATGAGGAGGACGTGGAGAAATGTGATGACAAGGGACTTGGAGCATTGTGATGATCAGGGAATGGATCATTGTGATGGCAAGACCGTGGAGTATAGTGATGAGAAGTCCATGGATTATGTTGATGACGAGTGTCATGGAGCACTCTAATTTCAAGAGCCATGGAGCATTGTGATTACAGGTGTCATGGAGCATTGTGATGACAGGGGTCATGGAGCATTGTGATGAAAAGTGTCATGGAGCATTGTGATGACAAGCTTGTGGAGTATTGTGATGACATTTGGATGGAGCATTGTGATGAAAAAGGCATGGATTCTTTTTATGAGAGTGTTCAAGGAGCATTCTGATGACAAATGTCAAGGAGCATTGTGATGACAAGTGTATTGAGCATTGTGATGACAATGGCCATGGCGCATTGCGATGACAAGGGCACAGGAGTATTGTGATGACAGGCATCATGGAGCATTGTGATGACAACTGTTATGGAACATTGTGATCACAAGCAATTAGAGCGTTGTGATGAAAGTGGTCATGGATCATTTTGATTTCAAGGAGCATGGAGCCCTGTGATCCCAAGATCATGAAGCAATGTGATCCCAAAGTTCATGGAGGATTGTGATGACAAGTGCATGGAGCTTTGTGGTGACAAGGTCTTGTAGCATTTTGCTGAAAAAGGCATGGAGCATTGTGATTACAGGAGACTTGTAGCATTGTGATGGAAAGGGCATGGATCACTGTGATGAAAAAGGCATGGAGCATTGTCATGACATGGTTCAAGTGCATACTGATGGCAAGTACCAGGGAGCATTGTGATGACAAGTGTATTGTGCATTCTGATGACAAAGTCATGGAGCATTGTGATGACAAGGGCATGGAGTATTGTGATGAAAGGCATCATAGAGCATTGTGATGACAAATGTTATGGAACATTGTGATCACAAGGGTTTGGATCATTGTGATGACAGAGTTCATGGATCATTTTGATTTCAAGGAGCATGGAGCATTGTGATGACAAGGGCATGAAGCAATGTGATCCCAAGGTTCATGGAGGATTGTGATGAAAAGCACATGGAGCATTGCGATGACAAGGTCATGAAGCATTTTTCTGAAAAAGGCATGGAGCACTGTGATGACAAGCGTCATGGAGCATTGTGATGACAAGGGCATGGAGCATTGTGATGAGAAAGCCATGGAGCATACTGATGACATGCGTCATGGAGCTTTGTGATGAAAAGGGCATGGATTATTGTGATGACAGGGGTCTTAGAGCCTTGTGATGACTAGTGTCAAGGAGCCTTGTGATGACAAGGGCATGGAGTATTGTGATGACAGGCATCATAGAGCATTGTGATGACAAGTGTTATGGAACATTGTGATCACAAGCGTTTGGATCATTGTGATGACAGAGTTCATGGATCATTTTGATTTCAAGGAGCATGCAGCATTGTGATGACAACGCCATGAAGCAATGGGATCCCAAGGTTCATGGAGGATTGTGATGACAAGCGCATGGAGCATTGTGATGACAAGGTCATGTAGCATTTTTCTGACAAAGGCATGGAGCACTATGATGACAAGCATCATGGAGCATTGTGATTACAGGGGACATAGAACATTGGGATGACATGAGCATGGATTATGTGATGACAAGTGTCATGGAGTATTTTGATGAAAAATGTCCAGGATCATTGTGTTGTCAGGGGTCATGGAGCATTGTGATTACTGTGGTCATGGAGCATTGTGATGCCAGGGGTCATGGAGCATTGTGATGAGAAGGTCATGGAGCATTGAGCTGAAAATATTCATGGAGTATTGAGATGACAAGGGAATGGAGCCTTTGGATGACAACGTCCTGGAGCATTGTGATGAGTGGACCATGGAGCCTTGTGATGACAATTATCATGGAGCAGTCTCACGAAAAGAGGCATGGGGCATAGTGATTACATGGGTCTTGGAGCATTGGGATGACAAGTGCTAATAACATTGTGATGAGAAGACCATGGAGCATCCTGATTACATGCATCATGGAGCTTTGTGATGACAAGGGCAAGGGAGATTGTGATTACAGGGGTCTTGGAGTATTGTGATGAAAAAGGCATGGATCATTGTGATGAAAAAGGCATGGAGCCTTGTCATGACAGGGTTCAAGGAGCATACTTAGAACAAGTGTCAGGCAACATTGTGATGACAAGTGAATTGAGCACTGTGATGACAAAGTTTATGGAGCATTGTGATGAGAAGTCCACTGATAATTGTGATGACGAGCGTCATTGGGCATTGTGATGACAAGTGTTATGGAACACTGTGATCACTAGGGTTTGGAGCATGGTAATGACAGAGGTCATGGAGCATTTTGATTTCATTGTGATGACAATAGCATGAAGCTTTATGATGATGGGCAAGGTGCATTGTGATGACAGGGTTCATGGAGCATTGAGATGAAAAGCGGCAAGGAGCATTGTGATTATAGGGGTCTTGGAGCATTATGATGAGAAGACCATGGAGCATACTGATGACATGCGTCATGGAGCTTTGTGATGACAAGTGTATGGAGCATTGTGATTACAGGGGTCTTGGAACATTATGATGACAAAGGTCATGGAGCCATGTGATGACAAGGCCATGGAACACTGTGATGGCAGGGTTCATGGAGCATTGTTATGACAGTGATAATGGAGCATTGTGATGATAAGGTTATGGAGCATTGGTCTGTAAAGTTTCACGGATTATTGTGATGAGATTGGGCATGGAGCATTGTGAGGACCAGGGCACGGAACACTGATACATGGGTCATTGAGGATTGTAATGACAAGGGCATGGAGCATTGTGATGAGAAGGGCATCGTGCGTTGTGATGACAAGCGTCATGGAGCGTTGTGATGACAAGGGCATGGAGCAATGTGATGAGAGTGTTCATGGAGCCTTGTGATGACAATGGCATGGAGCATTGTGATACCAAGGGTCATGGAGCTTTGTGATGACCAAAGTCATGGAGCATATTGATGACAAGGTCGTGGTGCATTGTGATGAGAAGGGCATGGAGCATTGTGATGAGAAGGCCATGGAGCATACTGATGACATGCGTCATGGAGCTTTGTGATGACAACGTCATGGAGCATATTGATTACAGGTGTCTTGGATCATTGTCAAGAAAAGGGCATGGATCATTGTGATGAACAAGGCATGGAGCCTTGTCATGACAGGTTTCAAGGAGCATACTGACGAAAAGTGGCAGGGAGCATTGTGATGACAAGTGTATGGAGCATTGTAACGACAAAGGTCATGGAGCATGGTGATGAGTAGACCATGGATAATTGTAATGACGAGTGTTTTGGGGCTATGTGATAATAAGTGTTATAGAACATTGTGATCACAAGGGTTTGGAGCATTGTGAAGACAGAGGTCATGGAGCATTTTGATGTCATTGTGATGACAATAGCATGAAGCATTATGATGATGGGCATGGTGCATTGTGATGACAGGGTTCATGGAGTTTTGAGATGAAAAGGGGCATGGAGCATTGGTGTGACAAGTTTCATGGATTATTGTGATGAGAGTGGACATGGTGCATTGTGATGACAAGGGCATGGAACATTGTGATGACAAGGTCACGGAGTACTGTGAAGACAGGTGTCAGGGAGCATTGTGATGACATAGGTCAGGGTCCATTGTGATGACAATGGCATGAAGCATTGTGATGCCATGTGTCATGGAGGATTGTGATGACAAAGGTAATGGAGCATTGTGATGACAAGGGCTTGGAGCATTGTGATGACAAGGCCCATTGCGAATTTTGAAGACAAGGTCGTGAAGCATTGAGATTACAAGCACATGGAGCTTGCTATGACGGGCGTCATGGAGCATTGTGATGACAAGTGCATGGAGAATTGTGATGTCAAGAGCATGAAACATTGTGATGAGTAGTGTCATGGAACATTGTGATGAAAAGGACGTGGGGAATTTTTATGACAAAGCACATGTAGCATTTTGATGACCAGGGCATGGAGCATTGTTATGGCAAAATCGTGGAGCATTGTGATGAGAAGACCATGGATAATTGTAATGACGAGCGTCCTGGAGCACTGTAATGACAAGGGGCATGAAGCATTGTGATGATAGGTGTCAAGGAGCATTGTGATGACAGGGGTCATGGAGCATTCTGATGACAAGGCTCATGGAGCATTCTGATGACAAGCTTGTGGAGTATTGTGATGACAATGGCATGGAGCATTGTGATGAAAGGGGCATGGAGCATTGTGATGAAAAAGGCATGGAGACTTTACGTGATAGGTTTCAAGGAGCATTTTGACGACAAGTGTCAGGGAGCATTGTGATGACATGTGTATTGAGCATTGTGATGACAAAGTTCATGGAGCATTGTGATGACAAGTGCATGGAGTATTGTGATGAAAGGAATCATGGAGCCTTTGGATGACACTTGTTATGGAAAATTGTGATCACAAGGATTTGGAGCATTGTGATGACAGAGGTCATGGATCATTTTGATTTCAAGGAGCATGGAGCACTGTGCTGACAAGGCCATGAAGTAATGTGATGCCAATGTCCATGGAGGATTGCGAATGACAATGGTAAAGAAGTATTGTGATGACAAGCGCATGGAGCATTGTGATGACAAGTCATGTAGCATTTTGCTGACATAGGCATGGAGCATTGTGATGACAAGGGTCATGGTACACTGCGATGAAAATTGTCAGAGAGCATTGTGATTAGAGGGGTTATGGAACATTGTGAGGACAAATGTCATGGAGCATTGTGATGAGAAGACCATGGATAATTGTGATGATGAGCGTCATGGGGCGTTGTGATGACACGTGATATGGAACATTTTGATCACAAGGGTTTGGAGCATTGTGATGACAGAGGTCATGGAGCATGTTGATTTCATTGTGATGACAATACCATGAAGCATTATGATGATGGGCATGGTGCATTGTGATGACAGGGTTCATGGATCATTGAGATGACAAGGGCATGGAGCATTGTGATGAGAAAGCCATGGAGCATTCTGATGACATGTGTCATGGAGCTTTGTGATGACAAGGGCATGGAGCATTGTGAATACAGGGGTCTTGGTGCACAGTGATGACAATGGTCATGGAGAAGTGTTATGACAAGGCCATGGAAGATTGTGATGCCAGGGCTCATAGAGCCTATTTATGACAGGGGTAATGGAGCATTCTGATGACAAGGGCATGGATCATTGTGATGAAATAACACGGAGCCTTGTCATGACAAGTTTCAAGGAGCATACTGACCACAAGTGTGAGGTAGCATTGTGACGACAAGTGGATTGAGCATTGTGATGACAAAGGCATGGAGCCCAGTGATGAGAAGACCATGGATAATTGTGATGAGGAGCATCATGGGGCATTGTGATGATAAGTGTTATGGAACAGTGTGATCACAAGGGTTTGGAGCATTATGAAGACAGAGGTCTTGGTGCATATTGATTTCATTGTGATGGCAATAGCATGAAGCATTATGATAAAGGGCATGGTGCATTGTGATGACAGGGTTCATGGAGCATTGAGATGAAAAGCGGCATGGAACTTTGTGATTACAGGGGTCTTGAAGCATTGTGATGACAAGGGCATGGAGCATTGTGATGAGAAAGCCATGGAGCATACTGATGACATGCGTCATGGAACTTTGTGATGAAAAGGGCATGGATCATTGTGATGACACGGGTCTTGGAGCCTTGTGATGACAAGTGTCATGGAGCCTTGTGATGACAACGCCGTGGAACTTTGTGATGGCAGGGATCATGGTGCATTGTGACGACAATGGCATGGAGCATTGGTCTCAAATGTTTCATGGATTATTTTGATGAGAGTGGGCATTGAGCATTGTGATGGCAAGGGCACAGATCACTGTGATACAAGAGTCAGGGAGGATTGTAATGAAAAGGGCGTGGAGAATTGTGATGAGAAGTGAATCGAGCATTTTGATGACAAGAGTCATGGAGCATTGTGATGACAACGGCATTGAGCAATGTGATGAGAGGGTTCATGGAGCATTGTGATGACAGTAGCATGGATCATTGTGATGCCAAGGATCAAGGAGCTTTGTGATGACAAAGGTCATGGAGCATTTTGATGGCAAGGGCGTGGTGCATTGTGATGAGAAGGGCATGGAGCTTGCTATGACAGGGGTCATGGAGCATTGCGATGACAAGTGCATGGAGAATTGTGATGACAAGAGCATGTAATATTGTGATGAGAAATGTCATGTAGCATTGTTATGAAGGGGACGTGGAGAAATGTGATGAGAAGGGACTTGGAGCATTGTGATGATCAGGGAATGGATCATTGTGATGGCAAGACCGTGGAGTATAGTGATGAGAAGTCCATGGATTATGTTGATGACGAGTGTCATGGAACACTCTAATTACAAGAGCCATGGAGCATTGTGATTACAGGTGTCATGGAGCATTGTGATGACAGGGGTCATGGAGCATTGTGATGACAAGTGTCATGGAGCATTGTGATGACAAGCTTGTGGAGTATTGTGATGACATTTGGATGGAGCATTGTGATGAAAAAGACATGGAGTCTTTTTATGAGAGTGTTCAAGGAGCATTCTGATGACAAATGTCAAGGAGCATTGTGATGACAAGTGTATTGTGCATTGTGATGACAAAGGTCATGGATCATTGTGATGACAAGGGCATGGAGTACTGTGATTACAGGCATCATAGAGCTTTGTGATGACAAGTGTTATGGAACATTGTGATCACAAGCGTTTGGATCATTGTGATGACAGAGTTCATGGATCATTTTGATTTCAAGGAGCATGCAGCATTGTGATGACAAGGGCATGAAGGAATGTGATCCCAAGGTTCATGGAGGATTGTGATGACAAGCATCATGGAGCATTGTGATTACAGGGGACATAGAACATTGGGATGACATGAGCATGGATTATGTGATGACAAGTGTCATGGAGTATTTTGATGAAAAATGTCCAGGATCATTGTGTTGTCAGGGGTCATGGAGCATTGTGATTACTGTGGTCATGGAGCATTGTGATGCCAGGGGTCATGGAGCATTGTGATGAGAAGGTCATGGAGCATTGAGCTGAAAATATTCATGGAGTATTGAGATGACAAGGGAATGGAGCCTTTGGATGACAACGTCCTGGAGCATTGTGATGAGTGGACCATGGAGCCTTGTGATGACAATTATCATGGAGCAGTCTCACGAAAAGAGGCATGGGGCATAGTGATTACATGGGTCTTGGAGCATTGGGATGACAAGTGCTAATAACATTGTGATGAGAAGACCATGGAGCATCCTGATAACATGCATCATGGAGCTTTGTGATGACAAGTGCAAGGGAGATTGTGATTACAGGGGTCTTGGAGTATTGTGATGAAAAAGGCATGGATCATTGTGATGAAAAAGGCATGGAACCTTGTCATGACAGGGTTCAAGGAGCATACTTAGAACAAGTGTCAGGCAACATTGTGATGACAAGTGAATTGAGCATTGTGATGACAAAGTTTATGGAGCATTGTGATGAGAAGTCCACTGATAATTGTGATGACGAGCGTCATTGGGCATTGTGATGACAAGTGTTATGGAACACTGTGATCACTAGGGTTTGGAGCATGGTAATGACAGAGGTCATGGAGCATTTTGATTTCATTGTGATGACAATAGCATGAAGCTTTATGATGATGGGCAAGGTGCATTGTGATGACAGGGTTCATGGAGCATTGAGATGAAAAGCGGCAAGGAGCATTGTGATTATAGGGGTCTTGAAGCATTGTGATGACAAGGGCATGGAGCATTGTGATGAGAAAGCCATGGAGCATACTGATGACATGCGTCATGGAACTTTGTGATGAAAAGGGCATGGATCATTGTGATGACACGGGTCTTGGAGCCTTGTGATGACAAGTGTCATGGAGCCTTGTGATGACAACGCCGTGGAACATTGTGATGGCAGGGATCATGGTGCATTGTGACGACAATGGCATGGAGCATTGGTCTCAAATGTTTCATGGATTATTTTGATGAGAGTGGGCATTGAGCATTGTGATGGCAAGGGCACAGATCACTGTGATACAAGAGTCAGGGAGGATTGTAATGAAAAGGGCGTGGAGAATTGTGATGAGAAGTGAATCGAGCATTTTGATGACAAGAGTCATGGAGCATTGTGATGACAACGGCATTGAGCAATGTGATGAGAGGGTTCATGGAGCATTGTGATGACAATAGCATGGATCATTGTGATGCCAAGGATCAAGGAGCTTTGTGATGACAAAGGTCATGGAGCATTTTGATGGCAAGGGCGTGGTGCATTGTGATGAGAAGGGCATGGAGCTTGCTATGACAGGGGTCATGGAGCATTGCGATGACAAGTGCATGGAGAATTGTGATGACAAGAGCATGTAATATTGTGATGAGAAATGTCATGTAGCATTGTTATGAAGGGGACGTGGAGAAATGTGATGAGAAGGGACTTGGAGCATTGTGATGATCAGGGAATGGATCATTGTGATGGCAAGACCGTGGAGTATAGTGATGAGAAGTCCATGGATTATGTTGATGACGAGTGTCATGGAGCACTCTAATTACAAGAGCCATGGAGCATTGTGATTACAGGTGTCATGGAGCATTGTGATGACAGGGGTCATGGAGCATTGTGATGACAAGTGTCATGGAGCATTGTGATGACAAGCTTGTGGAGTATTGTGATGACATTTGGATGGAGCATTGTGATGAAAAAGACATGGAGTCTTTTTATGAGAGTGTTCAAGGAGCATTCTGATGACAAATGTCAAGGAGCATTGTGATGACAAGTGTATTGTGCATTGTGATGACAAAGGTCATGGATCATTGTGATGACAAGGGCATGGAGTACTGTGATTACAGGCATCATAGAGCTTTGTGATGACAAGTGTTATGGAACATTGTGATCACAAGCGTTTGGATCATTGTGATGACAGAGTTCATGGATCATTTTGATTTCAAGGAGCATGCAGCATTGTGATGACAAGGGCATGAAGGAATGTGATCCCAAGGTTCATGGAGGATTGTGATGACAAGCATCATGGAGCATTGTGATTACAGGGGACATAGAACATTGGGATGACATGAGCATGGATTATGTGATGACAAGTGTCATGGAGTATTTTGATGAAAAATGTCCAGGATCATTGTGTTGTCAGGGGTCATGGAGCATTGTGATTACTGTGGTCATGGAGCATTGTGATGCCAGGGGTCATGGAGCATTGTGATGAGAAGGTCATGGAGCATTGAGCTGAAAATATTCATGGAGTATTGAGATGACAAGGGAATGGAGCCTTTGGATGACAACGTCCTGGAGCATTGTGATGAGTGGACCATGGAGCCTTGTGATGACAATTATCATGGAGCAGTCTCACGAAAAGAGGCATGGGGCATAGTGATTACATGGGTCTTGGAGCATTGGGATGACAAGTGCTAATAACATTGTGATGAGAAGACCATGGAGCATCCTGATTACATGCATCATGGAGCTTTGTGATGACAAGGGCAAGGGAGATTTTGATTACAGGGGTCTTGGAGTATTGTGATGAAAAAGGCATGGATCATTGTGATGAAAAAGGCATGGAGCCTTGTCATGACAGGGTTCAAGGAGCATACTTAGAACAAGTGTCAGGCAACATTGTGATGACAAGTGAATTGAGCATTGTGATGACAAAGTTTATGGAGCATTGTGATGAGAAGTCCACTGATAATTGTGATGACGAGCGTCATTGGGCATTGTGATGACAAGTGTTATGGAACACTGTGATCACTAGGGTTTGGAGCATGGTAATGACAGAGGTCATGGAGCATTTTGATTTCATTGTGATGACAATAGCATGAAGCTTTATGATGATGGGCAAGGTGCATTGTGATGACAGGGTTCATGGAGCATTGAGATGAAAAGCGGCAAGGAGCATTGTGATTATAGGGGTCTTGGAGCATTATGATGAGAAGACCATGGAGCATACTGATGACATGCGTCATGGAGCTTTGTGATGACAAGTGTATGGAGCATTGTGATTACAGGGGTCTTGGAACATTATGATGACAAAGGTCATGGAGCCATGTGATGACAAGGCCATGGAACACTGTGATGGCAGGGTTCATGGAGCATTGTTATGACAGTGATAATGGAGCATTGTGATGATAAGGTTATGGAGCATTGGTCTGTAAAGTTTCACGGATTATTGTGATGAGATTGGGCATGGAGCATTGTGAGGACCAGGGCATGGAACACTGTGATACATGGGTCATGGAGGATTGTAATGACAAGGGCATGGAGCATTGTGATGAGAAGGGCATCGTGCGTTGTGATGACAAGCGTCATGGAGCGTTGTGATGACAAGGGTATGGAGCAATGTGATGAGAGTGTTCATGGAGCCTTGTGATGACAATGGCATGGAGCATTGTGATACCAAGGGTCATGGAGCATTGTGATGACCAAAGTCATGGAGCATTTTGATGAAAAGGCCATGGAGCATACTGATGACATGCGTCATGGAGCTTTGTGATGACAACGTCATGGAGCATATTGATTACAGGTGTCTTGGATCATTGTCAAGAAAAGGGCATGGATCATTGTGATGAAAAAGGCATGGAGCCTTGTCATGACAGGTTTCAAGGAGCATACTGACGAAAAGTGGCAGGGAGCATTGTGATGATAAGTGTATGGAGCATTGTGATGACAAAAGTCATGGAGCATGGTGATGAGAAGACCATGGATAATTGTAATGATGAGTGTCATGGGGCGATGTGATAACAAGTGTTATGGAACATTGTGATCAGAAGGGTTTGGAGCATTGTGAAGACAGAGGTCATGGAGCATTTTGATTTCATTGTGATGACAATAGCATGAAGCATTATGATGATGGGCATGGTGCATTGTGATGACAGGGTTCATGGAGTTTTGAGACGAAAAGGGGCATGGAGCATTGGTCTGACAAGTTTCATGGATTATTTTGATGACAGTGGACATGGTGCATTGTGATGACAAGGGCATGGAACATTGTGATGACAAGGTCACGGAGTACTGTGAAGACAGGTGTCAGGGAGCATTGTGACGACATAGGTCAGGGTCCATTGTGATGACAATGGCATGAAGCATTGTGATGCCATGTGTCATGGCGGATTGTGATGACAAAGGTAATGGAGCATTGTGATGACAAGGGCTTGGAGCATTGTGATGACAAGGCCCATTGCGAATTTTGATGACAAGGTCGTGAAGCATTGAGATTACAAGCGCTTGGAGCTTGCTATGACAGGGGTCATGGAGCATTGCGATGTCAAGTGCATGGAGAATTGTGATGTCAAGAGCATGAAACATTGTGATGAGTAGTGTCATGGAACATTGTGATGAAAAGGACGTGGGGAATTTTGATGACAAAGGACATGTAGCATTGTGATGACCAGGGCATGGAGCATTGTGATGGCAAAATCGTGGAGCATTGTGATGAGAAGACCATGGATAATTGTATGACGAGCGTCCTGGAGCACTGTAATGACATGGGGCATGAAGCATTGTGATGATAGGTGTCATGGAGCATTGTGATGACAGGGGTCATGGCGCATTCTGATGACAAGGCTCATGGAGCATTCTGATGACAAGCTTGTGGAGTATTGTGATGACAATGGCATGGAGCATTGTGATGATATGGGCATGGAGCATTGTGATGAAAAAGGCATGGAGACCTTTCATGATAGGTTTCAAGGAGCATTTTGGCCACAATTGTCAGGGAGCATTGTGATGATATGTGTATTGAGCATTGTGATGACAAAGTTCATGGAGCATTGTGATGACAAGTGCATGGAGTATTGTGATGAAAGGAATCATGGAGCCTTTGGATGACACGTGTTATGCAAAATTGGGATCACAAGGGTTTGGAGCATTGTGATGACAGAGGTTATGGATCATATTATTTTCAAGGAGCATGGAGCATTGTGATGACAAGGGCATGAAGTAATGTGATGCCAATGTTCATGGAGGATTGTGAATGACAATGGTAAAGAAGTATTGTGATGACAAGCGCATGGAGCATTGTGATGACAAGTCATGTAGCATTTTGCTGACATAGGCTTGGAGCATTGTGATGACAAGGGTCATGGTACACCGCGATGACAATTGTCAGAGAGCATTGTGATTAGAGGGGTTATGGAACATTGTGAGGACAAATGTCATGGAGCATTGTGATGAGAAGACCATGGATAATTGTGATGATGAGCGTCATGGGGCGTTGTGATGACACGTGATATGGAACATTTTGATCACAAGGGTTTGGAGCATTGTGATGACAGAGGTCATGGAGCATGTTGATTTCATTGTGATGACAGTACCGTGAAGCATTATGATGATAGGTATGGTGCATTCTGAGACAGGGTTCATGGAGCATTGAGATGACAACGGCATGGAGCATTGTGATGAGAAAGCCATGGAGCATTCTGATGACATGTGTCATGGAGCTTTGTGATGACAAGGGCATGGAGCATTGTGAATACAGGGGTCTTGGTGCACAGTGATGACAAGGGTCATGGAGAAGTGTTATGACAAGGCCATGGAAGATTGTGATGCCAGGGGTCATAGAGCGTTTTTATGACAGTGGTCATGGAGCATTGTGTTGACAAGGGCATGGATCATTGTAATGAAATAACACGGAGCCTTGTCATGACAGGGTTCAAGGAGCATACTGACCACAAGTGTGAGGTAGCATTGTGACGAAAAGTGGCTTGAGCATTGTGATGACAAAGGCATGGAGCAGAGTGATGAGAAGACCATGGATATTTGTGATGAGGAGCATCATGGGGCGTTGTGATGATAAGTGTTATGGAACAATGTGATCACAAGGGTTTTGAGCATTATGATGACAGAGGTCTTGGTGCATTTTGATTTCATTGTGATGGCAATAGCATGAAGCTTTATGATGAAGGGCATGGTGCATGGTGATGACAGGGTTCATGGAGCATTGAGATGAAAAGCGGCATGGAGCTTTGTGATTACAGGGGTCTTGAAGCATTGTGATGACAAGGGCATGGAGCATTGTGAAGAGAAAGCCATGGAGCATACTGATGACATGCGTCATGGAACTTTGTGATGAAAAGGGCATGGATCATTGTGATGACAGGGGTCTTGGAGCCTTGTGATGACAAGTGTCATGGAGCCTTGTGATGACAACGCCGTGGAACATTGTGATGACAGGGTTCATGGAGTTTTGAGACGAAAAGTGGCATGGAGCATTGGTCTGACAAGTTTCATGGATTATTGTGATGACAGTGTGCATGGCTCATTGTGATGACAAGGGCATTGAGCCTTGTGATGACAAGGTCATGGAGTATTGTGAAGACTGGTGACAGGGAGCATCATGATGGCATATGTCATGGTCCATTATGATGACAATGGCATGGAGCATTGTGATGCCAAGTGTCATGGAGGATTGAGATGACAAAGGTAATTTAGCACTGTGTTGACAAGGGCTTTAAGCATTGTGATGACACGGGTCATAGAGCATTGTGATGACAAGAGCATGGAGCATTGTCATGACAATGACCAATGAGAATTTTGGTGACAAGTTCCTGAAGCATCGTGATGACAAGCACATGGAGCTTGCTATGACAGGGGTCATGGATCATTGTGATGACAAGTACATGGAGAATTGTGATGACAAGAGCATGTAACATTGTGATGAGGAGTGTCATGGAGCATTGTGTTGACAAAGACGTGGAGAATTGTGATGACAAGGGATATGGAGCATTTTGTTGAACAGGGTATGGGGCATTGTGATGGCAAGGCCGTCGAGCATTGTGATGAGAAGTTCATGAAGCATTGGGCTTAAAATATTCATGGAGTATTGTGATGACAAGAGTCCCGGATATTTGTTTTGTTCAGGGTTCATGGAGCATTGTGATGAGAGTGGTCATGGAGCATTGTGATGACAGGAGTCATGAGGCATTGTGATGAGAAGGTCATGGAGCATTGGGCTGAAAATGTTCATGTAGTATTGTGATGACAGGGGCATGGAGCATTGTGATGACAAGGGAATGGAGCATTGTGATAGACAAGTTCCTGGAGCATTGTGATGAGAAGACCATGGAGCATTCTGATGACAAGTCTCATGGAGCATTCTGATGAAAAGGGACATGGAGCATTGTGATTACAGGGGTCTTGGAGCATTGTGATGACAAGGGAATGGATCATTGTAATGAGAAGGCCATGGAGCATTTTGATGACATGTGTCAAGGAGTTTTGTGATTACAAGGGCATTGAGCATTGTGATTACAGTGGTCTTGGAGCATTGTGATGAAATTGGCATGGATCATTGTGATTAAAATGGCATGGAGCCTTGTCATGACAGGGTTCTAGGGGCATACTGACGACAAGTTTCTGGGAGCTTTTTGATGACAGATGTATTGAGCATTGTGATGACAAAGGTCACTGAGAATTGTGATGAGAAGACCATGGATAACTGTGATGATGAACGTCATTGGGCATTGTGATGACAAGTGTTATGGAACATTGTGATCACAAGGGTTTGGAGTATTGTGATGACAGAGGTCATGGAGCATTTTGATTTCATTGTGATGACAATAGGATGAAGCATTATGATGAAGGGCGTTGTGCATTGTGATGACAGGGTTCATGGAGCATTGCGATGAAAAGAGGCATGGATCATTGTGATTACAGGGGTCTTGGAGCATTGTGATGACAAGGGCATGGAGCATTGTGATGAGAAGGCCATGGAGCATTCTGATGATATGTGTCATGGAGATTTGTGATGATAAGGGCATGGAGCATTGTGATTACAGGGGTCTTGGAGCATTGTGATGACAAGGGTCATGGAGCCTTGTGATGCCAAGGCTATGGAACATTATGATGGCAGGTGTCATGGAGCATTGTTATGACAGTGGTAATGGAGCATTGTGATGACAGGTACATGGAGCACTGGTCTGAAAAGTTTCACAGATTATTGTGATGAGATTTGGTATGGAGCATTCTGATGACAAGGGCACGGAACACTGTGATACATGGGTCATGGAGGATTGTAATGACAAGGACATGGAGAATTGTGATGACAAGCATCATGGAGCTTTCTGATGACAAGTGCATGGAGTGATGAGAGGGTTCATGGAGCAATGTGATGACAATGGAATGGAGCATTGTGAGGCCTAGTGTCATGGAGCTTTGTGATGACAATGGACATGGAGCATTTTGATGAGAAGTGCGTGGTACATTGTGATGAGAAGAGCAGTGAGCATTGAGATGACAGGGTCATGGAGCAATTTGATGAAAAGGGTCATGGAACATTTTGATGACAAGGGTTATGGAAAATTCTGATGACAGGGTTTATGGAACATTGTGATGTCAGGGGTCATGGAGCATTGTGATGAAAAGGGTCATGGAGCACTTTTAAGACAGGGGTTTTGGAACATTGTGATGTCAGTGGTCAAGGAGCATTGTGATGATAAGGGCATGTAGCATTGTGATGACAGGTGTCATGGAACATTGTGATGACATGGGAGAGTGAGTATTGTGATGACTAGTGATGTAACATTGTGATATCATTGGTGAGTGAGCATTTTGATGAGAAGTGCTTGGAGCATTGTGATAACAAGGTTTATGGAGCATGTGATGAGGAGGTTGTGCAGCATTGTGATGACAAGCTCATGGCACATTGTGATGACATGTATCATGGGGCATTGTTCAGACAAGCACATGGAGCATTGTGATGATATGGGTCATGGAGAATTGTGCTGACAAATGCATGGAGCATTGTGATGACAAGGGTCACTGAGCATTGTGGGGAAATGTTCATGGAGCATTGTGGTGACAGAGGTAACAGAGCCTTGTTATGACGAGGACATTGACCATTGTGATGACAAAGGTCATGAAGCATTGTGAAGACTGGAGTCACGGAGCATTGTGATGACAGGGGTCATGGAGCTTTGCGATGAAAAGGGGCATGGAGCATTGTGATTACAGCGGTCTTGGAGCATTGTGATGACTAGGGCATGGAGCATTGTGATGAGAAGTCCATGGAGCATTCTGATGATATGCATCATGGAGCTTTGTGATGACAAGGGCATGGTGCATTTTGATTACAGTGGTCTTGGAGCATTGTGATGAAAAAGGTCATGGAGCCTTGTGATGCCAAGTCCATGGAACATTGTGATAGCAGGGGTCATGGAGCATTGTTATGACAGGGGTAATGGAGTATTGTGATGACAAGGGCTTGGAGCATTGGTCTGAAAATTTTCTTAGATTATTGTGATGAGATTGGGTATGGAGCATTCTGATGACAAGGGCACGGAACACTGTGATACATGGGTCATGGAGGATTGTAATGAGAAGGGCATGGATCATTGTGATGACAAGCGTCATGGAGCTTTCTGATGACAAGGGCATGGAGCAATGTGATGAGAGTGTTCATGGAGCACTGTGATGACAATGGAATGGAGCATTGTGAGGCCTAGTGTCATGGAGATTTGTGATGACAATGGTCATGGAGCATTTTGATGACAATTGCGTGGTGCATTATGATGAGAAGGGCAGTGAGCATTGAGATGACAGGGTCATGGAGCAATTTGATGAAAAGGGTCATGGAACCTTTTGATGACAGGTGTTATGGAACATTGTGATGTCAGGGTTCATGGAGCATTGTGTTGAAAAGCGTCATGGAGCATTTTGATGACAGGGTTTATGGAACATTGTGACGTCAGGGGTCATGGAGCATTGTGATGATAAGGGCATGTAGCATTTTGATGATGGGGTCATGGAACATTGTGATGACAGGGCTGAGGGAGTATTGTGATGACTAGTGATGGAACATTGTGATATCAGTGGTGAGAGAGCATTTTGATGAGAAGGGCATGCAGCATTTTGATGACAAATTTATGGAGCATTGTGATGAGAAGTTTGTGGAGCGTTGTGATGACAAGCGCATGGTGCATTATGATGACATGGGTCATGGAGCATTGTGCTGAGAAGCGCATGGAGCATTGTGATGACAAGGGTCATGGAGCATTGTGATGAGAAATTCATGGAGCATTGTGGTGACAAATGTCACAGAGCCTTGTGATGACGAGGGCATGGACCATTGTGATGACAATGTTCATGAAGCATTGTGATGACTGGAGTCACAGAGCATTGTTATAACAGTGGTCATGGAGCATTTTGATGACAAGTGCATGGAGAATTGTGATGACAGGGGCATGGAGCATTGGTCTGACAAGTTTCATGGATTATTGTGATGACAGTGGGTATGGCTCATTGTGATGACAAGGGCATGGAGCATTGTGATGACAAGGTCATGGAGTATTGTGAAGACTGGTGACAGGAGCATTATGATGGCATATGTCATGGTCCATTTTGATGACAGTGGCATGGAGCATTGTGATGCCAAGTGTCATGGAGGATTGTGATGACAAAGGTAATTTAGCACTGTGTTGACAAGGGCTTTGAGCATTGTGATGACATGGGTCATGGAGCATTGTGATGACAAGGGCATGGAGCATTGTGATGACAAGGACCAATGAGAATTTTGATGACAAGTTCCTGAAGCATTGTGATGACAAGCACATGGAGCTTGCTATGACAGGGGTCATGGAGCATTGTGATGACAAGTGCATGGAGAACTGTGATGACAAGAGCATGTAACATTGTGATGAGAAGTGTCATGGAGCATTGTGATGGCAAGGCCGTGGAGCATTGTGTTGAGAAGTTCATGAAACATTGGGCTTTAAATATTCATGGAGTATTGTGATGACAAGAGTCCTGGATCTTTTATTTGTTCAGGGTTCATGGATCGTTGTGATGAGAGTGGTCATGGCACATTGTGATGACATGTGTCATGGGGCATTGTGATGAGAAGGTCATGGAGCATTGGGCTGAAAATATTCATGTAGTATTGTGATGACAGGGGGCATGGAGCATTGTGATGACAAGGGAATAGAGCATCGTGATAGAAAAGTTCCTGGAGCATTGTGATGAGAAGACCATGGAGCGTTCTGATGAAAAGGGGCATGGAGCATTTTGATTACAGGGGTCTTGGAGCATTGTGATGACAAGAGCATGGAGCATTGTGATAAGAATGCCATGGAGCATTCTGATGACATGCGTCAAGGAGTTTTGTGATGACAAGGGCATTGAGCATTGTGATTACAGTGGTCGTGGAGCATTGTGATGAAATTGGCATGAATCATTGTGATGAAAAAGGCATGGAGCCTTGTCATGACAGGGTTCAAGGGGCATACTGATGACAAGATTCCGGGAGCATTGTGATGACAAATGTATTGAGCATTGTGGTGACACAGGTCACCTAGCATTGTGATGAGAAGACCATGGATAACTGTGATGACGAGCGTCATTGGGCATTGTGATGACAAGTGATATGGGACATTGTGATCACAATGGTTTGGAGCATTTTGATGACAGAGGTCATGGTGCATTTTGATTTCATTGTGATGACAATAGCATGAAGCATTATGATGATGGGCGTGGTGCATTTTGATGACAGGGTTCATGGAGCATTGCGATGAAAAGGGGCATGGAACATTGTGATTACAGGGCTCTTGGAGCCTTGTGATGACAAGGGCATGGAGCATTGTGAAGAGAAGGCCATGGAGCATTCTGATGATATGCGTCATGGAGCTTTGTGATGACAAGTGCATGGAGTATTGTGATTACAGGGGTCTTGGAGCATTGTGATGACAAGGGTCATGGAGCCTTGTGATGCCAAGGCCATGGAACATTGTGATGGCAGGTGTCATGGAGCATTGTTATGACAGGGGTAATGGAGCATTGTGATGACAGGTAAATGGAGCATTGGTCTGAAAATTTTCACAGATTATTGTGATGAGATTGGGTATGGAGCATTCTGATGACAAGGGCACGGAACACTGTGGTACATGGGTCTTCGAGGATTGTAATGACAAGGGCATGGAGCATTGTGATGACAAGCATCATGGAGCTTTCTGATGAAAAGGGCATGGAGCAATGTGATGAGAGGGTTCATGGAGCATTATGATGACAATGGAATGGAGCATTGTGAGGCCTTGTGTCATTGAGCTTTTTGATGACAATGGTCATGGAGCATTATGATGACAAGTGCGTGGTGCATTGTGATGAGAAGGGCCGTGAGCATTGAGATGAGAGGTTCATGTAGCAATTTTATGAAAATGGTCATGGAACATTTTGATGACAGGGGTTATGGAAAATTGTGATGACAATGTTATGGAACATTGTTATGTCAGGGGTCATGGAGCATTGTGATGAATAGGGTCATGGAACATTCTGATGACAGTTGTTATGGAGCATTGTGATGTCAGTGTTCATGGAGCATTGTGATGATAAGGCCATGTAGCATTGTGATGACAGGTGTCATGGAAGATTGTGATGACACGGGAGAGGGAGTATTGTGATGACTAGTGATGGAACATTGTGATATCACTGGTGAGTGAGCATTTTGATGAGAAGTGCATGGAGCATTGAGATAACAAGGTTTATGGAGAATTGTCATGAGAAGGTTGTGGAGAATTGTGATCACAAGCTCATGGCACATTGTGATGACATGGTCATGGAGCATTGCACAGACAAGCGCATGGAGCATTTTGATGATATGGGTCATGGAGAATTGTGCTGACAAATGCATGGAACATTGTGATGACAAGGGTCATGGAGCATTGTTAGGAAATATTCATGGAGCATTGTGGTGACAGAGGTCACAGAACCTTGTGATGACGAGGGCATTGACCATTGTGATGGCAAAGGTCATGAAGTACTGTGATGATTGGAGTCACGGAGCATTGTGATGACAGTGTCATGGAGCATTGTGATGACACGGTCATGGAGTATTGTGAAGACAGGTGTCAGGGAGCATTGTGATGACATATGTCATGGTCCATTATGATGACATGGCATGGAGCATTGTGATGCCTTGTGTCATGGAGGATTGTGATGACAAAGCAAATGGAGCATTGTGATGACAAGGGGATGGTACATTGTGATGAAAAGGGTCATGGAGCATTGTAATGACAAGTGCCATTGAGAATTTTGATGACAAGTTCGTGAAGCATTGTGATGACAAGCGCATGGAGCTTGCTATGACAGGGGTCATGGAGTATTGCGATGACAAATTCATTGAGAATTGTGATGACAAGAGCATGTAACATTGTGATTAGAAGTGTCATGCAGCATTTTGATGACAAGGACGTGGAAAATTGTGATGACGAGAGTCAAGGGGCATTGTGATGACAAGTGTTATGGAACATTCTGGTCACAAGGGTTTGGAGCATTGTGATGACAGGGTTCATGGAGTATTGAGATGAAAAGGGGCATGGAGCATTCTGATTACAGCCATCTTGGAGCATTGTGATGAGAAGGGAATGTAGCATTACGATGAGAAGTCCATGGAGCATTCTGATGACATGCGTAATGGAGCATTGTGATGACAAGAGCTAAGGAGTCTTTTGAAGACCAGGCCGTGGAACATTGTGATGGCATTGTTCATGGAACATTGTTAAGACAGGGGTAATGGAGCATTGTGAGGACAAAGGAATGAAACATTGGTCTGAAATGTTTCATGGATTATTGTGATGAGATTGGGCATGGAGCATTGTGATAAAAAGGTCACGAAATACTGTGATACATGGGTCGTGGAGGCTTGTAATGACAAGTGCATGCAGCATTGTGATGAGAAATGAATCGAGCATTGTGATGAAAAGCGTCATGGAGCTTTGTGATGCCAAGAACATGGAGCAATGCGATGAGAGGGTTCATGGAGCATTGTGATGACAATTGTATGGAGCATTTTGATGCCAATGGTTATGGAGCTTTGTGATGACAATGGACATGGAGCATTTTATGACAAGGGCGTGGTGTATTGTGATGAGAAGGGCAGGGAGCATTGTGATGACAGGTTCATGAAGCACTTTGATGAAAAGTGTCATGGAATATTTTGATGACAGGGGATATGGAACATTGTGATATCAGGGGTTATGGAGCATTGTGATGAAAAGGGTCATGGAGAATTTCGAGGACAGGCATTATGGAACATTGTGATGTCAGGGGTCATGGAGCATTGTGATGATAAGGGTCATGGAGCATTTTGATGACAGGGTTCATGAAACATTTTGATTACAGGGGTGAGGGAGTATTGTGATGAGTAGTGATGGAACATTGTGATGTCAGTGGTGAGAGAGCATTTTGATGAGAAGTGCATGGAGCATTGTGATGACAAGGATTATGGAGCATTGTGATGACAAGTTTGAGTAGCATTGTGATGAGAAGTGCTTGTCGCTGTGTGATGACATGAGTCATGGGGCATGGTGCTGACAAGCACATGAAGAATTGTGATGACAATTGTCATGGAGCATTCTGATGAAAAGTTCATGGAGCATTGTGTTGACAAATGTCACAGAGCCTTCTGATGACGAGGGCATGGACCATTCTGATGACAAAGGTCATGAAGCATTGTCATGATTGGAGTCACGGAGCATTGGGTTGACAGGGGTCATGGAGCATTGTGATGACAAAGGCATGGTGCATTGTAATGACAAGTTCATGGACAATTGTGAAGACTGGTGTCAGGGAGCATTGAGATGACATATGTCATGGTCCCTTGTGATGACAATGGCATGGAGCATTGTGATGCCAAGTGTCACGGAGGTTTGTGATGACAAAGGTAAAGGAGCATTGTTATGACAAGTGCATGAAGCATTGTGATGACAAGGGTTATTGAGAATTTTCATGGAAAGTTCGTGAAGCATTGTGATGACAAGCACATGAAGCTTGCTATGACAGGGGTTATGGAGCATTGCCATGACAAGTGCATGGAGAATTGTGATGACAAGAGCATGTAACATTGAGATGAGAACTGTCATGGAGCATTGTGAAGACAAGGACAAGGAGATTTGTGATGACAATGGACATGGAGCATTTTGCTGGCAAAGGCGTTGAGCATTGTGATGACAAGGGTCATGGAGCACTCTGATGACAAAGGAATGGAGCATTGTGATGACAAAGTCCTGGAGCTTTGTGAAGAGAAGACCATGGAGCCTTGTTATGACAAGTCTCATGGCGCATTCTGATGAAAAGGGGAATGGAACATTGTGATTACAGGGGTCTTGGAGCATTGTGATGACAAGGGCATGGTGCATTGTGATGAGAAGGGCAGGGAGCATTGTGATGACAGAGTTATGGAGCAATTTGTTGAATAGGGTCATGGAACATTTTGATGACAGGTGTTATGGAACACTGTGATGTCAGGGGTCATGGAGCACTGTGATGAAGCCTGTCATGGAGCATTTTGATGACAGGTGTTGTGGAACATTGTGATGTCAGGCTTCATGGAGTATTGTGAGTATAAGGACATGTAGCATTGTGATGATGGGGTCACGGAACATTGTGATGACAGGGCTGAGGTAGTATTGTGATGACTAGTGATGGAACATTGTGATATCAGTGGTGAGAGAGCATTTTGATGAGAAGTGCATGGAGCATTGTGACGACAATATTTATGGAGCATTGTGCTGACAAGCGCTTTGTGCTTTGTGATGACATGGTTCATGGAGTATTGTGCTGACAAGCGCATGGAGCATTGTGATGACAAAGGCGTGGAGCATTGTGCTGACAAAGGCGTGGAGCATTGTGATGACAAGGGTCACAGAGCATTGTGATGAAAAGCTCATGGAACATTGTGGTGACAAAGGTCACAGAGCCTTGTGATGAAGAGGGCATGGAGCATTGTGATTCCAGTGGTCTTGCAGCATTGTGATGAAAAGGGCATGGATAATTGTTATGAAAAAGGCATGGAGCCTCGTCATGACAGTGTTCAAGGAGCATACTGACAGCATGTGTCAGGGAGCATTGTGATGACAACTGTATTGAGCATTGTAATGACAACGTTCATGGAGCCTTGTGATGAGAAGACCATGGATAATTGTGATGACAAGCATCATGGGACGTTGTGATGACAAGTGTTATGGAACATTGTGATCTCAAGGGTTTGGATCATTGTGATGACAGAGGTCATGGAGCATTTTGATTTCATTTTAATGACAATAGCATGAAGCATTATGATAATGGGCATGGTGCATTGTGATGATAGTGTTCATGGAGCATTGAGATGAAAAGTGGCATGGAGCATTGTGATTACAGGGGTCTGGGAGCATTGTGATGACAATGACATGGAGCATTGTGATGAGAAGTCCATGGAGCAATCTGATGACATGCGTCATGGAGCTTTGTGTTGACAAGGGAATTGAGCATTTTGATTACAGGGGTCTTGGAGCATTGTGATGACAAGGGTCATGGAGCCTTGTGATGACACGGCCTTGGAACATTGTGATGGCAGGGGTCATGGAGCACTGTTATGACAGGTGTAATGGATCATTGTGATGACAAGGTCATGGAGCATTGTTCTGAAATGTTCCATGGATTATTGTGATGAGAGTGGGCAATGAGCATTGTGATGACCACGGCACAGAACCCTGTGATTCATGGTCATGGAGGATTGTAATGACAAGGGCAAGGAGCATTGTGAGGTGAAAGTGCTCATGATGAGAGTGCCCATGTTGGTAGTTCCATTGGTGACAGTGCTCACAGTGATAGTGACCATGGTAAGATTGCAGATGATGGCCATGGCATTGGTGACATTGCCCATGATTACAGTGCCCATAGTGAACAGTGCCCACGGTGACATTTCCTATGGAGACACTTCTCATGGTGACATTGCACATTGTGTCAGGGCTCATGGTGACAGCCTGCATTGTGCCGGTGCCGATGGTGACAGTGCTAACAGTGACAGTGTCCATGGTGACAGTGACCAATGTGAGAGTGCTCACGGTGATAGTGCCCATGGTGACAGGGCTTATGGGGACAGTCCACATTGTGCCAATGCCCATGGTTGCAGTGCTCATAGTGAAAGTGCTCATGGTAATACTGCTCACTGTGACAGTGCCCAATGTGAAATTTCCCATGGTGACAGTACTCATCGAGAAAATGCCCATTGTGGCAATTCTCATAATGATAGTTCTCATGGTGACAAAGGTCATGGTGCAAGTACCCTGGGTGGAAGTGCTCATGGTGACAGTGCTGATGGTGGCAGATCCCATGGTGAGAGTACCAATGGGGTAGTGCATAAGGTGAGAGTGCCCATTGTAACCATGCTCATGGTGATAGTGCAAACGGTGATAGTGCCCATTGTGACATTGCCAATGGAGACCATCCTCACTGTGACAGTGCTCATGGTTACAGTGCTCATGCTGGAAACGCCCATGGTGACATTGCTCATTGTGGCAGTGCTAAAGGGGCAGTGCCGATGATGACAGTGCTTATGGTGATAGTGTTCACAGTGTCTGTGCTCAAGGTTATAGTGCCATTGGTGACAGTGCACATGGTGATAGATCTCACAGTGACAGTGCCTATTGTGACAATACTCATGGTGACAGTTCCCATGGTGACCATTCTCACATTGATAGTGCCCTTGGTGACAGTTTGCTTGGTGAAAATTCTCCTGATGACAGTGTCCATGTTGGTAGTACCATTGGTGACAGTGCTCACAGTGATAGTGACCATGACAAAATTGCAGATGATGGTCGTGACATTGGTGACATTGCCCATGATGACAGTCCTCATGATGACAGTTCTCACGGTGATAGTGTCCATAGTGACAGTGCACATTGTTGTAATGCACATGGTGGCAGTGAAAAATGGTGAAAGAGCCCATGGTGACAGTGCTCATGGTGACAGTGCACACGGTGACAGGGCTCATGGTTGCATTACACATTGTGACAGTGCTCACATTTGCAGTGCCCATTGTAACCGTGCTCACCATGATAGCATCCATGGTGACAGTGATCACAGTGATAGTGCCGATGGTGACAGTGTTCACAGTGATAGTGCCCATGGTTAAGTTGCCCATGGTGACAGTGCTCACGGTAATAGTGAGCATAGTGATAGTGCACTTGTTGACCGCGCCCATGCTGACAGTACACATGGTGATAATTCTCAGGTTGGTAGTGCCCATGGTGGCAGTGCCCATGGACACCACCCTCAAGGTGATAGTGCTCACTGTGACAGGGCCCATGGGGACAGGGAAACTGTGACTGTGCCTATCGAGAGTGTGATCACAGTGACAAAGCCCATGGTGACAGTGACCACGGTGACAGTTCTAATGCTGATAGTACCCATAGTGACAATACCCATGTTGACAGTACTCATGGTGATAATGCTCAAGGTGATAGTGCCCATGGGGATAGTGCCCATGGTGAGAGTCCTCATGGTGATAGTGCCAATGCTGATAGTTCCCATTCTGAATGTGCTCATGACGACAGTGCCTATGTTGGCAATTCCAATGGTGACAGTGCTCACAGTGATACTGACGGTGGTAACAGTTCACATGGTGGCTGTACCCTTGGTGACAGTGCCCATGAAGGCAGTACTCATGGTGACAGTGCTCACGGTGATACTGCCCATGGTGAGAGTGCACATGGTGGGAGTGCACATGCTGGCAGTGAAAAATGGTGACAATGCTCAAGGTGATAATGTACACGGTGAAAACCCATGCTGACAGTACTCACAGTGACACTGCTCATGGTTGCAGTACCCATGGTGACAGTGCTCACTGTGACAGTGCCCACGGTATGAGTGCCCATGGTGACAGTGCTCATGGTGACACTGCCCATGATGAGAGTGCCCATGGTGACAGTGCCCATGGTGACATTTCATATGGTGACATTGCTCACGGAGACAGTGCACATGGTGACACTGACCACAGTGAGAATTCTCTCGGTGATAGTGCCCATGGCGACAGCACTCATGGTGACAGTCCTCATTGTGCCATTGCCCATGGTGACAGTGACCATGGTGAGACAGCTCATGGTTATAGTGCTCACGGTAATAGTGATCATGGTGAAAGTGCCAATAGTGACAATACCCAGGGTGACAGTACTCATGGCGAAAATACAAATGGTGGAAGTTCTTATAGTGAGAGTGCTCCTGGTGGAACTGCCCATGGTGACAGTGCTCATTGTAGCAGTGCTCATGGTGGCAGTGACGATGATGCCAGTGCTTATGGTGATGGTGTTCACAGTGGCTATGCTTATGGAGATAGTGCTCACGGTGACAGTGCCTATGATGACAGTGCCCAGGGTGACAGTGTTCATGGGGAAACTGCCCATGATAACATTAACAATGGTGATAGTGCCCCTGGTGACACGGCCCACGGTGATATTGCTCATGGTGATAGTGCCTTGGGTGACAGTGCTCATGGTGAAATTGCCCATCCTGACAATGCTCATGGTGACATTGCCCTTCGAGAGAGTACCCATATTGACAGTGCCCATGGTGATGTGCTCATGTTGACAGTGCTCACAGTGATAGTGCCCATGGTGACATTGCCCATGGTGGAAGTGCCCACCGTGCCCTTGCCCACAGTGACAGTGACCACGCTGAGAGTTCTCATTGTGATAGTGCCCATCGTGACAGTGCACATGGGGATACTGCCAATGGTTACAGTGCTCATGGTGACAGTGCTCATGGTTGCAGTACCCATGGTGACAGTGCTAAAAATGCCAATGCCAATGGTGGCACTTCCCATGGTGACAGTGCCAACAGTGACATTACGTATGGTGACACTTCTCACGGTGGCATTGCCCACGGTGACAGGGATAAATATGACAGTCCGCATTGTGCCATTGCTGAAGGTGACAGTGTTCACGGTGACAGTGTCCATGGTGACAGTGACCAAGGTGAGAGTGCTCACGGTGATAGTGCCCATGGTGACAGGCCTCATGATACAGTACTCACTGTGCCAGTGCCCACGGAGAGAGAACTCACAGTGAAAGTGCTCATGGTAATTCTGCTCATGGTGACAGTGCCTAAGGTGAAATTACCAATGGTGACAGTACTCATTGAGGAAGTGCCCATGGTGGCATTTCTCATAATGACAGTTCTCATGATGACAGTGTCCATGTTGGTAGTTCCATTGATGACAGTGCTCACAGTGATAGTGACCATGGCAAGGTTGCAGTTGGTGGCCATGCAATTGGAGACATTGCCCATGATGACAGTACTCATGGTGACAGTGTTCATGGTGATAGTGTCCATAGTGAGAGTGCACATTGTTGTAATGCACATGGTGGCAGTGAAAAATGGTGACAGAGCCCATGGTGATAGTGCTCATGGTGACAGTGCACAGGGTGACAGGGCTCATGGTTGCATTACATATTGTGACAGTGCTCACAGTTAGAGTGCCCATTGTAACCGGGCTCACCATAATAGTGTCCATGGTGACAGTGATCACTGTGATAGTGTCGATGGTAATAGTGCTCACAGTGATAGTGCCCATGGTTAAGTTGCCCATGGTGACAGTGCTAACGGTCATAGTGAGCACAGTGATAGTGCACATGTTGACCGTGCCCATGCTGACAGTACACATGGTGATAATTCTCAAGTGGGTAGTGCCCATGGTGGCAGTGCCCATGGACACCACCCTCAATGTGATAGTGCTCACTGTGACAGGGCCCATGGGGACAGTGCAAACCGTGACTTTGCCTATCAAGACTGTGCTCACAGTCCATGGTGACAGTGATGATGGTGACAGTTCTAATGCTGCAAGTACCCATAGTGACAATACCCATGTTGACAGTACTCATGGTGATAATTCTCAAGGTGATAGTGCCCATGGCGATAGTGCCCATGGTGAGAGTCCTCACGCTGATAGTGCCCATGGTGATAGTTCCCATTCTGAAAGTGCTCATGATGACAGGGCCTATGTTGGTAATTCCCATGGTGTCAGTGCTCACAGTGATACAGATGATGGTAACAGTTCACATGGTGGCCATGCCCTTGGTGACAGTGCCCATGATGACAGTACTCATTGTGACAGTGCTCACGGTGATAGTGCCCATGGTGAGAGTGCACATGGTGGGAGTGCACATGGTGACAGTGCTCAACGTGACAGTGCACACAGTGAAAACCCATGCTGACAGTACTCACAGTGACACTGCTCATGGTTGCAGTACCCATGGTGACAGAGCTCACAGTGACAGTGCCCACGGTATGAGTGCCCATGGTGACAGTGCTCATGGTGACACTGCCCATGATGACAGTGCCCATGGTGACATTGCGTATGCTGAGAGTGCTCACGGAGACAGTGCACATGGTGACACTGACCACAGTGAGAGTGCTCATGGCGATAGTGCCCATGGGGACAACACTCATGGTGACAGTCCCCATTTTGCCATTGCCCATCGTGACAGTGCCCATGGTGACAGTGACCATGGTGAGAGGTCTCACGGTGATAGTGCTCATGGTAATAGTGCTCATGGTGACAGTGCCAATGGTGACAATACCCAGGGTTACAGTACTCATGGTGAAAATACACATGGTGGAAGTTCTCATAGTGAAAGTGCTCATGGTGGAAGTGCCCATGCTGACAGTGCTCATTGTGGCAGTGCTCATGGTGACAGTGCCATTGATGCCAGTGCTTATGGTGATGGTGTTCACAGTGGCTGTGCTCATGGAGATAGTGCTCACGGTGACAGTGCCTATGATGACAGTGCCCAGGGTGACAGTGCTCACGGGGAAACTGTCCATAATAATATTAACCATGATGATAGTGCCCATGGTGACAGTGCCCAAGGTGACATTGCTTATGGTGACAGTGCCTTTGGTGACAGTGCTCATGGTGAAATTGCCCATCCTGACAATGCTCATGGTGACACTGCTCTTCGACAGAGTACCCATATTGACAGTGCCCATGGTGACGTGCTCATGTTGACAGTGCTCCAGTGATAGTGCCCATGGTGACATTGCCCATGGTGACATTGCCCATGGTGGAAGTGCCCACAGTGCCATTGCCAACAGTGACAGTGCCCACGCTGACAGTTCTCATGGTGATAATGCCCAGGGTGACAGTGCACATGGTGATACTGCAAATGGCGACAGTGCTCATGGTTGCAGTACCCATGGTGACAGTGCTCAAAATAACAGTGCCAATGGTGGCAGTGCCCATGATGACAGTGCCCACGGTGACATTGGCTATGGTGACAGTTCTCATGGTGACATTTCCCATGGTGACAGGCCACAATGTGACAGTCTGCATTGTGCCAGTGCCGAAGGTGACGGTGCTCATGGTGACAGTGACCAAGGTGAGAGTGCTCACGGTGATAGTGCCCATGGTGACAGGGCTCATGTTGACAGTTCGCATTGTGCCAGTGCCCATGGTGACAGTGTCCATGGTGACAGTGACCAAGGTGAGAGTGCTCACGGTGATAGTGCCCATGGTGACAGGGCTCATGTTGACAGTTCACATTGTGCCAGTGCCCATGGTGACAATTCTCACAGTGAAAGTGCTCATGGTAATACTGCTCATGGTGACAGTGCCCAAGGTGAAATTACCCATGGTGACAGTACTCATTGTGAAAGTGCCCATGGTGGCAATTCTCATAATGACAGTTTTCATGGTGACAGTGCTCATGGTAGCAGTGCCCTGGGAGGCAGTGCTCGTGGTGACAGTGCTCATGGTGACAATGCTCATGGTGGCAGTCCCCATGGTGAGAGTAACGATGGGGTAGTGCACAAGGTGACAGTGCCTATGGTAACCGTGCTCACGGTGATAGTGCACACGGTGATAGTGCCCATTGTGACATTGCCCATGGAGACCCTCCTCATTGTGACAGTACTCATGGTTACAGTGCTCATGGTGGAAGTTCCCATGGTGACAGTGCTCATTGTGGCACTGCTCATGGGGACAGTGCCAATGATGAGAGTGCTTATGATGAGAGTGTTCACAGTGTCTGTGCTCAAGGTGATAGTGCTCATGGTGGCAGTGCCCATAGTGACACTGCTCATGCTGGCAATACCCACGATGATAGACCCATGTTGAGAGTGCCCTAGATCACAGAGCAATGTTGAGAGAGCTCACGGTGACAGTGAAAAGGTGACAGTGCCACCGGAGGCAATCGTCATAGAGACAATACTCATCGTGACAGTGCTCATGGTGAAAATGTCCATGATGACACAGCCCATGGTGACAGTGCTCATGAGGAAAGTGTGAATGATAACATTAACCACGGTGATAGTGCCCCTGCTGACAGTGCCCATGGTGACATTGCTCATGGAAATATTGCCTTTGTTGACAGTACTCATGGTGAAATTGCCCATGCTGACAATGCTCACGGTGACATTGCCATTGGAGAGAGTACACATGTTGAGATTTCGCATGGTGACGTGCTCATGTTTACAGTGCTCACAGTGCTAGTTCCCATGGTGACAATGCCCATGGTGGAATTGCTCACGATATCAGTGCCAACAGTGACAGTGCTCATGCTGACAGTTCTCATGGTGACAGTGCCCATGGTGACAGTGCACATGGTGATACTGCCAATGGTGACAGTACTCAAGGTGACAGTGCCAATATTTGCAGTACCCATGGTGACAGTGCTCAAAATGGCATTGCCCATGGTGACATTGCCAATGGTGACATTGCCCATTGTGACACTTCTCATGGTGAAATTGCCCATAGTGACAGGGCTCATGGTGACAGTCCACATTGTGCCAGTGCCCATGGTGAGAGTGCTCACAGTGAAACTGCTCGTGGTAATATTGTTTACGGTGAGAGTGCCCAAGGTAAAAATACCCATGGTGAGAGTACTCATCGAGAAATTGCCCATGGTTACATTTCTCATAGTAACAGTTCTCACGGTGACAGTGCCCTTGGTGGCAATGTTCGTGGTGTCAGTGCTCATGGTGAAAGTGCTCATGGTGGCAGTTCGCATGATGAGAGTACCGATGGGGCATTGCACATGGTGACAGTGCCCATGGCAAACGTGCCCACAGTGATATGACCCATGGTGACAGTTATCACGCCTGTTGTGCCGATGCTGATAATGCTCCCGGTGATAGTGCCCATGGTTATGGTGCCCATGGTGACAGTGTTCAGAGTTATAGTGAGCAAAGTGATAGTGTACTTGGTGAGTGTGCCCATGGTGACTGTGCCCAGGATGACAGTACACATGGTGATACAGCTCAATGTGATAGTGCCCTTGTGGACAGTGTGCATGGTGATAGTTCTCACGGTGAGAGTGCCTATGATGAAAATGCTCATGGTGACAGTGCCATGGCAACCGTTCTAACGTTCATAGTGCCCATGGTGACAGTTCATATGGTGAAAGTGCTCATGATGACAGTGCCCATGTTGGTAGATCCATTGGTGACAGTGCTCACCGTGATAGTGACCATGGTAAGATTGCAGATGGTGGCTGTGCCATTGCCCATGATGACAGTACTCATGGTGACAGTGCTCATGGTGATAGTGTCCAAGGTGACAGTGCACATGGTGGCACTGAAAAATAGTTATAGTGCCCATGGTGACAGTGCTCATGCTGACAGTGCACAAGGTGACAACCCATGCTGACAGTGCTCACGGTGACTGGGCTCATGGTTGCATTACCCATTGTGACAGTGCTCACAGTTACAATGCTCATGCTAACTGTGCTCACCATGATAGTGTCTATGGTGACAGTGATCACAGTGATAGTGCCGATGGTGATAGTGCTCACGGTGATAGTGCCCATGGTTAAGTTGCCCATGGTGACAGTGCTCACGGTAAGAGTGAGAAAAGTGATAGTGCACTTCTTGACCTTGCCCAAGCTGAGAGTACACATGGTGATAATTCTCAAGTTGGGAGTGCCCATGGTGGCAGTGCACATGGACACTACCATCAAAGTGATAGCGCTGACTCTGACAGGGCCCATGAGGACAGTGCAAACCGTGACTTTGCTTATCGTGACAGTGCTCACAGTGACAAATTCCACCGTGACAGTGAACACGGTGACAGTTCTAATGCTGAGAGTGCCCATAGTGACAATACCCATGGTGACAGTACTCATGGTGATAATTCTCAAGGTGTTAGTGCCCATGGTCACAGTGCCCATGGTGAGAGTCCTCACGGTGATAGTGCCCATGGTGACAGTTCCCATTCTGAAAGTGCTCATGATGACAGTGCCTATGTTGGTAATTCCCATGGTGACACTGCTCACAGTGATATTGACGATGCTAACAGTTCACATGTTGGCCGTGCCCTTGGTGACAGTGCCCATGAAGACAGTACTCATGGTGACACTTCGCAAGGTGATAGTGCCCCTGGTGAGTGTGCACATGGTGGTAGTGCACATTGTGACACTGAAAAATGGTGACAGTGCTCATGGTGACAGTGCACACGGTGAAAACCCATGCTGACAGTACTCACAGAGACACTACTCATAGTTGCAGTACCCATGGTGACAGTGCTCACGGTGACAGTGCCCACGGTATGAGTGCCCATGGTGACAGTGTTCATGGTGACACTGCCCATGGTGACATTGCCTATGGTGACAGTGCCCATGGTGACACTGACCACAGTGAGAGTGTTCACGGTGATAGTGCCAATGGTGACAGCACTCATGGTGACAGTCCCCATTGTGCAAGGTCCCATGGTGACAGTGACCATGGTGAGAGATCTCACGGTGATAGTGGTCACGTTAATAGTGCTCATGGTGACAGTGCAAATGATGGAAGTGCCCATGCTGACAGTGCTCATTGTGGCAGTGCTCATGGTGACAGTGCCGATAATGCCAGTGTCTATGGTGATGGTGTTCACAGTGGCTGTGCTCATGGAGATAGTGCTCACGGTGACAGTGCCCATGATGACAGTGCCCAGGGTGACAGTGCTCAGAGGGAAAGTGCCAATGATAACATTAACCATGGTGATAGTGCCCCTGGTGACACGGCCCACAGTGACATTGCTCATGGTGACAGTGCCCATGGTGACAGTACACATGGTGATACTGCTCCATGTGATAGTGAACTTGTTGACAGTGCGCATGGTGACAGTTCTCACGGTGACAGTGCCTATGGTGACAATGCTCAGGGTGACAGTGCTCATGGAGACCGTTCTCACGTTCATAGTGCCCATGGTGACAGTTCGTATGGTGAAAGTGCTCATGATGACAGTGCCCATGTTGGTAGTTCCATTGGTGACAGTGCTCACAGTGATAGTGCCCATGGTTAAGTTGCCCATGGTGACAGTGCTCACGGTCATAGTGAGCACAGTGATAGTACACATGTTGACCGTGCCCATGCTGACAGTACACATGGTGATAATTCTCAAGTGGGTAGTGCCCATGGTGGCAGTGCCCATGGACACCACCCTCAATGTGATAGTGCTCACTGTGACAGGGCCCATGGGGACAGTGCAAACCGTGACTTTGCCTATCAAGACTGTGCTCACAGTCCATGGTGACAGTGATGATGGTGACAGTTCTAATGCTGCAAGTACCCATAGTGACAATACCCATGTTGACAGTACTCATGGTGATAATTCTCAAGGTGATAGTGCCCATGGCGATAGTGCCCATGGTGAGAGTCCTCACGCTGATAGTGCCCATGGTGATAGTTCCCATTCTGAAAGTGCTCATGATGACAGGGCCTATGTTGGTAATTCCCATGGTGTCAGTGCTCACAGTGATACAGATGATGGTAACAGTTCACATGGTGGCCATGCCCTTGGTGACAGTGCCCATGATGACAGTACTCATTGTGACAGTGCTCACGGTGATAGTGCCCATGGTGAGAGTGCACATGGTGGGAGTGCACATGGTGACAGTGCTCAACGTGACAGTGCACACAGTGAAAACCCATGCTGACAGTACTCACAGTGACACTGCTCATGGTTGCAGTACCCATGGTGACAGAGCTCACAGTGACAGTGCCCACGGTATGAGTGCCCATGGTGACAGTGCTCATGGTGACACTGCCCATGATGACAGTGCCCATGGTGACATTGCGTATGCTGAGAGTGCTCACGGAGACAGTGCACATGGTGACACTGACCACAGTGAGAGTGCTCATGGCGATAGTGCCCATGGGGACAACACTCATGGTGACAGTCCCCATTTTGCCATTGCCCATCGTGACAGTGCCCATGGTGACAGTGACCATGGTGAGAGGTCTCACGGTGATAGTGCTCATGGTAATAGTGCTCATGGTGACAGTGCCAATGGTGACAATACCCAGGGTTACAGTACTCATGGTGAAAATACACATGGTGGAAGTTCTCATAGTGAAAGTGCTCATGGTGGAAGTGCCCATGCTGACAGTGCTCATTGTGGCAGTGCTCATGGTGACAGTGCCATTGATGCCAGTGCTTATGGTGATGGTGTTCACAGTGGCTGTGCTCATGGAGATAGTGCTCACGGTGACAGTGCCTATGATGACAGTGCCCAGGGTGACAGTGCTCACGGGGAAACTGTCCATAATAATATTAACCATGATGATAGTGCCCATGGTGACAGTGCCCAAGGTGACATTGCTTATGGTGACAGTGCCTTTGGTGACAGTGCTCATGGTGAAATTGCCCATCCTGACAATGCTCATGGTGACACTGCTCTTCGACAGAGTACCCATATTGACAGTGCCCATGGTGACGTGCTCATGTTGACAGTGCTCCAGTGATAGTGCCCATGGTGACATTGCCCATGGTGACATTGCCCATGGTGGAAGTGCCCACAGTGCCATTGCCAACAGTGACAGTGCCCACGCTGACAGTTCTCATGGTGATAATGCCCAGGGTGACAGTGCACATGGTGATACTGCAAATGGCGACAGTGCTCATGGTTGCAGTACCCATGGTGACAGTGCTCAAAATAACAGTGCCAATGGTGGCAGTGCCCATGATGACAGTGCCCACGGTGACATTGGCTATGGTGACAGTTCTCATGGTGACATTTCCCATGGTGACAGGCCACAATGTGACAGTCTGCATTGTGCCAGTGCCGAAGGTGACGGTGCTCATGGTGACAGTGACCAAGGTGAGAGTGCTCACGGTGATAGTGCCCATGGTGACAGGGCTCATGTTGACAGTTCGCATTGTGCCAGTGCCCATGGTGACAGTGTCCATGGTGACAGTGACCAAGGTGAGAGTGCTCACGGTGATAGTGCCCATGGTGACAGGGCTCATGTTGACAGTTCACATTGTGCCAGTGCCCATGGTGACAATTCTCACAGTGAAAGTGCTCATGGTAATACTGCTCATGGTGACAGTGCCCAAGGTGAAATTACCCATGGTGACAGTACTCATTGTGAAAGTGCCCATGGTGGCAATTCTCATAATGACAGTTTTCATGGTGACAGTGCTCATGGTAGCAGTGCCCTGGGAGGCAGTGCTCGTGGTGACAGTGCTCATGGTGACAATGCTCATGGTGGCAGTCCCCATGGTGAGAGTAACGATGGGGTAGTGCACAAGGTGACAGTGCCTATGGTAACCGTGCTCACGGTGATAGTGCACACGGTGATAGTGCCCATTGTGACATTGCCCATGGAGACCCTCCTCATTGTGACAGTACTCATGGTTACAGTGCTCATGGTGGAAGTTCCCATGGTGACAGTGCTCATTGTGGCACTGCTCATGGGGACAGTGCCAATGATGAGAGTGCTTATGATGAGAGTGTTCACAGTGTCTGTGCTCAAGGTGATAGTGCTCATGGTGGCAGTGCCCATAGTGACACTGCTCATGCTGGCAATACCCACGATGATAGACCCATGTTGAGAGTGCCCTAGATCACAGAGCAATGTTGAGAGAGCTCACGGTGACAGTGAAAAGGTGACAGTGCCACCGGAGGCAATCGTCATAGAGACAATACTCATCGTGACAGTGCTCATGGTGAAAATGTCCATGATGACACAGCCCATGGTGACAGTGCTCATGAGGAAAGTGTGAATGATAACATTAACCACGGTGATAGTGCCCCTGCTGACAGTGCCCATGGTGACATTGCTCATGGAAATATTGCCTTTGTTGACAGTACTCATGGTGAAATTGCCCATGCTGACAATGCTCACGGTGACATTGCCATTGGAGAGAGTACACATGTTGAGATTTCGCATGGTGACGTGCTCATGTTTACAGTGCTCACAGTGCTAGTTCCCATGGTGACAATGCCCATGGTGGAATTGCTCACGATATCAGTGCCAACAGTGACAGTGCTCATGCTGACAGTTCTCATGGTGACAGTGCCCATGGTGACAGTGCACATGGTGATACTGCCAATGGTGACAGTACTCAAGGTGACAGTGCCAATATTTGCAGTACCCATGGTGACAGTGCTCAAAATGGCATTGCCCATGGTGACATTGCCAATGGTGACATTGCCCATTGTGACACTTCTCATGGTGAAATTGCCCATAGTGACAGGGCTCATGGTGACAGTCCACATTGTGCCAGTGCCCATGGTGAGAGTGCTCACAGTGAAACTGCTCGTGGTAATATTGTTTACGGTGAGAGTGCCCAAGGTAAAAATACCCATGGTGAGAGTACTCATCGAGAAATTGCCCATGGTTACATTTCTCATAGTAACAGTTCTCACGGTGACAGTGCCCTTGGTGGCAATGTTCGTGGTGTCAGTGCTCATGGTGAAAGTGCTCATGGTGGCAGTTCGCATGATGAGAGTACCGATGGGGCATTGCACATGGTGACAGTGCCCATGGCAAACGTGCCCACAGTGATATGACCCATGGTGACAGTTATCACGCCTGTTGTGCCGATGCTGATAATGCTCCCGGTGATAGTGCCCATGGTTATGGTGCCCATGGTGACAGTGTTCAGAGTTATAGTGAGCAAAGTGATAGTGTACTTGGTGAGTGTGCCCATGGTGACTGTGCCCAGGATGACAGTACACATGGTGATACAGCTCAATGTGATAGTGCCCTTGTGGACAGTGTGCATGGTGATAGTTCTCACGGTGAGAGTGCCTATGATGAAAATGCTCATGGGGACAGTGCCATGGCAACCGTTCTAACGTTCATAGTGCCCATGGTGACAGTTCATATGGTGAAAGTGCTCATGATGACAGTGCCCATGTTGGTAGATCCATTGGTGACAGTGCTCACCGTGATAGTGACCATGGTAAGATTGCAGATGGTGGCTGTGCCATTGCCCATGATGACAGTACTCATGGTGACAGTGCTCATGGTGATAGTGTCCAAGGTGACAGTGCACATGGTGGCACTGAAAAATAGTTATAGTGCCCATGGTGACAGTGCTCATGCTGACAGTGCACAAGGTGACAACCCATGCTGACAGTGCTCACGGTGACTGGGCTCATGGTTGCATTACCCATTGTGACAGTGCTCACAGTTACAATGCTCATGCTAACTGTGCTCACCATGATAGTGTCTATGGTGACAGTGATCACAGTGATAGTGCCGATGGTGATAGTGCTCACGGTGATAGTGCCCATGGTTAAGTTGCCCATGGTGACAGTGCTCACGGTAAGAGTGAGAAAAGTGATAGTGCACTTCTTGACCTTGCCCAAGCTGAGAGTACACATGGTGATAATTCTCAAGTTGGGAGTGCCCATGGTGGCAGTGCACATGGACACTACCATCAAAGTGATAGCGCTGACTCTGACAGGGCCCATGAGGACAGTGCAAACCGTGACTTTGCTTATCGTGACAGTGCTCACAGTGACAAATTCCACCGTGACAGTGAACACGGTGACAGTTCTAATGCTGAGAGTGCCCATAGTGACAATACCCATGGTGACAGTACTCATGGTGATAATTCTCAAGGTGTTAGTGCCCATGGTCACAGTGCCCATGGTGAGAGTCCTCACGGTGATAGTGCCCATGGTGACAGTTCCCATTCTGAAAGTGCTCATGATGACAGTGCCTATGTTGGTAATTCCCATGGTGACACTGCTCACAGTGATATTGACGATGCTAACAGTTCGCATGTTGGCCGTGCCCTTGGTGACAGTGCCCATGAAGACAGTACTCATGGTGACACTTCGCAAGGTGATAGTGCCCCTGGTGAGAGTGCGCATGGTGGTAGTGCACATGCTGTCACTGAAAACTGGTGACAGGGCTCATGGTGACAGTGCTCACGGTAAAAACCCATGCTGACAGTACTCACAGATACACTGATCATGGTGGCAGTACCCATAGTGACAGTGCTCACAGTGACAGTTCCCTCTGTATGAGTGCCCATGTTGACAGTGCTCATGGTGACACTGACCACGGTGACTTTGCCTATGGTGACAGTGCTCATGGTGACAGTGCCCATGGTGACACTGACCACATTGAGAATGCTCACAGTGATAGTGCCAATGGTGACAACACTCATGTTGACAGCCCCCATTGTGCAAGGTGCCATGGTGAGAGTGACCATGGTGAGAGATCTCATGGTGATAGCGAGCACGGTAATAGTCTTCATGGTGACAGTGCAAATGGTGACAATACACAGGGTGACAGTACTCATGGTGAACATACCCATGGTAGCAGTTCTCATAGTGACAGTGCTCATGGGGGAAGTGCCCATGCTGACAGTGCTCATTGTGGCAGTGCTCATGGTGACAGTACCGATGAGGCCAGTGATTATGGTGATGGTGTTCACAGTGGCTGTGCTCATGGAGATAGTGCTCACGGTGACTGTGCCCATGATGACAGTGCCCAGGGTGACAGTGCTCACAGGGAAAGTGCCAATGATAACATTAACCATGGTGATAGTGCCCCTGGTGACACGGCCCACAGTGACATTGCTCATGGCGATAGTTCCTTTGGTGACACTGCTCATGGTGAAGTTGCCCATCATGACAATGCTCATGGTGACATTGCCCTTCGAGATAGTACCCATGTTGACAGTGCCCATGGTGACGTGCTCATGTTGACAGTGCTCACAGTGATAGTGCCCATGGTGACATTGCCCATGGTGGAAGTGGCCATGGTGCCCTTGCCAACAGTGACAGTGCCCACGCTGACAGTTCTCATTGTGATAGTGCCCATGGTGACAGTGCACATGGTGATACTCGCAATGGTGACAGTGCTCATGGTGACAGTGCTCATGGTTGCAGTACCCATGATGACAGTGCTCTAAATGACAGTAAGAGTGGTGGCAGTGACCATGGTGACAGTGCCCACGGTGACATTGCCTATGGTAAAACTTCTCACAGTGACATTGCCCATGGTGACAGGGCTCATGGTGACGTGCTCATGTTGAGAGTGCTCACAGCGTTAGTGCCCATGGTGACATTGCCCATGGTGGAATTGCTCACGATGCCAGTGCCCACAGTGACAGTGCTCACTCTGAGAGTTTTCATGGTGATAGTGCCCATGGTGACAGTGCGCCTGGTGATACTGCCAATGGTGACGGTACTCATGGTGACAGTACTCATTGTTGCAGTACCCATGGTGACAGTGCTCAAAATGGCAGTTCCCATGGTGACATTGCCCATGGTGACATTGCCTATGGTGACACTTCTCACGGTGACATTTCCCATGGTGACATGGCTCATGGTGACACTCCGCATTGTGACAGTGCCCATGGTGACAGTGCTCACAGTGAAAGTGCTCATGGTAATACTGTTTACGTTGAGAGTGCCCAAGGTGAAAATACCCATGGTGAGAGTACTCATCGAGAAATTGCCCATGGTTACATTTCTTATAGTAACAGTTCTCATGGTGACAGTGCTCATGGTTGCAGTTCCCTCGGTGGCAGTGCTCGTGGTGTCGGTGCTCATGGTGACAGTGCTCATGGTGGCAGTTCCCATGGTGAGAGTACCAATGGGGCATTGCACATCGTGACAGTGCCCATGGCAACCGTGCTCACGGTGATATGACCCATGGTGACAGTTATCACGCCTGTTGTGCCGATGCTGATAATGCTACCGGTGATAGTGCCCATGTTACGGTGCCCATGGTGACAGTGTTCAGAGTAATAGTGAGCATAGTGATAGTGAACTTGGTGAGTGTGCCCTTGGTGACTGTGCGCAAGATGACAGTACACATGGTGATACAACTCAATGTGATAGTGCCCTTGTGGACAGTGCGCATGGTGATAGTTCTCACGGTGACATTGCCTATGATGACAATGCTCATGGTGACAGTGCCCATGGTGACCGTTCTCACGTTCATAGTGCCCATGGTGACAGTTCGTATGGTGAAAGTGCTCATGATGACAGTGCCCATGTTGGTAGTTCCATTGGTGACAGTGCTCACAGTGATAGTGACCATGTTAAGATTGCAGATGGTGACTGTGCCATTGCCCATGATGACAGTACTCATGGTGACAGTGCTCATGGTGATAGTGTCCAAGGTGACAGTGCACATGGTGGCACTGAAAAATAGTTATAGTGCCCATGGTGACAGTGCTCATGCTGACAGTGCACATGGTGACAACCATGCTGACAGTGCTCACGGTGACTGGGCTCATGGTTGCATTACCCATTGTGACAGTGCTCACAGTTACAATGCTCATGTTAACTGTGCTCACCATGATAGTGTCTATGGTGACAGTGATCACAGTGATAGTGCCGATGGTGATAGTGCTCACGGTGATAGTGCACATGATTAAGGTGCCCATGGTGACAGTGCTCACGGTCATAGGGAGCATAGTGAGAGTGCACTTGTTGACTGTGACCATGCTGAGAGTACAAATGGTGATAATTCTCAAGTTGGGAGTGTCCATGGTGGCAGTGCCCATGGACACCACCGTTAAAGTGATAGTGCTCACTGTGACAGGGCCCAAGGGGACAGTGAAAACCGTGACTTTGCCTATCGTGACAGTGCTCACAGTGACAAATTCCATCGTGACAGTGAACACGGTGACAGTTCTAATGCTGATAGTGCCCATGGCGATAATTCCCATGGTGAGAGTCCTCACGGTGATAGTGCCCATGGTGACAGTTCCCGTTCTGAAAGTGCTCATGATGACAGTGCCTATGTGGGTAATTCCCATGGTGACACTTCTCACAGTGATACTGACAATGGTTACAGTTCACATGTTGGCCGTGCCCTTGGTGACAGTGCCCATGAAGACAGTACTTATGGTGACAGTTTTCTCGGTGACAGTGCCCATGGTGAGAGTGTGCATGGTGGTAGTGCACATGGTGTCACTGAAAAATGGTGACAGGGCTCATGGTGACAGTGCTCACAGTAAAAACCCATGCTGACAGTACTCACAGAGACACTGCTCATGGTGGCAGTACCCATGGTGACAGTGCTCACAGTGACAGTGCCCACTGTATGAGTGCCCATGTTGACAGTGCTCAGGGTGACACTGACCACAGTGACTTTGCCTATGGTGACAGTGCTCATGGTGACAGTGCCCATGGTGACACTGACCACAGTGAGAATGCTCACAGTGATAGTGCCAATGGTGACAGCACTCATGTTGACAGCCCCCATTGTGCAAGGTGCCATGGTGACAGTGACCATGGTGAGAGATCTCATGGTGATAGCGAGCACGGTAATAGTCTTCATGGTGACAGTGCAAATGGTGACAATACACAGGGTGACAGTACTCATGGTGAACATACCCATGGTAGCAGTTCTCATAGTGACAGTGCTCATGGGGGAAGTGCCCATGCTGACAGTGCTCATTGTGTAAGTGCTCATGGTGACAGTACCGATGAGACCAGTGTTTATGGTGGTGGTGTTCACAGTGGTTGTGCTCATGGAGATAGTGCTCACGGTGACTGTGCCCATAATGACAGTGCCTGGAGTGACAGTGCTCACGGTAAAAACCCATGCTGACAGTACTCACAGAGACACTGCTCATGATGGCAGTACCCATGGTGACAGTGCTCACAGTGACAGTGCCCACTGTATGAGTGCCCATTTTGACAGTGCTCATGGTGACACTGACCACGGTGACATTGTCTATGGTGACAGTGCTCATGGTGACAGTGCCCATGGTAACACTGACCACAGTGAGAATGCTTACGGTGACAGTGCCAATGGTGACATCACTCATGTTGACAGCCCCCATTGTGCAAGGTGCCAGGGTGACAGTGACCAAGGTGAGAGATCTCACGGTGATAGCGCTCACGGTAATAGTCTTCATGGTGACAGTGCAAATGGTGACAATACACAGGGTGACAGTACTCATGGTGAAAATACCCATGGTAGCATTTCTCATAGTGACAGTGCTCATGGGGGAAGTGCCCATGCTGACAGTGCTCATTGTGGCAGTGCTCATGGTGACAGTACCGATGAGGCCAGTGATTATGGTGATGGTGTTCACAGTGGCTGTGCTCATGGAGATAGTGCTCACGGTGACCATGCCCATGATGACAGTGCCCAGAGTGATAGTGCTCACGGTAAAAAAACATGCTGACAGTACTCACAGAGACACTGCTCATGGTTGCAGTACCCATGGTGACAGTGCTCACAGTGACAGTCCCACTGTATGTGTGCCCATGTTGACAGTGCTCATGGTGACACTGACCACGGTGACATTACCTATGTTTACAGTGCTCACGGTGACCGTGCCCATGATGACAGTGCCCAGGGTGACAGTGCGCACTGGGAAAGTGCCAATGATAACATTAACCATGGTGATAGTGCCCATGGTGACACGGCCCACAGTGACATTGCTCATGGTGATTGTGCCTCTGGTGACAGTGCTCATGGTGAAATTGCCCATCCTGACAATTCTCATGGTGACATTGCCCTTCGAGATAGTACCCATGTTGACAGTGCCCATGGTGACATGCTCATGTTGACAGTGCTCACAGTGATAGTGCCCATGGTGACATTGCCCATGGTGGAAGTGGCCATGGTGCCCTTGCCAACAGTGACAGTGCCCACGCTGACAGTTCTCATTGTGATAGTGCCCATGGTGACAGTGCACATGGTGATATTCGCAATGGTGACAGTGCTCATAGTGACAGTGCTCATGGTTGCAGTACCCATGGTGACAGTGCTCAAAATGACAGTGACAGTGGTGGCAGTGACCATGGTGACAGTGCCCACGGTGACATAGCCTATAGTGACTCTTCTCATGGTGACATAGCCCATGGTGACAGGGCTCATGTTGACGTGCTCATGTTGAGAGTGCTCACAGTGATAGTGCCCATGGTGACATTGCTCATTGTGGAATTGCACACAATGCCAGGTCCCACAGTGACAGTGCTGACGCTGAGAGTTGTCATGGTGATAGTGCCCATGGTGACAGTGCACATTGTGATACTGCCAATGGTGACAGTACTCATGGTGACAGTACTCATGGTGGCAGTACCCATGGTGACAGTGCTCAAAATAGCAGTTCCCATGGTGACATTGCCCATGGTGACATTGCCTATGGTGACACTTCTCACGGTGACATTTCCCATGGTGACATGGCTCATGGTGACACACCACATTGTGCCAGTGCCCATGGTGACAGTGCTCACAGTGAAAGAGCTCATGGTAATACTGTTTACGTTGAGAGTGCCCAAGGTGAAAATACACATGGTGACATTACTCTTTGAGAAATTGCCCATGGTTACAATTCTCATAGCAACAGTTATGGTGACAGTGCTCATGGTGGCACTGCCCTGGGTGGCAGTGCTCGTGGTGTCATTGTTCATGGTGACAGTGCTCACGGTGGCAGTTCCCATGGTGAGAGTACCAATGGGGCAGTGCACATGGTGACAGTGCCCATGGTAAACGTGCTTACGGTGATATGACCCATGGTTACAGTTATCATGATTGTGGTACCGATGCTGTTAATGCACACGGAAATAGTGCCCATGGTTAAGGTGCCCTTGGTGACAGTGTTCAGAGTAATAGTGAGCATAGTGATAGTGTACTTGGTGACCGTGCCCATGGTGACAGTGCCTAAGGTGACAGTACACATGGTGATACTGCTCCATGTGATAGTGCCCTTGTTGATCCTGCGCATGGTGTCAGTTCTCATGGTGACAGTGCCTATGGTGACAATGCTCATGGTGACAGTGGCCATGGTGACCGTTCTCACGTTCATAGTGCCCATGGTGACAGTTCGTATGGTGAAAGTGCTCATGATGACAGTGCCCATGTTGGTAGTTCCATTGGTGACAGTGCTCACAGTGATAGTGACCAAGGTAAGATTGCAGATGGTGACTGTGCCATTGCCCATGATGACAGTACTCATAGTGACAGTACTCATGGTGATAGTGTGCAAGGTGACAGTGCACATGGTTGTAATGCACATGGTGGCACTGAAAAATAGTTATAGTGCCCATGGTGACAGTGCTCATGCTGACAGTGCACAAGGTGTAACCCATGCTGACAGTGCTCATGGTGACTGGGCTCATGGTTGCATTATCCATTGTTACAGTGCTCACAGTTACAATGCTCATGTTAACTGTGCCCACCATGATAGTGTCTATGGTGACAGTGATCACAGTGATAGTGCCGATGGTGATAATGCTCACGGTGATAGTGCCCATGATTAAGGTGCCCATGGTGACAGTGCTCACAGTCATAGTGAGGACAGTGAGAGTGCACTTGTTGACCGTGACCATGCTGAGAGTACAAATGGTGATAATTCTCAAGTTGGTAGTGTCCATGGTGGCAGTGCCCATGGACACCACCGTCAAAGTGATAGTGCTCACTGTGACAGGGCCCAAGGGGACAGTGAAAACCGTGACTTTGCCTATCGTGACAGTGCTCACAGTGACAAATTCCATCGTGACAGTGACCACGGTGACATTTCTAATGCTGATAGTGCCCATGGCGATAATTCCCATGGTGAGAGTCCTCACGGTGATAGTGCCCATGGTGACAGTTCCCATTCTGAAAGTGCTCATGATGACAGTGTCTATGTGGGTAATTCCCATGGTGACACTTCTCACAGTGATACTGACAATGGTTACAGTTCACATGTTGGCCGTGCCCTTGGTGACAGTGCCCATGAAGACAGTACTTATGGTGACAGTTTTCTCAGTGATAGTGCCCATGATGATATTGCTCATGGTGACAGTGCCCATGGTGACAGAGCCCCTGGTGACAGTGCACACCGTGAGAGTGCCCATGGTGGCCGTGCCCTTGTTGACAGTTTTTATCATGGTAGTGCTCACGGTAGCAGTGTTCATGGTAATTGTGCTGACAGTGGCAGTGCCAACAATGAGAGTGCCAATGGTGAGAATACTGTGACAGTGCCCATGGTGACTTTCCTCTCTGTGACAGTGCCCTTGGGAACAGTTAGCATGGTGAGATTTCTCACGGTGATAGTGCCCATTGTTTCCGTGCTCATAGTGACAAGACCCATTGCGCCAGTGCCCATCATGGCATTGCTCACGATGATAGTTCTCTCGGTGACAGTGCCCATGGTGCTATTATCCATGGTGACAGTACTCAGTGATAGAGTGCTCATGGTCACAGTGCCTAAGGTGATAGTGCACATGGTGGCAGTGCAAAATGGTGACAGTGCCCATTGTGACATTGCTTAATGTGATAGTCCTTGTGGTGATAGTGCCCATGGTGACACTGCCCACCGTGACAGTGCTCTCATTGACAGTGCTCGTGGTGATAGTGCCAATGTTGGAAGTGCCCATCGTTAAAATGCCCATGGTGACAGTTCTTAAGGTGAGAGTAGTCAGAGTGGCATTGCTCATGGTGAAATTGCCCATGGTCCCAGAGCTCACGGTGACAGTGCCCATAATTATAGTGTCCATGGTGACAGTACTAACAGTGAAATTGTCCATGGGGTCACTGTCCATGGTGACAGTGCCCATGGTCACAACCCTCATGGTGATAGTGCTCATGGTGACAGTGCCCATGGTGACAGTGACCATGGTGACAGTTCTAACGGTAATAGTGCCCATGATGACAGTGCTCATGGTGACAGTCTACATTGTGCCAGTGCCCAAGGTGACAGTGCTCATGGTGATAGTGCCCAAAGTCACAATACCCATGGTGACAGTGCCCAGACTGACAGTTTTCATGTTGATAGTGCCCATGGTGACAGTGCACATGGTGATACTGAGAATGGTGACTGTGCTTATGGTGACAGTGGTCATCATTGCAGTACCCATGGTGATAGTGCAGAAACTGACAGTGCCCTTTGTGACAGTGCCCATGGTGAGTGTGCTCATGTTAATAGTGACCATGGTGGCAGTTCCCATTGTGAAAGTGCTCATGGTGACAGTGTCCATGTTGGTAGTTCCCATGGTGACAGTGCTCACGGTGATAGTGACCATGGTGACAGTGCACATGGTGGTACTGCACATGGTGGCAGTGAAAAATGGTGACAGTGCCCATGCTGACAGTTCTCATGGTGACAGTGCACACAGTCACAACCCATGCTGACAGTGCTCATGGTAGCAGTACCTGTGGTGCCAGTGCTCACAGTGATAGTGCCCATGGTGGCAGTGCCCATGGAGACACTGCCAACAGTGACAAAGCCCATGATGACAGTGCCCATGGTGACAGTGTCCACGGTGCCATTGCCTTTGGTGACAGTGCTCACAGTGACAGTACACATGGTAACAGTGACAACGGTGAGAGTGCTCATGGTGGTAGTGTCCATGGTAACAGGGCTCATTTTTGACAGTCCGCATTGTGCCAGTCCCCATAGTGAAAGTGCTCACGGTGAGAGTGCCCATGGTGAGAGTTACCACAGTGAGAGTGCTCACGGTGGTAGTGCTCACAGTAATAGTGCTCATGATGACAGTGCCGACGTTGAAAGTGCACATGGTGACAGTGCCCATAGTGATAGTGTCCGTGTTGAGAGTCCGCACATTGATAGTGCCCATGGTGGCAGTTCCCATTGTGAAAGTGCTCATGATGACGTTGCCCATGTTGGTAGTTCCCATGGTGACAGTGCTCACGGTGATAGTGACCATGGTAACAGTGCACATGGTGGCAGTGCCCTTGGTGACAGTGCCCATGATGACAGGACTCATCGTGACAGTTCTAATTGTGATAGTGCCCACGGTGACACTGCGTATGGTGGCAGTGAGAAATGGTGACAGTGCCCATGTTGACAGTTCTCATGGTGACAGTGCACACGGTGACAACCCATGTGGACAGTACTCACGGTGACAGTTCTCTTTGTTGCAGTACCCATGGTGACAGTGCTCACAGTGATATTGCCCATGGTGGCAGTGCCCATGGTGACAGTTCCCATGGTGACACTTCCCATGATGACTGTGCCCATGGTGAGAGTGCCCACGGCGCCATTGCCTTTGGTGAAAGTGCTCATGGTAACCGTGCCCATGGTGACAGTGACCACGGAGAGAGTGCTCACAGTGATAGTGCCCATGGTGACAGGGCTCATGGTGCCAGTCGGCATTGTGCCACTACCCATGGCGACAGTGCTCATGGTGACAATGACCACAGTGAGAGTGCTCCCGGTAATAGTGCTCATGGTGACAATGCAAATGGTGACAATACCCATGGTGACAGTACTCGTGTTGAAAATACACATGGTGACAGTTCTCATAGCGACAGTTTTCATGGTGACAGTTCTCATAATAGCAGTGCCCAAGGTGGCAGTGCTCACTAATGCTGACAGTGCACTTGGTGGCAGTTCCTATGGGGACAGTACCAATGGTGACACTGTGCATTGTTACAGTGCCCATGGTAACTGTGCTCACGGTGATAGTGCACATCGTGACAGTGCCCATGGTGGTAGTTCACCTGGTGACAGTGCTAAGTAGTGACAGTGCACATGCTGACAGTGCTCATGGTGATAGTGCCCATGGTGACAGTGCACATGGTGATAATGGGCATTGTTACAGTGTTCATGGTGACATAACCCAAGGTGGCAGTGGCCATGGTGACAGTGCCCACAATGAGAGTGCCCATGGTGACAGTGCCAACAATGACAGTGCCCATGGTGACACTTCTCACGGTGACAGTGTCCATGGGGACAGTTAGCATGGTGAGATTTCTCACGGTGATAGTGCCCATTGTGACGGTGCTCACAGTGACCTTGCCCTTGGTGCCAGTTCCCATAGAGACATTCTGCAAGGTCACATTTCTCACAGTGAAAATGCCTATGGTGATATTACCCATGGTGACACTGCACATGGTGGCAGTGCAAAATGGTGACAGTGCCCCTGGTGATATTGCTTATTGTGACATTGCTTATGGTGATTGTCCTTACAGTCATAGTGTGTATGGTGAAACTGCACACAATGACAATGCTCATGGTGACAGTGTTCACGGCGATAGTGTCGATGGTGAATGTACCCATGGTGACAGTGCCCATAGTCACAATTCTCACGGTGTAGTGCTCACGGTGACAGTGCCCATGGTGACAATACACAGGTTGACAGTATTCATGGTGACATTGCTCATGGTGATAGTGTCCACAGTGAGCGTGCCCATGTTCACAACTCTCAAGGTGATAGTGCCCATGGTGACAATACTCAGGGTGACAGAGCTCATGGTAAAAGTGCTCAAGGTGACAGTGCCCATGGTGACAGTAACTAAGGTGAGAATTCCCATGGTGAGAGTGCTTATGGTGATATTGCCCATGGTGACAATACCCAGTGTGTCCTGCCCAAGGTGACAGTGATCATGGTGACACTGCTCATGTGGACAGTGCCATAAGTGACAGTGCTCATTGTGGCAGTGCTCATGGTGACCGTTCTCATGGTGACAGTGCCCATGGTTACAGTGCTTATGGTGATAGATGTCACGGTGGCCATGTCCACGGTAAAAGTGCCCAGGCTGACAAAGCCCATGGTGATACTTCCAATTGTGACAGTGCCCACGGTTACAGAGCCCATGGTGACAGTGCCCAAGATCACAGTGCCCATGGTGACAGTGCTAACGGTGACTGTGCCCATGGTGGCAGTGCTAAGTGTGACAACTCCCATTGTGACAGTGCTCACGGTGACCGTGCTGATGCTGACAGTGCCGATGGTTATAATGCCAATAGTGAGTGCTCACGGTGAAAGTGCCCATGGAGACACTGCCCATGTTGATAGTGCTCATCGTGACAACCCCTCGGAGGCAGTGTGAATGGTGAGAATCCCCGTGGTAAAAGTTCTCACAGTGAAAGTGACCCTGTTGAAATTGCTCATGGTGACAGTGCTCAAGGTGATAGTCTCCATGTTGACAGTGCCCATGGTGACTGTTCTAATGGTGACAGTGCCTATGGTGATAATGCTCTTAGTGACAGTGCTCACGGTGAGAGTACCCATGGTGACAGTGACCACGGTGACTGTTCTCACCATGATAGTGCCCATGGTGACACTGTTCATGGTGACAGTCCACATTGAGGCTGTGCCCGTGGTGACAGTGCTCAGTGTGATGGTGCTCATGGTGATAGTACTCACGTTGACAGTGCCCAAGGTGACAATAAGCACGGTGACATTAATCATGGTGAAAGTGCCCATGGTGGCAGTTCTCATAGTGACAGTTCTTGTGACAGTGCTCATGGGGTCAGTGCTCATGGTGCAAGTGCTTTTGGTGACAGTGCTCATGGTGGCAGTGCTCACGGTGAGACTACTGATGGTGACACTGCCCCTGGTGACACTGCACATGGTCATGGTGCATCTGGTGGCAGTGCAAAATAGTGAAAGGGCCGGTGGTGATATTGCTCATGGTAATAGTGCCCATGGTGAGATTGCCCATGGTTACAGTGCTCATGGTGAAAGTGCCCATGGTGACATTGCTTAATGTGATAGTCCTTGAGGTGATTGTGCACATGGTGACACTGCCCACCGTGACAGTGCTCTTGCTGACAGCGCTCACGGTGATAGTGCCATTGTTGGAAGTGCCCATCGTGAAAGTGCCCATGGTGATATTTCTTATGTTAAGAATGGTCACAGTGGCAGTGCTCATGATGAAAGTGCCCATTGTGACAGAGCTCACGGTGACAGTGTCCATAGTTATAGTGTCCAGGGTGACAGTACTAACAGTGAAATGTTCCATGGGGACACTGCCATGGGGACAGTGCCCATTGTCACTACCCTCACAGTGATAGTGCTCACGGTGACAGTGCCCATGGTGACAGTGACCATGGTGAGAGTTCTAATGGTAATAGTGCCCATGATGACAGTGCTCATGGTGACAGTCCACATTGTGCCAGTGCCCAAGGTGACAGTGCTCATGGTGACAGTGCCCTAAGTCACAATACCCATGGTGATAGTGCCCAGGCTGACAGTTCTCATGGTGATACTGAGAATGATGAGAGTGCTTATGGTGACAATGGTCATGGTTGCAGGACCCATGGTGATAGTGCTGAAACTGACAGTGCCCTTCGTGATACTTCCCATGGTGAGTGTGCTCACGTTAATAGTGCCCATGGTGGAAGTTCCCATTGTGAAAGTGCTCATGGTGACCGTGCCCATGTTGGTAGTTCCCTTGGTGAGAGTCCTCACGGGGATAGTGACCATGATAACGGTGCACATGGTAGCTGTGCCCTTGGTGACAGTGCCCATGATGACAGCACTCATGCATAATCAAGTGCAAGGCCGAAAATATATATAAAACTAGAACTGAAACAAGGAACAAGGATGTTTTAAAAGACTGGTAGGATATTTAAAATATTTTTAAAGTACCTAACATTGATAAAGCTAAAAACACGAAGGTTATGTAATACAACAGATTAATCATGGAGAAGAGTGAAAGTATGATGTTTTGAAAAATATGGCATATCATATATTCTGACTAATTATATAAGAAGTTTTATCTTAAAATATACACATTATTTTAAAGACTTGTTGGCTGTAAAATAATTTAAGTGTATTTTAAATGGCTTGTCCGCAAAGATAGGTGAGATGTAGGGAAACACAGAATGTTGAGTGTAAAATATGTCAATATATACATTGCTATATGGTGAACTAAGCCTTAGACCAGCAACAATGTGGAGGACCTGACCCTTAGTTACTTACAAGTAAGCTGGAATCTTCAAAAAGTTCAACACTTTATAATTAAGAAGATTTATTAAAATTAATAACCATGGGATTTACTTGACATCAGAAGATCAAAACAATAAACTCTGAGAACATAGAAAAATATAAATAAAGATATGAGCAGAACTTAATAAAACAGGAAACGTATAAAATTGAGGTGATTTAGGAAGTCAAAAGAATATTCTTTGAAACGATTGAATAAACACACATTGATTAAGCAAAACAAAAACATAAGTAAAGAATATACAGAAAGAATCAGGACAATGTTATAGCAGAGAATATAGGAAATGCCAGTAAATTTGAATATTTCTGTAAAGTGGACAATTTCCTAGCTCCTAAAGTTTATCAGAACTGAAACAAGTGGAAATCATTTAAGGCCATCATGTCTGCCCTTGGCATCCTCGGAGCACCCTGGGATCAGGATGCAGCTTCTGTAGTCATGGCAAACTGCAGAGAAGAGGCAGGGCTGCAGGAGGTTGGAACACAGCCCTCACTGAGGGTGTTTGAATGGCCATCTCTGCTGTGACTGAACAAAGGGCAGGGGAGCAGGGGACCCAGGGAAGGGCCATCAGAAGCTGGCAGGTCCAGGGGTGTGGCACAAGCATTTAGGCCCAGCCCGCCCTCCTACTTGAAGTGTGTGTGGAACTTGTCCGCAGATTACGCCTCCCTGCACAGGTAACCATAGGTCTGGGCATCGTAGTTTCCAGCCAGGTGACCGAAGGTAGCAGGCAGTAGTGTCCCTGGGACACACGCGGAGAGGTTCCTGCCCAGGCCCCTCACCACCCAGTGCCTCTTCCCCAGAGCAGGGGCATCAAAGCAGCCCTGCGTGAGTCCCCTGCCTCTAGAGGGAGTATTGGACAACACTTCTAGATAACGGGGTAATTACATACAAATCAATGGAGGGACACAAATAAACGTTTGCTGACTTTCTGCTGAAGCTTATGAGCGTTCACACCTAAGCCTTTTTCAGGGACAGCTGTTTAGCTAAACATGAGCTCATGATCTAAATTTACACAATAATGAAGAAATCAGCTACAAGTGGAGACAATCAGCAAAAACAATCAATACCAGAATTAGATTCCCAAGACCATCCATCAGATCTTGGCATAATCAGCTGCAAGGCAGAAAATATACATAAAACTAGAACTGAAACAAGGAACAAGAATGTTTTAAATGTATGGTAGGATCCTTAAAACATTTTAAAGTACATGTCACTGATAAAGCTAAATAGTTGAAGGTTGTGTAATACAACAGATTCATCATGGAGATGAGTGAAATTATGCTGTTTTGAAAAATATGGCAGATCAGATTTTCTGCCTAATTATATAAGAAGATTTATCTTAAAAATACACAGTATTTCAAAGACTTATTGGCTGTGAAATAATTTAAGGGTATTTCAAATGGCTTGTCTGCAAAGAAAGGTGAGATGTAGGGAAACACAGAAAGTAGAGGAGAAAATATGTCAATATATACATTACTATATGTTGAACTAAGCCTTAGGCCAGCAACAATGTGAAGGACCTGACCCTTTGAAACTTACAAGTAAGCTGGAATCTTTAAAAATTTAAACTCATTATAAATAAAAAGATTTATTAAAATTAATAACCAAGTGTTTTATTTGATTTCAAAAAATGAAAACAATAAACCCTGAGAACATAGAAAACATATAATTAAAGATATGAACAGAACTTAATAAAACAGAAAACATATAAAATTGAGGTGATTTAGTAAGTCAAAAGAATATTCTTTGAAAAGATGTAAAAACACACTTTGATTAAGCAAAACAAAACAGAAGTAAATAATATACTGAAAGAATCAGGATAATGTTATAGCATAGAATATATGAAATGCCAGTAAATTTGAACATTTCTGAAAAGTGGACAATCTCCTAGCTAGTAAAGTTTACCAGAACTGAGAGAAGGGGAAATCATTTAAGGCCATCATGTCTGACTTTGGTATCCTTGGAACTCCCTGGCCTCAGGTTTCAGCTTCTGTAGCCCATGGCAACCTGAGGAGAAGGGGCCAGGCTGAGGAGTTTGCAACACAGCCCACACTGAGGGTGTGTGTGTGGCCATCTCTGCTGTGACTGAACAAAGGGCAGGGGAGCAGGGGGCCCAGTGCAGGGCCCTCAGAGCCCGGCAGGTCCAGGGGCGTGGCACAACCATTTAGGCCCAGTTCAAAGAGCACCTTTTTGGTATTTGCCTCAGCCCGACCTCTCACTTTTCCACACAGGACGCCCTCCTACTTAAAGTGTGTGTGGAACGAGTCCACCCAGTACACCTCGCTGTACAGGTAACCATAGGTCTGGGCATCATAACTTCCTGCCAGGTGACTGAAGGTCGCAGGGAGGTGGGTCCCTGGGAAATTCATGGAGCGGCTCCTGCCCAGGCCACTGGCCGCTCGGTGCACCTTCCCCAATGTGGGGTCCACAAAGCAGCTGTGTTTGAATCCCCTGCCTCTAGAGGGAGTATTGGCCCAACACTTCTAGAAAACGGGTTTTTTGTGGGAAATTTAGTTGTGGGTCACAACTAAATCTTTGCTGACTTTCTGCTGAACCTCTCGAGCATTCTCACCTATGCCTGTTACAAAGTCAGCTGTTTAGCTAAACATGAGCTCATTATCTAAATTAACACAATAATGAAGAAATCAGCTACAAGTGGAGACAATCACCAAAAGGAATCAATACCAGAATTAAATTCCCAAGGCCATCCATCAGATGTTGGCATAAGCAGGTGCAAGGCCGAAAATATATATAAAACTAGAACTGTAACAAGGAATAAGGATGTTTGAAAAGACTGGTAGTATCTTTAAAATATTTTTTAAAGTACATGTCATTGATAAAGCTAAAAACACGAAGTTTGTGTAATACAATAGATTAATCATGGAGAAGAGTGAAAGTATGCTGTTTTGAAAAATATGGCAGATCAGATTTTCTGCACAATTATATAAGAAGTTTTATCTTAAAATATACACATTATTTTAAAGACTTGTTGGCTGTGAAATAAGTAAAGGGTAATTCAAATGGCTTGTCTGCAAATGTAGGTGAGATGTAGGGAAACACAGAATGTCAAGGGGAAAATATGTCAATATATACATTGCTATATGGTGAACTAAGTCTTAGGCCAGCAATAATGTGGAGGTCCTGACCCTTAGATACTTACAAGTAAGCTGGAATCTTCAAAAAGTTCTACACTTTATAATTAAAAAGATTTATTAAAATAAATAAACAAGGGTTTTATTTGACATCAGAAGATCAAAACAATAAACTCTGAGAACATAGAAAAATATAAATAAAGATATGAGCAGGGCTTCCCTGGTGGCGCAGTGGTTGAGAGTCCGCCTGCCGATACAGGGGACACGGGTTCGTGCCCTGGTCCAGGAAGGTCCCACATGCCGCAGAGCGGCTGGGCCCGTGAGCCATGGCCACTGTGCCTGTGCGTCCAGAGCCTGTGCTCCGCAACGGGAGAGGCCACAACACTGAGAGGCCCGCATAACAAAAAAAAAAAAAAAAAAAAAAAATATGAGCAGAACTTAATAAAACAGAAAACGTATAAAACTGAGGTGATTTAGTAAGTCAAAAGGATATTCTTTGAAAAGATTTAAAAAACACACTTTGATTAAGCAAAACAAAACATAAGTAAAGAATATACAGAAAGAATCACGACAATGTTATAGTAGAGAATATATAAAATGCCAGTAAATTTGAACATTTCTGTAAAGTGGACAATTTCCTAGCTCCTAAAGTTTACCAGAACTGACACAAAGGGAAATCATTTAAGGCCATCATGTCTGCCCTTGGCATCCTCGGAACGCCCTGGCCTCAGGATGCAGCTTCTGCAGTCCATGGCAACCTGCGGAGAAGGGGCGGGGCTGCAAAAGTTTGGAACACAACACTAACTGAGGGTGTTTGTGTGGCCATCTCTGCTGTGACTGAACAAAGGGCAGGGGAGCAGGGGGCCCAGGGAAGGGCCAACAGAAGCTGGCAGGTCCAGGGAGTGGCACAAGCATTTACGCCCACGCCACAGAGTGCTTTCTTGATATGCACATCTGCCCAGGCTCTCACCTATCCACCCAGGCCGCCCTCCTATTTGAAGTGTGTGTGGAACTTGTCCGCAGAGTACACCTCCCTATACAGGTATCCATAGGTCTGGGCATTGTAGTTTCCAGCCAGGTGACCGAAGGTAGCAGGCAGTAGTGTCCCTGGGACACACGTGGCGAGGTTCCTGCCCAGGCCCCTCACCACCCAGTGCCCCTTCCCCAGAGCAGGGGCATCAAAGCAGCCCTGTCTGAGTCCCCTGCCTCTAGAGGGAGTATTGGACAACACTTCTAGATAACGGGGTAATTGCGTGCAAATCATTGGAGGGACACAAATAAACGTTTGCCGACTTTCTGCTGAAGCTTATGAGCGTTCACACCTAAGCCTCTTTCAGGGACAGCTGTTTAGCTAAACATGAGCTCATGATCTAAATTTACACAATAATGAAGAAATCAGCTACAAGTGGAGACAATCAGCAAAAACAATCAATACCAGAATTAGATTCCCAAGGCCATCCATCAGATGTTGGCATAATCAGGTTCAAGGCAGAAAATATACATAAATTTAGAACTGAAACAAGGAACAAGGATGTTTTATATGACTGGTAGGATACTTAAAACACGTTTAAAGTACATGACATTGATAAAACTAAAAACTCAAAGGTTGTGTAATACAACAGATTAATCATGGAGAAGAGTGAAATTATGCTGTTTTGAAAAATATGGCAGATCAAATTTTCTGCCTAATTATATAAGTAGATTTATCTAAAAAAATACAGAGTATTTCAAAGACTTATTGGCTGTGAAATAAGTTAAGGGTATTTCAAATATTTTGTCTGCAAAAAAGGTGAGATGTAGGTAAACACAGAAAGTCGATGGGAAAATATGTCAAAATATACATTGTTATAGGGTGAACTAACCCTTAGGCCAGCAACAATGTGGAGGACCTGACCCTAAGATACTTAAATGTAAGCTGGAATCTTCAAAAATTTCAACTCTTTATAATTAAAAGGATTTATTAAAATTAATAACCAATTGTTTTATTTTACATTAGAAGATCAAAACAATAAATCGTGAGAACAAAGAAAACATATAAATAAAGATATGAACAGAACTTAATAAAACAGAAAACGTATAAAATTGAGGTGATTTAGTAAGTCAAAAGAATATTCTTTGAAAAGATTTTAAAAACACACTTTGATTAAGCAAAAGAAAACAGAAGAAAATAATATACTGAAAGAATCAGGACAATGTTATACCAGAGAATATTAAAATGCCAGTAAATTTGAACATTTCTGTAAAGTGGACAATTTCCTAGCTCCTAAAGTTTACCAAAACTGACACAAGGTGTACTCATTTAAGGCCATCATGTGTGCCCTTGGCATCCTCTGTATGCCCAGGGCTAAGGATGCAGCCTCTGGAGTTCATGGCCACCTGTGGAGAGAGGGCGGGGCTGCAGGAGGTTGGAACACTGTCCTTACTGAGGGTGTGTGTGTGGCCATCTCTGGTGTGACTGAACAAATGGCAGTGGAGCAGGGGCGCCAGGGCAGGGCCCTCAGAGCATGGCAGGACCAATGGTGTGGCACAAGCATTAAGGCTCAGGACAAAGAGAACATTCTTGCGCTGCATGGCAGCACGACGTCTCATTTTTCCTCTCAGGCCACCCTCCTACTTGAATTGTGTGTGGAAGCTTTCCACGTAGTACACCAAGCTGAACAGTTAACCATAGGTTTGGGTATCGTAACTTCCTGCCACGTGACCGAATGTCGCAGCAGGTGGGTCCCTGGGAAATTCACGGAGAGGCTCCTGCCCGGGCCCTGGGCCACTCGATGCCCCTTCCCCAAAGCGGGGGCCACAAACAGCTGGGTCTGAGTCCCATGCCTCTAGAGGGAGTATTGGACCAACACTTCTATAAAATGTTTTTTTTTTTTTTTTTTGTGGGAAATTTAGTTGTGGGTCAAAACTAAATCTTTGCTGACTTTCTGCTGAAGCTCACGTGCGTTCACACCTACGACTCTTACAAAGTCAGCTGTTTAGCTAAACATGAGCTCATGATCTAAATTTACACAATAATGAAGAAATCAGCTACAAGTGGAGACAATCAGCAAAAGCAATCAATACCAGAATTAGATTCCCAAGTCCATCCATCAGATGGTGGAATAATCAGCTGCAAGGTAGACAATATACATACAACTGGAACTGAAACAAGGAACAAGGATGTTTTAAAAGACTGGTAGGATCTTTAAAACATTTTTAAAGTACATGTCATTGATAAAGCTAAATACTCAAAGGTTGTGTAATACAATAGATTCATCATTGAGAAGAGTGAAATTATGCTGTTTTGAAAAATATGGCAGGTCAGATTTTCTGCCTAATTATATATAGAAGAATTATCTAAAAAATACACCTTATTTCAAAGACTTATTGGCTGTGATATAAGTTAAGGGTATTTCAAATGGTTTGTCTGCAAAGGTGAGATGTAGGAAACACAGAAAGTCGAGGAGAAAATATGTCAATATATACATTGTTATATGGTGAACTAAGCCTTAGGCCAGCAATAATATGGAGGACCTGAACCTTAGATACTTACAAGTAAGCTGGGTTCTTCAGAAATTTCAAGTCTTTATAATTAAAAAGATTTTTTAAAATTAATTACCAAGTGTTTTATTTGACATCACATGATCAAAACAATGAACCCTGAGAACATAGAAAAAATATAAATAAATATATGAGCAGAACTTAGTAAAACAGAAAACGTATAAAAGTGAGGTGATTTAGTAAGTCAAAAGAATATTCTTTGAAAATATGCCTTTTTCATCACAATGCTCCATGCCCTTTTCATCACAATGCTCCATGACCCTGGTCATCACAATACTCCATAAGCTTGTCATCAGAATGCTCCATGATACTTGTCATCACAATGCTACATGTCCACTGTCATCACAATGCTCCATGACACCTGTTATCACAATGTTCAAAGCCACTTGTCATTACAGTGCTCCATGACGCTCGTCATCACAATTATCCATGGTTTTCTCATCAAAAGGCTACACGGTCTTGCCATCACAATGCTCCTTGCACTAGTCATCACAATGCTCCATGTCCCTTGTCATCACAATTCTCGCCGTCCTTGTCATCACAATGCTCCATGACACTTCTCATCAAAATGTTACATGCTCTTTTCATCACAATTCTCCATGCACTTGTCATCGCAATGCTCCATGACCGCTTTCATAGCAAGCTCCATGCGCTTGTCATCACAATGCTTCATGACCTTGTCATCAAAATTCTCATTGGCCCTTGTCATCACAATGTTCCATGTCCTTGTCATCACAATACTGCATGACCCTTGTCATCACAATGCTCCAAGCCCTTGTCATCACAATGCTCCATTACCTTTGTCATCAGTCCGCCATGACACTTGGCATCACAATGCTCCATGCAATTGTCATCACAATGGACCATGACATATATCATCACAATGTTCACTGACACATGTCTTCACAATAATCCATGACCTTGTCATCACAATGCTCCATGCCCTTGTCATCACAATGTGCCATGCCCACTGTCATCACAATAATCCATGAAACTTGTCAAACAAATGCTCCAAGCCCCTGTCATCACAATGCTCCATACCTGTGTCATCACAATGCTTCATGACCGCTGTCATCACAGTGCCCCATGACGCCAGTCATCACAATGCTTTATACCCTTTGTCACCACAATGCTCCATGAACATTTCATCACAATGCTCTATGACTCTTCTCATCAAAATGCTCCATGAACTTGTCAATACATTCCTCCTTGACCCATGTATCACAGTGTTCCGTGCCCTTGTCATCACAATGCTCATTACCCAATCTCAATACAATAATCAATGAAATTTTTCAGACCAATGCACCATGCGCTTGTCATCAAAATGCTCCATTACCCCTGTCATAACAATGCTCCCTGACCCCTGCCATCACAATGTTCCACGGCCTTCTCATCACAAGGCTCCATGACCCTTGTCATCACAATGCTCCAAGACCCCTGTAATCACAATGCACCAAGCCCTTGTCATCACAAATCTCCATGATGCATGTCATCAGAATGCTCCATGGCCTTCTCATCACAATGCTCCTTTCCCTTGTCATCACAATGCTCCACGAGCCCTGTAATCACAATGTTCCATGTCCATTTTCATCAGAATGCTCCATGAGACTTGTCATCACAAGGCTCCATGACCGTCTCATCACAATGCTCCAGGACTTTTTCATCAGAATTCTCCAATCCCTTGTCATCACAAAGCTCCAAGACGCTTGTCATCACAATACTCGATGCACTTCTCATCAAAATGCTCCATGCCATTGTCATTACAATCTTCCATGACCCATGTATCACAGTGTTCCGTGCCCTTGTCATCACAATTCTCCATGTCCACTCTCATCACAATAATCTGTGAAAGTTTTCAGACTTATGCTCCATGCCCTTTTAATCACAATGTTCCATTACACCTGTCATAACAATGCTCCATGACCCCTGCCATCACAATATTCCACGGCCTTGTCATCACAATGCTCCATGACCCTTGTCATCACAGTGCTCCAAGATCACTGTATTCACAATGCTCCATTCCCTTGTCATCACAAAGCTCCATGACGCATGTCATCAGAATGCTCCATGGCCTTCTCATCACAATTCACCATGCCTTTTTCAGCACAATGCTCCAAGAGCCCTGTAATCTCAATGCTCCATGCCCTTTTTCATCTCAATGCCGTTTGAACCCTGTCATCACAATGAACCAGGCCCATCATCATAATGCTTACATGCTATTGTCATCACAATGAAATCAAAATGCTCCATGATCTCTGTCATCACAATGCTCCAAACCCTTGTGATCACAATGTTCCATAACACTTGTCATCACAATACTCCATGACCATTGTCATCACAACGCTCCACGAACACTGACAACATAATGATTTTGGACTCTTGACATAAAAATGCTCCATATCATTTTCATCAAAATGCTCCATGCCCTTGCCATTACAATCCTCCATGACCCATGTATCACAGTGTTCATTGCCCTTGTCTTCACAATGCCCCATGTCCGCTCTCATCACAATAATCAATGAAACATTTAAGACCTATGCTCCATGCACTTGTCGTGACAATGCTCCATTACACCTGTCATAACAATGCTCCATGACCCCTGCCATCACAGTGTTCCACGGCCTTGTCATCACAAGGCTCCATAACCCTTGTCATCACAGTTCTCCAAAACTCCTGTAATCACAAAGCTCCATGCCCTTTGTCATCAAAAAGCTCCATGATGCATGTCATCAGAATGCTCCATGGACTTCTCATCACAATGCTCCATGGCCTTGTCATCACAAAGCTCCAAGACCCATGTAATCACAGTGCTCCATGCCCCTTTATATCTCAATGATCTATGAACCCTGTCATCACAATGCACCATGACCCTTTTCATCACAATGCTCCATAACCAACGACATCAAAATGTTCCATAACCACTGTCATCAAAATGTTCCATGACATTTTTCATCAAATTGCTCCAGGACCCTGTCATCACAATGCTCCCTGCCATTCTCATCACAATGCACCACGCCCTTCTCATCAAAATGCTCCATGACATTTGTCATCACAAAGCTCCATGACCCTTGGCATCACAATGCTCCGTGACTCCAGTCATCACAATGCTTCATGACCTTTGTCATCACAACGGTCCATGCACTCATCATCACAAGGCTCTGTGACATTTGTCACCACAATGCTCCTTGAACTTTCAATCACAATGCTCTCTGACCCTTGTCATCACAGTGCTCCATGCCTTTGTCAGCACAATGCTCCATGAAGCTTGTCATCACAATGCACCATGCTCTTGTCGTGTCAATGTTCCACAACCTTGTCATCACAGTGTTCCATAAACCTTGTAATCACAATGCTTCATTAACTTCTCATCAAAAACCTCTCTCACCACTGATATAACAATGTTCCTTCTGTAGTCATCACGATAAGCCCTCACCCCTGTCATCACATTGTTCCATGACCCCGTCATCACAATGCTACATGCCCTTATCATCAGAGTGCTCCATGACCCCTAACATCACAATGTTCCCTCACCCCTGTCATCAAAATGCTTCATGACCCTTTTCATCACAATGCTCCATGACCCCTGTCCTCACAATGCTCTGTGACTCCAGTCATCACAATGCTTCATGACCATTGTCATCACAATGCTCCATGCCTTTGTCAGCACAATGCTCCATGACCATTGTCATCACAATGCTCCATGCCTTTGTCAGCACAATGCTCCATGACCATTGTCATCACAATGCTCCATGCGCTTGTCAGCACAATGCTCCATGACCCATGTCATCACAATGTGCCATGAGTTCGTCATCACATTGCTCCACAACCTTGTCATCACAATGCTCCATAAATCTTGTCATCGCAGTGCTCCATGCACTTCTCATCAGAATGCTCTCTCACCACTGATATCACAATGTTCCTTCACTAGTCATCACCATACACCCTCACCCCTGTCATCACATTGTTCCATGACCCCGTCATCACAATGCTACATGCCCTTATCATCACAATGCTCCATGACCACGAACATCACAATGTTCCCTAAACCCTTTCATCAAAATGCTTCATGACCCTTTTCATCACAATGCTCCTTGACCCGTTTCATCACAATGCTCTGTGACTTCAGTCATCAATATGCTTCATGAACTTTTAATCACAATGCTCTGTGACGCTTGCCAGCAGAGTGCTCCATGCATATGTCAGCACAATGCTCCATGACCCATGTCATCACAATGTGCCATGCACATGTCATCAGAATGCTCCATGACCTTTGGAATCACAATACTCCATTACCCTTGTCATCACAATGCTCCATGACCCTTGTCATCTCAATACTCCATGCGCTTGTTAGCACAATGCTCCATGACCGATGTCATCACAATGTGCCATGCTTTTGTCATCAGAATGCTCCATGACCTTTGGCATCACAATGCTCCATTACCCTTGTCATAACAATGTGACATGACCGCTGCCATCACAATTTTCCACGGCCTTGTCATCACAAGGCTCCATGACCCTTGTCATCACAATGCACCAAGACGACTGTAATCACAATGTGAAATGCCCTTGTCATCACAAAGCTCCATGAAGCATGTCATAAGAATGCTCCTTGGCCTTCTCATCACATTACTGCATGCCCTTGTCATCACAATGCTCCATGACCCATGTCATCACAATGCACCATGCTCTTGTCATCTCAATGCTCCACAACCTAGTCATCACAATGCTAAATAAACCTTGTCATCACAATGCTCCATGTCTTCTCATCAAAATGCTCACTCACCACTGATATCACAATGTTCCATCTCTAGTCATCACAATACTCCCTCACCCCTGTCATCACAATGATCCATGACCCCATCATCACAAAGATGCGTGCCCTTATCATCACAATGCTCCATGACCCCAGACATCACAATGTTCCATAACACCTGTCATCAAAATGCTCCATGACCTTTGCCATCACAATGCTCCATGACCCCTGTTATCACAATGCTCCATGACTCCAGTCATCACAATGCTTCATGACCTTTGTCATCAAAATGGTCCATGCCCTCATCATCACAAGTCTCTGTGACATTTGTCACCACAATGTTCCGTAAACTTTTCATCACAATGCTCTCTGACCCTTGTCATCACAATGCTCAATGCTTTTATCAGCACAATGCTCAATGACAATTGCCATTAAAATGCACCATGCTCTTGTCATGTCAATGCTCCACAACCTTGTCATCACAATGCTCCATAAACCTTGTCATCACAATGCTCCATGCACTTCTCATCAAAATGCTCTCTCACCGCTGACATCACAATGTTCCTTCACTAGTCATCACCATACTCCCTCATCCCTGTCATCACATTGTTCCATGACACCGTCATCACAATGCTACATGCCCTTATCATCCCAATGCTCCATGACCCCTACCATCAAAATGTTCCCTAAACCCTGTCATCAAAATGATCCATGACCCTTTTCATCACAATGCTCCATGACCCCTGACATCACAATGTTCCATAACCCCTGTCATCAAAATGTTCCATGACACTTTTCATCAAATTGCTCCAGGACACTGTCATCACAATGCTCCCTGCCATTCTCATCACAATGCACCACGCACATGTCACCACAATGCTCCATCCTCTTGTCATCACAATGCTCCATGACCACTGTCATCACAATGCTCCATGACTCCAGTCATCACAATGCTTCATGACCTTTGTCATCACAATGGTCCATACCCTCGTCATCACAAGGCTCTGTGACAGTGTCAACACAATGCTCCATGAACTTTTCATCACAAAGCTCTCTGACCCTTGTCACCACAATGTTCCATGCCTTTGTCAGCACAATGCTCAATGACCCTTGTCATCACAATGCTCCATGCGCTTGTCAGCACAATGCTCCAGGACACATATCATCACAATGCACCATGCGTTTGTCATCACAATGCTCCACAACCTTGTCATCACAATGTTCCATAAACCTTTTCATCACAATGTTCCATGCACTTCTCATCAAAATGCTCCCTCTCCTCTCATATCACAAAGTTCCATCACTAGTCATCACAATACACAGTCAACCCTGTCATCACAATATCCCATGACCCCAGTAATCATAATGCTACATGCCCTAATCGTCACAATGCTCCATGACCCTTGACATCACAATGTTCCATAACCCCTGTAATCAAAATGCTCCATGACCCTTTTCATCACAATGCTCCATGACCACTGACATCACAATGTTCAATATCCTCTCTCATCAAAATGTTCCTTGACTCTTTTCATCAAATTGCCCCATAACCCTGTCATCAGAATACTCCCTGCCCTTCTCATCACAATGCACCACGCACTTGTCATCAAAATGCTCCATGACCCTTGTCATCACAATGCTCCATGCGCTTCTCAGCACAATGCTACGTGACCCTTGTCATCACAATGCTCCATGCCTTTGTCAGCACAATGCTCCATGAAACATGTCATCACAATACTCCATGTGATTGTCAGCACAATGCTACATGACAAATGTCATCACAATGTGCCATGCACTAGTCCATTACCTTGGTCATCACAATGGACAATGACATATGTCATCACAATGTTCCATCACTAGTCATCACAATACTCCCTCAGCCCTGTCATCACTATGTTCCATGACCCAAGTCATCACAACGTTACATGCCCTTTTCAGCAGAATTCTTCATGACCCGAGACATCACAGTGTTCCATAACCCATGTCATCAAAATGTTCCATGACACTTTTCGTCAAATTGGCCCATGACCCGGTCATCAAAATGTACGCTGCCCTTCTCACCACAATGCACCACGCCCTTGTCATCAAAATGCTCCATGACGTTTGTCATCACGAAGATCCATGACACTTGGCATCACAATGATTCATGCCATTGTCATCACCATGATCCATGAAGCTTTTCAACACAATGCTCCATACCACTGTCAAAACAATGCTCCATGAAACCTCTCATCACATTGCTCCATGCCCTGGTCATCACAAAGCTCCATGACGCTTGTCATCATAATGATCCATGCCCTTCTCATCACAATGCTCCATGCACTTGTCATTACAATCCTCCATGACCCAAGTATCACAGTGTTTTGTGCCCTTGTCATCACAAAGCTCCATGCCCATTCTCATCACAATAATCCATGCAAATTTTCAGAACAATGGTCCATGCCCTTGTCATCACAATGCTCCATTACACCTGTCATAACAATGCTCCATGACCCCTGCCATCACACAGTTCCACAGCCTTGTTATCACAAGGCTTCATGACCCATGACATCACAATGGTCCAAGAACCCTGTAATCACAATGCTCCATGCCCTTGTCATCACAAAGCTTCATGACGCATGTCATCAGAATGCTCCATGGCCTTTTCATCACAATGCTCCATGCACTTGTCATCACAATGCTCCAAGAACCTTGTAATCACTATGCTCCATGCCCCTTTGCATCTCAATGCTCCATGAATCCTGTCATCAAAATGCACCATGACCATCATCATAATGTTTCATGCTATTGTCATCACAATGAAATCAAAATGCTCCATGACCTCTGTCATCACAATGCTCCATGTGCTTGTCATCACAATCTTCCATGAAACTTGGGATCTCATTGCTTCATACCCTTGTCATCACAATGCTCCATGCTCCTTGAAATCAAAATGCACGATGACCTCTATCATCACAATGCTCCAAACTCCTGTGATCACAATGTTCCATAACACTTTTCATCACAATGCCCCATCACACCCGTTATCACAATTATCCATGATCTTCTCATCACTATTCTGTATGACCTTTGTCATCACAATGCTCAATAAACATTTCATCACAATGCTCCCTGACACTTGTCATCAGAATGCTCTTTGAAAACTGTCATAAAAAGGCTCCATGCGTTTTTCATCACGATGATACATGCTCTTTTCATCAAAATGCTCCATTCCATTGTCATCACAATACTCCACAAGCTTGTCATCAGAATGCTCCCTGACCCTTGTCATCACAATGCTCCATGACCCCTGTCATCACAATGCTCCATGAAACCTGTCATCACAATGTTCCATGCCCTGGTCATCACAATGCTCCATGTCCCTTGTCATTACAATTCTCCACGTCCTTGTCATCACAATGTTCCATGACACTTCTCATCACAATGTTACATGCTCTGGTCATCACAATTCTCCATGCACTTGTCATTGCAATGCTCCATGCCCCTGTCACAGCAAGATCCATACACTTGCCATCACAATCCTTCACGACCTTGTCATCAAAATTCTCAATGGCCCTTGTTATCACAATGCTCCATGACCCTTGTCATCACAATGCTCCAAGCCCTTGTCATCACAATGCTCCATTACCATTGTCATCACAATCCTCCATGACCCTTGGCATCACAATGCCCCATGCCATTGTAATCACAATGCTCCATGAACACTCTCATAACATTGCTCCATGCCTTTGTCATCACAATTCTCCATGATCATTGTCATCACAATGCTCGATGTCCATCTCATCACAATGCTCCACGCCATTGTCATTACAATCCTCCATCACCCATTTTATCACAGTTTTCCATGCCCTTGTCATCACAATGCTCCATGCCCACACTCATCACAATAATCCAAGAAATATTTCAGACGAATGCTCCATGCCCTTGTCATCACAATGCTCCATTATCCCTGTCATTACAGTGCTCCATGAACCCAGCCATCACAATGTTCCAAGGCCTTGTCATCACAAGGCTCCAGGACGCATGTCATCAGAATGATCCATGGCCTTCTCATCACAATGCTTCATGCTCTGGTCATCACAATTCTCCAACACCCCTGAAATCACAATGTTCCATGCCCCTTTTCATCTCAATGCTCCATGAAACCTGTCATCAAAATGCACCATGCCCATAATCATAATGCTTCATGTTATTGTCATCACAATGAAACCAAAATGCTTCATGACCTCTGTCATCACAATGCTCCTAACACTTGTGATCACAATGTTCCATAACTCTTGTCATCACAACGCCCCATGATGCTCGTCATCACAGTTATCCATGGTCTTCTCATCACAAAGCTCCATGACCTTTGTCCTCAAAATGCTCAATACACTTGTCATCACAATGCTGCCTGAAACTTGTCGTCTGTATGCTCCTTGAATCCTGTCATGACAAGGCTCCATGCCTTTTTCCTCAAAATGATCCACGCCCTTTTCATCACAATATTCCAAGCCCCTGTAATCACAATGCTCCATGCCCTTGTCATCAAAAAGCTCCATGACACAGGCCATCAGAATTCTCCATGGCTTTCTCATCACAATGCTCCATGTCCTTGTCATCACAATGCTCCAAGACCCCTGTAATCACAATGCTCCATGCTCCTTTTCATCAGAATGCTCCATGAGAGTTGTCATCAAAAGGCTCCATGGTATTCTCATCACAATGCTCCAGGACCTTATCATTACAATGCTCTATTCCCTTCTCATCACAATGCTCCATGACGCCTGTCATCACAATAACCCATGAATATTTTCAGCCCAATGCTGCATGACCTTCTCTTCACAACGCTCCATGACCCCTGAGAACACAATGGTCTGGGACCCTTGTAATCAAAATCCAAATGATATTTCTCATCACAATGATCTATGCCGTTGTTATCCCAATGCTCCATGACCCCTGTAATTACAATGCTTCTTGACACTTGTCATCACAGTGCTCCATGACCCTTGTCATCACAATGCTCCATTCCTTTGTTGGCAAAATGTTACATGATCTTGTCATCACAATGCTCCATGCACTTGTCATCAAAATATTCCATTACCATTGTCATCACAATCCTCCATGAACCTTGGGATCACATTGCTTCATGACCTTGTCATCACAGTGCTCCTGACCCTTGTCTTCACAATGCTCCATGCCACTTGGCATCACAATGCTCCATGCCACTGTCATCACAATTGACCATGACATATGTCATCACAATGCTCCCTGACACCAGTCTTCAAAATACTCCATGACCTTGTCATCACAATGCTCCATGACCTTTTCATCACAAAGCTCCACGACGTATGCCATCAGAATGCTCCATGGCCTTCTCATCACAATGCTCCATGGTCTTGTCATTACAATGCTACAAGAACCTTGTAATGCCAATGCTCCATGGCCCTTTTCATCAGAATTATCCATGAGACTTGACATCACAAGGCTCCATGGTTTTCTCATCACAATGCTCCATGACCCTTGTCATCAAAATGCTCCATGCGCTTGTCATCAAAATACTCCAATACCATTGTCATAACAATCCTCCACCAACATCGGGATCACATTGCTTCATGTCCTTGTCATCACAATGCTCCATGCTCCTAGAAATCTGAATGATCCATGAACTCTGTCATCACAATGCTCCAAACCCTTGTGATCACAATGTTCCATAACACTTGTCATCACAATGCTCCATGATGCCTGTGATCACAATACTCCATACCCGTGTCATCACAATGCTCCATGAACACCGACATCACAATGTTCCCTAAACCCTGTCATCAAAATGCTCCATGACACTTTTCATCTCAATTATCAATTAACCCAGTCATCACAATGCACCATGCCCATCACCATAATGCTTCATGCTATTGTCATCATAATGAAATCAAAATGCTCCATGACCTCTGTCATCACAATGGTCCAAACCCTTGTGATCACCATATTCCATAACACTTGTCATCACACGTATCCATGGTCTTCTCATCACAATACTCCATGACCTTTTTCATCACAATTTTCAATACACTTGTCATCACAATGCTCCCTGACACTTGTCGTCAGTATGCTCCTTGAACATGGTCATGACAAAGCTACATGCCTTTTTCATCACAATGCTCCAAGGCGCCTGTAATCACAATGCTCCATGCCCTTGTCATCACAAAGATCCATGACACATGTCATCACAATGCTCCATGGCCTTCTCATCACAATGCTCCATGGCCTTGTCATTACAGTGCTCCTAGAACCCTGGAATCACAATGCTCCATGCCCCTTTTAATCAGAGTGCTCCATTAGACTTGTTATCAAAGGGCTCCATGGTCTTCTCAACACAATACTCCAGGACCATGTCATCACAATGCTCCATTCCCTTGTCATTACAATCCTCCATGACCCGTGTATCATAGTGTTTTGTGCCCTTTTCATCACAATGTTCCATGCCAATTCTCATCACAATAATCCATGAAATTTTTCAGGACAATGCTCCATACCCTTTTATTCACAATGCTCCATTACAACTCTCATAACAATGCTCCATGACCGCTGCCATCACAATGTCCTATGGCCGTGTCATCAAAAGGCTCCATGACCCTTGTCATAACAGTGCTCCAAGACCACTGTAATCACAATGCTCCATGCATTTGTCATCACAAAGCTCCATGACGCATGTCATCAGAATGCTTCATGGTATTCTCATCACAATGCTCCATGCCCTTGTCATCACAATGCTCCAAGACCCCTGAAATCACAATGCTCCATGCCCGTTTTTATCTCAGTGATCTATGAACCCTGTCATCACAATGCACCATGACCCCTGAAAGCAAAATGATCAGGGACTCTTGTCATTAAAATGCGCCATGACCGTTGTCATCACAATGATCCATTCCCTTGTCATCCCAGTGCCCCATGAACCATGTAATCACAATGCACCATGACGATTGTCATCACAGTGCTCCATGACCCTTGTCATCACAATGCTTCATGCCTTTGTCAGCAAAATGCTACATGACTTTGTCATCAACATGCTCCAAGCACTTGTCATCACAATCCTCCATGAACTTTGGGATCACATTGCTTCATGCCCTTGTCATCACAATGCGCCATGGCCATTGTCATCACAATGCTCAATACACTTGTCATCACAATGCTCCCTGAGATTTGTCGTCAGAATGCTCCTTGAACACTCTCATAAAAAGACTCCATGCCTTTTTCATCACAATGCTCCATCCAAATGTCACCAAAATACTCCACAAGCTTGTCATCACAATGCTCCATGACACTTCTCATCACAATGCTCCATGCCTATGTCAGCAAAATGCTACATGACTTATCATCACAATGCTCCGTGACACTTGTCGTCAAAATGCTCCTTGAAGCCTATCATGAAAAGTCTCCATGCCTTTTTCATCACAATGCTCCATGCCTTTTTCATCACAATTATCCATGCCATTGTCATCACATTACTCCACAAGCTTGTCATCAGAATGCTCCATAAGCCTTGTCATCACAATGCTCCATGACCCCTGTCATCACAATGCTTCATGCCCCTTGTCATTACAGTGCTCCAAGAAGCTCGACATTACAATTATCCATGTTTTTTTCATCACAATGCTCCACGATTTTGCCATCACAATGCACCATGCCCTGGTCATCACAGTGCTACACGTCCTTTGTCATCAAAATTCACCACGTCCTTTTCATCACAATGTTCCATTACACTACTCAACACAATGTTTCATGCTCTTGACATCACAATTCTCCATGCACTTGTCATCACAATGCTCCATGACACCTCTCATAGCAAGCTCCATGCGTTATTAATCTCAATGCTTCACGACCTTGTCATCAAAATTCTCAATGGCCCTTGTCATCACAATGCGCTAAGCCCTTGTCATCACAATGCTCCATTACCCTTGTCATCTCAATCCTCCATGACATATGGCATCACAATGCTTCATGCCATTGTCATCACAATGGACCATGACCTATGTCATCACAATGCTCCCTGACACCTGTCTTCACAATAATCTGTAACCTTGTCATCACAATGTTCCATGCCCTTGTCATCACAATGTGTCATGCCCACTGTCATCACAATAATCCATGAAACTTGTCAGACCAATGCCCCATGACACTTTTCATCTCAAAACACCATGAACCCTGTCATCACAATGCACCATACCCATCATCATAATGCTTCATGCTATTGTCATCACAATGAAATCAAAATGCTCCATGACCTCTGTCTTCACAATGCTCCAAACATTGTGATCACAATGTTTCATAACACTTGTTATCACATCGCCCCATGACGCTCGTCATTACAATTATCCATGGTCTTCTCATCACAATGCTCAATACACTTGTCATCACAATGCTCCCTGCCAGTTTTCGTCACTATGCTCCTTGAACCCTGTCATGACAAGGCTCCATGCCTTTTTCATCACAATGATTCATGCCCTTTTCATCACAATGCTCCAAGACACCTGTAATCAAAAGGCTCCATGACGTTGTCATCACATAAATCCATGATGCATGTCATCAGTATGGACGATCGCGTTCTCATCACAATGATCCATGCCATTCTCATCACAATGCCCCACGACCTTGTCATCAAAATGCTCCATGACATTGGCCATCACAAAGCTCCAAGACCCTTGGTATCACAATGCTCCATGCCATTGTCATCACAATGCTCCATGAACAGTCTCATTATATTGCTCCATGCCCTTGTCATCAGAACGCTCCATGACGCTTGTCATCACAACGCACGATGCCCTTGTCATCACAATGCTCCATGCCCTTGTCATTACAATCCTCCATGACCCATGTAACACAGTGTTCTGTGCCCTTGTCATCACAATGCTCCATGCCCAATCTCATCACAATAATCCGTGAAACTTTTCAGACCAATGCTCCATAACTTTATCATGACAATGCTCCATTATCACTGTCATAACAATGCTCCATGAACCCTGCCATCACCGTGTTCCACGGCCTTGTCATCACATGGCTCCATGACCCTTGTCATCACAATTCTCCAAGACCCCTGTAATCACAATGCTCCATGCCCTTGTCATCACAAAGCTCCATGACGCATGTCATCAGTATGCTCCATGGTCATCTCATCATAATGCTCCTTGGCCTTCTCATCACAATGCTCCAAGACACCTATAATCACAATGCTCCTTGCTGCTTTTCATCTCAATGATCCATGAACCCTGTCATCAAAATGCACCATGCCCATCATCATAATGCTTCATGTTATTGTCATCACAATAAAATCAAAATGCTCCATGACCTCTGTCATTACCATGCTCCAAACCCTAGTGATACCATTGTTCCATAACAATTGTCATCACAATGCCCAATGATGCTCGTCATCACAATTATCAATGGTCTTCTCATCACAATGCTCCATACATTTTGTCATCACAATGCTCAATTCACTTGTCATCACAATGTTGCCTGACACTTGTCGTCAGTATGCTCCTTGAACCCTGTCATGACGAGGCTCCATGCCTTTTTCCTCACAATGATCCATGCCCATTTCATCACAGTACTCCAAGACACCTGTAATCACAATGTCCCATGCCCTTGTCATCACAACGCTCCATGATGCATGTTATCAGAATGCTCCATGGCCTTCTCATCACAATGCTATTAGCACTTGTCATCACAATGATCCAAGACATCTGTAATCACAATGCCCCATGTCTCTTTTAGTGAGAATGCTCCATGATTATTGTCATCACAAGGCTCCATGGTCCACTCATCACAATGCTCCAGGACGTTGTCATCAAAAGGCTCCATTCCCTTGTCATCACAATACTCCATGAATATTTTCAGCACAATGCTCCATGACCCCTCTCATCACAATGTTCCATGACCACAGTAATCACAATGCTCCATGACCCCTGACAACACAATGATCCTGGAATCCTGTCATCAAAATACACCATGACACTTGTCATCACAAGATCCATGCTCAATTCATCCTAATGTTCCATGTTCCCTGTAATCACAATGATACGTGACGCTTGTCATCACAGTGCTACATCACCTTTGTCATCACAATGCTCCATGCGTTTATCAGAAAAATGCTACATGACCTTGTCATCACAATGCTCCATGCGCTTTTCATCACAATCCTCCATGAACCTTCGGATCACATTGCTTCATACCCTAGTCATCACAATGCTCCATGCTCCTTGAAATCAAAATGATCCATGAAATCTGTCATCATAATGATACAAACCCTTCTGATCACACTGTTCCATAAGACTTGTCATCACAATGCTCCATGATGCCTGTCATCGCAATACTCCATGCCCTTGTCTTCTCAATGCTCCATGAACTTTGTCATCACAATGCACTATACACTTGTCATCACAGTGCTCCCTGGCACTTGCCATCAGTATGCAGTTGAACCATGTCATGACAATGCTCCGTGCCTTTTTCATCACAATGATCCATGCCCTTTACATCACAATGCTCCAAGACTCCTGTAATCACTATGCTCCATGCCTTTTTCAGCAAAATGCTACAAGACCTTGTCACCACAGTGTTCCATGTGCTTGTCATCACAAACCTCCATGAACCTTGGGATCACATTGCTTCATGATCTTGGCATCACAATGCTGCATGCTCTTTAAATCAAAATGATCCATGACCACTTTCATCACAATGCTTTAAATGCTTGTGATCACAATATTCCATAACACTTGTCATCACAACGCTCCATGATGCCTGTCATCACAATACTCCATGCCCTTGTCATCACATTGCGCCATGACCATTGTCATCACAATGCTCAATACACTTGTCATCACAATGCTCCATGACATTTGTCGTCAGAATGCTCCTTGAACACTGCATAAAAAGACTCCATGCATTTTTCATCACAATGCTCCATCCAAATATCATCACAGTACTCCACAAGCTTGTCATCACAATGCTCCATGACACTTGTCATCACAATGCTCCATGACTCCTGTCATCACAGTGCTCCATGACACCTGTAATCACAATGCTCCATGGTTCTTGTAGTTAGAGTGCTCCATGACACTCCTCATCAACAAAATCCATGGACTTCTCATCACTATGCTCCACGGTCTTGCCATCACAATGATCCATTCCCTGATCATCACAATGCTCCAAGTCCCTTGTCATCACATTTCTCCACGTCCTCCTCATAACAATGCTACATGACATTTCTCATCACAATGTTACATGCTCTTGTCATCACAATTCTCCATGCACTTGTCATCGAAATGCTCCATGACCCCTGTCATAGCAAGCTCCATGCCCTTCTCATCACAATGCACCACGCCCTTGTCATCAAAATGCTCCATGACATTTGTCGTCACAAAGCTCCTTGATCCTTTGCATCTCAATGCTCCATGCTATTGTCATCACAAAGCTCCATGAACCCTCTCATCACATTGCTCAATGCCATTGTCATCACAATGCTCCATGACGATTGTCATCAAAATGCTCGATTCACTTCTCATCACAATTCTCCACGCTCTTCTCACTACAATCTTCCCTGACTCATGTATCACAGTGATCCGTGCCCTTGTCATCACAATGCTCCATGCCCACTCTCATCAAAATAAACCATGAAATATTTCAGACCAATGATCCATGCCCTTGTCATCACAATGCTCCATTACCACTGTCATAACAATGCTCCATGATACCTGCCATTACAATGTTCCACTGTCTTGTCAACACAAGGCTCCATGACACTTGTCATCACAATGCTCCAAGACACCTGTAATCACAATGCTCCATGTCCTTTTCATCACTAAGCTCCATGACGCATGTCATCCATATGCTCCATGGCTTTTTCATCACAATGCTCCATGCCCTTGTCATCACAATGCTTCAAGAACCCTGTAATCACAAAGCTCCATGCCGCTTTTCATCCCAATGCTCCATGAACCCTGTCATCACAATGCTACATGCCCGTAACCTCACAATGCTCCATGACCCCTTACATCACAGTGTTCCATAACCTCTGTCATCAAAATATTCCTTGACACTTTTCATCAAATTGCTCCTTGATCCTGTCATCACAATGCTTCGTGCCCTTCTCATCACAATGCACAACGCCCTTGTCATCAAAATGCTCCATAACCTTGGTCATCACAAAGCTCCATGACCCTTGGCATCACAATGCTCCATGACGCTTGTCATCACAATGCTCGATGCCCTTCTCATCAAAACACTCCTTGGCTTTGTCATTACAATCCTCCATGACCCATGTATCACAGTGTTCCGTGGCCTTTTCATCACAATGCTCCATGTCCACGCTCATCATAATAATCCATGAAACATTTCAGACTTATGCTCCAGGACCCCTGACATCACAATGTTCCTCGGCCTTGTCATCACAATGCTCCATGAACCCTCTCATCACATTGCTCAATGCCGTTGTCATCACAATGCTCCTTGACGCTTGTCATCAAAATGCTCGATTCACTTCTCATCACAATTCTCCAAGCCCTTGTCATTACAATCCTCCCTGACTCATGTATCACAGTGATCCGTGCCCTTGTCATCACAATGCTCCATGCCCACTCTCATCAAAATAATCCATGAAACATTTCAGACCAATGATCCATGCCCTTGTCATCACAATGCTCCATTAACCCTGTCATAACAATGCTCCATGATCCCTGCCATCACAATGTTCCACGGTCTTGTCATCACAATGCTCCAAGAAACCTGTAATCACAATTGTCCATGCCCTTTTCATCACAAAGCTCCATGACGGATGTCATCAGAAGGCTCCATAGCATACTCATCACATTGCTCGAAGCCCTTGTCATCACAATGCTCCATAACCTTTGTCATCACAATCCTCCATGACACTTGGCATCACAATGCTCCATTCCATTGTCATCACAATGGAGCATGACATATGTCATCACAATGCTCCCTGACACCTGTCTTCACAATATTCCATGACCTTGTCGTCACAATACTCCATGCCCTTGTCTTCACAATGCTCCATGACCGCTGTCATCACAATATTCCGTGACTCCAGTCATCACAATGCTTCATGACTTTTGTCATCACAATGGTCCATGCCCTCGTCATCACAAGGCTCTGTGACATTTGTCACCACAATGCTCCATGAAGTTTTCATCACAAAGCTCCTTGACCCATGTCATCACAATGCTCCATTCCTTTGTCAGCACAATGCTCCGTGACACTTGTCATCACAATAAGCCATGCACTTGCCAACACAATGCTCTACAACTTTGTCATCACAATGCTCCATAAAACTTGTCATCACAATGCTCCATTCACTTCTCATCAAAATGCTCTCTGTTTACTGATATCACAAGGTTCCATCACTAGTCATCACAATAATCCCTCACCCCTGTCATCACAGTGTTCCATGACCCCTGTCATCACAATGCTACATGCCCTTATCCTCACAATGCTCCATGACCCGACATCACAATGTTCCATAACCTCTGTCATCAAAATATTCCTTGACACTTTTCATCAAATTGCTCCTTGATCCTGTCATCACAATGCTTCCTAGCCTTCTCATCACAATGCACAACGCCCTTGTCATCAAAATGCTCCATAACCTTTGTCATCACAAAGCTCCATGACCCTTGGCATCACAATGCTCCATGACGCTTGTCATCACAATGCTTGATGCTCTTCTCATCAAAATACTCCATGGCTTTGTCATTACAATCCTCCAAGACCCATGTATCACAGTGTTCCGTGGCCTTTTCATCACAATGCTCCATGTCCACGCTCATCATAATAATCCATGAAACATTTCAGACTTATGCTCCATGACCCCTGACATCACAATGTTCCACAACCTTGTCATCACAGGGTTCCATGACCCTTGTCATCACAATGCTCCAAGACCCCTGTTATCACAATGCTCCATGCCCTTATCATCACAAAGCTCCATGACGCATGTCAGTATGCTCCATGGATTTCTCATCACAATGCTCCATGTCCTTGTCATCACAATGCTTCAAGACCCCTGTAATCACAAAGCTCCATGCCGCTTTTCATCTCAATGCTCCATGAACGCTGTCATCACAATGCACCATGCCCTTCATCATAATGCTTCATGCTATTGCCATCACAATGAAATCAAAATGCACCAAGACCTCTGTCATCATAATGCTCCAAACCTTTGTGATCACAATGTTCCATAACACTTGTCATCACAACGCCCCATGATGCTCCTCATCACAATTATCCATGGTCTTCTCATCACAATGCTCCATGTCTCTGTCATCACAATGCTCAATACACTTGTCATCACCATGCTCCCTGGCACTTGTCATCAGTATGCTCCTTGAACCCTGTCATGACAAGGCTCTGTGTTATTTCATCACATTGATCCATGCCCTTTTCATCACAATGCTCCAAGACCCCTGTAATGACAATGCTCCATGCCATTGTGATCACAAAGCTCCATGACCCCTGTCATCACAATGCTACATGCCCTTATCATCACAATGCTCCATCACACATGACCTCTTAATGTTCCATAACACATGTCATCAAAATATTCCATGACATTTTTCACCAAATTGCTCCATGAACCTGTCATCACAATGCTCCCTGCCCATCTCATCACAGTGCACCACACACTTGTCATCAAATGCTCCATGACATTTGTCATCACAAACCTCCATGACCCTTGGCATCACAATGCTCAATGCCATTGTCATCACAATGCTCCATGAACCTTCTTATCACATTGCTCCATGCCATTTTCATCACAAAACTCCACGACGCTTGTCATCACAATGCTTGATGCACTTCTCATCACAATGCTTCATGCCCTTCTCATTACAATCCTCCATGTCCCATGTATCACAGTGTTCCGTGCCCTTGTCATCACAGTGCTCCATGCCCACTCTCATCACAATAATCCATGAAACTTTTCAGACCAATGTTCCATGCCCTTGTCATCACAATGTTCCATTGCCCCTCTCATAAAAATGCTCCATGACCCCTGGCATCACAATATTCAATGTCCTTGTCATAACACTTCCCCATGACCCTTGTCATCACAGTGCTCCATCACCCTTGTCATCACAATGCGCCATGCCTTTGTCAGAAATATGCTCCATGACCTTGTCATCAAAATGCTCCATGCACTTGTCATCACAATCCTCCATGAACCTTGGGATCACAATGATTCATGTCCTTGTCATCACAATGCTCCATGCTCCTTGAAATCAAAATGATCCATGAAAACTGTCATCACAATTATCAAAACCCTTGTGATCACAATGTTCCATAACACTTGTCATAACAATGCTCCATGATGCCTGTCATCACAATACTCCATGCCCTTGTCATCACAATGCTCCATGACCTTTGTCATCACAATGCACAATACACTTGTCATCACAATGCTCCCTGACACTTGCCATCAGTATGCACTTGAACCATGTCATGACAATGCTCCATGCCTTTTTCTTCACAATGATCCATGCCCTTTTCATCACAATGCTCCAAGACTCCTGTAATCACAATGCTCCATGCCTTTTTCAGCAAAATGCTACAAGAACTTGTCACCACAAAGCTCCATGCGCTTGTCATCACAATCCTCCATGAACCCTGGGATCACATTGCTTCATGATCTTGGCATCACAAAGTTCCATGCTCTTTAAATCAAAATGATCCATGACCACTTTCATCACAACGCTCTAAATGTTTTTGATCACAATGTTCCATAACACTTTTCATCACAACGCTTCATGATGCCTGTCATCACAATACTCCATGACCTTGTCATCACAATGCGCCATGACCAGTGTCATCACAATGCTTAATACACTTGTCATCACAATGCTCCCTGACCTTTGTCGTCAGAATGCTTCTTGAACTCTTTCATAAAAAGACTCCATGCCTTCTTCATCACAATGCTCCATCCAAATGTCATCACAATACTCCACAAGCTTGTCATCACAATGCTCCATGACACTTGTCATCACAATGCTCCATGACCCCTGTCATCACAATGCTCCATGACACCTGTAATCACAATGCTCCATGGCTCTTGGAATTAGAGTGCTCCATGACACTCGTCATCAACAAAATCCATGGACTTCTCATCACTATGCTCCACGGTCTTGCCATCACAATGATCCATTCCCTGATCATCACAATGCTCCAAGTCCCTTGTCATCATATTTCTCCACGTCCTCCTCATAACAATGCTACATGACATTTCTCATCACAATGTTACATGCTCTTGTCATCACAATTCTCCATGCACTTGTCATCGCAATGCTCCATGACCTCTATCATAGCAAGCTCCATGCCCGTCTCATCACAATGCTTCACGACCTTGTCATCAAAATTCTCAATGACTCTTGTCATCACAATGCTCCATGTCTTTATCAGAACTATTCTCCATAACCCTTGTTATTACAATGCTCTATTACCCCTGTCATAACAATGCTCCATGACCCCTTTCATCACAATGCTCCAAGCACTTGTCATCACAATGCTCCATTACCTTTGTCATGACAATCCTCCATGACACTTGGAATCACAATGCTCCATGCCATTGTCATCACAATGGACCATGACATATTTCATCAAAATGCTCCCTGACACCTGTCTTCACAATATTCCATGACCTTGTCATCACAATGCTCCGTGCCCTTGTCATCACAATGCTCAATGCCTTTGTCATCACAATGTGCAGTGCCCACTGTCATCGCAATAGTCCATGAAACTTGTCAGACCTATGCTCCATGCCCTTATCATCACAATGCTCCATGCCCTTGTCATCAAAATGCTCCATGACCCCTTTCATCCTAATGCTCCAAACCCTAGTGATCACAATGTTCCCAACCACTTGTCATCACAACGCCCCATGACGCTCGTCATCACAATTATCCATGGTCTTCTCATCACAATGCTCCATGACCTTTGTCATCACAATGCTCAATACACTTGTCATCACAATGCTCCCTGCCACTTTTCGTCAGTATGCTCCTTGAACGCTGTCGTGACAAGGCTCCATGCCATTTTCATCACAATTATCCATGCCCTTTTGATCACAATGTTCCAAGAACCCTGTAATCACAAAGCTCCATGCACTTGTCATCACGAAGCTCCATGACGCATGTCATCAGAAGGCTCCATGGCCTTCTCATCACAATGCTCCATGCCCTTGTCATCACAATGCTCCAAGACCCCTGTAATCACAATGCTCCATGCCCCTTTTCATTAGAATGCTCCATGAGACTTGTAATCACAAGGTTCCATGGTCTTATCATCACAATGTTCCTGGACATTGTTATCAGAATGCTCCATTCCGTTTTCATCACAATTCTCCATTTGTTTGTCAGCAAAATGCAACATGACCTTGTCATCTCTATGCTCCATGCGCTTGTCATCACAATCCTCCATGAACCTTGGGATCACATTGCTTCATGGCCTTGTCATCACAATGCTCCATGCTCCTTGAAATCAAAATGATCAATAACATCTCTCATCACAATGCCTCAAGCCCTTTTGATCACAATTTTCCATAATACTTGTCATCACAACACTCCATGAATCCTTTCATCACAATACTCCATGCCCTTGTCATCACAATACTCCATGACCTTTGTCATCACAATGCTCAATACACTTGTCATCCCAATGCTCCCTGACACTTGGCATCAGAATGCTCCTTGAAACCTGTCATGGAAAGTCTCCATCCCTTTTTCATCACAATGCTTCATGCCATATTCATCACAATGCTCCATGCCATTGTCATCACAATACTCCACAAGCTGTTCATCAGAATGTTCCATGACCCTTTGTATCACTATTCTCCATGGCCCCTGGCATCACAATCGTCCATGACACCCATCATTACAATGCTCCATGCCTCGTGTCATTACAGTGCTCCTTGACGCTCTTCATCACAATAATCCATGGTCTTCTAATCACAAAACTCCACGGTCTTGCCATCACAATGCTCCATGCCCTGGTAATCACAATGATACATGCCCTTGTCATCACAATGTTCCATGACCACTGTCAACACAGGGTTCCATGACCCCTGACCACACAATGATCCGGGATTCTTTTCATCAAAATGCTCCATGACCCTTGTCATCACAGTGATCCATGCCCTTGTCATCCCAGTGCTCCATGACCCCTGTAATCACAATGCTCCCTGACACTTATCATCACAGGGCTTCGTGACATTTGTCATCATAATGCTCCATGCCTTTCTCAGCAAAATGCTACATGACATTGTCATCACAATGCTCCATGCGCTTGTCATAACAATCCTCCATGAACCTTAGGATCACATTGTTTCCTGCCCTTGTCATCACAATGCTCCATCTTGTTTGAAATCAAAATGATACATGACTTTGGCATCACAATTCTCCAAACCCTTGTGATCACAATGTTCCATAACACTTTTCATCACAACGCTCCATGATGCCTGTCATCATAATACTCCTTGACCTTGTCATCACAATGTTCCATGACCTTTGTCATCACAGTGCTCAATACACTTGTCATCACAATGCTACCTGACAATTTTCGTCAGAATGCTCCTTGAACCCCGTCATGAAAAGGCTCCATGACTTTTTCATCACCATGCTCCATGCCCTTTTCATCACAATGCTCCGTGCCCACTGTCATCACTGTAATCCATGAAACTTTTCAGACCAATGCTCCATGCCCGTGTCATCACATTGCTCCATACCCTTGTCATCACAATGCTCTGTGACTCCAGTCATCACAATGCTTCATGACCTTTTTCATCACAATGCTCCTAGACACTTGTCATCACAATGCTCCAAACCCTTGTCATCACAATGCTCCATTACCCCTGTCGTAACAATGCTCCATGACCCCTGCCATCACAACGTTCCAAGGCCTTGTCATCACAAGCCTCCATGACCCTTGTCATCACAATGCTCCAAGACCCCTGTAAGCACAATGCGCCATGCACTTGTCATCACAATGCTCCACAACTTTGTCATCGCAATGCTCCATAAATCTCGTCATCACAATGCTCAATGCACTTCTCATCAAAATGCTCTCTCACCACTGATATCACAATGTTCCATCACTAGTCATCACAATACTCCCTCACCCCTTTCATCACAATGTTCCATGACCCCTGTCAACACATGCTCCATGACCTTGTCATCACAATGCTCCATGCCCACTCTCATCACAATAATCCATGCAACTTCTCAGACAAATGCTTCATGGCCTTGTCCTCACAATGCTCCATTACAACTGTCATAACAATGCTCCATGACCCCTGCCATCAGAATGTTCCACGGCCTTGTCATCACAAGGCTCCATGACCCTTGTCATCACAATTCTCCAAGACTACTATAATTACAATGCTCCATGCCCTTGTCTTCACAAAGCTCCATGACCCCTGTCATCACAATACTCCATGAACACTTTCAGCCAAATTCTCCATGACATTCTCATCACAATGCTCCATAACACCTGTCATCACAACACTCCATGACCCATGAAAACACAATGATCCGGGACTCTTGTCATCAAAATGCTCCATGACACTTGTCATCACAATGATCCATGCCCTTCTCATCCCAATGCTCGATGAACCCTGTAATCACAATGCTCCATGTCGCTTACCATCACAATACTCTATGCCTTTGTCAGCAAAATGCTAAATGACCTTGTCATCACAAGGTTCCATGCTCTTATCATCACAATCCTCCATGAATCTTGGGATCACATTGCTTCAGGCTCTTGTCATCACAATGTTCTATTCTTTTGTCAGTACAATGCTCCATGACCCTTGTCATCACAATGTTCCATGCGCTTGTCAGCACAATGTTCCTTGACCCATGTCATCACAATGTGCCATGTGCTAGTCATCACAATGCTCCACAACCTTGTCACCACAATGCTCCATAAATCTTTTCATCACAATGCTCCATGCACTTCTCATCAAAATGCTCTCTCACAACTGATACCACAATGTTCCATCACTAGTCATCACAATACTCCCTCACCTCTGTCATCACAATGTTCCATGACCCCTCTCATCAGAAAGATACAGGCCCTTATCATCACAATGCTCCATGACCCCTGACATCAAAATGTTCCATAACCTCTGTCATCAAAGGCTCCATGACCCTTTTCATCACAATGTTACATAACCACTGTCATCAACATGTTCCATGACACTTTTCATCAAATTGCTCCATGACCCTGTCGTCACAATGCTCCCTGCCATTCTCATCACATTGCACCACGACCTTCTCATCAAAATGCTCCATGATCTTTGTCATCACAAACTCCATGACCCTTGGCATCACAATGCTCCATGCCATTGTCATCACAATGCTCCATGAAACCTCTCATCATATTGCTCCATGCCCTTGTCATCACAAAGCTCCATGACGCTTGTCATCACAGTGCTCGATGACCTGCTCATCACAATGCCCCACGCCCTTGTCATTACAATCCTCCGTGACACATGTATCACAGTGTTCCATGCCCTAGTCATCACAAGGCGCCATGCCGACTCTCAGCACAATAATCCATGAAAATTTTCAGAACTATGCTCCATGCCCTTGTCATCACGATGCTCCATTACCCCTGTCATAACAATGCTCCATGACCACTGCCATCACAATTTTCCACGGCCTTGTCATCACAAGGCTACATGACACTTTTCATCACAATGCTCCAAACCCCTGTAATCACAATGCTCCATGTCCTTGTCATCACAAAGTTCCATGACTAATGTCATCAGAATGCTCCATGGCCTTCTCTTCACAATGTTCCATGCCCTTTTCATTACCATGCTCCATGACCCCTGTAATCAAAATTCTCCATGACCATTTTCTTCAGAATGCTCTATGAGCCTTGTCATCACAAGGCTTCATGGTCTTCTCATCACAATGATCCAGGACCTTGTCATCACAATGCTCCATTCCCTTGTCATCAGTATGCTCCATTACCCCTGTCATCACACTGCTCCATGACCACTGTCAACACAACACTCCATGACCCCTGACAACAGAGTGATCTGGGACTCTTGTCAGCAAAATGCTCCATGACCCTTGTCATCACAATGATCCATCCCCTTGTCATCCCAAAGCTCCATGACGCCTGTAAACAAAATGCTCTGTGACGTTGGTCATCACATTGCTCCATGGCCCTTGTCAGCACAATGCTCCATGCCTTTGTCAGCAAAATGCTACATGACCTTGTCATCACTATACTTCATGCGCTTGTCATCACAATCCTCCCTGAACCTGGGGACCACATTGCTTCATGCCCTTGTCATCACAATGTTCCATGCTCCCTGAAATCAAAATGATCCATGACTTCTGTCATCACAATGCTCCAAACGCTTGTGATCGCAATGTTCCATAACACTTGTCATCACAATGCTCCATGATGACTTTCATCACAATGCTCCATGACGTTTGTCATCACAATGCTCAATACACTTTTCATCACAATGCTCCCTGACACTTGTCGCAGAATGCTCCATGACACCTGCCATGAAAAGGCTCCATGCCTTTTTCATCACAATGCCCCATGCCCCTTTCATCACAATGCTCCATGCCATTGTCATCACAATACTCCACCAGATTGGCATCACAATGCTACATGACCCTTGTCATCACAATGCTCCATGTCCCCTGTCATAACAATGCTCCATGAACGCTGTCATCACAATGCTCCATGCCCATTGCCATTACAGTTCTCCATGATGCTCATCATCACAATTATCCATGGCCTTCTCATCACAATGCTCCACGGTCTTGCCATCACAATGCTCCATGCCCTGATCAGCACAATGCTCCATGTCCATTGTCATCACAATTCTCCACGTCCTTGTCATCACAATGCTCCATGACATTTCTCATCACAATGTTACATGCTCTTGTCATCACAATTCTCCATGCAATTGTCATCGCAATGTTCCATGACGGCTGTCATAGCAAGCTCCATGCACTTGTCATCACAATGCTTCACAAAAGTGTGATCAAAATTCTCAATGGCCCTTGTCATCACAATGCTCCATGCCCTTGTCATCACAATGCTCCATGACCCTTGTCATCACAATGCTCCAAGCCCTTGAAATCACAATGCTTCATTAAGTTTGTCATCACAATCCTACATGACACTTGACATCACATTGCTACATGCCATTGTCCTCACAATGGACCATGACATATGTCATCACAATGCTCCCTGACACCTGTCTTCACAATACTTCATGATCTTGTCATCACAATGCTCCATGCCCTTGACATCACAATGCATCATGCCCACTGTCATCACAATACTCCATGAAACTTGTCAGACCTATGCTCCATGCCCTTATCATCGCAATGCTCCATGACCTCTGTCATCACAATGTTCCATGGCCTTGTCATCACAAGGCTCCATGACCCTTGTATTCACCATGCTCCAAGAACCCTGTAGTCACAATGCTCCATGCCCTTCTCATCACTCAACTCCAAGACAGATGTCATCAGAATGCTCCATGGCCTTCTCATCACAATGCTCATGCCCTTGTCATCACAATGCACCAAGACCCCTCTAATCACAATGTTCCATGCCCCTTTTCATCTCAATGCTCCATGAACCCTGTCATCACAGTGCACCATATCCACCAACATAATGCTTCATGTTATTGTCATCACAATGAAATCAAAATGCTCCATGACCTCTGTCATCACAATTCTCCAAACCCTTGTGGTCACAATGTTCCATAACACTTTTCATCACCATGCCCCATGACGCTCGTCATCACAATTATCCATGGTCTTCTCATCACAATGGTCCATGTCCTTTGTCATCACAATGCTCAGTACTCTTGTCATCACAATGCTCCCTGACACTTGTCGTCAGTAAGCTTCTTGAACACTGTCATGACAAGTCTTCATGTGTTTTTCATCACAATGATCTATGCCCTTTTCACCTCAATGCTACAAGAGACCTGTAATCACAATGCTATATGCATTTGTCATCACGAATCTCCATGACACATGTCATCAGAATGCTCCATGGCCTTCTCATCACAATGCTCCATGCCCTTGTCATCACAATTCTCCTAGACCCCGGTAATCAAAATGTTCCATGCCCATTTTCATCAGAATGCTCCATGAGACTTTTCTTCACAAGGCTCCATGGTTTTCTCATCACTATGCTCCAGGACCTTGTCATCACAATGCTCCTTTCCCTTGTCATCACAATGCTCCATGACCACTGTCATAACAATACTCCATGAATATTTTCAACCCAATGCTCCATGATATTCTCATCACAATGCTCCATGAACCCGTCATCACAACGTTCCATGACCCCTGACAACACAATGATCCGGGTCTCTTGTCATCAAAATGCTACATGAAAGTTGTCATCACAATGATCCATGCCCTTTTCATCCCAATGCTCCAGGAACATGAGGTTTAAGGCTAGGGCTCAGTGCTTGGTTCAGGATTAGAGGTCAGAGCAATATGGTTGGGGGGCTCCCTCTTTCCCAGGTCTCTCCTTACTCCCACCTCTTCTCTGTGGTCCTAAGTCTACTAGAGTGGGAAAGATAGGACACAGCTGGTCCCCCAGATTCCCTAAGGACAATGGCAAGTAGCATGGTAAGACTGGGGAAGATCTCACCAAGGTCTCCATAGGCCTATCACAGTGACTGCATATCCCTCATCTGAGACCTACTCCTCTCTTTGACAAACAGGGCTAAAGGGAAAGTTCTTTGGAAGCAGGTCCATCTCCATATCACCCATTTCAGGACTCTAGGGCTTCACTCTGCTGGCCCAGCCAGTACTGTCACTCTCCCCCATTATTTTCCTGTGCCGCAAACTGAGTCAGAGAATTATCGATAGCATGAGGGGAACCTGGCTTAGAACAACCCCTTCTGCCATGCCTTCCCTATCCTGGGAATTGAGAGGGGATTTCTGAGGAGAGGGGCTGGTGAGCTCCCAGGGACACAAGGAAACTAGAGATGAGGGAGGGGAGCAAGTGTTTCCCACACCTGATGAGAGGGATCCAAGAGACAGAGATCAGAGGAGGAGACCTCTCAGGAGACACCAATTGTAGAGTGATGCCCCTTTAACTTAACTCTGTGGCGCCCTCCCTGGTGCTGGGGCCAGTCCCTAACTGAAAGCAGACCCACTAGGAGTCCCTGACCCTTCATCACTTCAGTAGCTAGTCGATTTCAGCCCAACTCGGTGACAAGACAGAAAGGAAAGGTAAGAAGCAGTGGCCCTTGGGTTCTCCTAGGGAGGTTACACTTCGGGGGGTTGATGCCAAGTATCTAAGTAACATTTTAATTTTATTTTGGCTGCGCCATGTGGCATGCAGTATCTTAATTCCCCAGCCAGGGATAGAACACATACCCCCTGCAGTGGGAGCATGGAGTCTTATCCACTGGACCATCAGGGAAGTCCCTGATGCCAAGTATCTTTCAACTCGGGATCCAACTGAAAGAGCCAGAAGATGGGGTGTTAACTGTAGGAAAGACCTCCAACAGTTCTCAGTCATTCCCCTATGGCAGGCCAAGGGTGGCAGCTTCTAGTAGTCTTTCCCTCCTCTCACAGCCTACTTCCTACAACTATGGGCTTGAAATATTTTTGATCCACTCCCAGGAGGAGGAGATGCTTCAGGCACCAGGCAAAGTCCTGTCTAGGAGGAAGGTGGCAGCAGAGTGCTGGGATTGTGAGGATTTATGGACGTGGGGACAAGGCTGGGAGGAAGATAAAGCCAGGATTATTTAGCTCCCTCCATACAGGCCACTCACAGAGACGAGTGTGTGTGTGGTGGGGCGGGGGGCTTAGGTGGTGGAAGGCAATCACTGGTAGTAAGGGGAGGCCTGACTCTGATGAGGGGCCCTTAGGAATAATGGGAGCCTGGACACGGATGGACACCTTATCAGGGAGAGAGGCCCTGTCGATATGGAAACAGCCGGCATGGAGAATGGCTCCCAGCCCGAATGGCAGCAGCGGCGGCAGAATCAGGAGGGCAGGATGGTGGCTTCGGTTTAAATCTTTAACTCACCAGCTGGCTAGGCAGCGGCAGCAGGGGTGCGGTGGGGGATGTTGCGACCGGAGCCCTGGAGAGCAGTGCCCAGTCCGCTTGACAAACAGCTCATCAGGCCCCGCAGAAGCTCCAGCTTCTGCTCCCGAGGGTGCGCTGAGCTCTGTGGGGACCCGACACAGGCATGAGGCGGGGCGGGGGCTCCCGGCTTCCCCGCGACCGGTTCTCCTGGACTGAGCCTCGTCCATGCCCTGGGCGGGTGCGCGGGTATCCCAAGCCCTTCGCCTCCCCTCCCTCCACCACATGTGCAGCCAGGGTAAAAAGTAGAAACAACCCCTGCAGATCCTGGAAAGAGAAGGCAGAGCAGGGCGGGGCGGGGCGGGGCTGACCCCACTGACTCCGCCCCTTGGACGCTTCTACCCTCTCGTGGAAGGCTCCGCCCTTTTAGAGGCGGTTAGACGCGGTTAGAGGCGGTTTACAGGCGGTTTTTAGAGGCGGTTCCTCCAGTCCACGCACCCTAAGAGGCCCCTCCCCTCCCGCTTCTCCCGCCCCAGAGAACTCGCGCCCTCCCCGCCCCTTCCCCACCAACCAGGAGCGTCTAGGTTCCTCCTTCGCAGAACCCCGCCTCCACTCACGCCTCCTCCTCCTCCTCCTCGTCAGCGTCCTGCATCACCTTGTATCTCCTCAATCCCGACATGTCCTGGGTTCCCAACGTCTCCTGGTGAGCGGCATGATTGGATCAAGGATTCCCCAAATCCTTGGGAGGATCCCCTTCTCTGTCATTCTCTGGACCAGTCTGAATTGTTCTCAGATAATATGAGACAGGTGCCCCCGGGAAGACTCAGTTGCCACACTGGGACAGGGTTGGATTGAAGATTTGGAAGGCACTAGTCGTTAAGGGATTGGGTGGTAGGGGCCCTCGGGGGCATGGGGCATTTAGGAGGTTAGAGCCAAAGGCCTTCGAGGTCATGGGGCTGGGTTATTTGGGGTCCCGCGTGAGGATTTTCGGGGATTGTGGTCACCCGGATGGGGGTTGAGGGTTCGGCACAGCCTAAATGCCCACCCTCTCTGGCTCCACCCTGGAAACACGCCGGTGCATTAGGTCACAAAGACAGCATCATGCACTAGGGGTGGGGCTTACCTATTACCAGGAAGGGGCGGAGCCAGGGCATTTCTTCAGAGGAGGGGTAGTCCAGAAGGTGGAGCCAGAGCCTATCAATAAAGAGGTGGAGTTAGGGTTTGTTACAAAGAGGCAGGGCACGGACCCTCTTTTATAAGGGTGGAGTCAGATTTCAGAGCTGCACCCTGGGAAGACGGAGACCTCAGCACCAGGCAGCAAGAAAAGAGCTTTGGGACGCTGTCCAGTACTGTTTTGCCAATCCCCTCTCCTCTCTGTCTTCCTGGCTTCTGCTCCGACAATTACCTTTCTTGTCTGCCCCATTCTGTTTGTACGATTCTGGGCAGAGGAGGAATAGGGCTCCAGAGAGGGCCCAGTCTAGACAGGCCAGGCTATGGGAACACTTGTTGGCTGAGTGGCCTTGGCCCAGTCACTTCATGGTTAGAGGGTCACAGCCCTTCCTCTCTGAGCTGAGACCTCCTTTCATGTGATTTCTGTTCCTGCAGTCACTAATCAACAAATATTTATCGAGTGACTACTAGGTGCCGGGTGATGTGCTTGGGCATGAGGATACAGCAGAGAAGACAGGCACAGACTCTTCCCTCAGAGAGCTTGTCATCTGGGTTGGACAGGGCAGGGGAATCAAAAGAGACAATAAGATCACTACAATAGATGAAGCTGACTGGCTGGGGGCCGTGGAGGGTGCTTTGCAAAGCCAAGAAAGAGCAATTAACCCAGTGTGGGAGGTTGGAAATAGCTGCCCTATTTGGTCTGGGGAGGGGGGAAGGGAGCCTTGTGGCTGGACGGTATGGGAGAGAATGACCAGAAATGAGTGAAATAAAAGTCCCCTCAGGCTGAAGTGTGGAGAATGGATTCACCTATCCTCTTCCCACCATTCCACACTCTTTTCCCCTCTCATACCTATCTTCCCCTGCCTGGGCTACATACAGACAGGTGACAGACAGACCCACGGATGCCAGTGGGAAGCATTGCAGTCTGGGCATGGAGAAGCTGTGCTTCCACCGCACTCACCCTCACTTACACTCACACTCACAGTGACACACCTGCCCTGCTGCAGCTGGGTCAAGTCTGGTGCACGGGAAGAGGAGGCCTGGTCCCCAGGGCTTCAGTAATTCACATCCCTTCACTCAGATGCAGGGCTCTGTCTGTTGTATACTACACAATTTGGCTTTTGTCCCTGGTTCCTGAGAGGGAGGCTCTAAATCTTTGGAATACCTCAAGTAATACGAGTGTCTTTGTTATCTACGAGTCCCTTGGCTCACACCTGAGTTGATGCTAAGAGATGAGGTGACTTGGGCTGAGGCCTGGTCAGCAGAAAGACCAACCATATCATTGCAGAATTGGGGTTTTGAGCCAATCCTTCAGAGGAGATCGAGTCATGTTGCCAACAATTCATTCCTGCCTATGTATGAAATCTCAGTAAAAGCTCTGTACACCAAAGCTCATGGAACTTCCTGGTTGGTGAACATATTGATGTACTGGGAGGGTGACATGCCCTTTGTGTCTCCATGGGGAGAGAGCATGGGAGCTCTGCACTGAGACCCTCCTTGTGTGTCTTTTCATTTGGATGTTCCTGATATATGTACTTTATAAAAAAATAGTTGTCAGGATAGCACTTCCGAGTTGTGTAAGTCATTCTAGTGAACCATTGGACCTGAGGGGTGTTTGAAGACCTCTGGACTTGTAGCTAGTTAGGCAGAAATGCAGGTGTCCTGGGGACCCCACTTGTGACTGGAAGTTCTAGTGGAGGCAGTCTTGTTGGGACTGTGCCCTTAAACCTGTGGAGTCTAACACTAGTTCTGGGTAGTCAGTGTCTGAATTGAATTGCAGTACACGGGTTGGTAGCAGAATACCTTTCCACTGAGTGCACTCCTCACTGTCTCCATCTATCTGGAACGTTTTATCCCTTTCATAACTCCTTAGTAGCCTCCCTGTCCCCATTTCCCACTCTTTGTCTTTAGCTCTGAGAACCTCAGCACTCAACATTTTGGACAAGGGAAGTGGGTTGCATTGTCCCTGTTAGGGGAAGGTTTGCAGTGTCATCCCCTTGAAGGCATTTGAACATGAGTTTTAAGGCTAGGGGTCAGAGCTTGGTTCAGGATTAGAGGTCAGAGCCATATGGTTGGGGGGCTCCCTCTTTCCCAGGTTTCTCCTTATTCCCACCTCTTCTCTGTGGTCCTAAGACTACTGGAGTGGGAAAGATGTGACCCAGCTGGTCCCCCAGATTACCTGAGGACAATGGCAAGTAGCAGGGTAAGACTGGGGAAGATCTCCTCCCAGGTCTCCATAGGCCTATCACAGTGACTACACATCCCTCATCTGAGACCTACTCCTCTCTTCGACAAGCAGGGCTAAAGGGAAAGTTCTTTGGAAGCAGGTCCAGTTCCCATATCTCACATCTCAGGACTCTAGGGCTTCCCCCTCCTGGCCCAGCCAGTACTGTCCCTCTCCCCCATTATTTTCCTGTGCCCCAAGCTGAGTCAGAGAATTATCGATAGCATGAGGGGAACCCGGCTTAGAACACACCCTTCTGCCATGCCTTCCCTATCCTGGGAATTGAAAGGGGATTTCTGAGAAGAGGGGCTGGTGAGCTCCCAGGGACACAAGGAACGTAGAGATGAGGGAGGGGAGCAAGTGTTTCTCCCACCTGATGAGAGGGACCCAAGAGACAGAGACCAGAGGAGGAGACCTCTCAGGAGCCACCAATTGTAGAGTGCTGTCCCTTTCCCATTCCCAGCCCTAGAGCATATGATGTGACAAACTTAACTGTGACCCCTTTTTTTCTGCCTTATCTTTCCATCATCCATCCATCCATTTATCAATTGATCGATCCGTCCATCTATGTGTCCATATGTCTCCCCATCTTTGTCTCTTCATTGGTCCATTCTCCCATCTTTACTTTCATCTGTGTTTTCACATCTTTCTCTTCATTTATTCATCTGTATGTTTAACCATTAGCTGTGTATTTAATGCATCCATTCATCTATTTATCAGTTACGGTAATAATGAACATTTGTCGATACTTAAGTGCCATGCACCATGCTAAGAGCTCTAAAATCATTTTCTCATGACAAATATATGAAGTAGAATGTTGTGAGTGATGTTTTTGTTCATGCAGACACTTTTTTATACTCCTTTTCCTGCTTCCTTTAGGGAAGTTCTCTCTCACTTCACGTGGTCTTTGTGGCTATGTTCACAATAGTGATGTGATCAGAGTACTCCATTCCCTGGGCACTGTAATATATTGAAGAACTGAGTATGTGTCACAAGCACAGTTCAAAGCTTTTCATGAGCTTTTATGTTAGGAGAAAGAGGCCCTGCGTTTTGGATCACTCACTATACAAATGTGGATTTGAGGCTTCCAGTGGTCATATTTTCTTCTGCTAGAAGATCACCTGTCTATAACCGGAATGAAGTCTCCACATAAAAAAAAATAGAGATAATTCGGGGCTTCCCTGGTGGTGCAGTGGTTGAGAGTCCACCTGACGATGCAGGGGACGCGGGTTCGTGCCCCGGTCTGGGAAGATCCCACATGCCGCAGAGCATCTGTGCCCATGAGCCCTGGCCACTGAGCCTGTGCGTCCGGAGCCTGTGCGCCACAACGGGAGAGGCCACAGCTGTGAGAGGCCTGCTTGCCACAAAAAAAAAAAAAAAAAAAAAAAAAAAAAAAATTAGAGGAAGTCAAGTTAAAAGATGGAGATAACATAATTTGATTCCCTGAGTCCAACCAGTGCTGAAGTAGACCAAATCTTAATCTAGTTATGTGATATGACAAATTTAACTTTTTGCTTAAGCTTCTTTAACTTGGGTTTTTTTCACTCACAATAGAAAGAGCCCTAGATAATGATCATTGTATTATTATCCCCATTTTACAGATAAGGAAACTAATATCCAGAAAGATTAATTTACCCCATGTTTCACCGCTTATAAATGGCAGAACATTGGTACATATTTGGAGCAAAACTCTGACATATTACCCATATATGTCTGTCCATCTGTTGGTTCAGTCCATCCATCTATCCATCCATCCCAGTTATTTATTTATCTGACTATCCTTCAATGCCAAGGCACCAAAGGCAATAAGACTTGCCAACTCCAATTTGAGGCTGGGTTTGGATCAGAGATTAGCAAACTTTTTTGTTAAAGGTTCAGCTAGGAAATAAGGTTTGCAGGCCATACTGTCTCTGTAGTCACTTGTAAGCTTTGCTGTTGTAGCCCCAAAGCAGCCATAGACAATATGTAAATGAACAGGCATGGCTACATTCCAATAAAATTTTATTTACAAAAACAGGCAGCAGGCTGGCTGGGCCATAGTTTGCCAATCACTGATCTGGATCAGTGGGGAAAACACATACGTTCTGTCATTGTTGGGAACATGAGTAGGGAATGGAAACGTATATTCCTTGCATTTGCCATTACTAATGTAGTGGAAACAACAGGGTTTTTATACTCAAACTCTTGTATTTGAATCCGGTTTTAGAACCCTGGACAGTCGAGGGAACAGGATCTGTAAAATGGGAATAATATGTATCTTGTGAGGTGGTCCATGTGCCTGACACACAGTGGGTGCATTCAGTGGTGGTTAGGTCCATCCCCTTTTCTCATTCATCACCTCCCATATATTACCAGCATCAGGAGGCCTCTCTCTTTTTAGGGTGTCCTGGGATACAGTGAGGAGAGTTCAATCTGGCTTTCTGAGTTCAGGAGCCCAACTTCTAAGAATGTGCTTTCATACAAGTTATATAGATTAAGCTCTTGCAAACTCCAAATTTCTCTTTTTAGTAACTCTACCCCAACTCTTGTCCATACTGTTCCACAACTGTAACCACTCCAGTGCCCAGCAAAACAAAAGGCTCTCTAGTCAACAGGCCCCATTAGACTGAGAGGCAGTTTAGATACCTTTTTTTATCAAGTCCACCATTGATGATATTACCCTGTTCCCCAGGTGGCTTTTTAACCTATTTATTCCAAACAAATACTCTTCTCTGGGAGGAAGGATTGTGTCCATATGTGTCTTTGTGTCTGTGTGCCCATGACGGTTTGTGTGTAATTGTGTATGTGTGTCTATATGTCCCCTTGTGTCCGTACTGTGATTATACGCTTAACTATCTGTGGTGTGTCCTTGGTAGATGCGCGTGATTGGCTGTGTGATTGATTATATGCCTGTGAATGTGTGTGTGGGTATGGACGTATGTAAGTGGGTAAGGGTGTCCCCACTTTTGTGCTTGTGTGTATATGTGTGTTCTGTTTAATCCATCCCATTGTGGCTCTCAACCTCACAAGGCCTGCAGGGGGCATCCAGTGCACAGGGAAAGGGGATGCGAGTCCCCTGTCCTGTGCTCCAACCTCATGGGGCCTGCAGAGGGCATATAGTGTCTAGAGAAAAATAGATTGTGTTGCCTGAGGAAGTGGGGCTCTGGTCTGAGGAGCCTGGGCTCTCTTATTCCAGAAAGGAGCCTGGAAATGAGCAAGAAGCCTGATGACTCAGCTTCTGAAAGTCCCTGATCCTAGGAGGGGGTCGGCTTCACCCCGCAAATCCTTCTCCAAACCCTCTGTCCACATCCAGAGGTTCCTGACACAGCCTGCAGGGCAGAGCTTGTCCCTTTAGTCCAAGTGTGGGTAGGATATTGCACAGCACTTCTGGAGGTGACTGGACATCAGGATGGGGGGGAAGTCTTGAGCAATAGTACACCCTCCTTCTCTGCCTCCTGCCCTCAGCATCTTGAAGGACTGCCTCAGTCACTGCCAGGATTTCCTGAACACCCCCTCTCTTTCATTTTCTGCAGTTTGGGCCACTCTGGGCCCCAGGATTTCTGGGCCTGGACTGAGCCTTCTCAGGAGACGTGCAGGAAACAAGGGCCTCTGAAACCAAGCAGAAGGTGACCTGTGTCGCTGGTGATGAGCCTGGTGGGTAGGGTGGCCAGAGGGAAGGCAAGGGAGTCTCCATGTAACAGGGAGCTCTGCAGAGCCTTGAGGATGGGTGAGGCAGGAGGTAGGACATTCCAGGTGGAATGAACAGCAAGCACAGAGGCTCAGGAGGGACAGGGCTTTGTGATTAATCCTGATGTGGGTGAGGCAGCGGAAAGCAAGTGGTGTGAGAAGCTATGTATGTGGGGGTAATCCCTGGGTACTTGGGGCACCTCCTAGTGATGCCATGCCCAGAGGTCAAAGTTCATGGAAGACCCCTGTAACCTTAATCAGGCAGGACCATCAGGGACCAGTATTCCCTAGGCATGAAGGTTTGTGTCCCTTAGCAGGCATAGAATGTCAACCAGCTGAAGTGCCAGTTGGAGGTAAAGGGAATGAATCATAGACGAAGTGTGGCAAACAGAATTTAAGACTCCTCCCTCCTGGTGTGCATATCCTGTATAATCTCGCTTTGAGGGGATCCCCTTGGCCTCCTGGCTTGTGAATATGATGGGATATCAGTGATGTGGTTAGGTTATGCTATATGGCAAAAATGAAGGAGCATTGCAGATGTAATTAAGGACGCAAAATCAGTTGACTTTGAGTTAGTTGAAAGGGAGATTACCCTGGGTGGGCCTGACCTAATCAGGCGAGCCCTTTAAAAAAGTGTCTAGGGCTAAGAAACAAAAAGCAGCAGCAGGGAGGAAGATGGTGGAAGAGTAAGACACGGAGATCACCTTCCTCCCCACAGATACATCAGAAATTCATCTACACGTGGAACAACTCCTACAGAACACCTACTGAACGATGACAGAAGACCTCAGACTCCCCAAAAGGCAAGAAACTCCCCACATACCTGGGTAGGGCAAAAGAAAAAAAGAATAAACAGAAACAAAAGGATAGGGAAGGGACCTGCACCAGTGGGAGGGAGCCGTGAAGGAGGAAAGGTTCCACACACTAGAAGGCCCTTCACGGGCGGAGACTGTGGGTGGCGGAGGGGGAAATCTTCAGAGTAGCAGAGGAGATCACAGCAACAGGGGTGTGGAGGGCAAAGCGGAGAGATTCTGGCACAGAGGATCGGTACCCTCAGGCACACACCAGCCCGAGAGGCTTGTCTGCTCGGCCGCCGGGGCAGGTGGGGCTGGGAGCTGAGGCTCGGGTATCGGGTTTCAGTCGGAGCACAGGGAGAGGACTGGGGCTGGTGGCAGGAAGAGAGCCTGAAGGGGTTAGTGCACCATGGCTAACCCGGAGGGAGTCTGCGGAAAAAGTCTCGAGCTGTGTTTCGTGGTGCGCAAGGAGAGGTCATTAAGAGAGCTGCTTAAAGAAGCTCCAGAGACAGACGCGAGCCACGGCTAAAGGCACAGACACCGGAGATGGGCGTGGGATGCTGGAGTTCCTGCTACTGCAGCCACAAGGCCTGTGTGCAAGCGCAGGTCACTGTCCACCCCGCCTTCCGGGGAGGCTGTGCAGCCCGCCACTGCTGGGGTCCCGGGACCCTGGGATGGCTTCCCCAGGAAAGTGCACGGAGCCACCTTGGGCTGCTGCAACATCACGCCAGCCTCTGCTGCCGCAGGCCCGCCCCGCACTGCGTGCCCCTCGCTCCCCTCTGCCTGAGTGAGCCAGAGACCCCGAATCAGCGGCTCCTTTAAACCCGTCCTGTCTGAGCAAAGCACGGACACCCTTCGGTGACCTACGTGCAGAGGCGGGGCCAGGTCCAAGGCTGAGACCGGGGAGCTGTGAGAGCAGAGAAGAGACAGGGAAATCTCTCTGTGCAGCCTCAGAGGCAGCGGATTAAAGCTCCACGGTCCACTTGATGTGCCCTGTGTCTGTGGAGTGCATGAATGGACAGAGAATCATCCCAAATTGAGGAGGTGGACTTTGAGGGCAAGATTTAAGACTTTTTCCCCTTTCCCTCTTTTTACAACAAACTATCCCAAATTAAGGATGTGGACTTTGAGAGCTAGATTTCAGACTTTTTCCCCTTTTCCTCTTTTTACAACGAATTATCCCAAATTGAGGAGGTGGACTTTGAGAGCAAGATTTTCGATTTTTTTCCCTGTTCTCTTTTTGTGAATTTGTATGTGTATGCTTCTGTGTGAGATTTGCTCTGTATAGCTTGACTTCCACCATATGTCCCAGGGTTCTATCTGTCCGTTTTTTTTCAATAATTACATTTTAATTTTAATAATGCTACTATATTTTATACATTATTCTATTTTACTTTACCTGATTTTTTTCATACCTTCCCTTCCTCCCACCCTCCTTCCCTCCTGTCTTTCTTTCCTTCTCTCTTTCTTTCTTTCTTTCTTTCCTCCCTCCCTCCCTCCCTCCCTTCTTCCTTGCACTCTTTCTATTCCATTCCTTCCTTCCTCCATTGTTCCTTTCACTCTTTCTTTTCCTTTCCTTCTTTCCTCCATTGTTCCTTTCACTATTTCTTTCTTTCCTTCCTCCCTCCCTCCTTTCTTTCTTTCTTTCCATCCTTCCTCCCTCCCTCTCTCCTTTCTTTCTTTCTTTCTTTCTTTCTTCCTTCCTTCCTTCCTTCCTTCCTTTCTATCCTTCTTCCTTTCTTTCTCTCTCTCTTTCTTCTTCTACTAATTCTTTCTTTCTACTTTTTCTCCCTTCAATTCTGAGCCGGGTAGATGAAAGGCTCTTGGTGCTGCAGCCAGGAGTCAGTGCTGTGCCTCTGAAGTGGGAGAGCCAACTTCAGGACACAGGTCCACAAGAGACCTCCCAGCTCCACATAATATCAAGTGGCAAAAATCTCCCAGAGATCTCCATCTGAACACCAGCAGCCAGCATCAGTCAACGACCAGCAAGCTACAGTGCTGGTCACCCTATGCCAAGCAACTAGCAAGACAGGAACACAACCCCACCCATTAGCAGAGAGGCTGCCTAAAAACATAATAAGGCCAAAGGCACCATAAAACACACCACCAGAAGAGGACCTGTCCACCAGAAAGACAAGATTGAGACTCAACCCCCAGAACACAGGCACTAGTCCACCCACACCAGGAAGCCTACACAACCTACTGAAACAACCTTAGCCACTGGGGACAGACAACAAACACAATGGGAACTACGAACCTGCAGCCTGCAAAAAGGAGACCCCACACACAGTAACATAAGCAAAATGAGAAGACAGAAAAACACACAGCAGGTGAAGGAGCAAGATAAAAACCTACCAGACCTAACAAATGAAGAGGTAATAGACAGTCTACCTGAAAAAGAATTCAGAATAATGATAGTAAAGCTGATCCAAGATTCTATTTCCAAGATCCAAAATCTTGGAAATAGAATAGACAAAATGCAAGAAACAGTTAACAAGGACCTAGAAGAACTAAAGATGAATCAAGCATCGATTAAAAACACAATAAATGAAATGAAAAGTACTCTAGATGGGATCAATAGCAGAATAACTGAGGGAGAAGAACGGATAAGTGAGGTGGAAGATAAAATAGTGGAAATAACTACTGCAGAGCAAAATAAAGAAAAAAGAATGTAAAGAATAGAGGACAGTCTCAGAGACCTCTGGGACAACACTAAACGCACCAACATTCGAATTATAGGGTTTCCAGAAGAAGAAGAGAAAAAGAAAGGGACTGAGAAAATATTTGAAGATATTATAGTTGAAAACTTCCCTAATATGGGAAAGGAAATAGTTAATCAAGTCCAGGAGGCACAGAGAGTGCGATACAGAATAAATCCAAGGAAAAATATGCCAAGACACATATTAATCAAACTGTCAAAAATTAAACACAAAGAAACCATAATAAAAGCCACAAGGGAAAAACAACAAATAACACACAAGGGAATCGCCATCAGGTTAACAGCTGATCTCTCAGCAGAAACTCTACAAGCCAGAAGGGAGTGGCAGGACATAATTAAAGTGATGAAGGAGAAAAACCTGCAACCAAGATTACTCTACCCAGCAAGGATCTCATTCAGATTTGATGGAGAAATTAAAACCTTTACAGACAAGCAAAAGCTGAGAGAGTTTAGCACCACCAAACCAGCTTTACAACAAATGCTAAAGGAACTTCTCTAGGCAAGAAACACAACAAAAGGAAAATACCTACAATAACGAACCCAAAGCAATTAAGGAAATGGGAATAGGAACATACATACCAATAATTACCTTAAATGTAAATGGACTAAATGCTCCCACCAAAAGAGACAGGTTGGCTGAATGGATACAAAAACAAGACATATTTATATGCTGTCTACAAGAGACCCATTTAAGACTTAGAGACACATACAGATTGAAAGTAAGGGGATGAAAAAGATATTCCATGCAAATGGAAATCAAAAGAAAGCTGGAGTAGCAATTCTCATATAAGACAAAATAGACTTTAAAAGAAAGACTACTAGAAGAGACAAAGAAGGACACTACATAATAATCAAGGGATTGATCCAGGAAGAAGATATAACAATTGTAAATAATTATGCACCCAACATAGGAGCACCTCAATACATAAGGCAAATACTAACAGCCATAAAAGGGGAAATCGACAGTAACACACTCATAGTAGGGGACTTTAACACCCCACTTTCACCAGTGGACAGATCATCCAAAATGAAAATAAATAAGGAAACACAAGCTTTAAATGCTACATTAAACAAGATGGACTTAATGGATATTTATTGGACATTCCATCCAAAAACAACAGAATACACATTTTTCCCAAGTACTCATGGAACATTCTCCAGGATAGATCATATCTTGGGTCACAAATCAAGCCTTGGTAAATTTAAGAAAATTGAAATTGTATCAAGTATCTTTTCCGACCACAATGCTGTGAGAGTAGACATCAATTACAAGAAAAGATCTGTAAAAAATACAAACACATGGAGGCTAAAAAATACACTACTCAATAACGAAGTGATCACTGAGGAAATCAAAGAGGAAATAAAAAATAATACCTAGAAACAAATGACAATGGAGACACGACGACCCAAAACCTATGGGACGCAGCAAAAGCAGTTCTAAGGGGGAAGTATATAGCAATACAATACCACCTTAAGAAACCGGAAACATCTCGAGTAAACAACCTGACCCTGTACCTAAAGCAATTAGAGAAAGAAGAACAAAAATCCCCCAAAGTTAGCAGAAGAAAAGAAATCATAAAGATCAGATTAGAAATAAATGAAAAAGAATTGAAGGAAACGATAGCAAAGATCAATAAAACTAAAAGCTGTTTCTTTGAGAAGATAAACAAAATTGACAAACCATTAGCCCGACTCATCGAGAAAAAAGGGAGAAGACTCAAATCAATAGAATTAGAATTGAAAAAGGAGAGGTAACAACTGACACTACAGAAATAAAAAAGATCATGAGAGATTACTACAAGCAACTCTATGCCAATAAAATGGATAACTTGGAAGAAATGGACAAACTCTTAGAAATGCACAACCTGCCAAGACTGACTCAGGATGAAATAGAAAATATGAATACACCAATCACAAGCACTGAAATTCAAACTGTGATTAAAAATCTTCCAACAAACAAAAGCCCATGACCAGATGGCTTCACAGGCGAATTCTATCAAGCATTTAGAGAAGAGCTAACACCTATCCTTCTCAAACTCTTCCAAAATATAGCAGAGGGAGGAGCACTCCCAAACTCATTCTACGCGGCCACCATCACCTTGATACCAAAACCAGGCAAGGATGTCTCAAAGAAAGAAATCTACAGGCCAATATCACTGATGAACATAGATGCAAAAATCCTCAACAAAATACTAGCAAACAGAGTCCAGCAGCACATTAAAAGGATCATACACCATGATCAAGTGGGGTTTATTTCAGGAATGCAAGGATTCTTCAATATACACAAATCAATTAATGTGATACACCATATTAACAAATTGAAGAAGAAAAACCATATGATCATCTCAATAGATGCAGAGAAAGCTTTTGACAAAATTCAACACCCATTTATGATAAAAACCCTGCAGAAAGTAGGCATAGAGGGAACTTTCCTCAACATAATAAAGGCCATATAGGACAAACCCACAGCCAACATCATCCTCAATGGTGAAAAACTGAAACCATTTCCACTAAGATCAGGAATAAGACAAGGCTGCCCACTCTCACCACTCTTATTCAACTTAGTTTTGGAAGTTTTAGCCACAACAATCAGAGAAGAAAAGGAAATAAAAGGAATCCAAATTGGAAAAGAAGTAAAGCTGTCACTGTTTGCAGATGACATGATACTATACATAGAGAATCCTAAAGAGGCTACCAGAAAATTACTAGAGCTAATCAATGAATTTGGTAAAGTAGCAGGATACAAAATTAATGCACAGAAATCTCTGGCATGCCTGTACACTAATGATGAACAATCTGAAAGTGAAATCAAGAAAACACTCCCATTTACCATTGCAACAAAGAGAATAAAATATCTAGGAATAAACCTACCTAAGGAGACAAAAGACCTGTATGCAGAAAATTATAAGACACTCATGAAAGAAATTAAAGATGATACAAATAGATGGAGAAATATACCATGCTCCTGGATTGGAACAGTCAATAATGTGAAAATGACTCTACTACCGAAAGCAATCTACAGATTCAATGCAATCCCTATGAAACTACCACTGGCATTTTTCACAGAACTAGAACAAAAAATTTCACAATTTGTTTGGAAAAACAAAAGATCCCGAATAGTGAAAGCAATCTTGAGAATGAAAAATGGAGCTGGAGGTATCAAGCTCCCTGACTTCAGACTATACTACAAAGCCACAGTAATCAAGACAGTGTGGTACTGGCACAAAAACAGAAATATAGATCAATGGAACAGGATAGAAAGCCCAGATATGAACCCACGCACATATGGTCAACTTATCTTTGATAAAGGAGGCAGGAATGTACAGTGGAGAAAGGGACAGTCTCTTCAATAAGTGGTGCTGGGAAAATTGGACAGGGACATGTAAAAGTATGAGATTAGATCATTTCCTAACACCATACACAAAAATAAGCTCAAAATGGATTAAAGACCTAAATGTAAGGCCAGAAACTATCAAACTCTTAGAGGAAAACATAGGCAGAGCACTCTATGAAATAAATCACAGCAAGATCCTTTTTGACACACTTCCTAGAGAAATGGAAATAAAAACAAAGATAAACAAATGGGCTCTAATGAAACTTCAAAGGTTTTGCACAGCAAAGGAAACCATAAACAAGACCAAAAGACAACTCTCAGAATGGGAGAAAATATTTGCAAATGAAGCAACTGAAAAAGGATTAATTTCCAAAATTTGTAAATAGCTCATGCAGCTCAATAGCAAAAAAACAAACAACCCAATCCAAAAATGGGCAGAAGACTTAAATAGGCACTTCTCCAAAGAAGATACACAGACTGCCAACAAACACATGAAAGAATGCTCAACCTCATTAATCATTAGAGAAATGAAAGTCAAAACTAAAATGAGATATCTTCTCACACCAGTCAGAATGGCCATCATCAAGAAATATAGAAACAATAAAAGCTGGAGAGGGTGTGGAGAAAAGGGAACACTCTTGCACTGCTGGTGGGAGTGTGAATTGGTACAGCCACTATGGAGAACGGTATGGAGGTTCCTTAAAAAACTAAAAATAGAACTACCATATGACCCAGCAATCCCACTACTTGGCATATACCCTGAGAAAACCATAATTCAAAAAGAGACATGTACCAGGGCTTCCCTGGTGGCGCAGTGGTTGAGAGTCCGCCTGCCGATGCAGGGGACACGGGTTCGTGCCCCTATCCCGGAAGATCCCACATGCCGCGGAGCGGCTGGGCCCGCGAGCCGTGGCCGCGGAGCCTGTGTGTCCGGAGCCTGTGCTCCGCAACGGGAGAGGCCACAGCAGTGAGAGGCCCGCGTACAGCAAAAAAAAAAAAAAAAAAAAAAAAGAGAGACATGTACCAAAATGTTCATAGCAGCCCTACTTACAATAGCCCGGAGATTGAAACAACCTAAGTGTCCATCATCGGATGAATGGGTAAAGAAGATGTGGCACATATATACAATGGAATGTTACTCAGCCATAAAAAGAAATGAAATTGAGCTATTTGTAATGAGGTGGATGGACCTAGAGTCTGTCATACAGAGTGAAGTAAGTCAGAAAGAGAAAGACAATAACTGTATGCTGACACATATATATGGAATTTAAGAAAAAAAATGTCATGAAGAACATAGGGGTAAGACAGGAATAAAGACACAGACCTACTAGAGAATGGACTTGAGGATATGGGGAGGGGGAAGGGTGAGCTGTAACAAAGTGAAAGAGAGGCATGGGCATATATACACTACCAAACGTAAGGTAGATAGCTAGTGGGAAGCAGCCGCATAGCACAGGGAGATCAGCTTGCTGCTTTGTGACCGCCTGGAGGGGTGGGAGAGGGAGGGTGGGAGGGAGACACAAAAGGGAGGAGATATGGGAACATATGTATATGTATAACTGATTAAATTTGTTATAAAGCAAAAAAAACAGATTTGAACTTTTAAAGATTCCAGCTTACTTGTAAGGTTCTAAGGGTCAGGTCCTCTACATTGTTCCTGGCGTAAGGCTTAGTTCACCGTATAGCAATGTATATATTGACATATTTTCCCCTCGAATTTCTGTGATTCCCTACATCTCACCTTTCTTTGCAGACAAGCCATTTGAAATACCCTTAATTATTTCACAGCCAATAAGTCGTTGAACTAATGTGTATTTTTTAGGGAAATCTTCTTATATAATTAGGCAGAAAATCTGACCTGCCATAGTTTTCAAAACAACATAATTTCACTCTTCTCAATGATTAATCAGTTGTATTACACAACTTTGAGTATATAGCTTTATCAAAGACATGTACTTTAAAAATGTTTTAGAGATCCTACCAGTCTTTGAAAACATCCTTGTTCCTTGTTTCAGTTCGAGTTTTATGTATATATTCTGCCTTGCACCTGATTATTCCAACATCTGATGGATGGCCTTGGGAATCTAATTCTGGTATTGATTGTTTGTGCTGATTGTCTCCCCTTGTAGCTGATTTCTTCATTATTGTGTAAATTTAGATCATGAGCTCATGTTTAGCTAAACAGCTGACTATGTAAGAGGCTTAGGTGTGAATGCTCGTAAGCTTCACCAGAAAGTCGGCAAATATATATTTGTGTCCCTCCAATGAGTTGCACACAAGGACCACGTTTTCTAGAAGTGTCGGTCCAATACTCCCTCTAGAGGCAGGGGACTCAGACAGGGCAGTTTTGCGGCCCATGATCTGGGGCAGGGGCACTGGGGGACTGTGGCCCGGGCAGGAGACTCTCCGCGTCTGTCCCAGGTAGCCATCTGCCTGCAAACTTCAGTCACCTGGCAGGAAGCTACGATGCCCAGACCTATGGTAAGCTGTGCAGCGAGGTGTACAGCGCAGACAGGTTCCACACGCACTTCAAGTAAGAGGGCGGCCTGAGTGGAAAGGTGACAGTTTGGGCAGCTGTGCAGACTAAGAAGGCACCCTTTGGCCTGGGCCTTCATGCTTGTGACACAACACTGGGTCTGTCAGGCTCTGAGGTCCCTGCCCTGGGCCCCCTGCTCCACTGCCATTTGTCCAGTCACAGCAGAGATGGCCACACCCACTCCCTCAGTGAGGGCCGTGTTACAATCTCCCTCACCCCGCCCCTTCTCCGCAGGTTACCATGGACTACAGATGCTGCCTTCTGAGGCCAGGGCGTTCCGAGAATGCCAAGGTCAGAAATGATGACCTTAAATGATTTCCTCTTGTGTCCGTTTTGGTAAACTTTAGGAGCTAGGAAATGGTCCCCTTTACAGAAATGTTCAAATTTACTGGCATTTCATATATTCTCTGCTATAACATTGTCCTGACTCTTTCTGTATATTCTTTACATATCTTTTTGTTTTCCTTTATCAAAGTGTGTCTTTTAAATCTTTTCAAAGTATATTCTTTGGAGTTACTAAATCACCTCCATTTTATACGTTTTCTGTTGTATTAAGTTCTGTTCATCACTTTATTTATCTTTTTTCTATGTTCTCAGGGTTTATTGTTTTGATCTTCTGATATCAATTTAATCACTTGTTAATTCATTATAATAAATACTTTCTACTTATAAAGATTAGAACTTTTAAAGATTCCAGGTTACTTGTAATTTTCTAAGGATCAGGTCCACTATATTGTTGCTGGCCTAAGCCTTAGTTCACCATAGAGCAATGTATATATTGACATATTTTCCCCTCGACTTTCTGGGATTCCGTACATCTCACCTTTCTTTGCGGACAAGCCATTTGAAATACCCTTAACTTATTTCACAGCAAATAGGTCTTTGAAATAATGTGTATTTTTTAGATAAATCTTATATATTTAGGAAGAAAATCTGACCTGCCATAGTTTTCAAAACAGCATAATTTCACTCTTCTCAATGATGAATCTGTTGTATTACACAACCTTTGATTATTTAGCTTTATCAATGACGTGTACTTTAAAAATGTTTTAGAGATCCTTCCAGTCTTTGAAAACGTCCTTGTTCCTTGTTTCAGTTCGAGTTATGTGTACACTTTCTGCTTTGCACCTGATTATTCCAACATCTGATGGATGGCCTTGGGAATCTAATTCTGGTATGGATTGTTTTTGCTGATTGTCTCCCCTTGTAGCTGATTTCTTCATTATTGTGTAAATTTAGATCATGAGCTCATGTTTAGCTAAACAGCTGACCTTGTAAGAGGCTTAGGTGTGAACACTGGTAAGTTTCAGCAGAAAGTCGGGAAAGATTTATTTGTGTCCCTGCAATGAGCTGCCCGCGAGGACCCCGTTTTATAGAAGTGTTGGTCCAGTATTCCCTGTTGTGGCTAGGGACACATACAGGGCTGCTTGGCGTCCCCCGATCAGGGGCAGGGGAAGTGGGCGACTTGTGGGCCGAGCAGGATCCTCTCCGCGTGTGTCCCAGGGACCCATCTGCCTGCGAACTTCGGTCACCTGGCAGGAAGCTACGATGCCCAGACCTATGGTTAGCTGTGCAGCGAGGTGTACTGTGCAGACAGGTTCCACACACACTTCAAGTAACAGGGCGACCTGAGTGGAAAGGTGGGAGTTTGGGCAGCTGTGCAGACAAAGAAGGCGCCCTTTGGCCTGGGCTTAAATGCTTGTGACACCCCACTGGGCCTTATATGATTTCCTCTTGTGTCAGTTTTGGTAAAGTTTAGTAGCTAGGAAATGGTCCCCTTTACCGAAATGTTCAAATTTACTGGCATTTCATATATTCTCTGCTATAACATTGTACTGATTCTTTCTGTATATTCTTTACTTATGTTTTTGTTTTCCTTAATCAAAGTGTGTCTTTTAAATCTTTTCAAAAAATATTCTTTGTACTTACTATATCACCTCAATTTTATACGTTTTCTGTTGTATTAAGTTCTACTCATATCTTTATTTATCTTTTTTCTATGTTCTCAGGTTTTATTGGTTTGGTCTTCTGATGTCAATTAAAACACTTGGTTATTCCTTTTAATAAATCTTTTTACTTATAAAGATTTGAACTTTTGAAGATTCCAGCTTACTTGTAAGTTTCTAAGGCCAGGTCCTCTACTTTCTTGCTGGCCAAAGGCTTAGTTCAACATATAGCAAAGTATATATTGAACTATTTTCCCCTCGACTTTCTGTGGTTCCCTATATCTCACCTTTCTTTGCAGACAAGTCATTTGAAATACCCTTAATGTATTTCACAGCCAATAAGTCTTGAAATAATGGGTATTTTTTAGAGAAATCTACTTATATAATTAGGCAGAAAATCTGACCTGCCATTGTTTTCAAAACAGCATAATTTCACTCTTCTCAATGATTAATGTGTTTTATTACACAACTTTTGAGTATTTAGCTTTATCAACGACATATACTTTAAAAAGGTTTTAGAGATCCTACCAGTCTTTGGGAACATCCTTGTTCCTTTATTCAGTTCCCGTTTTATGTATATTTCCTGCCTTGCACCTGATTATTCCAACATCTGATGGACGGCCCTGGGAATCTAATTCTGGTATTGATTGTTTTTGCTGATTGTCTCCCCTTGTAGCTGATTTCTTCATTATTGTTTAAATTTAGATCATGAGCTCATGTTTAGCTATACAGCTGACACTGTAAGAGGCTTAGGTGTGAACGCTCGTAATTTTCAGCAGAAAGTTGGCAAAGATTTATGTGTGTCCCTCAAATTAGTTGCCCGCCAGACCCAGTTTTATAGAAGTGTTGGTCCAATATACCCTCCAGAGGCTAGGGATTCAGACAGGCCTGCTTGGCGGCCCGCGATCTGGGGCAGGGGCAGTGGGCGGCCCGTGGCCCTGGCAGGAGCCTCAGAGCGTGTGTCCCAGGGACCCATCTGCCTGCGAACTTCGGTCACCTGGCAGGAAGCTACGATGCCCAGACCTATGGTTAGCTTTACAGCGAGGTGTACTGTGCAGACAGGTTCCACACACACTTCAAGTAAGAGTGCGGCCTGAGTGGAAAGGTGACAGTTTGGGCAGCTGTGCAGACACAGAAGGCGCCCTGTGGCATTGGCCTAAATGCTTTTGAAACCACACTGGGCCTGCCGGGCACTGAGGGCCCTGCCCTAGACCTCCTGCTCCCCTGCCCTTTGTTCAGTCACATCAGAGATTGCCACACCCACTTCCTCAGTTACGGCAGTTTTCCAAACTGCCTCAGCTCCTCCCCCTCTCCGCAGGTTACCATGGACTACAGATGCTGCACTCTGAGGCCAGGGCGTTCTGAGAATGCCAAAGGCAGACATGATGACCTTAAATGATTTCCTTTTGTGTCAGATTTGGTAAACTTTAGGAGCTAGGAAATGGTCCCCTTTACAGAAATGTTCAAATTTACTGCTATTTCATATTTTCTCTGCTATAACATTGTCCTGATTCTTTCTGTATATTCTTTACTTATGTTATTTTTTCCTTAATCAAAGTGTGCCTTTTAAATCTTTTCAAAGAATATTCTTTGGACTTACAAAATCACCTCAATTTTATACGTTTTCTGTTGTATTAAGTTCTGCTCATATCTTTATTTACCTTTTTTCCATGTTCTCAGGGTTTATTGTTTTGATCTTCTGATGTCAATTAAAATACTTGGTTATTCATTTTAATAATTTTTTACTTATAAAGATTTGAACTTTTGAAGATTCCAGCTTACATGTAAGTTGCTAAGGGTCAGGTCCTCTACATTGTTGCTGGCCTAAGGCTTAGTTCACCCTATAGCAATGTATATATTGACATATTTTCCCCTCGACTTTCTGTGATTCCCTATATCTCAACTTTCTTTGCAGACAAGCCATTTGAAATACCCTTAACTTATTTCACTGCCAATAAGTCTTTTAAATAATGTGTATATTTAGCGAAATCTTCTTATATAATTAGGCAGAAAATCTCACGTGCCATAGTTTTCAAAACAGCATAATTTCACTCTTCTCAATGATTAATCTGTTGTATTACACAACCTTTGAGTATTTAGCTTTTTCAATGACATGTACTTTAAAAATGTTTTATAGATCCTTCCAGTCTTTGAAAACATTCTTGTTCCTTGTTTCAGTTCCAGTTTTATGTATATATTTGTGCCTTTCACCTGATTATTCCAACATATGATGGATGGCCTTGGGAATCTAATTCTGGTAGTGATTGTTTTTGCTGATTGTCTCCCCTTGTAGCTGATTTCTTCATTATTGTGTAAATTTAGATCATGAGCTCATGTTTAGCTAAACAGCTGACCTTGTAAGAGGCTTAGGTGTGAACACTGGTAAGTTTCAGCAGAAAGTCGGGAAAGATTTATTTGTGTCCCTGCAATGAGCTGCCCGCGAGGACCCCGTTTTATAGAAGTGTTGGTCCAGTATTCCCTGTTGTGGCTAGGGACACATACAGGGCTGCTTGGCGTCCCCCGATCAGGGGCAGGGGAAGTGGGCGACCTGTGGGCCGAGCAGGATCCTCTCCGCGTGTGTCCCAGGGACCCATCTGCCTGCGAACTTCGGTCACCTGGCAGGAAGCTACGATGCCTAGACCTATGGTTAGCTGTGCAGCGAGGTGTACTGTGCAGACAGGTTCCACACACACTTCAAGTAACAGGGCGACCTGAGTGGCAAGGTGGGAGTTTGGGCAGCTGTGCAGACAAAGAAGGCGCCCTTTGGCCTGGGCTTAAATGCTTGTGACACCCCACTGGGCCTTATATGATTTCCTCTTGTGTCAGTTTTGGTAAAGTTTAGTAGCTAGGAAATGGTCCCCTTTACCGAAATGTTCAAATTTACTGGCATTTCATATATTCTCTGCTATAACATTGTACTGATTCTTTCTGTATATTCTTTACTTATGTTTTTGTTTTCCTTAATCAAAGTGTGTCTTTTAAATCTTTTCAAAAAATATTCTTTGTACTTACTATATCACCTCAATTTTATACGTTTTCTGTTGTATTAATTTCTACTCATATCTTTATTTATCTTTTTTCTTTGTTCTCAGGTTTTATTGGTTTGGTCTTCTGATGTCAATTAAAACACTTGGTTATTCCTTTTAATAAATCTTTTTACTTATAAAGATTTGAACTTTTGAAGATTCCAGCTTACTTGTAATTTTCTAAGGTCAGGTCCTCTACTTTCTTGCTGGCCAAAGGCTTAGTTCAACATATAGCAAAGTATATATTGAACTATTTTCCCCTCGACTTTCTGTGGTTCCCTATATCTCACCTTTCTTTGCAGACAAGTCACTTGAAATACCCTTAATGTATTTCACAGCCAATAAGTCTTGAAATAATGTGTATTTTTTAGAGAAATCTACTTATATAATTAGGCAGAAAATCTGACCTGCCATTGTTTTCAAAACAGCATAATTTCACTCTTCTCAATGATTAATGTGTTTTATTACACAACTTTTGAGTATTTAGCTTTATCAACGACATATACTTTAAAAAGGTTTCAGAGATCCTACCAGTCTTTGGGAACATCCTTGTTCCTTTATTCAGTTCCCGTTTTATGTATATTTCCTGCCTTGCACCTGATTATTCCAACATCTTATGGATGGCCTTGGGAATCTAAATCTGGTATTGATTGTTTCAGATGATTGTCTCCCCTTGTAGCTGATTTCTTCATTATTGTTTAAATTTAGATCATGAGCTCATGTTTAGCTATACAGCTGACACTGTAAGAGGCTTAGGTGTGAACGCTCGTAATTTTCAGCAGAAAGTTGGCAAAGATTTATGTGTGTCCCTCAAATTAGTTGCCCGCCAGACCCAGTTTTATAGAAGTGTTGGTCCAATATACCCTCCAGAGGCTAGGGATTCAGACAGGCCTGCTTGGCGGCCTGCGATCTGGGGCAGGGGCAGTGGGCGGCCTGTGGCCCTGGCAGGAGCCTCACAGCGAGTGTCCCAGGGACCCATCTGCCTGCGAACTTCGGTCACCTGGCAGGAAGCTACGATGCCCAGACCTATGGTAAGCTGTGCAGCGAGGTGTACTGCGCAGACAGGTTCCACACACACTTCAAGTAAGAGGGCGGCCTGAGTGGAAAGGTGACAGTTTGGGCAGCTGTGCAGACAAAGAAGGCGCCCTTTGGCCTGGGAATAAATGCTTGTGACACCTCACTGGGCCTTCCGGGCTCTGTGGGTGCTGCCCTGTGCCCCTTGCTCCACTGCCATTTGTTCAGTCACAGCAGGGATGGCCACACCCACACCCTTAGTGAGAGCCGTGTTACAATCTCCCTCACCCCGCCCCTTCTCCGCAGGTTACCATGGACTACAGATGCTGCCTTCTGAGGCCAGGGCGTTCCGAGAATGCCAAGGTCAGAAATGATGACCTTAAATGATTTCCTCTTGTGTCCGTTTTGGTAAACTTTAGGAGCTAGGAAATGGTCCCCTTTACAGAAATGTTCAAATTTACTGGCATTTCATATATTCTCTGCTATAACATTGTCCTGACTCTTTCTGTATATTCTTTACATATCTTTTTGTTTTCCTTTATCAAAGTGTGTCTTTTAAATCTTTTCAAAGTATATTCTTTGGAGTTACTAAATCACCTCCATTTTATACGTTTTCTGTTGTATTAAGTTCTGTTCATCACTTTATTTATCTTTTTTCTATGTTCTCAGGGTTTATTGTTTTGATCTTCTGATATCAATTTAATCACTTGTTAATTCATTATAATAAATACTTTCTACTTATAAAGATTAGAACTTTTAAAGATTCCAGGTTACTTGTAATTTTCTAAGGATCAGGTCCACTATATTGTTGCTGGCCTAAGCCTTAGTTCACCATAGAGCAATGTATATATTGACATATTTTCCCCTCGACTTTCTGGGATTCCGTACATCTCACCTTTCTTTGCGGACAAGCCATTTGAAATACCCTTAACTTATTTCACAGCAAATAGGTCTTTGAAATAATGTGTATTTTTTAGATAAATCTTATATATTTAGGAAGAAAATCTGACCTGCCATAGTTTTCAAAACAGCATAATTTCACTCTTCTCAATGATGAATCTGTTGTATTACACAACCTTTGATTATTTAGCTTTATCAATGACGTGTACTTTAAAAATGTTTTAGAGATCCTTCCAGTCTTTGAAAACGTCCTTGTTCCTTGTTTCAGTTCGAGTTATGTGTACACTTTCTGCTTTGCACCTGATTATTCCAACATCTGATGGATGGCCTTGGGAATCTAATTCTGGTATGGATTGTTTTTGCTGATTGTCTCCCCTTGTAGCTGATTTCTTCATTATTGTGTAAATTTAGATCATGAGCTCATGTTTAGCTAAACAGCTGACCTTGTAAGAGTCTTAGGTGTGAACACTGGTAAGTTTCAGCAGAAGGTCGGGAAAGATTTATTTGTGTCCCTGCAATGAGCTGCCCGCGAGGACCCCGTTTTATAGAAGTGTTGGTCCAGTATTCCCTGTTGTGGCTAGGGACACATACAGGGCTGCTTGGCGTCCCCCGATCAGGGGCAGGGGAAGTGGGCGACCTGTGGGCCGAGCAGGATCCTCTCCGCGTGTGTCCCAGGGACCCATCTGCCTGCGAACTTCGGTCACCTGGCAGGAAGCTACGATGCCCAGACCTATGGTTAGCTGTGCAGCGAGGTGTACTGTGCAGACAGGTTCCACACACACTTCAAGTAACAGGGCGACCTGAGTGGAAAGGTGGGTGTTTGGGCAGCTGTGCAGACAAAGAAGGCACCCTTTGGCCTGGGCTTAAATGCTTGTGACACCCCACTGGGCCTTATATGATTTCCTCTTGTGTCAGTTTTGGTAAAGTTTAGTAGCTAGGAAATGGTCCCCTTTACCGAAATGTTCAAATTTACTGGCATTTCATATATTCTCTGCTATAACATTGTACTGATTCTTTCTGTATATTCTTTACTTATGTTTTTGTTTTCCTTAATCAAAGTGTGTCTTTTAAATCTTTTCAAAAAATATTCTTTGTACTTACTATATCACCTCAATTTTATACGTTTTCTGTTGTATTAAGTTCTACTCATATCTTTATTTATCTTTTTTCTATGTTCTCAGGTTTTATTGGTTTGGTCTTCTGATGTCAATTAAAACACTTGGTTATTCCTTTTAATAAATCTTTTTACTTATAAAGATTTGAACTTTTGAAGATTCCAGCTTACTTGTAAGTTTCTAAGGTCAGGTCCTCTACTTTCTTGCTGGCCAAAGGCTTAGTTCAACATATAGCAAAGTATATATTGAACTATTTTCCCCTCGACTTTCTGTGGTTCCCTATATCTCACCTTTCTTTGCAGACAAGTCATTTGAAATACCCTTAATGTATTTCACAGCCAATAAGTCTTGAAATAATGGGTATTTTTTAGAGAAATCTACTTATATAATTAGGCAGAAAATCTGACCTGCCATTGTTTTCAAAACAGCATAATTTCACTCTTCTCAATGATTAATGTGTTTTATTACACAACTTTTGAGTATTTAGCTTTATCAACGACATATACTTTAAAAAGGTTTTAGAGATCCTACCAGTCTTTGGGAACATCCTTGTTCCTTTATTCAGTTCCCGTTTTATGTATATTTCCTGCCTTGCACCTGATTATTCCAACATCTGATGGATGGCCTTGGGAATCTAATTCTGGTATTGATTGTTTCAGATGATTGTCTCCCCTTGTAGCTGATTTCTTCATTATTGTTTAAATTTAGATCATGAGCTCATGTTTAGCTATACAGCTGACACTGTAAGAGGCTTAGGTGTGAACGCTCGTAATTTTCAGCAGAAAGTTGGCAAAGATTTATGTGTGTCCCTCAAATTAGTTTCCCGCCAGACCCAGTTTTATAGAAGTGTTGGTCCAATATACCCTCCAGAGGCTAGGGATTCAGACAGGCCTGCTTGGCGGCCCGCGATCTGGGGCAGGGGCAGTGGGCGGCCTGTGGCCCTGGCAGGAGCCTCAGAGCGTGTGTCCCAGGGACCCATCTGCCTGCGAACTTCGGTCACCTGGCAGGAAGCTACGATGCCCAGACCTATGGTTAGCTTTACAGCGAGGTGTACTGTGCAGACAGGTTCCACACACACTTCAAGTAAGAGTGCGGCCTGAGTGGAAAGGTGACAGTTTGGGCAGCTGTGCAGACACAGAAGGCGCCCTGTGGCATTGGCCTAAATGCTTTTGAAACCACACTGGGCCTGCCGGGCACTGAGGGCCCTGCCCTAGACCTCCTGCTCCCCTGCCCTTTGTTCAGTCACATCAGAGATTGCCACACCCACTTCCTCAGTTACGGCAGTTTTCCAAACTGCCTCAGCTCCTCCCCCTCTCCGCAGGTTACCATGGACTACAGATGCTGCACTCTGAGGCCAGGGCGTTCTGAGAATGCCAAAGGCAGACATGATGACCTTAAATGATTTCCTTTTGTGTCAGATTTGGTAAACTTTAGGAGCTAGGAAATGGTCCCCTTTACAGAAATGTTCAAATTTACTGCTATTTCATATTTTCTCTGCTATAACATTGTCCTGATTCTTTCTGTATATTCTTTACTTATGTTATTTTTTCCTTAATCAAAGTGTGCCTTTTAAATCTTTTCAAAGAATATTCTTTGGACTTACAAAATCACCTCAATTTTATACGTTTTCTGTTGTATTAAGTTCTGCTCATATCTTTATTTACCTTTTTTCCATGTTCTCAGGGTTTATTGTTTTGATCTTCTGATGTCAATTAAAATACTTGGTTATTCATTTTAATAATTTTTTACTTATAAAGATTTGAACTTTTGAAGATTCCAGCTTACATGTAAGTTGCTAAGGGTCAGGTCCTCTACATTGTTGCTGGCCTAAGGCTTAGTTCACCCTATAGCAATGTATATATTGACATATTTTCTCCTCGACTTTCTGTGATTCCCTATATCTCAACTTTCTTTGCAGACAAGCCGTTTGAAATACCCTTAACTTATTTCACTGCCAATAAGTCTTTGAAATAATGTGTATATTTAGCGAAATCTTCTTATATAATTAGGCAGAAAATCTCACGTGCCATAGTTTTCAAAACAGCATAATTTCACTCTTCTCAAAGATTAATCTGTTGTATTACACAACCTTTGAGTATTTAGCTTTTTCAATGACATGTACTTTAAAAATGTTTTATAGATCCTTCCAGTCTTTGAAAACATTCTTGTTCCTTGTTTCAGTTCCAGTTTTATGTATATATTTGTGCCTTTCACCTGATTATTCCAACATATGATGGATGGCCTTGGGAATCTAATTCTGGTAGTGATTGTTTTTGCTGATTGTCTCCTCTTGTAGCTGATTTCTTCATTATTGTGTAAATTTAGATCATGAGCTCATGTTTAGCTAAACAGCTGACCTTGTAAGAGGCTTAGGTGTGAACACTGGTAAGTTTCAGCAGAAAGTCGGGAAAGATTTATTTGTGTCCCTGCAATGAGCTGCCCGCGAGGACCCCGTTTTATAGAAGTGTTGGTCCAGTATTCCCTGTTGTGGCTAGGGACACATACAGGGCTGCTTGGCGTCCCCCGATCAGGGGCAGGGGAAGTGGGCGACCTGTGGGCCTAGCAGGATCCTCTCCGCGTGTGTCCCAGGGACCCATCTGCCTGCGAACTTCGGTCACCTGGCAGGAAGCTACGATGCCCAGACCTATGGTTAGCTGTGCAGCGAGGTGTACTGTGCAGACAGGTTCCACACACACTTCAAGTAACAGGGCGACCTGAGTGGAAAGGTGGGAGTTTGGGCAGCTGTGCAGACAAAGAAGGCGCCCTTTGGCCTGGGCTTAAATGCTTGTGACACCCCACTGGGCCTTATATGATTTCCTCTTGTGTCAGTTTTGGTAAAGTTTAGTAGCTAGGAAATGGTCCCCTTTACCGAAATGTTCAAATTTACTGGCATTTCATATATTCTCTGCTATAACATTGTACTGATTCTTTCTGTATATTCTTTACTTATGTTTTTGTTTTCCTTAATCAAAGTGTGTCTTTTAAATCTTTTCAAAAAATATTCTTTGTACTTACTATATCACCTCAATTTTATACGTTTTCTGTTGTATTAAGTTCTACTCATATCTTTATTTATCTTTTTTCTATGTTCTCAGGTTTTATTGGTTTGGTCTTCTGATGTCAATTAAAACACTTGGTTATTCCTTTTAATAAATCTTTTTACTTATAAAGATTTGAACTTTTGAAGATTCCAGCTTACTTGTAAGTTTCTAAGGTCAGGTCCTCTACTTTCTTGCTGGCCAAAGGCTTAGTTCAACATATAGCAAAGTATATATTGAACTATTTTCCCCTCGACTTTCTGTGGTTCCCTATATCTCACCTTTCTTTGCAGACAAGTCATTTGAAATACCCTTAATGTATTTCACAGCCAATAAGTCTTGAAATAATGGGTAATTTTTAGAGAAATCTACTTATATAATTAGGCAGAAAATCTGACCTGCCATTGTTTTCAAAACAGCATAATTTCACTCTTCTCAATGATTAATGTGTTTTATTACACAACTTTTGAGTATTTAGCTTTATCAACGACATATACTTTAAAAAGGTTTTAGAGATCCTACCAGTCTTTGGGAACATCCTTGTTCCTTTATTCAGTTCCCGTTTTATGTATATTTCCTGCCTTGCACCTGATTATTCCAACATCTGATGGATGGCCTTGGGAATCTAATTCTGGTATTGATTGTTTCAGATGATTGTCTCCCCTTGTAGCTGATTTCTTCATTATTGTTTAAATTTAGATCATGAGCTCATGTTTAGCTATACAGCTGACACTGTAAGAGGCTTAGGTGTGAACGCTCGTAATTTTCAGCAGAAAGTTGGCAAAGATTTATGTGTGTCCCTCAAATTAGTTTCCCGCCAGACCCAGTTTTATAGAAGTGTTGGTCCAATATACCCTCCAGAGGCTAGGGATTCAGACAGGCCTGCTTGGCGGCCCGCGATCTGGGGCAGGGCAGTGGGCGGCCTGTGGCCCTGGCAGGAGCCTCAGAGCGTGTGTCCCAGGGACCCATCTGCCTGCGAACTTCGGTCACCTGGCAGGAAGCTACGATGCCCAGACCTATGGTTAGCTTTACAGCGAGGTGTACTGTGCAGACAGGTTCCACACACACTTCAAGTAAGAGTGCGGCCTGAGTGGAAAGGTGACAGTTTGGGCAGCTGTGCAGACACAGAAGGCGCCCTGTGGCATTGGCCTAAATGCTTTTGAAACCACACTGGGCCTGCCGGGCACTGAGGGCCCTGCCCTAGACCTCCTGCTCCCCTGCCCTTTGTTCAGTCACATCAGAGATTGCCACACCCACTTCCTCAGTTACAGCAGTTTTCCAACCTGCCTCAGCTCCTCCCCCTCTCCGCAGGTTACCATGGACTACAGATGCTGCACTCTGAGGCCAGGGCGTTCTGAGAATGCCAAAGGCAGACATGATGACCTTAAATGATTTCCTTTTGTGTCAGATTTGGTAAACTTTAGGAGCTAGGAAATGGTCCCCTTTACAAAAATGTTCAAATTTACTGCTATTTCATATTTTCTCTGCTATAACATTGTCCTGATTCTTTCTGTATATTCTTTACTTATGTTATTTTTTCCTTAATCAAAGTGTGTCTTTTAAATCTTTTCAAAGAATATTCTTTGGACTTACAAAATCACCTCAATTTTATACGTTTTCTGTTGTATTAAGTTCTGCTCATATCTTTATTTACCTTTTTTCCATGTTCTCAGGGTTTATTGTTTTGATCTTCTGATGTCAATTAAAATACTTGGTTATTCATTTTAATAATTTTTTACTTATAAAGATTTGAACTTTTGAAGATTCCAGCTTACATGTAAGTTGCTAAGGGTCAGGTCCTCTACATTGTTGCTGGCCTAAGGCTTAGTTCACCCTATAGCAATGTATATATTGACATATTTTCCCCTCGACTTTCTGTGATTCCCTATATCTCAACTTTCTTTGCAGACAAGCCATTTGAAATACCCTTAACTTATTTCACTGCCAATAAGTCTTTGAAATAATGTGTATATTTAGCGAAATCTTCTTATATAATTAGGCAGAAAATCTCACGTGCCATAGTTTTCAAAACAGCATAATTTCACTCTTCTCAATGATTAATCTGTTGTATTACACAACCTTTGAGTATTTAGCTTTTTCAATGACATGTACTTTAAAAATGTTTTATAGATCCTTCCAGTCTTTGAAAACATTCTTGTTCCTTGTTTCAGTTCCAGTTTTATGTATATATTTGTGCCTTTCACCTGATTATTCCAACATATGATGGATGGCCTTGGGAATCTAATTCTGGTAGTGATTGTTTTTGCTGATTGTCTCCCCTTTTAGCTGATTTTTTCATTATTGTGTAAATTTACATCATGAGCTCATGTTTAGCTAAACAGCTGACCTTGTAAGGGGCTTAGGTGTGAACGCTCAAAATTTCCGCAGAAAGTCGGCAAAGATTTATTTGTGTCCCTCCAATGAGTTGCCCACGAGGACTCCATTTTCTACAAGTGTTGGTCAAATACTCCCTCTAGAGGCAGTGGACACAGACTGCGCTCCTAGGCGGTTCCCGATCAGGGACAGGGGTAGTAGTGTGGCCTGTGGACCGAGCAGGAGCCTCTCTGCGTGTGACCCAGGGACCCATTTGCCTGCGAATTTAGGTCTCCTGGCAGGAAGCCACGAGGCCCTGACCTATGGTTAGCTGTGCAGCGAGGTGTACTACGTGGACACGTTCCACAGACACTTCAAGTAAGAGGGCGGCCTGAGTGGAAAGGTGAAAGTTTGGGCAGCTGTGCAGACTAAGAAGGCACCCTTTGGCCTGGGCCTTCATGCTTGTGACACAACACTGAGTCTGTCAGGCTCTGAGGTCCCTGCCCTGGGCCCCCTGCTCCACTGCCATTTGTTCAGTCACAGCAGAGATTGCCACACCCAGTCCCTCAGTGAGTGTCGTGTTACAATCTCCCTCACCCCGCCCCTTCTCCGCAGGTTACCATGGACTACAGATGCTGCCTTCTGAGGCCAGGGCGTTCCGAGAATGCCAAGGTCAGAAATGATGACCTTAAATGATTTCCTCTTGTGTCCGTTTTGGTAAACTTTAGGAGCTAGGAAATGGTCCCCTTTACAGAAATGTTCAAATTTACTGGCATTTCATATATTCTCTGCTATAACATTGTCCTGACTCTTTCTGTATATTCTTTACATATCTTTTTGTTTTCCTTTATCAAAGTGTGTCTTTTAAATCTTTTCAAAGTATATTCTTTGGAGTTACTAAATCACCTCCATTTTATACGTTTTCTGTTGTATTAAGTTCTGTTCATCACTTTATTTATCTTTTTTCTATGTTCTCAGGGTTTATTGTTTTGATCTTCTGATATCAATTTAATCACTTGTTAATTCATTATAATAAATACTTTCTACTTATAAAGATTAGAACTTTTAAAGATTCCAGGTTACTTGTAATTTTCTAAGGATCAGGTCCACGATATTGTTGCTGGCCTAAGCCTTAGTTCACCGTAGAGCAATGTATATATTGACATATTTTCCCCTCGACTTTCTGTGATTCCGTACATCTCACCTTTCTTTGCGGACAAGCCTTTTGAAATACCCTTACTTATTTCACAGCAAATAAGTCTTTGATATAATGTGTATTTTTTAGATAAATCTTCTTATATAATTAGGAAGAAAATCTGACCTGCCATAGTTTTCAAAACAGCATGATTTCACTCTTCTCAATGATGAATCTGTTGTATTACACAACCTTTGATTATTTAGCTTTATCAATGACGTGTACTTTAAAAATGTTTTAGAGATCCTACCAGTCTTTGAAAACATCCTTGTTCCTTGTTTCAGTTCGAGTTTTATCTATATATTCTGCCTTGCACCTGATTATTCCAACATCTGATGGATGGCCATGGGAATCTAATTCTGGTATTGATTGTTTTTGCTGATTGTCTCCCCTTGTAGCTGATTTCTTCATTATTGTGTAAATTTAGATCATGAGCTCATATTTAGCTAAACAGCTGACCTTGTTACAGGCTTATTTGTGAACTCTCGTAAGTTTCAGCAGAAAGTCGGCAAAGATTTATTTGTGTCCCTTTAATGAGTTGCCCACAAGGACCCCGTTTTCTAGAAGTGTTGGTCCAATACCTCCTCTAGAGGCAGGGGACTCAGACAGGGTTGCTTTGTGGCCTCCGATCAGGGTCAGGGGCTGTGGGCAGCCTGTGGCCCGGGCAGGAGCCTCTACTTGTGTGTCCCAAGTACACATCTGCCTGTAAACTTTGGTCACATGGTAGGAAGCGACGATGCCCAGACCTATGGTTAGCTGTGCAGCGAGGTGTACTGTGCGGACAGGTTCCCCACACACTTCAAGTAAGAGGGCGGCCTGAGTGGAAAGGTGAGAGTTTGGGCAGCTGTGCACACAAAGAAGGCGCCCTTTGGCCTGGGCCAAAATGCTTTAGACACCCCACTGGGCCTGCTGTGCTCTGAGGGCCCTTCCCTGCGCCCCCTGTTCTCCTGCCCTATGTTCAGTCACAGCACAGATGGCCACACCCACTCTCTCAGCGAGGGCAGTGTTCTAACCTCCCTCAGCCCCGCCCCCTCGCCGCAGGTTACCATGGACTACAGATGCTGCCTTCTGAGGCCAGGGCGTTCTGAGAATGCCAATGGGAGACAGGATGACCTTAAATGATTTCCTTTTGTGTCAGTTTTGGTAAACTTTAAGATCTAGGTAATGTTCCCCTTTACAGAAATGTTCAAATTTACTGCTATTTCATATTTTCTCTGCTATAACATTGTCCTGATTCTTTCTGTATATTCTTTACTTATGTTTTTGTTTTCCTTAATCAAAGTGTGTCTTTTAAATCTTTTCAAAGAATATTCTTTGGACTTACTAAATCACCTGAATTTTATACGTTTTCTGTTGTATTAAGTTCTGCTCATATCTTTATTTATCTTTTTTCTATGTTCTCAGGGTTTATTGGTTTGATCTTCTGATGTCAATTAAAACACTTGGTTATTCATTTTAATAAATATTTTTACTTATAAAGATTTGAGCTTTTGAAGATTCCAACTTACTTGTAACTTTCTAATGGTCAGGTTCTGTACATTGTTGCTGGCCTGAGTCTTAGTTCAACATAGAGCAATGTATATATTGACATATTTTCCCTTCGAATTTCTGGGATTCCCTACATCTCACCTTTCTTTGCAGACATGCCATTTGAAATAACCTTAACTTATTTCACAGCCAATAAGTCTTTGAAATAATGTGTATTTTTTAGATAAATCTTCTTATATAATTAGGCAGAAAATCTGACCTGCCATAATTTTCAAAACAGCATAATTTCACTCTTCCCAATGATTAATCTGTTGTATTACACATCCTTTGACTATTTAGCTTTATCAATGACATGTACTTTAAAAATATTTTAGAGAGCCTACTAGTCTTTGAAAACATCCTTGTTCCTTGTTTCAGTTCGAGTTTAATGTATATTTCCTGCCTTGCACCTGATTATTCCAACATCTGATGGATGGCCTTGGGAATCTAATTCTGGTATGGATTGTTTTTGCTGATTGTCTCCCCTTGTAGCTGATTTCTTCATTATTGTGTAAATTTAGATCATGAGCTCATGTTTAGCTAAACAGCTGACGTTGTAAGAGGCTTAGGTGTGAACACTGGTAAGTTTCAGCAGAAAGTAGGGAAAGATTTATTTGTGTCCTTGCAATGAGCTGCCCGCGAGGACCCCGTTTTATAGAAGTGTTGGTCCAGTATTCCCTGTTGTGGCTAGGGACACACACAGGGCTGCTTGGAGTCCCCCGATCAGGGGCAGGGGATGTGGGCAACCTGTGGGCCGAGCAGGAGCCTCTCCGCGTGTGTCCCAGGGACCCATCTGCCTGCGAACTTCTGTCACCTGGCAGGAAGCTACGATGCCCAGACCTATGGTTAGCTGTGCAGCGAGGTGTACTGTGCAGACAGGTTCCACACACACTTCAAGTAACAGGGAGGCCTGAGTGGAAAGGTGGGAGTTTGGGCAGCTGTGCAGACAAAGAAGGCGCCCTTCGGCCTGGGCTTAAATGCTTGTGACACCCCACTGGGCCTTATATGATTTCCTCTTGTGTCAGTTTTGGTAAAGTTTAGTAGCTAGGAAATGGTCCGCTTTATCGAAATGTTCAAATTTACTGGCATTTCATATATTCTCTGCTATAACATCGTACTGATTCTTTCTGTATATTCTTTACCTATGTTTTTGTTTTCCTTATTCAAAGTGTGTCTTTTAAATCTTTTCAAAATTATTCTTTGTACTTACTATATCACCTGAATTTTATACGTTTTCTGTTGTATTAAGTTCTGCTCATATCTTTATTTATCTTTTTTCTATGTTCTCAGGTTTTATTGGTTTGGTCTTCTGATGTCAATTAAAACACTTGGTTATTCCTTTTAATAAATCTTTTTACTTATAAAGATTTGAACTTTTGAAGATTCCAGCTTACTTGTAAGTTTCTAAGGCCAGGTCCTCTACTTTCTTGCTGGCCAAAGGCTTAGTTCAACATATAGCAAAGTATATATTGAACTATTTTCCCCTCGACTTTCTGTGGTTCCCTATATCTCACCTTTCTTTGCAGACAAGTCATTTGAAATACCCTTAACGTATTTCACAGCCAATAAGTCTTGAAATAATGTGTATTTTTTAGAGAAATCTACTTATATAATTAGGCAGCAAATCTGACCTGCCATTGTTTTCAAAACAGCATAATTTCACTCTTCTCAATGATTAATGTGTTGTATTACACAACTTTTGAGTATTTAGCTTTATCAACGACATATACTTTAAAAAGGTTTTAGAGATCCTACCAGTCTTTGGGAACATCCTTGTTCCTTTATTCAGTTCCCGTTTTATGTATATTTCCTGCCTTGCACCTGATTATTCCAACATCTGATGGATGGCCTTGGGAATCTAATTCTGGTATTGATTGTTTCAGATGATTGTCTCCCCTTGTAGCTGATTTCTTCATTATTGTGTAAATTTAGATCATGAGCTCATGTTTAGCTATACAGCTGACACTGTAAGAGGCTTAGGTGTGAACGCTCATACGTTTCAGCAGAAAGTTGGCAAAGATTTATGTGTGTCCCTCCAATGAGTTGCCCGCGAGACCCCGTTTTAAGAAGTGTTGGTCCAATATACCCTCCAGAGGCTAGGGATTCAGACAGGCCTGCTTGGCGGCCCCCGATCTGGGGCAGGGGCAGTGGGCGGCCTGTGGCCCTGGCAGGAGCCTCACAGCGTGTGTCCCAGGGACCAATCTGCCTGCGAACTTCGGTCACCTGGCAGGAAGCTACGATGCCCAGACCTATGGTTAGCTTTGCAGCGAGGTGTACTATGCAGACAGGTTCCACACACACTTCAAGTAAGAGGGCGGCCTGAGTGGAAAGGTGACAGTTTGGGCAGCTCTGCACACAAAGAAGGCGCCCTTTGGCCTTGGCCTAAATGCTTGTGAAACCACACTGGGCCTGCCGGGCTCTGAGGGCCCGGCCCTTGTCCTCCTGCTCCCCTGCCCTTTGTTCAGTCACATCAGAGATGGCCACACCCACTTC